>NC_135488.1:81733240-82462407 GCF_052094955.1 Ictidomys tridecemlineatus | reverse complement strand
TTCCAGGGGTCCTAATCCAGTGTGGAAGGTGAGTGTACCCCTGAGTGGTTTAACACCAGTGGAGCAGGTATGAGTGTTTACTACAGTCCATGTCCCAATCCTTCCACTTCCGGACCAAAGTTTATCTATTGTGTGCCTCCATCTGCCTGTTTGGTGGGAAATTAAATCTTGGCCATTTTGGGGTTTCCTTCCCTGACTTTTTCAGATGACAGAAGAATCCTGGACCTACACAGTGCCCCACACTGGGAAGCAGGTCCTCAGTCCATGGCATTTCCATCTGCATATTTGCCTTTTAGACTACATGGTATCCATGGAGGGCAATATGGTCCCTCTGTCTTCCAGTCCTAATGTTCCCAGGGAAAAGCCACAGACATGTCCCTTCTCTACTTTCCCCAATGATCAGACTGCTGTCCAAAAGCCCCCCAGTAAGTCTGGTGGTTTTTCCCTCTCTCAGTGCTGCACTCCTGTCAAGCAAGCCCAGTGTGGTCTTCCTCAATGGGCCCGATGCATTCCTTCCCTTCCGGATCTGTATGTATGTGTGTGTGTGTGTGTGTGTGTGTGTGTGTGTGTGTGTGTGTGTGTGGCGCACAAGTGTGCATGCATGGGTGTGTGTAAAGATCAATTTGGATCTGGGGGAAAAAAGGCAATGTTGGCTTCTTGATCTTGTAGTGAATGTGGGGAAAACAGTGTTCACACTCTTTCTTTCTCAAGAATTCTCCCATTTATACTAGGTAGATAAAGTAAATGGTGTGGTGAGACGTAAAACAGTGCCTTGAGATACTGCTGCTCAGAGAGATTACTTTGATTATGGGGTAGCCAAGAACAGTTGTATGGGAATGGTGGGATTTGATGGGCATTGTTAAGGACAGAATAAGTTCGCTTTGTAGGTGAGGTCATTTCAGCCAAAGGGGAAAGCTTGAAGCAGGGTCACAGTGGGAAGGGTGGGGCCAGGGAGAGAAGGGTATTGTTGTGTGTGATGGGGGATGAGGTGAGAACTGGGGGAGGAGGTCTAGGACTGGCATGTGGATAAGTGGAAGAGAGGTTGGTGGCTGTTGTGTGGGGTGCTAAGCAGTATAAAAAATAACACAGCTATGTCAAGTACTTAAGGTCATCCTTGGCAGTTCTCAAGTAGTGGAAATAATTCAGCTTATAAAACTGGATATGTGGGTGGCATTGAAAACAAGAATGCTTTCCTGAGATGCTTGTTCACCAGATACCAGAGAAAATCCAGGCTGTCGTGTTAATAGATACCTGGCTAGCTTTATCCAAAGGATACTCTTTTAACTTAGCCAGTACCTAATTCTCCATGCATCAAGGTCCAGGGCAGCCTGAATTACTGAAGTCTTTCTGGCTGCCCTAATCCCTGCCCTGTCTACCTTTGCTGCTTCTTTTGTTGTGCAGCTGCTGTTGTCCAATCTCTGCCCATTGGACCTGGGCAATACCAGAAGGGGCCAACTGGCCCTTCAGAGTGCAGAGCCCAGTAAAGCCTCGTGGAGTTGCATTGCCAGGGAGACTGGCAGCTGGAGGCTGGTTGGCTAGGAGACATGGCCATGGAGAATCACTGTGTCAACAGTACAACTTGAGAATAGACAACAGAGCAAACTAACCGACCTTGTAGAGGTAAAGAGAATTGAGAGCAAGTCATTCCAGGATGGGATAAATAAGGTTAAGTGGTTTAGATCTAGCACGAGTTCACTAAAGAACCTCCATTATGAACTGCTTGGTACACATGATGCTGGGTGATCAGGGGGACTTGCAAGGACTGTAGACCTAGCTTCTAACAAAGGGACCAGAACTAGCTGGTTTAAACTCCACTTCCCCTGAGATCTGAGGTGTCCTTGCTGGAGGAGGAAAACAGCAGCTTCCTTGTTCCTTTCCTTCTTGGTTGTAAGACAGTGGCCTGGACATTCCCTTCTGCAATCATGATTGGTCACATCTAGATAGGGCACCAAACTCAAAATCTTGGTTCAGCATTTCTATGCTTTGGCTCCCTGCTTTTCCAACTCAAGTTGGGCTTTGGGAACTGTCCATTAAGGGTCTGTCATTGCAAAAGATGTATCTCCCAAATTAAGAGTTTAACTAGATTTCATTCTGGGAATTGAGAAAGAACTAGCAATAATTTAGCTTATAAAACTGTAGTTTAATGAAAGTATAAGACAATAGGCCCGGTAGAGGATTTTTACTATCAAGATGAGAGTTTCTATGGGCTGTTCTGACAGATTTACTGTTGTTTTAACTTAATAAGCTATTTCTGTTTTAGCGTTGTTATTGTTTCTGTGGTTATAGGATACTCTGTATTGTTTTATTATATTATCCCTCCTCCTCAGATTTATGGTGGCATTTTTCTCTTTGCTTAGCTTGTAAATATATGAATTTCCTCTGATTCTCCCAACTCTTCCAGACACATGTAGAAACAGGCAGTTTGTCAGCAAATGGAGTAGAATTTGCCCTTCCTTCCTCCTTTCTTTCCTTCCTTCCTTCCTTCCTGCCTGCCTGTCTGCCTTCATTCCTTAAGGTTCCTCTTGAAGTTTGTTCCCTCCTCCCAAATTGCTTGCATTTCTTCTTTCAAGCAAACCCAATAAAAGTAACACAAATTCGTTCTTATGCTTGTCAAGCATTTTTAGATTTTATATCTGTTGTGATCTTTATGACCGCTCTCTGTAGTGGGTCAGGCATATTTACTATCCCCCTTTTACACATTGGGAAATGTAATTCTAAGATGATAGTAGATAAACTCCCCATGCTTACTTAGCAGGTCAGTTGCATAATGTAAACCAGAACTCAGGTTTCCTGGCCAGTGGTCTAGGTCCGTTCAGAGATAGAAGTGCTCAGTCAAAGGCAAGAGGCTTCTTCTAGCAGCAAAGATGGATCACCAAAATAAGCCTGTTGGACTCTCTATCACTGGTACCCTTATCTACTCAATAGACAATATGGATCTTTTTTTTTTCTCCTTAATATTATCCAAGAATTGCAGCTGAGGAGAAATAGTGATATTAAACCTGTCTCCTTCACTGTTGGTAGACAGAGCTGGTCAATAATGGGCAAGATGGTGGTCAAAATAAAGCAGGAGAGTTATAATGTCCATGTGGTGTTATTCAGGGAAAAGTATCAAATTTAATAGAAAATAGATGCAAAGAGCAGCAATACCTGTGTGAGGTACATTGTCTCAGTTAATCCTTTCAACAATATATCATGCTAAGTAAAATAAACCAATCCCCCCAAAACTAAGGCCCAATGTTCTCTCTAATATGTGGGTGCTAATGCACAATAAGGGGGGTGGGGCACTAGAGAAGAATAGAGTTACTTTAGATTAGGTAGAGGGAAGTGAAGGGAGGGGAAGGGAGAGGATGTCGGGATAGGAAGGACAGTAGAATGAAACAGACATTATTACTTTATGTATATATGTGACTACATGACCAATATGATTTTGCGATATGTTCACTCGGAAAAATGAGAAATTATATCCCATCTATGTATGATATATCAAAGTGCATAAATGCATTCTACTGTTATGTGTAACTAATTAAAACAAATAAAAAATTAAAAAAATACTGCATGGTAGGCGAGCCTCAGTTTATAAAGAGAAACCTGGGGTTAGGAGAGAGTCAGGGATTTTTTTGTGTGTGTGTGATCAAGCAGCCATGTGGCTGGGATTCAAATATTCCTCTAAAGCCCCTAGCTTTGGACTCCTGACCACTTTATTCACCAATAAGTGAAAACTTTTTGGCTGTGTTTGAATTTTAAAGAAGATGAATTCAAAATTAATCTCTTAGATAAATTTCTTTCTGGAAGTCAATTGGGAAAGGGAGAAAGTGAAATGATTGTTCCTGGAGCTTCGGGCAGCCGATTAGGCTGGGGCTCTAGGACTCATTCATCCATATCCATCACCTTCTGGTTTTTCAGATACAGTGTAAAGATCTTTTCTAGTTCTTACAGTCTAGGTTTCCAGGACTGAAATCTCTCACGTCTCTGCCTTCCAGGATGTGACCTTTGTGTTCCATTCAGGGAGGTTATGAGCTGAGTGTATGCTGACCATCTAGGATTTTCGATTTGTTGGAGCTGGCTCTGTACCCAGTTGTCCTCCTTCCTGTGGAAAGCCTCAGTCACAACTTTCAAAGAATTTCCTGCCCTCAGGAAATCCTGCTTGATTTGGCTGAAAATCCAGAGTGTGGGGCAAAGGGTTCACCCTCTCCATTTTATCTCTTTTAGTTTCCCCCTCCCTCTCCATCCCTCATATTTCAGATTTCTCCCATTTGAGTTTCAATGATGGTTAGAGGGTACTTTTCCTAAATACTGGAAATTCCTGATGGTCTGGAAAGACCCGGTGGACTTCTCTCGTTTACTGCCTTCATATAATGTCAACTTTCTTGCCTGTCTTCCTTTTCTTTTCTTTCCATCATCCCTTCCCTCTTCTTTTCACTCATTTATTCATGTGGTTTTTATTGAGAGCTTTCCTTTATGGTGGTCCTTACTGGAGGAAGTGCTAAGCAGGATGGATCATGGGGTCATTCTAGGGGCCATTCTGATAGTTTTACAGCCTGTACTCAGTGAGGTTCAGAAATGCTGGAACTGCTAACCTGGGGTGAGCTGCTCAATTTCTTATTTTCTAGGAGAGTATTTTCACTATTATTATTAGTATTCTTACGTTCTTTTAGCATCAGCATTCCCAGCTCCAGGTGACTACCTGATTTATCACCAATATTTTACTTTTAGCCAATTCTGCTATTTCTTTGAGCCCTAACTCAGCATCCCAAGTCTCAGTATCGTAACTCTGAGAGGAGACGGTGTAGGGCATAGGCCCAGGATCTAAGACGGCTGGTTTTAACTCACAGGAATTATTCTATAAGCACTGAATTGAATCTGCACCAACACCTAGCCTCCAAGGTCCAGGATAGATCAGGTTTTTGGCAATGATCATGGGCCCCAGACAATAACAAGCTGCTAAAAATTTCAAGGTGGGGACAAATACAATCAATATATGGCTTTATTAAGTACTTACTGAGATTTTGAGATATTCCAGGTCAGCGATTTTTCTTTATTTTCCTTAGAAACCCTAGTGTAGAGCTCAGTACTGAGCATAGAGAGGCCTGAAACTTTGAGTAGCATTAATGAATAAATATGTGCATGGCACTGATTGTCAAGAGGAGAAATCACAGGCTGGAGCATTTTCAAAAGGCTTTTGTAGTACTGAGAAAAAATGACTTGGAGATTGATTTCATATGGAGGAAAGGAAATAATAAACACTGATTTTAGGTTTATTATTAAAACTTTGGAGAATGGGGTGATTAAGTCTTTAAATAAGAGAGCAGGATTGAGGTGGGGAGGGCCATTGCCAACATTCATGTAAGCTTTGAGATTAAAGTGATACCGTGGCATCTGGTGAACATACAGAGCAGGCAGCAGAGAGAAGATAAGAGATCATGACAGAGGTCAGCTCTGGGAATGGGAATGTTGCAGTGTTCTACTAGTAGGTGATATTTGCTGTGGGAGAAAACTAGATATTTGAGGGAGGGATGGATTTCAGAGAGAATGAAATAAATGACTGAAAAAAAGTGAATTAATGAGAAACTAATCCTTATATGAAGTTTATGGGTTTGACTAAATAGTTGCATAAAAATCTAAATTAGTTATGACACTATTTCTAATGCCATATGGTAACTCTTAATGACAATTATTTTAAAATGTTACAGACTGAAAATGATAAATGATTTTTTTTCTATGTGGCACCAATTCATACTCTTACTTATCCATCTACTTATCCATCCACATCCATCTGCCTCTCCATTCATCATGCATCCATCCGTCGATCTATTCATCCATCCATCAATCCATCTGTCCATCCTTCCCCCAAAACTTCCACTACTCACCCAGCCATAAATGCTCCAATATATATAGAATGGCTATTCTAGGATAGGCCAAGGAATGGTGATCTTATCATCTTAGCAATGATGATAAATTTAATACTCAAGTCATATTAAAGATAAATTTTTCTTGGAGCAAAATCGACAAACAACCCTTAAACCCTGAAACTGCTATATACCCCTCCTACTTCTATATCCCCGCCCCCAGGGAAATAAAGCTGAAATGGGATTTTAGAGCCTTCAGAGATCAGATGTCAGTTTTGAAAATGTTTTGTAAACCTCAGCAGTGAGCTTTAGGCACTTCCGTCTTTTTTTTTTTTTTTTTTTGCTCAGCAAATTCCATCGTTCCCTCTTTGTCCCCCGGAGTCTAGAACTGTTCAACTCCTGATCCATGAGAAATACAGTGATTGATACTTTTAATATGAGTGGGTAACCTATGAACATGGGAGTCCTATTGTAGTGGTAGGTGGGGAATGAGCTGTTTTATAGGTAGAGTTTTCTTTCCAGATCCTGAAGAGGGTCATATAAAAATGTGCAGGGGTAGGGGCATCAAAACTCAAGGAGAAGCTCAGTCTGGTCTCTTACTCAGGTCTGAGATGGTGGGAGGGTTTCATTTCCCTCCCTTTTTCTTTCCTCTTTTATCTCTCCTTTACTTTTTTCCTTATTTCATCTTCTAATCTCTTTCTGCTGAAGTCAAATCACTGGCTCACTTTAGTTGGGACTTCTTTGGGGCTCAGGGTCAGTGGTGTCCTCTCTTTGATGAGAATGAGGATTGGGTCAGCTCAGTCGCCATCTCCCCTGTGACTCTGGTTCCTGTCCTGCCACCAGAAGGAAAAGTTTATTACGGTCTGTGCTTAGAGCATAGTAAAGCTCACCTTTTCCCTCCTTGCCAATCAATTTAAGGAACCTCCTTTGGGGCAGTTCTGTAAGGGCCACATTAATAGTCGGCACATATATGTGCCCTGGTAGCACCAACCCCCCACCACATATATCTCCTTTTCCCTCCTTCGGCTCCATACTGACAAACACGATAGCTCACCATCTGCAGTACCCTTGTATTAAATTTTCCATCTGTAACCATTTCTTCCTTAGAGCCTTCCTACTGGTAGCCAGTGTAGCTCTGTCCAAGTCTGATCTTCCCAGATGATACCTTGGTCTCCAGCACAAACCTCCAAAACTTAGAGTAATGTCAATATCTCCAGAATTCTATTCTCTGGTCATCCTTTTGCTTGTTGGCCATGTGGTGATTAGTCAGGGGGGTTCTTATAAAAGGAGTAGACAATGAGCTACTTGACTTTGAGGAGCTACTAGACACTGTGATTGAGGCAGCTGGGAGACACTTTGGGAAGAGGCTATTCCCAGAGACCCTCCTAGCTCTTTGTGATGCTTCCTATGGCAATGTTAGCCTTCAAACAAATTATAGTGATTGAAGGCATGGACTTTTGAATTGAACAGTCTTGGTTTCAATCTGACTTTGTCGGTTCCTGTATGTGTAACTAGATAACTTCTTTTGCTTCTCTGAGATCTGTTTATGCATTTCCCAAATACCATGGTACCTGTCTCACAAGGCTGATGTGAGGGTTCAATGCGATGGTGATATCTAGCCAGGGATGCTTAGTGTGTACCAGAAAATGAGTCTAAGTGGTCCTTACAAGAATTGCATCCTTTAGTCCATCCAATAACTATATCATACCCATTTTGTAGGTGAGGAAGCCAAAACTGAGAGGAGGTAAGTAACTTGCCCAAGGTTTCATCATTAGCAAGAGGCACAGCGTGTGAATCTGATTCTGTAGTGGTTCTCTCAACCAGTTCACCATATTGCCTTCCAGATTATGGGAGTATAGCCCTTGTTAGTCAATGTTAAATATTATGATATAATCACCCCAAAGCATGAATTTATTTAGCATTTTAACTCATTTATTTACCTGTCCAATTTCCAAAAGGAAATTCATGAGGATGTGGATAGGATTTTGTCTATTTTGCTTACTGTTGCAACCCTAGTGCCTAGAACAATGCTTGGAATAGAATAGGGGCTTAATAAATTAATAAATGAATGTATCCACTCTCTCATCCATCAACAAAGGTACTGAATATCCTACTATGTGTCAGACTCTGTGTCAGATGCTAGGATAAGATAACATCCCTGACCTTGGGGTGCTCATAATCTGGTGAGGGAAACAGATTTGTGAACCAGCAACTCAATTTCAGTATGATGTATCTAAGGTGTTATCAAATTTAGGGCAAAGGGAGGGGACAGCTCTCTTTTCTTTTGTGTTGCTGCCTAATTTCATCTAGTGCTGCCACCTGATATCCTTCCAGTCAGCACGTTCCTGTCTACTAGGATTAGATTGCATTCAGCTGGATGAGGTATAATTTCCTTCCAAGAGGAGGAGATGGCAGGGCTGTGACTGGAAGTGTTTTGTCATTCAAGCTGTGAACTGCATGACTCCAAGGGGTGCTGTTAATGTAGACTGTGATGAAAATGGTGCCATCATGGTCCTGCAATGTGATAGTCCTGTGACAGCTGCTTTTAGGTCATCTCTGAATCATTTAGTTCCAAATTTAGGAGATTTAAGATGACTTACATAAAGCCTTTGAGATCCCATTCAAATGCATTTGCTGGGTACCAGAAACCTGGGTGGAGAGCCAAACGTGGTCAGTTAACAGTTAACTGCATTGCTACAGGGAATGAGCTGTGTTGGGTCCTGAGCTATTTAAACCTAGTTGAACATGGGCCACACTGATATCACCATCAATATGATTGTAGTGGTTGAAAGCATGGACTTTTGAATTGCTCCTTATGCAAACTTGGTCCCCTCTTGTCTTCCATACCCATCTCACTTAGTACTATTTTGGGTTCTGACAAGGTAGGCTGTCAAGTTCAGCCCTAGGCAACCTTGTGGAGTTGAAATTAGGTTTCTTTTTGTTGTTGTTTTTAAACAAGCCTTCTCATGTTTCCCAGATCTCTTCCTAACAGGATAGGAAAGTGGAAGGGCTGGGAAACTTCTGAAACTCATCACCTTGGGATGGCAGGGACTGAATATCAGTGAGAGGGAGCCTGAGGTTTTAGCAGACTTTGGAAAATCAGCAGTGCTTAGCCCCAAGAGGAGGTGGATGCTTCCATAACAGAATTTAATTCTTGCTGACCAGGCTGTGTCCCTTACATTAAAGCATATGGAATTGCCTGGTTTTGGGTATAGGGGCTCCTCCTGACCCCTCCGATCCAGGAGCTAACTCTTCTATGCAAGATTTTAAGTCACTCTCAAAGCCTGGCTAATGTTTCTCACTGGGCTCTCCCTCCTTTCTTCACACTTGGTTTCTCCCCTAGAGCTAATTAGTTCCTGTCTCTTATGTTGGGATTCCAAAAATGGGTCAGAATTTCAGCATATGGTAAAAAAGAACAATGCCCTGGAGAATTAGTTCTCATCTTTGGCTGTAAACTTATTGTCCTCCTAAGCTTTGGGAAAGCTAGCTTCCCTCTCTGGGCCAAGGTTTCTCCATCTGTTATTAGTATTTTCCTATCACTTAGGAGAATGTCCTCCTTTTAGAGCTCTTGTGAAGAAAGGTGCTATGGTCTGAATGTGTTCCCCCAAAAGTCACACGTTGAAACTAAATCCTCAAAGCAACAGAGTCAAAAGATGGGGCTTCTCAGAGGTGATTAGGTCACGAGGGCTCCACCCTCACTAATGGGATTAGTGCCCTTATAAAAGAAGCCCCAATGCGCTAGCTCACTCCGCCATGTGAGGACGCAGTGAGATGGTCCTGTGTGAATCATAACGCAAACCCTCAACTAGACTAGTTTGCTGGTGCCTTGATCTTGGACTTTCCAACTTCTTGAACTGTAAGAGAAATTTCTGTTGTTTAGAAGTCACCCAGCTTGTGATATTTTGTCACCAGTACCCTAATCTGACTAAGAGGAGACACCAAGACAATGAATGAGGTATTTGAAGAGGCCTTTGTATTAGGGGAATGTGAAATACGGTTGCTTGTTTGCTATTTCAGCACAGTTTGGTTTGGTTGTTTGTTTTTCCCCAGAGCTGTGGATATAGAGAGGTGCCTTTTAGTTTCCAAACTCCAAGGATTGACCTCTCATCCTATGGCAAAGTAGATAGAACCAGCAAAGAGCATCTGAAGTCTCCTTTGGGATAAAGATAAAGATGTTTCATTAACATTGGATTCATAATGGGCTTTGTTAGAGTAATACTGTCTGCTGTAAAATATAAATTCCCAAAGTATAAGTAGCTTAAAATAGAAGTTTCTCATTAACAGTCAAATGTCTGTGTTCGTTGTCAGTAAATAGCTATTCTCCTTGCACTTTTTAGAGACCAGGTTTCTTCCATCCCCCAAGGGCAGTGGTTTTCAATCTTGGCTGATCACTTGAATCATGTATGGAAACTTAAAAACTGATGCCTGGATCCTACCCCAAGATTCTTATTTAATTGAATTCTGTTGTGGCCCTTATGCTGGGATTTTTTTTTAAAGCCTCAGATGTCTAAACACATAAACATATTCAGCCAATGCTGAGACCCACTAATGTCTTGAGGTCACAATGACTCCATGCCATAGAAAGGGGACATACATTTCAGTCACTTATACATCTGTGTTCTCGGGGCCAAGAGGTTGAGTTCTCTAAGGCCCAGGACACCTGACCTCTGGCACAGACACCTGGAGTAGGTGTTGATTCAAAAGCCTTTTCTGGCCCGTGGGAGAAGAATGGATATCACCTGATTACTCTGGATTTGGGAAACCTGGCCACTCCATATTCCCGTCTGCAGCCTGGTAGTAATGGACAGTTTGTTATTTGTTGCAATAGAGTGCTGCTGACTTGGCAGGCAGGCAAACTTGGTTATGGTACCAGCAAAGAGCATCTGAAGTCTCCTTTGGGATAAAGATAAAGATGTTTCATTAACATTGAATTCATAATGGGCTTTGTTAGAGTAATACTGTCTGCTTACTAAAAATTCCTATCTTGCCTTAAATAAGAGAAGGTTGGTTATGGTGCTGGAAATGACAGGCATGAGGCAGGGGTGGGATCATTATCAAATCTCTCACCAAAGGAAGATGCAGAGGCTCTTCAGTGGCTGGGATTAAGTGAGTGAGAGAGACTGTGTTTCACCAAGAGGCTGAGAAATAGCCCTAAGGCCACACTTTCCCTATTAGATTGGACAATGGCACCATCTTCCCAACAGGCTGGGACCTCCTACAAAGTTGAGGATCAGTCTACTCTAATGAGTCCTGGAGCATCAAATGGTAGGCTGCTCCCTCTTTCCTCTGTATCTTCATTGTCCCCCAAGTAAGGAGACCATCCTGCAGTCCTGGGTGAGAGGTCCCTCTCCAGAAATAGGACAGGACAGGGGCCCATCTGGGCCTGGCTGAAGGTCCCCACTGGGGTGGCTGAGGTTGCTGACCGGGGCTGTTGATAGGGGAGGTGTCAGAGATGGTAGGAAGCTTTCCTGTTAGTATCAGGGAAAGAACAGCTGGGTACAGCTAATGCAGCCTGTCAGTTCTTAGCCTGGAATGTGACAAGACTGTCTTTGTGTGACTCAAATTAATTCTGCATGTGTCTAGTGTTGAGAGAACAGTGGCAGCAGGAGGAAGGAGAGGCAGGGACAGGACTGGGAAATGGATAAAGATGGTCTCTGGGACTTCCCCATTCCCTCTAAGCCCCTGCCCTCTTCAGGTGCTTAGTACCTTTGGACCCTTCTCCCTGGTGGACCTGCATTGAGGCGGGGACTGGGTTACTCCAGAGTCTTCTGAGTGATTGTCTCCTTGGATACCAAGATGGCAAAGGTGAAGCAGCAGCTGTTGAGGGCACTGTCTACAGCTGATGCTACAGGTTTGTCTGACACTCCAGGCAGATGGCAGCCAATTACATCATCATCAGTACCCTTAGGGGAAAAGCCTGCTCATCTTATGATTTATCTTTTGGGGTCCTGAAGCCCTCATCTTTTTGTTTCTCTTGGCATGTTGGAGTCTGCAAGGAAAGCTTCTGTCATATGAATTGCTGAAAATATCAAGTGCCTAGTGTGTGCCATGTACTGTGTTTGACACATTTTCTAGTGATGGTTCAAGCTTCACAGCAGATACTCAGGGTATCTATTTTTGTCCCATTTTTTTACAGATGAAAAAATAGGCTCAGAGAAGGAAAGGAATGTGCCTAGGGTCATGTAGCTTGTTAAGAGGTGTGAAACTGTCTGATTTCAAAGTTGCCTCCCGCCTGCTCTGATTCCCAGCTGGTTTTCTAAAACATCTTTGTAGATGAACAATGAATTATTATATATAAGAGATGAGACACTGTTTTATAAGGCAGAATTTTGCAGTCCTGAATCAAAACACATCATATCCTCTATCCTTTTGGGAAAAAAAAATATGGTTCTGTATCAGTGGCTAGAAAATGAAATCCTAAGATCCCAATGTTCCTACTGTGTCTCCTTGGCCTAAATGTCACCTGTTATTTTGGTATAATCTTCAGCAAGCTCCTTCTCCTTCCCCTTTCCTCTGACCAAGCGATACAAGGCGATTTTATCTTTTTTTGTTCTTAAACTATGCCCTCAGCCAGTTCTAAGATGGTATTTAACCAAGAGGATGGTGGGTGGGTGAGCCCTCAGAGATGAAGTGGTCCATATTTCTGAACAGCATGATATTTCTTTTAAAAAATGTATTCAATATTGTAATTTCTTTGATTTATTTTATTCATAATACATAACTTGTGATAATGTACGTAATATTACAGGAATATATATCAATTGATTTATCAGTTAAGAAACATGGTTTACAATTTTGGGAAGTATAGAAATATTCAATAAAGTGTGAAAGATGAATATAAAATGTCGCACCTTTCTCAGAATATTTTAACATGTGGCTATGACAAAGGAATAATGGGATTTCTATAATAGGCTAGCCAATAGGAGAGATGGAAGAGGAGGAATATTAAGGGTAAGAGGGTTCTTCTCAGCACCTCCAAATCATACTCCATGCAGCCCATGAAGGTTTGAAAGCACATGAGGGAGATTCAAGATTTTTCTGTTCTCCTTGATCCTCCAGATGGTAACTGACTACATGAATGTTCTTTGCTTCTCAGGCTGGTGTGTTTTGGGTGGAGATAGGAGGGGTATGAATGAGAGAAGACTAGCATGGAGGGGGATCCCACCGGGCCCTTTTGTTCTAACTGTCCAGGAGCACTTGATTGGACCAGTCATTGTGATCATAACCAGTATGGGACATGGACGTTTTTTTCCCTTGTGCTACTGGGGAAGTGAACCCAGGGCCTCACCCTTGCCAGACAAGCATTCCACCACTGAGCAGCACAGCCCTATAACCAGCATGGAAGAAGCAGAACTTAGATTAACTTCTCTATATACTTCTCTACACTTAGATTAACTCAGTGGGAGATCTTTCTCTACATCTGCAGACTCCATGGCCTTTCTGCTCATTCTTAGGAGATAGTCTTAGGACTGTATCAGCTCCAGACTAGAGTCAGGAATTAGAACAGCCAGTCCAAAACAGGTATCAAAATTCAGAACTGGACCAATGTGAAATACCCCCCACCCCACCCCCAAGAGCAGAGCTGCCTCACTCTGAAAGTCTGCGAGGGAAAATGGGGCTTTGCCCTCTGTTCCTCTTCCTCTCCCTCTCCAGTTTGATGCTATTTTGATCCCTCCCCCCATGGATTGACGTGAAAGGTGGGAGAAAATTGGACAGTTTTTATTGGCTGGGTGCCTGCATACTTTCTGAGCCTGAAAAGTGGTTAAAGGAAAGTCTTTTTCTATTGAGTCTCTTGTAGTCTCCTTGGGGTTTCCCTGATAGTTTCCTCTCCCTGTCCTGCTCTTCCAAGTATTCCCTTGGGATTTCTTACTCAGCTTCTGGACATTGGGTACATCTCTAGTCTCTTATAGGCACCCCCCTCAGGGCCCACAGTGACTTCATGTCTATTGTCTTTCCTTGATGACTTACATGTGGTCCATGAAGAAGTCTCCTACATCCCTCAGGTATATAGACTCATCTCTGTGCAGCAGCCTCTCAGCTACCACCACGTAGTTGCTCTTTTCTAGACTTGTACATTTCCTAGGAAGCAGTTAAACCTCGCATACGGAGCTTGTGATGTTCCTGAGACATGAGCCAGGTACCAGTCCTCAATCCCTCTATTGCAGAACTCAGAAGTCAGAAGCAGAGCATCCTGAGGACTTACCTTGAAGTCCCTCTCTGGGTGAGTTGTTAGGGGTAGTTCATCCCTATCCCTGGGGAAAAAAAAAAAAGTGGAATGGCAAGTCACAGACTGCAACCACTCTCCAAAGAAATCTCCCAGTCAACCTCTTTTAAAATCCTTCTTGGCTGTAGCCTTGTATCTTGATCTGGTTAAGGGTCCACACATGATGGAACAGGTTCTCTTTCATTCCCTTTGTAAATTCTTACACTGTGTGCCTGCGCCTGGAAGGCCTACCTCCTGCTTCCTTTGATATCCTAAACCATTGTTTTGGTGCTCCCATCAAAACTGAAGCAAGATGCATTCCGTTCTAACATCCTGAGCATGAGCCATCTGACCTTGGCTGTCATACTTCAAGAGGAGACATGGCAGACTTGATAGCCATGGGTGCCAGGATGCTCATCACACCAACCATAAAAGAGTGGGGCTGGGAGGTGACAGCTGAAAAAGACCAAGGAGGGTAACGTGGGGACTAGGAGATAAGAGGATGGAGGAAAGGGCTCCTGTTATCCCCCAAGAGGATAGAATCCTTTGCATGAGGCTTTGACCCCATTTGAGCTGACAGTATTCTCCTAGGAACAGAATATAATCCTTGTATCCACATCAACCCAAATCCCCATCCCACAGACTCTTGGCGAGGACAAACTGCCCACCTAAAAGAAGCAGGAGGGAGCTTTCTGTGATACTAATGCTTTGGCTCACACTGCAGAACCTCCAAGCCCTTTCTTTCTCCCTGGCCTAATTTAGCCTTTGCTCAGCTTCTTGCTGAGGTATAGTACTGTATTCTGTTAAAATCAAGAATAAAGATGAACTGAGCTGCCCAGACTTATGCAACTCTCGGGGGCAGGGCCCAGGAAAGAGTGCAGGCTGCTTGACTCCTGGGGCTGGAAATCAATCCCAGGAGATGTTTCCATGGCCAAGAAACGCCTCCCATATTACAGGCATTCTTCAGAGTGAAGGGCTCTGATCTCCAATTAGAATGAGGACCTGTGTTGGCGCAGAGCTCCGGTGGGGCTCGTAAACTTCAGAACATCAAAGCTGGGTTCTGCTGGCTCCTTGCGGTGGGAAGCAACACCACACAGTGGTTGGGAACCCTGCCCCTGGAGTGAGGAGACCTAGGTTTGAATTTCTATTGTCGTAATTCCAAATGGTGTAACCTGTAACAGGTGATGTTTTTCCTGGGCCTTGCTTTTCTCATCTGTTACATGGTTGTAATAGAACATGATTAAATGAGATAATCCACGTAAACCACAAGGCACATAATTATTTCTGTAACCATTACTCTTATTAGATTACTGTGACAGCTCACAGAAGGAAAGTACGTACTTGGCACTCAGACTCCTGTTTCTGAACTCTTGTGGTAGGCCTCCTATTTCTTCTTTTCTGTCCCTACATTCTCTTTTCCCTTTGGCCTGCAAACCTATTGCCAATGGGTTAGAGAATATATATATATATATACACACACACACACACACACACACACACACACACACACACACACAACACTCCATAGTGACTTGATAGTGTAAGATAATCTGTCTTTGGATAGTTCCTTCATTTGACAACCACAGAATTAATATTCATGCTCTCATGGTTTTAGCACAAGAAAGCGCTGTCCCATTGCATCCGAGTACAGATAGTTCCATCTTTCTTGGAATTGCATTTCCCTAAAAGTCACCTGGATCAGCAAGCAAGGAGTCATGACAGGGAACCCCCCTTAACTGGATAATCTTGTTTGGGACTCAGACACGGTTAGGTTATCCTGGTTGATTTCCTTTTCCCAATCCCTCAACACCATTTTGTTAATATATACAGTTGTAGTTTGCTGTTCCAGTAGAAAAAGCCAGAAGTGCCCATGAATTGCCTCATAAAAGAAACTCCATTTAGAAAGTCTTATTCACTAAGGATTTATTAGCTCTTTACACTCTGGAAAGCTGGAGTTTTATTTTGACTCAGTGTTAATTTGCACCCAGACTGGCCAGGGTAATTTCACTGGCCTGGACACAGCAGGCCAGTTAGAGGTAAGAGCTTTTCAGCTGCCAGCAACTTCCCCTTTGATTTAAGGTGACAGAGGTTATGGGTGTGCATTTAGGGTGAGGGGTCCTATTTCTCCAGGTTACACCCACCCAGGCTTGTTCCTCCACCCAGGCTAAGCCAGAAAGTCTTAAATTTTAACTACTAGAAATAGTCGTTGGGGGTGGGAGTGAGACAGACCACCTACAAATTCACTGCCCTAGAAAATTTACAGGAAAATGTGCAAGTAATGTAAGTTCTGTGCATGGTCAGAGGGAGGGTGGAATAATGAGGAAAGTTCACATTTGGATTGAATGTCAGCAGAAGGCAACCTTGCCAAGGTGGCCTCAGGGTTGCAGGATCGGTATCTGTGAGCAGAGTGCAGGCAAGGACAGGTCAGGGTGTGCTGGGTTGCTCAGGAAAATCTTCATGAAGTGACAGGACTTTGACTGGGTCGGCAAGCATGGGCTTTATTTGGACAGGCCAAGAGGAAGGGAGACACTGAGGATTATTAAAAAGACCTCCCTTGGCTTTGGATTTCAGCCAGGACTCGTCTGCCATTGGAAAGGGAGACTTGTTACAGATTGCAGAGCTATGCTCAGGCTTAGCTGCATGGGACGACACTAAGAATTTGGGAACATATGGAAAAAGAATTGCCGGGTATGTCTCTGTCTCCTCCTACTTTTTGCTCTCCCACCTAAGGCTTAAGAACTAAGTAATTGATACAGGAGAAGATGAAAGGTGAAAGTTATTTTTATTTAGAAATAACCACTTCGGGTATCCCCTGAATTTTTTTATGGGGAGGGGGCCACTTAAGCAATCTGGAAAACATTCACAAAGATGGAAGTCAGGTCAAAGACCTCTGAGGATGAAGGAGAGAGCTGCCACATGCCTGCAACCCTCATTCTGCAGGAGACAACAGCAGGGGCGTCTTCTGGCCAGAATCTATTTTGAGTTATAGTTTTGTGAAAATTAAAGTTTATGAGGCAAAGCCCAAGGAGGGGGTTATGGGGAGGGCAGGAGAATATGCTGCTCAGAGCTGACACTTGTTCCTGAAAAGAGGAAGAAGAATAAAGAATCAATAATAACCTAGAGTCACAATGTAAAAACAGTCTTACAGCTTAATTTTGACCCTGGAATATCAAGAAAAGGCTGAAAGATGCAATTTCATTCTATTTAATAAGTGAAGGAAGAATCTTATGAAGACTTCTCTAAAAATTGGCATGTCAGAGGGTGAGTTTAGATGTCCACATGGGGCAGAAGGGAGCAGGTCTCTCCCCATGCTCTCAGCCATTGTGACGTTCATTTGGTCATCTCAGCTCTGGGAAGGTTTTCTTATTCCATTTTTCCTTTGGGGAAACTGAGAGATTAGTTAACTCATTTGTAGTCACACAGTAGCTGAGGAAGGATTTGAACCCATTTGTTACGCCATTATAAATCACAACACCATTTATATAGCAACCTTATTTTCCAATAATGTGCATAGCACACGTTTTATTATTCTACTTTGTAGGTCTTTTGCCAGGCTGCCTGAAATAAAACCATCTGAGGACAGGCACTGGCTTGATTTAATGTTAGGGATTGGTACCTTATGGTACTTGATGTTTAATAAGCATTTTTAAAAGCTGGAAGGAGGATGAGATATGGTTATTCATAGACAGTGCCTTGCACATGACAAGAATTCAATACATGTTATCTATCATGATGATAATGATGATGATAATGAAGATGATTAAACAGTCTCTTCCCAAAAGGATTTCCTGTGACAGACTATTGATTTCTGCAAAAGAATCAGCCTAATAGAATACAGATTGTCATCTCTGCATCATTAATTATGAAGCACTTATAAAATGCAGATGAGGACACAGGCTCTGGCTCCCAGAGCTTAATCCGCCTTCTATTGCCTCCCAATGGTGCCAGAGGGCTCTGGTCCTAAGCAGTGGAGGACAATGTATGTTTAGGTTTTGGTTTTGTCAATGAAAACATTAGAGGTTCCTCTTCTACTAGAACTAACTTGCTGCGGAGGCTTTCCTTAGGAATATACCCAGCCTTCTCTTCTGAGTGACAGGTGTTCTCCTAGCCAGTAGCTAGCTTTCTTTTTGCATATCCCAGACCATCTCCCCTCGACCAGGCTCTCCTTTCCCTATGTAAAGACAAGATGAGGAAGACTCCATTCGGGGCTAAGGGAAGATGAGGGCACAGCAAATAGAAACACCAAATGGGGAATTGAATACCAAATACATTCTGCTACAAATAATTGCCAGCAGGCCTCAGAGAAGGGGCAGAAATTTGTGCCTGGGTTGGGTGGTTGGTGGAATAGTTTTCTTAGAGAACAGGGCCCTGAACTGTTGGGGCCCCAGCGAGTCCTTAGGTACATAAAAGTCAGTCTGTTTAGCTTTGAATCTCAGCTCCACTACTTTCTAGATGTATGATCTTGGTAGGGTTCTTCATCTTTTTGTGCCTCAGTTTCCTCATCTATAAAATAAGAACGATAAAAATATCTACCTCGTAAGTTGTGAAGGTTAAATGAGTTCTCCAGCACTAGGAACAGTGTCTGGCACCTGGATCTTAGAGACAGGAAAGAGAATTAAGGTTACATTTATGCTTTCTCCTAGCCAGGGCAAGGTCTGACTCATCCCATTTTACTGGTGACATGGCCCAAGGCAAAATGTTTTCCCACGGACATGCCTGAAAGCACATAGGAGTGGCTCCCTGGGTGGCTGCAAACTGGAAAACAATTTTCTGAAGGGCTTAATGTGCAATTTAGGAATATATTTGGGCCTAGGGAGATGTTGGCCCCAAGGGGGGAAATTTTTGTTTCTTTTGGAAACTCAGAAGTCCTGTGCTTGGCTTCCCTTTAAGTGTGGAGCTCAGCCACTGGTTTATGTATGAGCCTTGCAGGGAACAGGGTCTCACCTGAGGTTGCGTCTGTTCTTTTCAACAGTCATTAGGCATTTATTGATCATCTTCAATGTGCCATGTTTCTGCTTTTGCAGAGCTTACAACTTATTAGCTGACACAGATGACTAAAGAGGTAATTGCGCTATACTGTGGCAATCCCTGTCCTGGGAGAAGTGGGGGGCTCCTTGTTCGCAAGTGGGAGGAGCTAAGTGAATCCAGTCCAGGAGAGTGGAAGGGAGGACATGTAAATTAAGTTCCAAAGGAGGAGGAATTAGTCTAGGGTTGTGAGGTTGGAGGTGAGGGTGGAAGTGATCTGACCTATTGACATGGGCAGAAGATAGTACCACGTAGGCACATGTGAAAGTGGTGTGTGTGTGTGTGTGTGTGTGTGTGTGTGTGTGTGTGTGTGTGTGCCTGTGTGTGTGTGTATGAAGAAAGATGGGATGCAGTAGTCAGGAAAGACTTGAACTGGATTAAGGAGAGGAATACAGTTTTTGTAATATTTTACCACCCAACTTTGGGCAAATTATCTCACCTGTATGAAACTCAATTTCTTCAACTGTGAAATGGACATTATAATAACATGAGCTTGGCCTACTTCCCGAGGCTGTTCCACATCAGTAGGTCTGAAACAGTTAAACCTGTGGTATTCCATACATTCAGGGAATTGTCTTTGTGATCTTTTGATTTAGGAAGGTGACTTCTCTCATAAATTCACAGTACTAGGAGGATGTGGAAGAGGTTAGGATCACTACTATGAACACCATCTTTAACATTTCCAGAGCCATCATTAGAGACAGAGCAGTGAAGCCTACTTTTTGGTGGTGATCCTTAGTAGATAAACTAAATGGTAAGCGGCCGCCCATGCTGTCCACCCCCACCCCTTCCCTACAGCCCTTCCCCACCTGCTTTGGCACAATATACAAAAAGATGGCTCCTCCTCTGTCTCTCTAAATCTCAGCTGCAAAGCATTCTTTCTTGCTGTTACTTTTCCATTTCTTATTTGTAGTGATTATTTGGTCAGGTGGGACAGACAATGGTGAGAATGCTGTATTGTGGAACAGTAGGATGCCTCAGGGGCCTTCTGATGCTGCAGAGAGTTGATGGGGAGGACTTCAGACAAATGCTCTAGAGAAAGGTTGTGAGAGAGGCAAGCCCCATGTACTCAGGAAGGTCAGGTGGGGCTGGGGCTGTAGCTCAGTGGTACGGGGCTGGCCTAGCGTGAATAAGACCTTGGGTTCAGTTCCCAGCATAGGTCTTCCATCCTGATCCCCATTTCAAGTTCACTGTGACCTCAGTAGGTTACTTTTCTTCCCAAAGCCTTTTTTTTCCTCTTTGTGAACTAGAAAGAATAATAGTATCAGTTTTATAGTGGGGCAATATATATGGATGTGTATATATGGATATATATATGCATATGTATGTATATGTGTGTGTGTATATATATATGTATTGAAATCATGACTTACAAATATAAAAGAACATGTGTCAAAGACTTTATGTAACTCATTAGTTAATAAAGGAACCTGTGAGATGACATAATGGGCTTAAAGGGGAATTCAGAGAACCACAGCTAATGTAGACAATAAGGGACAGGAAATTGTCACCATACGGGAGATCAAGGTGGCCTCACCAGAGGCAGAGGAGAGTTGTACTCAGAACTTTCAGGCTTTTGATATCACAGAGTGAGGAACTGAAGCTCCAAACCCGGGTTCTTGTGTCCCGACAAAAGGAAATTTAAAGTCAGACATGAAAAGTCAAGCAAGAGAATTTTATTATGAGTAAGGCTCCAGCAGAGACCATGTTTGGGGATGGGGTGAGGAAAGGGGAGGGAGAGAGTCATTTTCCAGCAGAGGATGGCAAAGGAAATAATGCTACTTTCAGATTTATTATTGGTTGATGGACTGGGGTCCACTTTTGTCATCTTTATCAATCAGATGTTTGACTGCTCCTCAATTCAGGAAGGGAATTCTGGACCATAGTTGGTGTTTTTCTGAAACTCTCATGGAGACCATTCCATTGGGGGTGGGGGGTTCATCTTGAAATCCTATATAAATGCAGGTGATGGGGTCAATGATGGGGCAAACTTCATCTTAGTGTACCTGTGCTTTTAACAAAAAATTCCCTTCCGGATAGTCACTGGAAAACCTTTGGCCATATTCTAACTTTACAATGACCTTAAGCAGAAAAGGTGGTGTCTGACAATGTACAGGAGTTAGCCCCATTGATCTTTTTGCCTTATTTTTAATTGGTTCCCTTTGTTTCCATGTAGTAACTCAGTGTTAGTACACCTGTTGTTCTATAAGTCACTTGATTGTGCATTAAAGGCAATTTCCAAGAAACCCTGTGGCCCTGCCATGTTATTGGTTCACATTTCACTGCCCATTACTATTACCTACCACTGACACATCACAAAAAAGAATTTAAGGATGTATCAGGTTTTAGCAAAGAGGAAAGAGCTTTATTAGACAGTGAAAGTTGAGCTAGAAACCTGTGATCCCAGTGACTTGGGAGGATAAGGCAGGAGGATCATAAGTTTGAGGCCAGCCTCAGCAACTTAGTGAGCAAAAGTTGGACTGGTGATGCAGCTCAGTTCAATTTTTAGTAGTGCACATACAAATTTTAAAAAATTGGAGAAAAAGACCAATGAAGTTACAAATACATATTTAAGATACCCAGAACTTTGAGAGCAAGAAGCACTTTTTTGGTGATTTAGGCGTTCATTTTATTTATTTTTTAATTGTTGGTACTGGGGATTGAACCCAGGGGTACTTTACCATGGAGCTACAGCCCTCCCCCTTCCTTTTTTTGGGGGGGGGGTACCAGGGATTGAACTCGGGGCACTCGACTACTGAGTCACATCCCAGCCCTATTTTGTATTTTATTTAGAGACAAGGTCTCACTGAGCTGCTTAGTACCTCACTTTTGCTGAGGCTGGCTTGAACTCATGATCCTCCTGCCTCAGTCTCCTGAGCCTCTGAGATTACAGGCATAAGCCACTGTGCTGGCTCAGCCCTACCCCTTTTTTTCATTTGTAATTTTGAGACAGAGTTTCACTGAGTTGGTGAGTCTGAACTTGAACAGGTGTGTATCACTGTACCTGACTCAGACTTTTCTTTTAAAGGACACTCTGTGAGGGGTGGGCATGGGGAGGCATGTGGGATAAACTCAGTTTTTTTTGTGCATCACAAGATGTTGCTATGGTCTGGCCTTTCTTTTTCTTTTATAGGATCTTTAGGTTGATGTTTTCTGCTCTGACTAATAGATAACTTAGGGATGAACCCATATTAGGTTTCTTAAAATATATCTCCCTTTGTTTTATCTAATCTAAAGGTACATTGTGTAAACTAACAGAGCTTGTGAGCATGAAACAAAGCAATTTTTGTAGATGAGTGAACTTACAGTAACTTTAAGATTTATAGATTTCTCAAGAATTTGAGAGTGACAGCCTAGGAAGAATAGGCCAGGGAGACCCTTGGGGATTTTAGATTTAAAGGTAGACTCCTCTTCCTTTCCTTTTCTTTCTTTTCTACCTTTTATTTCTTCTATTCGTCCTCAAAATGAATTTACAATTAGGTGCAAACTAGGTGTATTCAAGAGGCAATAATCAAGTGCATTCTACTGGCCACATTTCATTTGGATTTCAATGAAAGTTATTTCCAAGGTTAACAATTTCCCTTACTTACCGAGTTATAGAATAGCTCCATAAATCATAACTCAGAGCATGCCTTGTTTTCCACTCAAGGCATCCAGTAATCTTCTTAGTCCATTTCAAAGTCTTTCCTACATTTTCCTCTCACTTATGTAGAGAGAATGTATACAGAGCACTTAGTAAAGATTAAGTGCTCAATAAATGCTCACTATTATAAAAATCATTGAAATTAATAGTAACAATAACTCTGACAGCAATTTGGATTTTTATCTTCCTGAAGTAAAGCTTTGATTATGATATCCTTTTCAGAAAGTCTCAGTGAGGCAGCATTGTTTCTGAAATAAATTCTACACTTCTTAGCTAGACATTTAAGGCTCTTTGATATGTCCCCATCCAAACTTACAAGTCTATTTCCCACCTCTAACTTCCTGCAAGGTCTGTCAGGATGCCTGGAATTTCACTTTTTTTGGTTGCGGGGAGTACTGGGGATTGAATTCGGGGGCACGCAAATGCTGAGCCACATCCCCAGCTCTATTTTGTATTTTATTTAGAGACAGGGTCTCACTAACTTGCTTTGCATTTTGGTTTTGCTGAAGCTGGCTTTGAATTGGAGATCTTCCTGCCTCAGCCGCCTGAGCTGCTGGGATTACAGGCATGTGCCACTGTGCAGGCGTTGAATTTTCCCTTTAAGGATGAATTTGCTTTGATAATGTAGAGCTTTGGTTCTCTAAGTACTCCCTCTGAAAATGCAAATGGCATCAAGGGAGGAGTCTGCCTAGACAGAATTTGTAGCAACACAGTTGTCCAGGGAGCAAGTATACTAGTGTGCTCAGGTTTCCATAACAAGATACTGATAGGGGACAGACATGTGCGTGGTGGGAATATGAGATTAAGGGAATGATTCTATAAACTGGGCCTGCTGTGCTGACTCCCACATGCTCTCAGCTTTGAAAAGCAATTTATCTGCAGCCCAGCCAGGCTTAAGTCAACAGAGTATGTTACATTCCTCAGCAAACTACTTATTGTCTACAGGAGAAATGTTGATTCTGAAATGTCAATGAGAAGCGTATAAGTTACCCTGCAATGTAGGGGTACTTTATTGACCAGATCTTGGAACTTAGGGAGATAAAGATATTCTCCCCACCCATAATAGCTGTAAGAACAAGTTCCAATGAAAACAGATCAGCATGGACCAAAGTGACCTAAAGTTTTCTTGGCTGTAGGAACTCAAAAGTCCTGTAGTCAGTCAAAAGCCAAAAGATGGACCTGGGCAGGACCCTCTGGAAACGGTCCCTCTCCTCTCTGAAAGGACCCACTCTCTCCCTTGAGAGTACCTCCTTTCCTATCCCTTCTGATAAACTCAGGCCTGCTACTTGAGTGACATGTCTGAAATTTTTTTTTTACTTGATCATAAGAATTAGGGTTTGAAGGGGGGTCTTCCTGCTGCCTGTTTCCCAGAAGGCCCTGTAACAATCCCACAGGATTCTTACATCACAGACAGACATTTTCTCACAGTTTGGGAGATTGGGGAGTCCGTGATCAAAGCACGGGTGGGTATGTTTTTAGTGCCGTCTTCCCAAGCCACCTTCTTAAGTGCTCACATGCTCTTTCTGGTCAATGTGAGGGAGGGAAAGACCTCTGGTAGCTCTTCCTCTTTTGTTTAAGATAATTTTTAATTATAATTAATACATTAATTGTACAAATTAATGAGATTCACTCTAATCTTTCCTTATGTGCATGTGTCATGCATTCATCTTATCCATCCACTCTTCCATCCCTCCACTTACCTTCCCCCGGTACCCTCCCCAGTCCTCCTAATAATCCCTCTTCCTTTTTCTTAAGAGATGTAAGATTTTTTTGAGGGATAACTGTGAAGAAGCAGCGGGGGCATGACAAAGACATCTTCCCTAGTAATCTCTCTTCTGTCAGGTACTTAGTTACGAAGGTAGCATTGTGTTCTCAGCCCTTTTGCTTTGGCATGAGAAAATTTTGGGCAAGATACTTTGGTAAAAAGTTTACTAGAAGGGAAAGGAGAAGGAAAAAAAGACACTGTGAAGGCAGAGAGTGAGTCCTCTCAGGGAGGAGAGTGACTAGTACCTTCTTTGTTTCCCAGTTTTATTGGGATCTTAAGGAAGTTTTTTAGAGATTCCTGCTTAGCAACCACCTTTCAACTTTTTTTTTTCCACCTTTCAACTTTTGACTCACAGTAGGCTTGTATCAGATTTTTAATTCCCCACTGTTATTTTATGTTTAGTGGTCTTTACTTTTAATTATCCTGTCTTTCTGAGTCCTGAAATTTTTGGTCTGTAAAAAGGTCATGAAAATCTCTTCTTCAGGGTAATTTATATTCTTATTATCAGGGAGGCCCTGACAGTAGCTGCAGATAACAGGTTGTTTTTGATGAGAAATATAGCATGTCCTATTGACTTAAGCCAGGATAGGGCTGGAGTAGCTTTAGATAAATTGCCTTTTTTTTTTTTTAAAGAAAGTATGTCTGTGTCTGGCTTATCTCACTTAACATGGTGACCTCTATTTCCTGAAAATGACAGAATTTAATTCTTCTTTGTGACTGAATAATATTCCACTTTGCATATGTGCCACATTTTCTTTACCCAGTCATCAGTTGATGGGCACCTAGTCTGATCCTATGTCATGGTTTTTGTGAATAGTGCCAGAGTAAATATGGATACGTAAGTATTTCTTTTGTATGCTGACTTCATTTCCTGACTTTATATACTGAGGAGTGGAATAATTGGATTATATAATAGTTCTACTTTTAGTTTTCTGAGTAAACTCCATATTAATATCTGGAATATATAAAGAACTCAAAAAACTTAACAGAAAGTCAATCATCCAACTAAAAAAAATGGCCAAGTGGTCTGAATAGAAATTTCTCAAAAGAAGAAATGCAAATGACCAAATAAAAAATTGAAAAATGCTCAATATCATTAGCCATTAGGGAAATTCAAATTAAAACTACAGTGTAGGGCTGGATAAATAGCTAAGTTGGTAGAGTGCTTGCCTCACATGCACAAGGCCTTGGGTTTGATCCTTAGCAAACACCAAAGGGGGAAAAAATTCAGTGTGATACCATCTTACCCCAAAGAGAGTGGCTATCATAAAAAAACAAACCAATGCTGGTGAGGATGTGAAGAAAAAAATACCTTTGTTCACTGTTGAGAATGTAAACTAGTACAGCAACTGTGGAAAACTGTGTAGAAACTCTTAAGTTTCTCTAAGATTTCTCAAGTCCTATCAGATTAGGGCCCTACCCTGGGATGTCCTTTAACCTTAATTACCTCCCTAAATGCCCTGTCTCTAAATGCAGATCTACTGGGGGTTAGGGTTTTAACAATTCAGTGCATAAGTCAAAATATAAGATAAGGGTAATAAAAAATGAAGAGAAAATGTGATGTCTCATTGTGCTTTTAATTTGCATTTAAAATATGAAACAGTTTTTCATATGTTGAGCAGTCATTTAAATATCCTTTCTGGTAAGTTCCTTATCTATTATTAATTTTGGGTTATTATTTTGTCTTAATTTATATAAATTCTTTATCTATTCTTGATATAAACTCTGCCAGCACTTTGCCATTATATTGACCCCGATTTTCTAATTCGTGTCTTCTCCTGTTAGTGAATTCTCTTTCTAGTCTCCTTTGGTTTATTTGCTTTTAATTAATTTTTTGAGTTCAATGTATATTTCATGTATTTTTAATCTATTTTGCCTTTTTTAAAGTAAGGCAATGATTATTCTGAATATTATATTTGTTTTTCTTTGGGTTCATATGTAGTGTTTTAATCATCATTATTTTATTTATTGATTTTTATTGCATTGGGACCTGAAAATAATGTTTCTGGAAATTTATTGGCATTTTCCTTTTTATGTAATAGATGACCATTATTATATATCATAACCAACAGGAAAAAGAAAGATGGTGTTCAGAGGAGTAACCACAGATTTATTTATTTTTATTAATTTATTTGATATTTATCCTCAGACAAGGATAACTCTAGTTATTGCTATTATCTAAATGTTTGCATTCCCTTAAAATGCATGTGTTCAAACCTAGTCCCCAGTGTGACAGGATTTAAGAAGTGGGGCCTATGGGGCCAGAGCGGGATGAATGGGAGTAGTGTTCTTATAAAGGAGGCATAAAGGAGCTTGTTGGCCCTTCTACCTTGTAGGGATACAAGGAGAAGCCACCAGAGTCCGTCCTTACCAGATGCCGAATCTGCTGGCAACTTGATCTTGGACCCTCAACCTCAGAACCATGAGGAATGATAAATACATGTCTGTTGTTTATAATCCACACTGTTTATGATATTTTGTTACAGCTTCCTGAGTGGATTGAGACAGCGGGCTGTTTAGACATGGGGCATCTTATGTGATTGATTTGGGAGCATATTTGGCCTTTCAGGTTTTCCTAATTGGAAGTGGAGGTAAAAATTAAAGATACTGGAGGTTATTGATGCATTTTGTGCCAAATGCTACAGGGACTGTTTTTTGCTCTCCTGGATTGATTGCTGCAGAGTATGGGTCTCCCAGTTTTTGTTTTCCCCTTATTTAAATTTTTTTCCTTGGGAATTCTCATTATGTTTATTCTACCTATCTATTACTTGCCTTCCATAGAAATTCTCTTCTCTCAAGTCCTTTTAGATTTTATTTATTTTTCTTTTTTCTTTTTTTTTTTAGTACTGGGGATTGAACCCAGAGGCACTTGGCCACTGAGCCAAATCCCCAACCCTGTTTTTGTTTGTTTGTTTGTTTGTTTGTTTTTTTACTTCAGCCACTCTATTTTTTTTTATTGGTTGTTCAAAACATTACAAAGCTTATGACATATCATCTTTCATACATTTGATTCAAGTGAGTTACGAACTCCCATTTTTACCCCAAATACAAATTGCAGAACCACGTCAGTTACACATTCACATTTTTATATTTTATTCTACTTTTCGTTAGTTCTCGTTATGTACCATTTTTTTGCTTACTGGTGTTTCTTTTCCTCGTTGATCCTTGATTTTTCTATTTCTGTAGTGGATTTACTTTTACTCTTCTACTCCTTTCCTAATGCTTTCCTAATGTATGTAAATCTCTTCACATTTTGTTTATATCCTTGAGCTCTTGTATATGTGCTTTGTGCTCATGTTTAAAAAAAGAAATTGCTTTATTAAATACATTTAAATTTCCATCATATTTTTCATTTTCTTCATGGCAATGCTATTGTGTCCTTCATAGCCATTTACTTTTCTTGATACTTTCTTAATTTTAAAATTTTTATATCATTCTTTTACAATGAGAAACTGAAGGATTTATTCATTCTGGGAGTTAAATCTAAGCAGAAAATGAAATGTCACAAAGAAAAAGAAATACTAATTTAATTATGTATTTAATTTTTTTTACCCAGTAAATTCTAAATGGTGCTTAAAAATACAATCCCTAGTCATAGAATACAACTGTTAACATTTTTTTTTTTGCAAATCTTATGCTGTTTTTTAAAAAATTACTCAACTTTAACCCATTAGGTGTTAAAAGGAGAAACCAAAATAATTCAGATCAGCTGAATTTTTTCTGACCCAAGTTTTGTATGTAAGTTCATTTAGACTTTAATCAGTAAAGAGAGTCATATGTATTACTTTTTATTTATTATTTATTTACTACTATTTTAAAAGCATTTTTTTCTTTTCTTCTGCTGCTATAGATGCATATTGATAACATGGCAAAATCAGACTCTTCTGTTTTTTAGGATCTCAAAGTGTACTTCCAGCTTTGATAGTTTCTTTCTTCCTATTAAAAACTAAAATTTACATCACAGTATGTGCCCCTCACCTTCAAGGAACACGTTTCTTCACAAGTTTTGGAAGGTGCAGTTGAATCTTTGTCCCTAGAATCTTTTCTACCCTGCTCCTTCCTGTATGGATTGTAGCTATTGTGTTTTTGTGTGGTGGGGTGGGGGATGGTGAGGGTTGATATCTTTGTCCATTTGAACTATTATTGCAAAAATACTCATGACTGGGTAATTTATAAATAGATATTCTCTCATAGTCTGGAGCTGGTCAGATCTAGGATAATTGTAAGAGTCCAAGATCATGGGCAGATTTGGTATCTGGTGAGGACCTAGTCTTTCAAGATGGTACCTTTTTTTTTTTTTTTTTTGAGAGAGAGAGAGAGAGAGAATTTTTAATTTTTTTTTTTTAGTTTTCGGTGGACACAACATCTTTGTTTGTATGTGGTGCTGAGGATCGAACCTGAGCCGCACGCATGCCAGGCGAGCGCGCTACCGCTTGAGCCACATCCCCAGCCCAAGAAGATGGTACCTTGATGGTGTGTCCACACATAGTAAAAGGGCAAAAAGGGTCTAGCTACTTCCCTGCAACCCTGTCACCCTGTCATAAGGTTGCTAATCTCATCTACAAAGGAGGGGACCTGATGACCTAATCACCTCTTAAAAGTGCTGCTTCTTAATTCTATTGCATTGGAATTTAAGTTTCAACGGTGCATTTTGGAAGGACACAAATGCTCAAACCATAACACTGGGGATTGGGATTTTAACTGTCTCCCAGTCTTGCTGAAAATGGAGCTTGTCTTTTTCTCTTTGTTCTTGCTACTTTTAGATAATTTTGTGTCATTTTTTTCAAGTAAATGAGAGGGAAATGTTGATTCTGTGCCATCATGTTCAAGTCACTATTCAAGGTTGCCTCGTGGAAGCACAGGGAACAGTAGCATCTGGCAGTGACTGGGAATGATCTTCAAAATTGCTGGCTCAAAAAAAGGGAGCCTACCACTCTGTGAACAGATGAACCTATTTCTTACTATCATCTGTGCCTGCACTTCAGCTGGCATTTAAATGATCACATCAGTCGTCTTTACTTTTAAAAATCTTAATTGTCAGTTATAGCAATCAGATCTCTATTGTTTGCCTCTAGGGAAAAAAAAACTAACCTTTTATTGTCAAATAGTACAAAACAAACCGAAAATTAGTATTTGAGCTAGTACTTTAGGAAAAAATTGGGAAATAAAATTCAAACTTTGGTCATGCTTAATTGGTAGTATAGTAGTGGAAATATTTTATAAATTTTTTCTTTAATTAACTTTCCTTACAAATTATCCTAGATCTAACCTTACAAGAAAGATAAAAAGAAAGATGAAAGTAATCTCTGGTATATGATTTTAAAAATTTTCTCCTTTTAGATATACGTAACAGTAGAGTGTGTTTTGACATATCATACATACATGGAATAGAACTTATTCTAACTAGGATCCCATTCTTTTTTTTAAAAGAGAGAGAGAGAGAGAGAGAGAGAGAGAGAGAGAGAGAGAGAGAGAGAGAGAGAGAGAGAGAGAAGAATTTCAATATTTATTCATTTGTTTTATTTTTAGTTTTTCAGCGGACACAACATCTTGTTTGAATGTGGTCCTGAGGATCGAACCCGGGCCACACGCATGCCAAGCGAGCGCACTATTGCTTGAGCCACATCCCCAGCCCTAGGATCCCATTCTTGTGGTTGTACATGATGTGGAGATTCACTGGTTGTGTATTCATACATGAACATAGGAAAGTTATGTCTGATTAATTCTACTGTCTTTCCTATTTCCATCCTTCCTTCCTTTCATTCCTTTTTGTCTAATCCAGTGAACTTTTATTCCCCCTCTCATTGTGTGTTAGCATGCACATATCAGAGAGAACATTCTGCCTTGTTTTTTGTGTGTGGGGGATTGGCTTATTTCACTTACCTTGATAGTCTCCAGTTCCATCCAAATGCCATAATTTAATTCTTCTTTATGGCTGAGTAATATTCCATTGTGTCTATATGCCACATTTTCTTTATCCATTCATCTGTCAAATGGAACTGAGATCAGTTCTATAGCTTAGCTATTGTGAATTGAGCTACTATAAACATTGATGTGCCTGCATCACTCTAGTATGTTGACTTTAAGTCCTTTGGGTATAGACCCAGGAGTGGGATAACTTGGTCAAATGGTGGTTACATTCCAAGTTTTTTGAGGAAAGTCCATATTCCTTTCTAGAGTGGTTGAACCAATATGCAGTACCACCAGAAATGTATACAGGAACCTTTTCCTCCACATCCTTGCCAACATTTATTGTTACTAGTATTCTTGATAATTGCCATTGCGACTGGAGTGACATGAAATCTCAGTGTAGCTTTAATTTGAATTTCTCTAATTGCTAGAGATGTTGAACATTTTTTTACATATTTGTTTATCAATCATATTTCTTCTTCTGTGAAGTTCCTGTTCAGTTCCTTATCCCATTTATTGACTGGTTCAACATACAGAAATCAATAAACATAATTCATCACATCATAAGACTTAAAGACACGAATTAAATGATGATCTCAACAGATGCCAAAAGAGGTATTTGACAAAATACAGCATTAATTCATGTTTAAAACGCTAGAAAACCTTAGTACACACAACGTTGTAGAAGTTATATATGTTAAACCCAAGGCCAACATCATTCTAAAGAAAAATTGAAAATATTCCCTCTAAAAACTGGAACAAGACAATGACAAGTGGGGATTGAACTCAAGGCAGCTGAGAAGCTGCCTATTTGCTTTCTTGGCTTCATGCCATTGAGTATCCAGGAAAGCGACCTTTTCTATTCCACCATCTTGAAAAAGGCTTCTGGGATATGATTTTTGAGAGTTTCTAGACAATCCCTTGGGGGAAGGGGAAAGTGTCCTCAGTGGACACTTATGGGCTTTTCTTCCTGCTTGACTTTGCAAGATGGCAATGAACTCCTCTTGAGGCCTGTTCCTGCAGGCCTCTTCCAAAATGCAGATTTCCACAGGTGAGACAATGTACCCGAGTCTCATTTATCCAGCACTGAGCTGACCTTGGGAGATTCTTCTACTTACTTGATTCTCATCGCAGTCCTCTGAGAAAGAACTCCCTGATAATTTTCTGCCTTTTCTCCCATGGGTGATCGTCACTTGATCAATTTTAGATCAAGCCACCGATCCAGTGGATTAAGCTCAACTCAAAGTATGGCATTGAAGGTGGAGTTGGATACTTCTGCCTCTCTCCTGGTCAGGCCTGGGACTTGAAGCCCAAACCCTTTTGTGAAGGATCGGTCAGAACCTGAGCCTTTAATTAGCTTCAAAGGGGAGCTCGGAGAGGTTAATTATGCCTAAATAGATCAGAGCCCAGTGTTTACCTTCTCTTTTATGAGATCAGGTTTTTTTTTTTCTCATTCCCAGTTGACATTTATGAACACCTTTGATGCAATATTTAGAACTGAGAGGGAGGAAGTAAAGGGCAGACTTCAATGTGACCTTGAACTCTTAGGAACTTGATCTTTAATCAGACCTATGCACAGCATATAGCATACCTGTGTAGCTAGGAATAAAATGGTGCTGATTTCCATCCTGCATTTGTTCTCTGAATTTCTCCCTCGAATTTTGCTGGGAGGGGATAGGGTAATTAACTGGGCAAAGTTAGGTCATTCTTTGGACCCTGGCCATAATAGCATCATAATGATACCTGGCTATTCTAGGTCTCTTATTTTTCCAGATGAATTTCATAATTTCTTTTTCTATTTCTGTGAGGAATGCCATTAGGATTTTGATCGGAATTGCATTGAATCTGTACAGTGCTTTTGGTAATATCGTCACTTTAATAATATTAATTCTGCCTATCCATGAGCAAGGTAGATATTTCCATCTTCTAAGGTCTTCTTCTATTTCTCTCTTTAGGGTTCTATAGTTTTCATTGTATAGATCTTTCATCTCTTTTGTTGATTCCAAAGTATTTTATTTTATTTTTTTGAGGATATTGTGAATGGGGTAGTTTTCCTCATTTCCTTTTCAGAGGATTTGTCACTGATATACAGGAATGCCTTTGATTTATGGGTGTTGTTTTTATATCCTGCCACTTTGCTGAATTCATTTACTAGTTCTAGAAGTTTCTTGGTAGAACCTTTTGGGTCTTCTAGGTATAGAATCATATCATTAGCAAATAGTGCTAGTTTAAGTTCTTCTTTTCCTATAGTTATTCTTTTATTTCTTTCATCTGTCTAATTGCTCTGGCCAGTGTTTCAAGAACTATGTTGAATAGAAGTGGTGAGAGAGGGCATCCCTGTCTTGTTCCAGATTTTAGAAGGAATGCCTTCAGTTTTTCTCCGTTTATCAGGAAGAGTGAAACAGGTGGTATCGCTATACCAGATCTTAAACTATACTACAGAGCAATAGTAACAAAAACAGCATGATACCGGCAACAAAACAGGCTGGTGGACCAACAGATAGAGGACCAACAGGATAGAGGACACAGAGACTAACCCACAGAACTATAACTACCTTATATTAGACAAAGGTGCTAAAAGCATGCACTGGAAAAAGGATAGCATCTTCAACAAATGGTGCTGGGAAAACTGGAAATCCATATGCAACAAAATAAAATTGAATCCCTCTCTCTCACCAAGCACAAAAATTAACTCAAAATGGATCAAGGATCTAAGAATTAAACCAGAGACTCTATTAGAAGAAAAAGTAGGCCCTACTCTCCATCACATGGGGCTAGGCCCCAACTTCCTTAATCAGACACCTATAGCACAAGAATTAAAACCAAGAATCAACAAATGGGATGAATTCAAACTAAAAAGTTTTTTCTTAGCAAGAGAAATAATTTGTGAGGTGAATAGGGAGCCTACATCCTGGGAACAAATTTTCACTCCTCACATATCAGATAGAGCTCTAATCTCTAGGGTATACAAAGAACTCAAATAAATAAATTAATTAAATAAATAAACACCAAAAAAAATAAATAACCCCATCTACCTGGCACTCTTAACTTGTAAAGTAACCTTACTGAGATGTCGTAAAGACCAGGGGCCGAGACTGCTCTGTAGAGATGAGGTACATTTCACCAGCTGAGAGAAAGAAAGTCCTGGAACACGTGGCAGAGGACCAGGAGAGGGTCTGGGACAAGGGATTTGGTGACAAGACTTTTTAAATTCACTGAGTGATCTGGAGAAAGGAAAAAGCCCACTGGTATACCTATTTTGTTTAAATGCCTCTCCACTGCTTGTTCTGAGGATGAAATCAAATCCTTTTGGCCAGAAATCTCCACCTGACATGGACCTTGTCTCATGTCGTATCACACCTTGTGTCAGTTAGCTCTCTGCTGCTGTAATCTGCTGAGTACCTGAGATGATCAACTACAAAGATAAATGGTTTATTTTGGCTCAGTTTTGGAGGTGTCCTTGGTGGACTGAGCAATTGCAGTTAGGCCTCTGTTGGGGGAGCAGTACCTTGCAGTGGGGGTGCCTGGAGGAGCAAAACTATTTACCTCATCGCTGGGATTTTTCATACCCAAACTATGGCACACCTCACCCCGGGCATACAGCCATACTGACTTTTAAGTGATTAGGCTCAGCAAGTCTCCCAGTGTTTCAGGGCTTCAACCTCACTTGTGCCGTTTCCTGTCAGAAGGTTTGACTCGCCTGGCAGATACCACCTTATCCAGTATGTCCTCACTTAAACTGTCACTTCAGGGAAGTATTGCAGGTATTCTGTGTTTAAAACAAAATTCAGGTATGCAAAAGAATAAAGAGATATTCTGCCTAGTGACAAGAAAAAAAAATATGGTGACCTTGTGAATCCATTAGCCCAATGGCTTCCAGAATTTTCTGTTTCAGAATTAGGTTATGTCAATTTGGATATTTCCCCCACCTTTGGTCTCCATGAGGATGTATCTAATTTGTGAGGTTGCTGGAAAGTTGTCAAGGAATTTGGGAGGGTGTCAAGTCCTTGGAGTCCAATGTCTGTTTCTGTCACTGCCTTTTGCCTGCTCTCTGATTAGGAGCCTACCCTTCAGTCTTTTGTCAAGGTGTGCTCTCTTCTAGGTGTGGGGGGTTCATTATCAAGAGAACTAACTATGTCCTCATGCCATTCATGGAAAGACGGTCCACCACCCAACCTCAGCTAACATGTGGCTTTTCCTGGTCCCAAGACATCCTTGGGATGACCTCACTTTCTCCCTCCCAGCTAACTCCTAGGATCACCTAAATATGTAAATCAACTTTTCAGTTATCCTAGTTTGAAGAATTTTCTTGGAATAGTCTGATATTCTGATCCTCAGTGTCATGTGATTGATACTCTAGTCCAGGCTTATAGAATTCAAAAAACTCTTATTTCTCAATAAGACTAGCCCTTGCCAATGAAAGCTTTCAAGTCAGTTTGCTCTAATAGCAGATTTAAAAGTCTATTTTGAAACTCAAACACTGAAAGTGGACTATTTTTTTTTCTCTTTATATTCTTGCTATAAAAATTGCTTTTTTTTTTTTTATAGAGTATCAACTACCTCTAACTGTATAGGGAAGAACTACAGGAAATTGGGGGATATGGCGAAAAGTACTTTTTTTTTTCCAGGAAATGAGTTCACTATAGAAATATCCTTCAACATCTGGACCAGATCAGGAGCCACTGCTGAAATTATACTAAAGTGACTTGCATCTCTGTCAGTGTAAGGTTCATGTGTCCCACCGAACTCTGAGCTTCATGCAAGATCTGAAACTGTCTTGCTGACCCCCAAAGCCTGAGCTCTAAGCACAAGACTTGGCCACAAGTCCCCATTCATGAATGAACAATCTGAGGAGACACTGAGAAAACAGGATGGTTCTGACACCCAAGGCTGGGGATGCTGAATGGACAAAAGAGGCAAATGGCTCCACACTAGTTCCTCTTGATTAGTACCAGTAATGCTTGTAGGAGCAATGAGAGTTTGAATGTTGTATGGACCTCTTGGTCCAGAATCTTTGTACTCTCCATAGATTTCAAGTTGATGTTGAGTTCAGTTAGGAAGAAATTCTGGTTTTACATGACAATCGGGAAAAACACCCCATCTATAGGTAGGTAGCACTATTTGCATCCAAATATAGAGGCTCCTTATGTGATTCTAACACTCATCCTGTCACTCCCTCTAAACATGAGCTGCATGTAATTCTGGCTCTCTACAGAAGAGGCTCTGTGTTTCCATGGTGAGGACAAGGCTTTGTAAAGTTCCGCACGCCTATGCCTGGCTCTGGGGTCAAAGGTTCCCTGTGGAACAAGCAGACTTGCTTGAAGAAAACAAACACGGTAAAATAACAAGCTGGTAATTTGCTTTCTCATTTTATCAGGTTGTCAGGAAATTTGTGTGTGCTGTATATGTTTTTATAATTTGAAAAGCATATCTGAATCTTTCTTGTCAGAATTGATTATTTTGGGACTTTAAAGGCAATACATTAAATCAGGGAGCAAAACTATGGAAATTCCTGACTTGAAAGCAGATGGCGAAATTTCTTACTCACTTGGCTCTTTGGGAATCCTGGCACGTTGTGGGTACTCTAAAGAAAGGGCTAATGTCATTAGGGTCAGTGTGTCAATATATTCTTTCCCAGAGAGGGACACAAGAGGAAAATATAAACAAGGCTTAGCTAAATCTCTGCATGACCCAAGATCCAGAAGTTTGGTGGCATGATGTTGGATTTGGAGACCGATGTCAGAGAGAATACTTTTATATAATGGATTCAGAGACCAGGAGAAGACCTCTAAGATCAATGATCCATATCTTACAGATATGGAAGCTGAGGCCCAAATATGAAAATCAACTTGCTCAAAGTGAACTCATTGTAATATTTTACTGCTTCTCCTTTTAATTAATAAGCTAAATAAAATAACACATGTTCACTTTATATTTGTGCAAAAGTTGCTTCATTAGTGGCGGGGCTATGATATGATCACTTAAGCCACTGCTTCTCAGACATTTTCATACAAATCACATGAGGATTATGTCAAGAATGCAGATTCTGATTCAGGAGCAGAGACATGGTCTGAGTATTTGCATTTCTAACATGCTTCCAGGTGATATTGATATTCCTGTTCCCCGGGCAACATCGACTTTAAAAAAATTGGGTAGCAGGAACCTAATACTACACCACTCAGTACCTCCTTCAGAGAAGATTCTGGGCTAGAGTGTAGAAACAATGCTCAGGAGTACTCCCCAGTGTGGGTTCTCACTGAGGTAAGTTCAATAGAGGATGATCTGTAAGTCAGGGAAGCAAAGTCTGGCTTATATGGCTCTGTTCAAGTTCTTTTTTAGCCTTTTATTGTTGATTCTCTCACTGTTTTCTTGCTTCTCTCCCGACTCAGGGTCTTACATGTTAATCATGTATGAAAAAAAATTATGAAAGACTTTGCAATGTCTTCCTCTCTCCCGCATGCCCTCCCTCCTGACCTGCCCCTCCAAAAAAAAAAAAAAATTCTGTGGATTTCTAGGTGTTGTTGCATATCCACCTGGATTATCTGATTCTTATGGACTGCTCTTCTAATTTTTTTTGAACTTTTTTTTTTTTGTGATACTGGGAACTGAACACCAGGGGTGTTTATACCACTGAGCTATGTCCCCAGCCCTTTTAAAATTTTTTATTTTGAGTCCAGGATCTTGCTAAGTTGTTAGGGCCTCACTAAGTTGCTGAAGCTGGCCTTGAGCTTGTAATCCTCCTGCCTCAGCCTCTTACATCTCTAGAATTACAGATAGGTGTCACCAATAGTTTCTCCAAAAGAAGTAAGATTATCTCTGATTTTAATATGAAATTTTAGAGTTAATGGCTCAGTGACATTTATTGAATCCTATTTATGAACCCAGCCTTTTTGGGGGAACTGTGAAGTATACAGAAATGCAAACGTCCTCATCCCTGCTTTTGCTGAATGCACAGTGAAAGGAGAGGATAGTAACAGATCTTGATTTATTTTCAACATTTCATGAAACACTTAGTGCCATGGTATCTTGTGGAAACTGAAAGAATCCAGAGTCACTCATGAAGCAACTAAAAGTTCAGGGAAGTGAACAGCTTTGCCTAGGGGTACATGGCTAGGATGTGGTGGAGCAAGGACTGTATTTCCTCATACTACCTTTTAATGACTTGTGTATTTGAAGGACTTGGGTCTTCACTCAGTGACTTGGTCAATGATAGGAGGAGAATAGACATATAAGTGGAGCCTGTTGGAACTGGTGCTCTTTATCTGGTTGAAGGACTCTTCTAGGAATAATGAAGAATCAATGAAAATATGTAGGCGTATGCTTTGCTATGGATAGATTGATATCTCCTATGTCTACCTTGGTCCTTGAGCCTGCAGATACAGAAGGTGACCACAAAATGTCTCTCTGCAGATAAAGAGCTCAATGCCACTACAGATGAGCATGGCTATGTGAAGTGGTGGTGGTAGAATACATAAGAAGGAGCATGTTTTAGAATCACATTGATTGAGTTTAAATTGCATTTCATCACTAACAAGATGTTTACCCTGTGTTGTTTACCTGGCTTTGCTCTCATCAGAACCATATATCAACTGCATCCTATGTCTCATCTCCATAAACAACCTCACATCTCCTCTCCTGGGAACCTGAAAAAAAAATCTATAAAATAGGCTAGCACAATATCATAGAATTATTTTAAAAAATTTAATAAGATACTATGAGAAACACAGTATAGATCCTAGTCAGAATTCATCAAATATTATTTACTTTCTCTTCATTTTTGCTGCTTTTTTAAAAAAATTTTACCATTTACATTCAACTGTTTACCCAGAAGAGAATTAATGGCTCAGTGACATTTATTGAATCCCTGTTATGAATCCAGCCTTTTTGGGGAACTGTGAAGAATACAGAAATGCAAATGTCCTCATCCCTGCTTTCACTGAATGCACAGTGTAAGGAGAGGATAGTAACAGACCTTGAGCAAGTAAAACATGAATACAGTCGGAATTTGGAGAAGTGAGGCACAAGCAATGGTTGGCAAAAGTGATGTGGGCATGGTACCATCAAAGGCCGGGTGGTAGGAAGGAGCATGTTATGGGGAAGGAATGGCTTAGCCCTCCCAGAGGGTGGTGTCGAGGAGCAGTGGGCCAGATAAGGAAAGCAGGCCTGTGCTGTTCCAGAGAAGACCTGTTCACAGAGCTAAGCAGTTGGGGCCCAATGACAGCAGCAGCAGCAATCCCCAGTGATTGTGGAACAGTGGACTAGGGGATGCACTTTGCAAGTCCCTCTGGAGTTTCTCCCATGTGCTCTGTTTGCTGCCATTGAGCTCCTTGTGTCTCTGCTGGAGGTTGGAGACTTCACTTGTTCCTCTAAGAATGATTCTGAGGTTGCCTCGGAGGAATATTGAACACAGCCTTTGTTGTGGGAAGAGATGACAATTTCCATGTCATGTGGAGGCAGCTCTCCCAGATTCCTGCATGTCATGCTTCCTTCTCTGAGTGTTTGTACTTCTGATTACTGTGAATGGGAAGATGTCACCTGTAATCTTTTCATCGTAAGCCTGTTTAATAATAATAATAATTATTATTATTATTATTTTGCTCTCTGGAGCCTCAGTTTAATGAAAAGGTATCATTTTGACTGACTGCTAAAAAATTGGGCTTTGCTGTTCTAATCAATATATTTCGTTACCATTGTCATTTCTGGACAAGCCCCTTGGTAATGGAATTGCATATGATGATTTTGACAAACTTCCACTCAAAACCAAGGCAATTTCAATGTCTTGGGGACCAGATGCCAGGGGCCTTTGGGCATAAGGGAAGGGAGCAGCCTTCTTTATATGGATGCATAACTTCCAAGGGTGAAGCTATTGTGGGCAGATCATCATGACCCTGTATGCACATTCATCAGTGACTGAAGGGGAGGACCTGACCCCTGGAGAAAGGCAAGAGAGGAGACATACACGAGCCACCTGGGAGAGGAGATGTGAGGTCGTTTATGGAGATGAGATGCAGGATGTCGCTGATATATGGTTCTGATGAGAGCAAAGCCAGGGCAGCTACCAGTCCCTACAGTGACCACCATGATAATGAAAAATAAAAATAAAAGATATCCTGGTAGAGTATTTTACATACACTATTTCATTTTTATTCTCACAGTAACCCTGAAAGGTCGATTTTATGAATCTTATTTTATAGGTAATGACAGATCCAGGATTAAAATCCTGGTCTTTCTGAGGTTGGAGACTGAGCTCTCCTCAGCACTGCACTACCTTCCAGGAAGACTGCTAAGTGGAAGGGATCTCGGCTGGAGGTTAAACTGTTCTTACCCTGGATTTAGCATCCCGAGGAATGTGGGCTGTGCTTGCCAACACTCTATTTGCACAGGGGACAGGGATATAGGCAAGAGCTTCTCAGCAAAAGAGAGAAGTCAGTTCTGGCATCCAGGATGGTTGTCTTCCAGCTGAAATTTGGGACTGATTTGGAATATGACTAGCAACTGAGAGTCGGGCTCCACTTCAGTGCAGTTCCCTTGTAATGAAACCCAGAAGTTAGGAATCAGGGTGACCAAACAGGCCAGATGTTTGGGCTGAACAGAAAGATTGGGAGAGGTGTGTGGTAAAGACCACCATAAAGCAATGAAGGAAATAAAGGGTCCCAGATGGAGCTAGGAGAAGGGCTTTATGAAGATCATGTGGTTGAGAGATACTAAAGGAACCTCAGATGTGAGGAAAGTGGTTGGGGTTGGAGAGGGGACTTCATGAACAACTTTGCCTTTCAGATTCTGATAAAGGCAAGCAAGCACAAACTTCTGTACTTCTTGACCACATGTCAGGGGCCACTTGTTAGACTTTTCATAAGTAACCACATCAAAGGCAAGAAGAGACCCTGAAAATCATCAGAAGTAACTCCCTTTGGGACATATCTCTGCCTATCGTGTGTGGTGTTCCTATTGTGATAAATATCCTGTGTTATAGTGAAATATGTAACTCAGGTAACTTAATTTCCCTAGACCTTGGTTTCTTTATCTGTAAAATGAATGAACTAGGCTAGATGATTTCCAAACTATTTGTGAACTTTAATGTTCTGAGAGTCCATGGATTTCAAGCATAGGCAATTAGGCAATGAAAGTCTCCCCCATATTTTCCCAATTTATGGAGATGAGATGCAGGATGTTACTGATATACGGTTCTGATGAGAGCAAAGCCAGGGCAATTCTAGCCCTGGTCTTGAATCCTCTATTTAATGGAAAATCAAATTAACTGAGTGAATAGTTCTCCCCCCCTGTAATGTTAATTCTGGCTAAGATTTTTCTGCAAAAACACCCAACTTCCTAAATCTCTCCTGAAACCCTTCTTGGGTGGTCACAAAGGCAGGGCAGGTCAACATTAGTAGAATTTAGTGAAAATGATGGCAAATGAAGAGGTCAGCTATTGGTACAGGTTAACCCTGGTCAGCTTCCCAGTAATTCTGGAGGTAGCATAGGAGCAGCACAGAACCAAAATAGTAGAACACATAGGCACTGGGAAACTGGGATGGGAATGGAGATATCACCAAGGGTTCAGCAAGAATGCAGATAAAGCTGCTGAAGGCAGTGTGTCTGCTTTCTGCTTTCCTGCCTCCCTGAGGGATAGGGTAACCGTGAAACATAAGCTGGGGTAATTCTGGCCACCATAAGTGGTCTCTCTCAGTCTTTCCAGATTAGTTCTCCCCATACAGAACATGGGGACAAGATCAGCTCTTGGTCACCTTGAACAGGCTGACACAACTTCTCTTCCTAAGCTCTATGGTGGTCACTAAAATCCGTCACTCAGGTACTGAGATGTATAAATGTTGTTTGAAAACTAACACTTATTTTCTGGTGATAAAAGAATTGCCTTTCTTTCATTATTGTTCCATCAACTCCAACTCGCACCAGGGCTCAGGTTTTGACGCACACTTGTGTAATTGCCTGCTCCAGCAATAAAGAAGTTATATTCTCTTCCGTTGTGATGGCAACAGAACATTTTAGGAATTTCAGCTCCCCTCTGGCCTCTCCACCTGTGATGTGCTTGTTGGGGGAGGGATGCTGGATCTGCTTCTTTGCCCATTTTCTAAAATTAAATTCCCCTATAAATTCGCTCCAAATAATTGAGATTAAGGGTGAGATCATATAAACAAATAAAGGGTTGTAATCCTGTGCCCACTGGTCAGCAGTAGTGAAGCATCTCTTGGTTTTGCAGAAGGGTCCTTTCAAACCACTTTCTGGGAGAGAGAGCTCTCCAGCTTGGTTTGGGATGTCAGAAACACTTCCCTCCTCTCCCTTCAGTATTACTCTTCCTGTTTGTTTCCCTAGACTGCCAGGGTCTGCTCTCAATTTAGCCTGCCAACCTTCGTTCTTGTGGGTCTACCCTTCAGGAGCAGGCCGCACCATTGCTAGCCTCGAGACTTGGCTAGATTCCTTTTATGGTGGAGAACAGGTAATTGGAGGGAGGTGGCCTTTCTCTCCTCAGGTTCCTCTTTCTTCTGAGTTCTGCCAGAGAATAGAGAGATCACATAGCTTGTCCAAAATGGGGACAACTTTTAAAATTCCATGTAAACACTATGGATTTACATGGAATATTAAAAATGTTCCTTTTTATTTATATTTTTACATGGAATATTAAAAATGTTCCTTTTTATTTATACGTGACAGAATGTATTTTGACATGTAACACATACATAGATGATAACTTCTCATTACTGTGGTTGCACATGGTGTGGAGATTCACTGGTCGTGTATTCATATATGAACATAGGAAAGTTATCTCCGATTCATTCTACTGTCTCTCCTATTTCCATGCCCCTTCCCTTCCTTTCATTTCCCTTTGTCTAATCCACTGAACATTTCTATTATCACAGGAAGTCCGCCTGATGGCCCTGACCAGCTGTTTTGTTCTCATGGGATATTTGGTATCAGTCTGGATTGAGGCATGAGGAGTTAGAACTGAGTGTTCGTAGTCCCCACAATATGCATGTGTCAAAGTTTGCTTAAACTATAATCTATAGATAATGGATTGAAAACCATTTTCTGTAAAACCCATATAGTACATTTTTGGCTATGTGGCCATATGGTCTCTGTTGTGACTATTTGACTCTGCTATCATACCACAGTAGCACCCATAGACAATACAGAAACAGTATATCTGTGTTTCGATAAAACTTTGTTATACAAACAGGGAGTAGGACAGATTAGGCCCACAGGCTGTAGTTTGTCACCCCATGCCTTATACAGCCATCTATTTTTTTTTTTTCATGGAGCTTAGAAATATATTTGGAAAATTCAATTTAGGTACATTTTAGAATGACCAAATTCTTTCTCTTTTTAAAACTTCAATATGCAAGACTTCAAACCGACATGAAAGTAAAGAGAACAGCATAGTGGATCCACACATTCCTATCACCTAGTTTCAGCAATTATCAATAGACGGCAAACATTATTTTTGATGACCCCCCCTATTATACATTTTTTAGTGCATGAGACTATGTGTCAAAATGCAGCCCCATTTCAAAAATCATTTAATAAAACAGATCTTTTAATCTGGGCAAGTCAAACATTGGATATTTTCAAAAACAAGCATATTTTAATAAAATTTGACAATCATCAGTGACTCCTGAGAGTCATACATTCTAAGCTCATGCTCTAAAGCATCTTGGCTTCCCAGGAGGGTGGCTGTCCCCACGTTGGTTGTGTGAGGTGGAATTGCACACTACGGATTTACATGGAATATTACAAATGCCACAGGCTGTGTGCAGCTGTGGCAGAGCGCTTCTGTTTCCTGGTGTTCTTACAGCCCCTGGGCTGTTCCTTAACAAGCCCTGTCCTTGTCTTCAGGGAGTGACAGCTGTGGACTGCAAGGCTGGTGTGAACTGAGCAGATGTTCAGATGCAGAACATTCTTCTCCCTCTCCTTGGCCCTTGCCACCCCCACATCTGCTGGGAGAAGCCTCATGGTGGGCTTTGTTCAGTAAATAGAAGCTAAGAGAGTTGGAATGGAAAAGGGCCTTCCTGAGCATGTTGTTCAGCTCTCATAGATGACAGGCAATGAAGGAGAGAAGTGAATGATTTACCCAAAGCCACACAGCTAGGTTGCAACAGAGCAGGATCTCAGACCTCCATACTGTTCAGCATTGCAAGAAAACAAAGTGGGGGAGGGGAGTCCTGCTCCAGATCACCAGCTGATTCTTTCCTCTATCTGAGTTCTCATTTGGGTCCAGCTAACTCACCTGGCTTTCCACTGATTCTTGAGTAACTAATCTCTGGCTAAAGCATGTCACCAACTCAAACAGCCCTCAGAGAAAATCGTGTACTAACAGCGGAGGCTTTGGCATAAAAATCACGCTCTGTGCTAAGTACCAAGCAAGGCCTTTGCTTTCATCCTTCCTTCTCACAGGATCCTTCTTGCCGGTTTAGGCCAAGCTCTGCCATTGGAAAACCTATATCTTCCTCCCCAGCACCTACACATCCAGACACTGCCCCACTGCTTGAAGTTGAGGAAGCTTCTCCCAACTGCAGGATAAATTGTTTCCCAATGCAAATCCTCCCCTCTGCCCCCCAACAGCTGGTGCTTCTGGTTGATGTCACATTTAAACTTCAACCCAAGTGCTTCCTCCTTCTCTGGACTCCCATTTTTATCGGAGAATGGATCAGTGACCGAATCAGTAAATATGATGAGTGATTCCCAGCACCATGATACTTTTTCTGCTGGGGGCTTTTGAAGGCTTCCTGTTTGCACTGGAGCAGAAGGCAAACTCCTTCACCCTCCTCAGGGCCCTGCATGCTGAGCCCTGCCCACTTCTCCATTCTTCTCTCATTGACTTTCTTCTTTGCAATCCATCTTTCTAGGGACTGACAGATGTCCCCCACCTCAGGGACTTTGCACATCCTCTTCATCTATATAGAACACTGTTTTCTGACTTGATGGACTAATATCCCTTCTTCAGGAAAGTCTTGTATGCCAGATCCAGAATTCAGCTGCTGTTCGTTAGGCTGTATAAAACACGTGCCCTCTGTGCCACTCATCTGCTTGTTTGTGTTTTTCTCACGTAACACCCTTACCCCTAGGCGGTCAGCTCCACAAGGAGCAGGACCACACTTTATTTATTTTTTTATTTTATTTTATTTTATTTATTTATTTTTTTATTGATTGTTCAAAACATTACAGAGCTCAAGACATATCATCTTTCATACATTCGACTCAATTGGGTTTTGAACTCCCCAAATACATAATACAGACTCACTTCTGTTACATACTCACATTTTTACATAATGGCATATTAGTGACTGTTGTATTCTGCTACCTTTCCTATCCCCTACTATCCCCCCTCCCCTCCCCTCCCCTCCCATCTTCCCTCTCTACCTCCTCTGCTGTTGTTCAATTCTCTCCCCCTTTTTTCCCCCCACCCCCTTGCCCCTCATAACCTCTTATAATTTTGTGTATCACTGAAGGCAGGACCACACTTTATGACTGAATACCTCAGCCTATCGTTATGTCTGGAATTTGGGTGTACCTAATAAATATTAGCTAAGTCTATTTTTCTAATTGTCTATGTCCGTCTCTCTCTACCTATCTAAACATTCTCTCCTTCCCAGATTGCGAACTCTGTGTTTAGGAACCAAGATTTCTATTCCTGTTTCTACCATAGGGATCATTCAATAATTATTCACCCAGAACACTGTTTTTATACTAGCGGGGCTTTGGGGGGATCATAGCTCATTTGAGAGGTTGTTTCTCTAATTTTGTGTTTTTTTGTATTTAGAATATAATGTCGTTTTTTTAATAGACTTTATTTTTTTTTTAAGAGCAGTTTTAGGCTCACAGAAAAATTAGACAGAAAGCACAGAGCTCCCATGTCCTCCTGCCCCTGAAAACCCACAGCTGCCTGTACTACCAGCATCCCATCTCCCACCAGAGTGGTACATTTGCTATACCCGATGAACTCACATTGACACATCATTATCACCCACAGTCCATAGTTACATTAAAGTTCACTTTGGGTGGTGCACATTCTATGGGTCTGGACAAATGTATAATGACATGTAACCATTATTATAGTATCATACAGGGCAGTTGCATGGCCCTAAAATTTCCCCGTGCTCTGCCTATTCATCCTTCCTTCCCCCTAACCCCTGGGAGCCATTGATCTTTTTACTGCCTCCACCGTTTTGCCTTCTCCAGAATGTCACATAGTTGAAATCAGATAGCACGTAGCCTTTTCAGATTGGTTTCTTTCACTTAGTAATGTGTATTTCAGTTTCCTCTGTTAATATGCTTTTTAAAAGTTATAAAATGATCTAACCCAGTATTTTTTTTTAATGTGTATGTTTTATAGAAGGTTCCTGAGTGTTTTAGGTGGAAAAGTGACTCATGGCCAATTAGATTGGCACCCCTGACTATCTGCTCTTCTTTGGGGAGGGTCAAGTTCATGATAGCATTATTAGCATTGTTGAACCCACTGTTGCTTCAGAGATTTTTTTCTGGAAAGAGCTATTAATTATTTGTCACAGGACAGAGTCCGTGTAGTCCTTATCTAACACAGTCCCTCATTTCACCTCCTCTTCTGTTTTAATTCTTATTCAGACAGTAGCCCTATCACATTATCTTTAACTGCTTTGGTGAAAATAGTACCAGAAAGCACCTCATGAAGTAATATTTTAGCAGTACCACATGTTATGTGCCAAATTTATCCATCCAAATGTTGCTGTGGTAACAGCACAAACAGCTGAATACTAGATAACACAAACCTGTAAGCAGAACAGAAATTTCTATCAATAAATTCATGGCTGCTTGGGAAAAACTGGTCACATTCATGATATGTTAATTTAAGGCCTTGGAGGAGTTGTGAAAGGGTTAAAGGCAGAGTCAGTAGTTGAAAGTTTATCAGCAATTAATGCTTTGGAGTAGATCTGTGCATATGTTTATCCATATTGTCTGTATGATCTTTGGTCATTTGAGTACATGTCAAACAAATCAGCATCGGGAACTGGCCAGGGTCTGCTCATTATGTGCAAGGACAACACCATATTGAAGCTTCTGTTTATTTGATGACTAGCTCATCATTCACTCTGTTATCTGAAGTAGGGACTCTTCTCTAGTCATGTTCTAGAAGTTGCCCACTGGATAGTATCATACTCAGCACATCTATTTCTTTATGTCTGTAATATCATTCTTCATCTTGACTGAAAATACTCATCCTTCAAGACCCAATCTAGTTACTCTTTCGGTGAAGCTTTGCTTGATGCCTATCTGTCCTATTCCAGGTGGAACCAGGTCTGAGTTTCTATTTATAGTGCCAATCTCACTGTTTCATAATTCCTTGTTATGCTAAGCTGCAGATTTCTTAAGGATAATTATAACATCATCTTTATGCTAAAAACCATCCCATGTCTGGCCCATAGTAGACATTCTATAAATATTCTATGAGTGAATGAAAGAAATAATGGATGAATCAATCACTTAGGTACCTAAGACCTTCAAAATCAGCAATTAATATTGGGAATATGAACAAACACGAATCTTGTTGATTGCTTTTTAGGCTCCATAAGTATCAATTTGATAAGCTAATTCTTCCAACTATAATAAGCATAATTTAGATTTTTAGGTTTCCAACAAAAATGATCAAAACTGGGATGCACTGCTAATTTGCCTCCTAGTAACAAAAACTGGTAGTTTCACAGTTTTTGCTATGGCAAGGCACATGTACAATTTTTTGCCTAATTAACTTCATCTACCCTCAAAAGTTTAGAAGTTGTTTCTTAATTTATGAAAATGACTTAAAAAGTTCAGCAAAGATTTTGAGGTTTTAGAAATCAATTTAGGCATTTTCTTTCTTTTTTTTTTTATGCCACCAACTATGTTAAATGTCTCCCATTGTTTCATTACAGTTCACTTCCTGGGTAGTCCAGGATAAGGTGTGGGATGGGGATAGAGCACTGGGTCCTGTTGAATAAAAATGAAAAGGGTGAGAAGTGAGAATTCAGCGATTTCTCTTTAAGACATTCCTCATTTCTTTGATTTCTCTCTCCAACTCAGAAACCGCATCAGAGCAAGACTACTGTCTTGTTGGGCCCCGGCTATACTCCCGGTGCCTAATTAATGCCTGCTCTGTGATAAGTTTTTGCCAAGCCTATTTAGAACAAAAATATGCTGAAATGTGGTCACAATGGGAGCGAGTGAGAGCCTGAATAGACCCTAGAGAGAGACGGGAAAGTGGGATGACTAGTGTTCATGCAGATGCAGAGCCCACTGCCCTTAGATCTGACTAGGAAAAGGGCATTGGGAAAGGAAGGAGTTAAACTAGCTGTAAACTGTGGAGGCTGATGAGTTGAAGTGGTTAATGGAGAGGAGTGGAGTTTGGAGGTGAATCTCTGATTTAGGTAAAAGGAAATGAAATTTGAAATTTCAATGAGTGACAGATTCTAGGTAGTTAAAAATATGAAATAGATCTTAGAAGAGAGGCTTCCACGGGCTAATGAGTAGTGGGCAAAAGCAAAACTGCCAGAGGACTATTCAGTGCTTATCAAGGATACATCATATTATTATTTTTAGTCTTCAGTAGGCGTTCAATAAATACTTGTTTGAAAGAGAAATCAGAATTTGTGTCTTTTTTTAGAAGCAGCTATTTTTGCTTGAGTTATACTTCTTCAATTACCAGACAGTTGCTGAGATTGATCCTATACTAACTTCAGTGAAAGTGAAGCATTCACCCCAGACTATGGTTACCTGTAATTATCTACAAAGTGGTTCATATTTGGTGTTCACCTGGAAGCTTTAGGCTGCTAAGAACAGTCTGTTGGCAGGGTAGCACATCACCTCTATATGAATCTAAGTGTATTGACTTAGTAAGTGCCTAAATTTCAAAATAATCTCTTTTTTTTGGTAAAAAGGGACATATACATTTTGTGGCACTATAAATTAGCATAACCACCGTGGAAATCAGTATGAAGATTACTCAAAAGAATGGAGCCACCACATAACCCAGTAATACAACTCCTTGGTATTTAACCTAAAAATTATAGCAGCCTAATTCACAAGAGCCAAACTATGGAGCCAGCTTAAGTGTGCCTCAGTAAATGGATGGATAAAGAACATCTCACAAAGTTTTATTCAGTCATAAAGAATAAAATTGTGTTGTTTGCAGGCAAATGAATGGAACTTGAAAGCATTATGTTAAATGAAACAAACTATACTCAGAAAGTTAAGAGTCATAAGTTTTCTCTCATATGTATAAACTAGAGATTAAAAAGGGGGAAAGGGAGAGGGTCTCATGAAATAGAAGGAAGGCCAGTAGAGTAATGTGTACAGGGAAGATATAAGGGAAAGGTGAGGTATTGAGGCATGAAATTGACCGATTTGTATTACATTACCAGTATGAATGTGTCACAATGAACCCCACTACTATGTATAATTAACATGCATCAATAAAACTAACTATAAAAATACAATTGATTTTTTATATATTAGAAGATTCTTGATTTCCTTAGAAAAATTATTGCTGGATGTTTGCTGAAAACTTAGCTGGGGTAGGGGACCAGAGGGTGGGGAAAAGAATCAAGGACGTGCTGCAGTTACTACTTTTACCACTAGATGGTGATCTTGTACTGATTTGGTGGGCCACCTATTGACCAAGGGTGGCATACTGCCATTCTAGGTGGTTGAAGCCCACTACGGTGAAATAAAGAAGCTTTTTTTTTTTTTTTATGTGAAATAAGATGATCACTGAGATTTGAACCAATAAATACTTATTTATTGAGACTTACTTATACAAAATTCGATGAACTGAGAATACTTGAGCATCTGAGTACGTGGAACGGGGTGGAGAATACTGTTTTAGGAAGTACGAAGCCTGGGTTCTTGTTCACCTGTTGCCACTTGCTTGTGGTAAATTTGGGAAGCCATTTAACTTCCAAGAGTGTCAATAACTTCATTTGTAAGATGGGAGATGATAAAACCTAACTTGTCATCAGCTGGGCTAATTGTTCCTACAAACTCTCTTGTCCTCTGGGATGGGGAAGGAGAGGTAGAGATTTACCGTTTCCTTAGAGGAGAGATGGCATCAGAGTGGTTTGTTATTGTCTACTTAAAAAAAAATTTAACTTTCTTTCTTGGTTAGGTGGATAAAGGCTTAGTAGAAGATATTTTCTTTGTTGAGAGAACCATGAGTCTTTGCTATAGAATGAGAGTACAAAGGGGGATGGTACTGTCATTTGTGTGTGTCTGCTTGGGTCTAGGACCATAGACAGGTGGAGAAGTAGACACTATTAATTATCATTGGGAATTATGATAATATTATTGATTTATCAGGACACTCTTAATTGTCACTAAATCCTTACAACAACCCATGATGGTTGAGAGATTTAAAGGAGTTCTTGTAATATATTTTTATTCAATGTTAAGAGCTTATTTTGAATCTCATCATTAACATAAATTATAATGACAGTGTTTTTATTTCAGGCTTAATCAAAGGACCTTGCATATAGGATACCTTATCCATTTATCCAGAAATGATTTGGTTTTTAAATTAATGCTATTCCACTAATATGTCTCTAGTAGGGCAAACTTCTAGGAGGCTTAAGTTACTGCAGTTTTTCTCAGTTTTCCACAGGGTACTATGCAAATGCTGAGTTGCATTTGGCAGAAAGAAGGAGCTATCCTAGAGAGAAAGATTCTAACCTAGTAATCCAGAATTTCCAAAACTGAGCCATAGAAAGTGTCTTGCTGGATCTCAGAGTACTTAGTGCTTACACAGAACTCATTGAAGAAATGAAATAATAAATTTTCTGAGATGTAACCATGGAAGTGTTCTAGATTAAATGTTGTCTGGATCTTCTTACTGGAACAGAATAAGTAAAATTAGAGTAGGGGAGTATTTGCTTTTTTTGGGGGAAGGAAAGGAACAGATATGGAGCTATGGAAGTTTGAAAAGATACACTACAAGAAAAGATGAATTAGATGAAGGCAGGGATGTTCCTAGAGGGTATGTGTCTGTGACTATCTGTTCAGTCCTCTTAGGAGTTAATGCCTTTGAACAATTTTTAAAAGTAGCCAAATATTCTCTCTCTAGTGTCCCTGGTGAGCTTTGATCAAATTAAATTGATTCTGAAATTCTCTCTTTGGTGCGAAGACGGTTAGGAAAGCTGTGTAGCCTGAGTCAAGAGTTAACAGTTAATTTAACCTCTGCACTAAGTCACAAATACCCTCCGTCTTAGGGTTGAATATAATTTTTTTCCACACAAAGTTTTTTATTGTGTACCCTTAATATTTCTGGAGTCTTATATGGTCCAGTCTTTGCATGGTAGTGTTTTTCCTCCCTCTGAACCTAACAATAGAGATGTCATAGGGGGAAAAAGTAAGATTGATAGATTTCTGCCATTTTTTCATTAACTAACACAAAAATGTGAGAACCCTCAGGGAAACGAATGTGTTTGGCTGCCAGGGTGGAAGGAATGATGAACTGAAGAGGAAGAAAGCCAGAGACGTCCAGGGGATTGACCTGCAGAGAGTTCTCCAGCGTGGGTGTGCTTTCTTTTCCTGTGTTACTGTGGGCGTTGACCCCTGGCTGTCTCTGGGGGTGGGGAAGCTTCAGCACCAGGCAAAGTGGCCGGGTAGCTTCAGGGCAGCTCTAGAAGCCAGTAGTGACAACACCTGGATCCCCCCCCTCCCCCCACAGCATTCTCTTACTCTGGTTCTCCTTCATTTCAGAGTTGATTACAATGGAGGCTGAGTATTCTTAATGAGACCACGAGACTGGGCAATGAGAGGAGGGGAACGCTTGGTGGTGGCTGGGGAATGGTTGAATTCCGATTGCAACTTTTGAGGCTTTCTGTGTTGAAAACCAGCTTCCTTCCACTCCCCTGGAGAACAAACAAGGCTAAAGTATGTCCCTTCTCCAAGGCAGAGATGATTTGCAAAAGCAGTTGATATTCCTAAGGGCCTAAGAGATTAGTTTAGCACCCCCCTCCCCGCCCCCAAAGTGTGATCTTTGAGAGTCAAAGTTCCATGGGAGAGATTTAACAAAATACATGTTAAACCAGAGAAAACAGATGAACAACCATTAAAAAAATATGCAAGTATATCAATTAACCTTAGAAAGATAAAGGAGAATATTGAAAAGTTAAGCAGGGTGAAACCAATTAGATATACTGGGTTTACACATAATTGCAGAAATCAAGAACTCAATGGATGGGTTGCTTATCAGGAATGGCCAGCCAAAGCACATGCTGGTGGATTGAAATCCCAGAACAGGGAACTTTCTTAGAATGAATTGGAAAAGGATAGAAAAATTAAAGAATATGTTTGGGAGATTGAAGTAGAAGAGTAAATATTCCCCTAATAAGATCACAGAAAAAAAGACCCTGAACCGAAAGGATATGGAGAGTGCTGAACAGGAGAGGAGACCCCACACAGATATTCTGTAGTAATAGTAAAGGATATCAAAGAAAAAAAGAGGAAATTCTACACGTTTTCAGAGATAAAGAACATATTACCTAAAAGGAGGAAGAAATTCAGATTGCAATCATATGTTTCAACAGTTATTCTAGATATGGGGAAAACAGTGAATTAATAGCTGCAAAGTATTAGAGAAAAAAACACCAGTAAAACTAAAATTTTATAATGGGCAAAATTATTATTTAAATGTGAGGTTGAATTAGAGACATTTTGGGGCATGTAATGTCTCATAGTAATCCCTACCAAGGCATCAATTTGAAAGAACTTCTGAGAAATTAATCTGGGAGGAGGATTCAATGACTCTAGGAATAATGGTAAAGAAATAATGAACAAGGACAGAATATATGTTATTTTGAATATACAAAGATTACTTTTTTAAAAACCTGACAGCAAAGTTAGCTCCCAAAGAAGTTATCATTAAATTCCCAAGATCCAACCTCTAAACTACAAATAAACAGTTTAGCCATCAGAGAAAATTAAGACCAACTTATGTTTTTATTGATAGTTCCCAAAGAATGGCACAGTAGTCATTTTTGTATATGTCATCTTATGCCTAAGAGAAAGACTTCTCCTTGGAGTATGTTCCAAAAAGTGGGTGTTTTTTTGTTTTTGTTTTTGTTTTGCCACTGTGACCAAAAGATCTGACAATTAGAGGAGGAAAAGTTTATTTGGTGGCTTATAAAGGTCTCAGAAGCCTTTTATGGTGTCAGAAGTCTCAGCCCATAGATGGCCAACTCCATTCCTTGAGGCCTGAGATGAGGAAGAACATCGTGGCAGAAGTGTGTGGTGGAGGAAAGTGGTTGGAAAGTGGTTGGCACCCAGGAAGAGGAAGGGGAGGGGGAGAGAGGAGCAACCCTCATGGAGGGGGAGAGAGAGATGGGGTGGAGAGAGATAGAGAGAGAGAGAGAGAGAGATAGAGATATCACACTAGCTGTCCTTGTCACTACAAAATATAATTCTCCTAAAGGCACCTCCCAATGACCCACCTTCACCAGCCACACTCTACTTGCCTATAGTTACCTCCCAGTTAATCCCTAACAGGGGTTCAGTGCACTGATTTTAAGGCTCTCATAACCCCTCTAAATTTTCTTGAATTGTCCCACACATGAGCTTTGGAGGACACCTCATATCTAACTGTGGGAATTCTAAATCTACGATACATGCATTTTTATTCACAACCAAACTGATCTCTAAAGATTCATGAATCTCTGCTTGTAAATTAAAGTTGGGAATTTCATTGGATTTACACATTCTTTGGGGGGTGGATTGTTACCTTTACAATACTGAAACTTCATATGGATGAATATATTTCTTTTCTTTTTCTTTTTGAGAGAGAGAGAGAGAGACAGAGAGAGAGAGAGAATGAATTATTTTTTTTTAGTTCTCGCGGACACAACATCTTTGTTGGTATGTGGTGCTGAGGATTGAACCTGGGCCGCACGCATGCCAGGTGAGCGCGCTACCGATTGAGCCACATCCCCAGCCCTTGGATGAATATATTTCACCCCATCATTTATTTAGATTTGTTTTCAATAAATTTTATAATTTTCTTTGTCTTGCAAAGTCCTAGACTTTGTTATACTTCTAAATCCCTGATAGTTTTTCATTATTGGTATGAGAGTTTTTCCCTTCCTCTACTATAATGGCTAATTATTAGTAAAGGAACACAATGGATTCTATGGATTGAAAAATATACAGATATAATTTACATACAATAAAATCCATAGATCTTAAATGTCCAGTTTGGTAGTTTTTTACGTGTGTGTAATCAACACAAAATGTAGTTACTTCTATACCATGGAGGTCCCTTTTCAGTTAGCCCTCTAAACTAGAGATAACTACTTTTTGATTTTTTTCAGACTTTAATTTTTTCTTATCTTTTTTTTTTTACTTTATATAGGTGGAATTATGCAGTATTTATTCCTGTGTGTCTAGTTTCATTCATTTAACAATATTTTTAAAGATTCATTCACCATTGTTGTGGTATATTATCAGTAATTTATTAATTTTTATGGCTGAATAATATTCCCTTGTATAAATACACCACAATTCACCCATTCACTTGACATTTAAATTACTTGCAGTTTAGAGTTTTTATGAATAAGGCTGCCATATACAGATTGTTTTGTGATGTGTTCTAAATTTTCTCTTATGTAAACTGGAGGTGGAGTCATATAGTAGATATGTTTATTCTCCCCTTTTTATTTGTTGGGTTGTTTATCTTTTTATATGTTCATTTGTAGGTATTTATATGTGTTCTGTACACGAGTCCATTGTCAGATACGTCTTGAATGTTTTTTTCCTCAGGGTTTGGCTTGTCTTTTCATTTTTAAAATGTGTTTTTCAGTGGGCAAAATACTTAATTTTGAGGGAGTCCAATCTATGTTTTTTTAATGATTAGTGCTTTTTGAGGCCTGACTCGAAATTTTGGTTTACCTAAGGTCATAAAGGCAAATTTAGGTTTCACCTAAAAGTTTTTATAGTTTTTAGCGTTTATTGCTGTAATTTTTATTTTGTTTTGTGTCTAGTCAAGGGACTGCTCTTCACTGTTAGCATATATTCTTTTTACCCCCTTTTTAGAGAGGTGGGTACTGGGGATTGAACCCAGGGACATTCTACCACTGAGCTACGTCCTCAGCAGTTTTTATTTTATGACAGGGTCTTGCTAAGTTGCTGGTTGGCCTTATAATCCTCTTGCCTCAGCCTCCTAAATTGCTGGGATTACAGGCATGCCCTGCTGTGCTTGTAACAGATTCCTTTTGTTTCACATTTTTAAATTGATGCATTATAGTTGCACGTAATGATGGGATTTGTTATCACACATTCATATGTGTCCATAATATAACAATATAAGTTGGCCAATATTCCCTGAAACATATATTCTTAAACTAAAAAATGTCTTCCATGTCTAAAGGTAGTTTAGTTTGACCATCTTGGTATTATTTTTTAAGCAACTAAAAATATTGATTTCTAAAGAGTCAGTAGTTAATTGCATGTACCCATGTTATTGTCTCTATTCTTAGCATTATGTGGCTCTCCTCCATTTCCCTCTGGCCTTGTTTTCCAGGTCTGGGGCAGTGGACTCTTAGTCACTGTATTCCAGAAAGTCTGCTCTGTCTTCCCAGTGCTGGCAGAAAGAGTTCACAGCTGTGCATTCTGGGTTGACAGCCAAGGAAGCTGAGTTGATTTCTGTTGATAATCCTGCTTTGCTGGTGGTTCTTGAGACTGACTATTTCTCAGCTGGGCCCTGACTATCTCCTGGGCTATTCTATGCTGCCTGAGAAGTTCAAATTATGTGACGTGGACTCAACTTCTCTTCATTTTACTTTGTCTGTCTTCTCGTGCAGCCCAAAGCTGCAATGCTGCCCACCTGAATGCCCTGTGAGCTCCAACTCCACTCGGTTCCACCCTGGCTCTCAGCACCCTGCCTTTCCTTCCTGCACCGCATGAGTCATGTGCCTCATCTCCTAAGGGTAAAGCAATAGGGGGTGGCTGGAGCTCAGCTAATGAAGTCACATTAGTAACTTTCCCAAGCAACCTTTGCATTTCAGCTGGACCAGTATTCATGATTGTGTAGTTTCTGACATTCTTTCACACACCAACTCACATGCTTTTTAGATAATCGTGCATTTCCCCAAATTTACATGAGAAGAAATTGAGAATCCTAGACATTAAGTGACTTCATCAACGTCACCAAATAGGTGAAGGATGAAGTGCAAACTTCAAACTAAGGCTTTGGATATGTGTGTGTGTGTGTGTGTGTGTGTGTGTGTGTGTGTGTTTTCTTCCCATCACAGTGTGATTGATAGGTTAGTACCATACCCTTTTGGGTTGAATGTCTCCCAAAGCCCCGTGTGTTAAAGGCTTGGTTTTTAAGGTAGCATTATTGGAGATGATGAAACCTTTAGGAGGTGATACCTTGTGAGAAGATCTTGGGTCATTGGGGGTGTGAACTTTAAGGGAATTGTGGGTCCACTGCCTCTTCCTCTAAAAAAAAAAAAATTATGTTTTCTCCTGGTTCATGAGAAAACTGCTTATTTTCTCGGCTACACATTCCCACCATGATGTGCTTTCCTTGTTAGAGAGCTAAAGAATTATAGTCACCTGATTTTGGAATGGAATCTCTAGAACCATGAGCCAAAATATACCTTTTCTCTTTAAGTAAGTTGCCTCAGGTATTTTGTTATAGTAATGGAGAGATGACTAATTTAAAGATAATATAAAGACACAGAGTTCAGGTGTTGGAGGACACTGATAAGGAGAGCCTGGATTTGGGGTGAGGGAGAAAAGAAAGCAGAGGGAGAGGAAGCTTTATTCTCTTTCACATCAAATCATGGGACTGCAGGGGATTGTGCATACACATTGCAGCCTGCATATCACAGTGACCTAACTAATTTATCCACTGTCAGTGGAATTAATCATGCATTTCCTTATGATCCCTCCTCTTTGGTCCTACACCGATATACACACACACACATCTTTTTTTTTATTCTAGTGAAGGTAAGAAGCATTTTATGAATTTTGCAGCATATTAGGAAAATAATCTGAGGGTCAATGGCAATAGTAAGCTTTGCAAATATTTTGCTGGATTTGCAATTAGTGATAGAATATATGGAACCAGAGTTAGTTGCCACATAAACTGAAGAGAAATGCTAGAGTGACAGAAGGGATTGTAGAAAGAGCTGTGCTTTGCCACCAGACAGAATTTTGACTGTCCTGTCTCAGATAACATCCACCCCCTTCACAGATCCTCCCCATTACATTTTCTATTCATTTATTTTTAGCACTGTTCCAATATGTTATGTTGCCTCTTTATGGACTTAGTTGTTTGTTATCTGTCTTCTTCATCAGAATGCAAGCTCCATCTGGGTAGTAGCCACCTTGTCTATTGTGGGTAGGTCTGTATCCAAGGAGTCTGGCATACTTAGTCCACACTAAGAGCTCAATAATCATTGAATGAACAAATGAATGAATAAGAAAATCCTGTTTTAGCTAGTTACCAGCCATTTAATATTGGGTATTTTTAAAAGTTTGTTTTAGCTCATAGTTTTATAAGTTAGTAAAAATACTGCTCATCTGAGTGCTGGGTTGTGTTTTTTTTTTTTTTTGTTTTTTTTTTGTTTTTTTTTTTTTACACTTTTTGCATCTGTAAATTTGGATGATACTTAAATACTTGCCTTGCAGAATTGTCGGAATAATGATTTGAAATCATGGTGTGAAGTCATAGCATGACATCAGACATATTAAGAGCTGAATGAATATTATTTCCTAAGGCAAACTTCTGTTCAAGTGGTTTACCAATAAAAGAAATCAGATGAGATCAGATGAGATGTTCCCATTTGGCAGAGAGAGAGAGAGAGAGAGAGAGAGAGAGAGAGAGAGAGAGAGAGAGAGAGAGAGAGAATATGCGTGCACACATGTCTCTGTGTGTGTGTGTGTGTGTGTGTGTGTGTGTGTATGTGTGTAATTTCAAAGAAGGTAAACATATCCCTAAAACACCAGGCAGTTGTCTTTCTCTCTTACTGGACATGGTTTCCTGCCTGGTAAAACTGAATCTGGTAAAAAAAACCCTCTGATCCCATGGTAACTTTAAATGACCACATAAATGAAAATATATATTTACTTGTCTATTTCCCGAGTTAATTTCTGTGGAAGAAGGAAGACATTCTAAGTTTTGTGATACTGCTTCCTAGTAAGTGCTTAATCAATGTATGTTGAATTGAAAGCGATGCTTGAGCTGTTTTCATAGATGCAGACGCTGTCTTGGCAGACAAATGTAGGGAGGGCCTTCTGGGCAGGGGCATGGCAGCCGGGGGATGAGACATGCTCCTGGAGGGAAGGCGTGAGAAAGTCAGTGAAGTAGCTGGAGATTTGGGGAGGAGAGGGTTTCTAAAGGGAGAGACTTCAGAGGGGTGAGGGTTATTTTAGAAAATTTGAAGATCAGCCTGTGGTTACAAGTTGCCAAAATCCATGAAAGTGTAAGGCCCTGAGAATGAATTGGTTCATGCATTGCAGGGCTGAAGCTGAGTCTGGCTGAAGGACGTGGAGTCACTAGGTGCAGAAGTGGGGAAGGACATGGAGACTCAGGTGCCAATGTGTGTGACTCAGTTTTCTGTCACTATAGCAAAAAAGCTAAGTTAGTCAACTTACAATGAGGAAAAGTTTGTTTTAGCTCCTAGTTTTATAAGTTTCAGTCCACGATTGATTGGCCTGTTACTTTAGGCCTGTGACAAGGCAGTATATCATGGGTAGGAGCATGTGGCAGAGCAAAACTGCTCATTTTGTGGCCAAGGAACAAAAGAAAATGAGAAGGGTACGGAAGTCCCTCAATCCCCTCAAAGGCGTGCCCCCCAAGACCTCCCACTAGGCCCCACCTCTTAAAGTTTCTGCAGCCTCCCAGCAGGACCTCCAGGCCTCACCACTTGGGCCAGGGGGACACTTGAGATCAAACGGTAGCAGATGGGTTTTGATAAATATGTCACAATGAGGCAGAGATGGTGAGATGATCTGGAAGACAGAGCAGGGTCAATGTGGATGTGTCCCACGTTCATATGACAACCCAAGACTGTCAACTGCGCTTGGAGTGATTTTTCTCAGCAGTGGCATTTGCGGGATACCAATTCAGTAGCACTGCTTCATGAATTCCACCACTGACATTCACAGGGCTCCAGGAAGTGCTAACAGAAGGACTGGCCTGTCACACCCCCTCCTTTCCACCCTAACTCTATGGAGCATTCATGAGGCCATTCCAGCCCGCATCTCTGAGATCCAGTAACACCCTGCAAACAGCCAGCCATAGGCCTGCAGTGTGCATAGTGGGGGTGCCGCCCTCTCTGCGCATGACAAGACAGACCTTGGGTATGTAGGCAGATTTTGTATCAGTATGTTCAGTGTGGGGTTGGGTCATCATGTCCCTTTGGCTTTGTGGGCTCCCAGACTCCTTGCTTGTGTTTAGAGCCTGGCCAAAGGGCAACCAGCATGGGCCCTGTGTGCTCAGGCCTAAGGACACTTCTGCTCTTACATTGTTTCATTACCAAACATTATTCATTTATGAAATGATACATTGCTGCAGAAAAATATGGTCAAGTCCATGCAATGGTCTTATTCTCCTCCAACAAATGAGCTCTTTCAGGGTTGAGCAGAGATACTCTTAAATTAAAGGTTATTCTCCTCTTGAGGAAACCCCTAGGAGTTTTTATACTCTTAACCACGTCGGCTCACTGCCAAGATTGGGCCATGAATTAGGGATCTCTTGGGCCAGAGTACACTTTGTGGTCTTTATCTTTGTCTCTCTCTGGCTTTTACTGAGTTCAGCCACATGCCAGCCAGGGGGCTCCTGTGCTTAGGATCCGAAGGAAAAATGGTATTACAGGGAATTAGTAAAAATACTGCTCATCTGAGTGCTGGGTTGTGCTTTGTGACTCCATTTCCCCTGTTCATTTGATGAATCATACCATCAAGTCTCTGTCTGACATGATCAGTGAGTGTCTGTTGTGTGAGTGCCCAGCAGCTGGCCAGCTGTCGACCTGTCTGGCTGCCAGAGGGGTCTGATCCAGGCCAAGGCCCTTTATTCTTGTGGAGACTGGAATTTCCAATAGCTGTACTTTTCTTTAGGAGGTGGATGCATTCAGTGTGACAATCATTTAAGAGACAGTTTGAACTGGAACAAAGGAGTTTGAATTCTACTCTTATTCTGCCATTGCATAACTGCATGACCTTGGATTGGTCACTTGACCTTATAAAGGCAATTTTTTTCTGCTTTTGTTTTTCTTTTATTGATTTTTTTTTAGTTAGATATAACATTGGGATATGTTTTGACACAATCACAAAAGCATGGAATATAATTTGCTCTAATTCAGTTCCCAGCACTTCTCCTTTGCTTCCTTCCCTCTACTCTACTGATCTTTCTGAAAGTATGTTTTTTTTTTTAAATCAGTGTCTTGTGGACATACTTGATGTTGAGATTCTCTGTGGCATATTCACATAAACACATACAAAAGTTCGATCAGATTCATTCCACTGTTCTTCCCTTTTCCCATCCTCCTTTCTCCCCCTCAATTCTCTTCTTCTATTCTACTGATCTTTCCTCTGTTTTGATGAAATATCTCCCTCACCCCTTAGTTTGGATTAGCATCCGCATATTAGAGCAAACATTCGACCTTTGACTTTTTGGGTTATTCTACCTCACAGGAATGTTTTAAGGATCTAATGAGCCAGTGCAAGTCCAAGTCTTCCAGAATGTGTAAAAGCCCATTGAAATGTAAGAGATTATTATCACTGTGGTGTGAGTCATTTATCATCTCCTTTCCAAAATGACAGCTCCACAGGAGAGCGGCTTTGCTGTAGGAAGGCTGGAGGGTTGACTACAGAGGATTAGAGTGGGAGCTGGGACACCAGGATGACAGGGAAGGGGACGATGAGGCAGAGCAAGCTGTTAGAGGAAACGAAAAGTGACTGAAAGTGAATGGAATTGAAGATCTCCTAGTGTTAAATACTAGGCTCTGTCATCAGGGTGTGTGTGTGTGTGTGTGTGTGTGTGTGTGTGTGTGTGTGTATGTGTGTTTCCACTTAGCACCCACCCTTTTAGAAATAAGGACATCCTTATTTCCAAAATGTCTTCCTGTATTTTTGGTCTTGCTCTCTTACTACTTTCCCTGACCCACTTTGCTGGGATCTAGCCCCATGATGTTTTTCTGGAACAAACCAGGCTCACTCAAGCCTGTGATCTTGTGCACCTGTTCCTTTTACCTGGGACACCCTTCCCTCCACATGGGCATGTCCCATTTTTCTGCTTCTTCAGGTCTCTAGTCTAAATTCATCTTCTTAGGGAGGCCCCTAATTACCCCTTGATGTTTCATATCACACCCCTTTGCCCTGATTTTTGTCATCAGCACTTGTCACTGTGTAACATCAATGCATCTTAATTATTTATCTTGTATGTCATTTGTCACCCCCAACTAGAATGGAACATCTTCCAAGTTTTGTCTGTTTACTACTGTATTTTCAGTGACAGGAATTGTGCTTGGGTTATAGTAGGCATTTGGTGAGAATTTGTTGAATGAATGAGTGAAGTGGAAAAAAGAACTTGTGTGGGCTGCTTCAGAGTTAGAGGTGGTGACCAATGATATGATTTATCACAATATGTCTTTAGATTAGATTCTCTCCCACAAGTGAGTTGGTTCTTGAATTTTGACCTAAAGCTATTCACTGAAATTCGTGGAAACCCAAGCTGGTTTGAGCATTCCAGACTCCTAGCAAGGAGCACTTGGCACAGAAGCCTGGTTAAACCGTGACTGGTGTTCCAGCAGATCAAGGTGGATGGGCGTCTACCTGGAACATTTCCTGAATTGGTACCTTGTATTGTGGTATTAGGAGCCCAGATGGAAGCCATTCATGCTGCACAGAGAATAGAGGGGAAGGAAGATTTCCTTGGTGATTCTGTAGGGACGTGGTCTATGAAAGGTTTCCATCACTCCATAGACAGAGACAGTCTATTCTTCATGGTATTTTTCACTTTTCTTTTTTCTTTCCTTTTCTTCCCTCTCCTGCTTCCTTCCTTTCTCCTCTCCCTTCCTCTACTCAATAAAGGCCAGGAGTGTCCTGTGGTGGTCACCCGAAGTCAGTGCACCTAAACTTCCCTCTCCCACTGGAGAATTTTGAGCAAACCAAAATGGGAAATCAATACAAACAGAAGAGGGAGAACGTGAATTCTTATAACTCTTTGACAGTCTTACAAAACCACCCTTGGTATTTAATTACCTAGAGTGGATGTTTTTTAGGCTCACCCCTCAATTCCAGGAGGCTGGCTATATAAGTACGGGATATACTTGTGTCTTGCCTGTCTTTGGGGATGCTACTAAGCCCCTTGACTTAGGAAATTAAAAGGAAGAGCTCAGGCCAAATTCCAGTCCTTGCTGTGAGTCATAAAACCCTGGAAAAGTCACTTCCCCTCTTTGTCTTCTCATCTTTGTGTGCATTGGAGAGTGCAGCCAGACTGTCCTGAGTAGTGTTTGGTGCTGATAAAATTCTCACATTTCTCAGGCCATCCTCCAGCCTGAATTGTGAGGACAGATAAGAACAACTCTTCCAAGTTCTGGAATACAATCCCTTCTAACTTGAAAAATTTCAGGAAGCAAGGAGCTTTTTGGGTGGCCAAAGTCTCACCAGAGGCCCTGGGTACCCTTCCCTTTCGCCCTGTCCTGACTGCCTGCTTTCCATAATAGGAACACAAAGTTGTTTGATAAATTCACTCTTTAGAAATAGAAACCCTGTGGTATAGCTTCTGCTGTTTGTAAAGCAATTTAAAATCGTCTCTGGCCAAACTATATCCTTATGCAGCTCATTAATACCTGGCAGTTTAAATGACCCGCACTAATGATACCTGGGGGGAAAAATTGCCTGAAAGTTCTCTAAATGTAGAGCTCCAAATATTCTTTGCATCTTATTATGTGGTGAATATCACAAAAATAAGATGACTTTTATTGGCATTCTCCTTTTGTGTGTATTTATAATGTCTCAGGATTCAGGGAATACTGTGTTGTAAAAACAAAAACAAACAAACAAATAAACAGAAGAAAAGGATACGAGACCACAATAAATACAATAAATAGAGCACCTTATAAACCATGGGATTCTATTCATTTTTGAGGCCTGCCTATCCCAGAACAGAAGGAACAGGGGCTGTGGCTCATGCTGGAGAGAACATGATGAAGATCTTGGATTTTGAAAAGGAAGAAGCCATCTTTACATTGTCTGATGTCTGAGGTGAGGAAGCTTTGAAGACCTTCAGAAATATTTTTCCGTTACTTTAAACTAGATCCGGAGACCCAGATGTTTGTGGGTGTAGCCCTGGGAAACCTGGAACGTCACGGGGATGCTGGGCCTTTCTGCTGGGATCTAAGCCTGGGCTCATTCATGGTTGACCTCCTTGCATCAATTTTGCAGGCATTTTCTTAAGACAAAGATGCATAAGTACCAGCTTAATAGGGAGCAGAATCAGGGCTTGGTTTTCTTTCCATGGCCCCATTCTCTTTTCTCCTCATCTCTTCCCTATCCCCCTGCTAATCCATTTATCTTATTTATTATTCTCCTCCACCCCTCCTCCTTCCTCTTTCTCCTTTTCCTTTGCCACATTTGCCTCAGATGGAATTTCCTGGGCAGTGTCTACCTCTAGTGGTTGTCTTCATATCTTGGGTTTGTTCTAGAGAGGGATGGAACAGAATAACATAGGGAAGATGAGCTGGGCTACAGATACTAGGTGGAGGGAAAGGGGAGAGAAGGTGTGAGGGTGCCATATGTATCTTGACCTTGCACCCCTCTCCCTCCCTAACTTCATCCCATGGGGGAGGATTTTGTTTGGTTCAGATTGGAGGATGAGGTTGACCACCCAGCCATATCTCCTAATCCAGCTCCCCCTTCTACCTTCGAATTGGAAGAGCCTGTCTCCCACTGGGGGCTGAAAGTGGCAGTCTCACTGTGTCACTTCTCTTGTATCCAGGGCAAGAGTCTTGGATAATGAGTAGGAAGGAATGCTTTTTTAAGGGTCTGAGGGGAGAAATATTCTCCCCATTGAAAAGGTAGATGCATGGAAGGAAAGACAGCTCTTCTTTTCTCTGGATTTGATCATGACTGCATGTGGCATCGGAAACTGCTAAAGCAGCTTTGCTACCAGGAGGAAAGACGTGGTAGAACACTCTGGGGATGGCAGGGCAAGAGGATGGAAAGGTCCCGGGTCCTTGAGATCATGAAGTTTTCAATCCAAGCCAAGAACATCTTATGTAACTGTCCTTACGTTCAAATTACTTGCAGTTGGTGTTTCTGCTGTGTGTAGCTGAAAGCATTTTGATGAGAACCTTCGAGCACAACCTTATGGTTGGGCTGTATTTTGTGCTGACTCTTAATTTAGTTTATTTACTAGACTAGGTGATATTTTCAACAAACAAAACATTCTATATATTTGTCTCTTCTCCCCAGTGCCCTTCTTATGCAGAAGCTGAAAGTTCATTGCTTGCTTATGCCTTTATAAACTTCCCTAATAAAACACTTTATGAACCCAAAGCTTGAGGCCAAAAATTTCAACAATCTTTTTTCTGATTTTCTAATGAATGTCCTTTGATGCTGGCCTAAATAAAACACAGTGCCACTTGTAAGAGCCGCAGCCTCTTGGTGGTATAATATTTCCTTTGGTTTTTTTTTCCTTCCTCTATTCAGACTTCTCAGAGATGAGACCCAAATACATGGACCTCTTGGGGAAACAATGCCCTCCAGTGCCCTAGCCCATCCGTCACTACTGCTTCTGTATGTGGCAAGATAAAAATGTTTTTTCACAGTGTGTACCCATTGCATCTCTTTACTTTGCCACCTAGGAACTTCTGGATTTTCCTATTCAGTGTCTTTGTTCCAATCCCTCTAAGAAGGATCCTACCTTGTCCAACTACTTGCTGGGATTCAGTAAGGAAATATCTGGAGAAAGGGAGAAGGGAGGAAGGTAATAAAGAGGCCAGTCAGGTTAGGGCTGAAGGAGTATATGGGGGTTAATATTTGAAAGACACAAGCTCACAGTCCACGGTGAGATCAGGGTAGGGGGCAACACACAGGGCTGGCATTTATCCAGTTTGTACCCTGATGGCCAAATGGAATTCTCACAGCCACTATTCATCCTGAGAGATCAGTACCTGGGTTATACAAGCAGCTGATGTTTTAAATACTTAAATATTTAATATTATGGAGACATAGTATTTTAAGAAATCTCTGGTTGTTTTTAGTCCTCATCATGGTGTTTTGAGATTTGAAATAAAAGCTGAAAAGAAAAAAAAAACAGAAACCAGTATTATTTTGAAACTTCTTGTGGTTATGTGTTTATGTGTGTGTATGCATGCATGTGTGTATATGTGTGTGTTTCTATCTGGTTCACCATCAGGACTGGCCCCACCACTCTGGAGTCACTATTTTGACTGTATAACCTGAATAATCACACTTAAGGGAAGTGGGATTGTTATACTGGATTCTAGCAGGTTTTATCGCCAATACAGGAGGTATAGGTTATGTTTCTTTTCCTAGAGACTTATCAACAGGGTTTACCAAACCTGAATTAAGTTACCCCAAAATATGTTTGCTTATGCAAGAAGAGTTTCGTCTCTTGCCTGGCAGCACTGTAGTGTCAGAGCGATGGGTAGAATATCTTCTGAGCTTCTCTTGGTGTATATTTGTCTCTGAACATATTTTTGCTTGTCAGAGTCAAAATCTCTTAAACCAGTGTGTCATTAGCAGCTGTGTTGTGAGGTAATTACTACTCAATCATATTTACAATTTAGCTTCTACTTGCTTTTGAGTCCAAATTCAGAAATGTGTTGCCTCTGGCCATAAACAAGGAAGAAGAGAGACAGAAGATGGAGCTGGGACCACCCAACAGTGCTGCAAACTGGAGTGCAGAGGCTGGGGAGGAAAGTGCTAAATAAAAATCCTTTGTTTGTTTGTAGAGCTTTAGATCATTTCTCTTCAATAGAAATGTAATGCAAACCACAAATGCAAACCACATATGTAGTTTTAAATTTTCTAGAAGCCACATTAAAAATGTAAAAAGAAAGAATTGAAACTAATTTTCAATGTTTTATTATGTCCTAGTATGTCCAAAAAAGCATTATTCCAGTACATAATCAATGTAAGAATTATCAAGCTATTTTATAGTCTTTCTTTTTTTTTCCCCATTTGTATTAAGTACTTGAAATTCAGTGTGTACTTTATACTTATAGCAAACATCAATTCAGGCTAGTCACACTTCAAGGGCTCAGTAGCCACTGGTGGCTGGTAGCTACTGTACTAAACAGTGGAACGCTAGACTATTTACAAGGAAAATTATTTTTCACTTGATGCTCACCATATACTGAGATGTTGCCAAGTCAGATGGGCGGAGATGACTTTTTTTTTTTTCTGGCTGTATAAAGGCTTCCTTCTTAATGCATTTGGGATCAACTTTTGAAATGTTTGCCCAAGGGCAAGAGGAGGAAGGACTGGCTTTGACATTGAAAGACGATACTGAGAGAGGAGACTCCGAGCTTTATGGGCTAGCCAAGGCACAGTGCTTGGTGAAATTTATGGTGGATATTTATGATTCAATTATTCAGATGGGGTCATTTATGAGAATAGATGTGGGTGGTATGGTTATTTATCAGGCGCTATATGCTGTAATGGAATGAGTTCTAGACTGAGGGTCATGACAGCTGGTTATTAGTCCAGGCACTGGTGTGAGAGGAGAGAATGAACTAACGCATACCAAACCAGTTCCAGAACTAGGTAGGATGTAACCATTTTCTTATCCACTCAACATCATGGGCCCAAAAGTTAGTTAGATACACACACACACACACACACACACACACACACACACACATACACACACTCACAAGAACTTGAACTTGAAGAGGTCGAGTCCTGCCTTATTATGGAGTCTGAATAAAACCTCGGCTCTGACTGATTCCAAAGCTGATGATAATGTTAATGTTCTTAACATTATAATTCATATGCATATCAAATATTAGGTATATCTTCTGTTGGGGCTCAACTAGAGAAGAAGAATCAGTCATACCTATGTATGTATGCATATATCCATAGGTGGTAAATATTTGTTACAGAGAATTGGCTTATGTAGTTGGGGGCTGGATGAGCAATCCGTAAGAATGTTATATCCACAGCTGATGCTGGCGCTTAAGTCCTCATGGCAGGCAGTCATAAAAGACAGATCACGAACATGCTAGAGGCCGCAGCATAAGGTGCAACCTCATGGAGACAACCTGGGTCCTGTTTCCATTCGGACTGCCTCCGAGCCTGGCAATGAAAGAATCCTGAAGAAGTCGGGCCTTTCGTCATGGACCTAAACCCACATGCAAGGCCCAGGAGTCCAACAAGAAGGATCCAGGGGAAAGTGGAGCAATTATAAACCCAGCTGCATCTTCAGAGTAATGAGCTGAGTCAGCATCATCAACAAAATATATTGAATTGCAAAAATGACTGTTTCTTTCTTCTGACTTCCCATTATCTCAAGGAATTTCCTTGTGATCCACCCTAACTGGAAATACACGAGAAAGAGAATTCTGGGAAATGCAGTTGAGTCTATTACGAAGCCATCATGGGTGTTTAATGAACATTTTTTGAATGAATGAATGAATTCTGTGGTGCATCCCTCCGAAGTTCTCTGGGAGTCACAACACCTAATCCTATCTCTACCTCTTACAAGACAGTCAGTCATGAGTTCTTTGAGTCCTGATTGCTTCATTTGTAAAACTCAAAGAATAATCCCTGTCCTGCCTGTTTAATAGAATTTTTATAAGGATCAGTTGAGATAATCTGAACAAATCACATTGAACATTATAACGCATAAGACAAATGTGATGTAGTGTTGTATTTTAATTTTTATTATTAATAATTCAGTTTCCTAATGTGTCACATGAAATTAGTAGTTCCTGACCCATTTACCTTACAGGTAGCTAGAAATTCAATTAGATGAATCAAGTAGAAATGCTGATAGCTCTTCCTTGGCCTCCTCTTCAAAGGAAAATGTAATTGTCATGTATCAGGGAGATACATTCTCACACTGGCTTTTACTTCTGGGCTAAATGGCTTAGAGGGACAAGTGTGTAACTGGAACCATTGGCGACTCTCGGAGCTGAAGAGCAGTGGCCATTCCTTGGATGGCAGTTGTGGGCAGTGGAGGAGGTTTCTGTCCTGTAAATTTGGGCTTGCATTTCATAACAGCCAAACTTGCTCAGTAGAATAAAGAAATCCCTTCGAAAATTCTTAGTAAAGATGGCATAAAGGAAAGGGTTGGCACATGAGTTGATGGGGTAGAACAAGACCAGGAGGATCTTTGCTTTGGACACAGTGATGAGGGGCACCTTGAGGGAGGCTGAAATGGCAAAGAAAGAAATGGGCGCCATGCAGAGGAAGTCGGTGAAGATGAGCGTGGCCATGCGCTTGGCAATCTTGGTGTCGCTAGAGGAGGACACAATGTTAGGATTCCTCACTGTGAGGTAGATGTGGGTGTAGCAGCCACAGATGACCACAAAGGCTAGAACATTGAGCACAAGGAGGGACATGACATAGAGCTGTGACAAAGGGCTGTCGATATCCATGGGCAGGCAGATGCTCACCTTCATATAACTGCTGATGCCAAAGATGGGAAAGAGGGCAGCTACAAAAGCAAAGATCCAGCCCATCGCCATGACACTGGTAGCATGGCGGAGCTGCACCTTGCAGTCCAGTTGCATAGCATGGGTAATAGTATGCCACCTTTCCAGGGTGATGGCTGTCAGGGTATAGACTGATAGCTCACTGGCAAAGACAGTGAAGAAGCCAGCAGCATCACAACCTGCTCCAGTTTGCCAGTCAATGGCATAGTTGTGGTATTGGCTCTTGGTGTGGATATCAACTGACGCTATGAGCAGCAAGTAGATTCCAATGCAGAGATCGGCAAAGGCCAGATTGCACATAAGGAACCGGGGCACTGTGAGTTTGTATTGGCTGGTAGTCAGGATCACCAGCACTATGATGTTCCCAGTGATGGCCAGGATGCTAATAAACCATATCAAGACTCTGAGGATGTTGTACCCCATTATATCTTCACATGGGTTGAATGCATCTGGCTTAGGGGAGCAGGTCACATCAACCACTTCATTGCATAAGTCATAGTCAAATTCACCATACATCATGTCAAATGCTCTGCCATAATTGGACTCATCGTCTTCTGTCAAAGAGACTCTCTGACCCCTAGCCTGAGTCAAATAATCCACTTCTTGTCTTAAAATAGATTTGTTGCAAATTGGATGAAGCTCAGAGCTAGAAATAAAAAAAAAAAGGAATAGAATCAACATCCTGGATCCAAAATGGCAAATATATCACCATCTTTGCACAGGATAGAAATAATGAGGTTTTTTTTTTTTTTTTTTTTTTTTGTGAGACTGTTTTTCCTTCTAACATTTGTCTGCCCTTGAGGCTGAGCTCATGGGTTAATGCTGCTTACTGTAAATGAACAGAACAACTTGTATGTATATATTCCTAGAGTTGGATGGCCCACGGGGGAAACCATCTGGCCACAACCTGAATGTGGGGAGGAAGGCGTCTGGGACTAGCTAAACCTTGCTGTTAAGTGCAAATAATTTACAGACTTGGTATCATCTCTACCCTTTTCCTTCTCTGATCTCTATTCAGCTATATATTAATATGCCAGAGGAGGACATACTCTTATTACTCTACTCTATATTCCAGTCACTGGAAGACCAGGTTGCTCTCTAACACAAATGAGAACTTGTTTGCTTGTTTTATATACACAAATTAGAGAATCAGAATCTGTAGTTAGTTCCCAGTCAGCCCCATCCCTTAGCTCATTGGTACTCAGGCTACTGGTAGGCTAGATAATTTGCCTGAAATGTTACCAGGGTCCTGTTCTTTATTATCTCTCTCCCCAGGGACCACAAGAAGTTTCAGGCATGTGTTTGTCCTTCAAGGTAAGCCTGGTTCTCTCATGTTAAATTGTTCCCTAGTGGATATCCAACAGAGCAAAAGAAGGTTGCAAAGGGGCCTGGTTGATTGCAAGATTATAACATTTCACAGGGAAGCTGGCATTTCTTGGGCTCAATATTCTGCCTTGATTTTACTCTCAAACCCAAACATACAAGAGTTCATGTCAACAGGACAAAGGCACTTACACAAGGCTTTGAATAAAGTCCAGATGATAAATATTCAACCCATGAATATATCAGTATATGCATAAATACTCTACCAATTCTCTGCATGTAGTAATTCTGTTTTGAAGCAAAGGTTTAAAGGATGAATATGGTTCATGTTGGAAGTATTTTTTAATGGAAAAAAAATTACACATGTCTATCCCTTCTTCTCTTTCCTTGTTGGGGGATGTTTACAGCAATATTAAATGATGCATTTTCTCAAAAGCGAACATAAGTTCAGCTAGGATATGAGTATTAAGACCCTTCAAAAAGCCCTCAATGAGCAGGAGACAGGTGACTAGAAAAGTGAAAGAGACACAGACTCTATTTGCTTCTACAGGAGCAATACTTGCTAAGTGCCTGACACACACAGACTGAGCCTCCCCATCTCAGCCTCACAAGAAGGGGCTTTAATAGGGAGAAAAATCTCTCTCCTCTCCTCTCCTCACCTCTGGGAAGTGAATTGAATCATCAGGAAGTCATTATCTCTTGGCCCAGGGGATTCTTTCTTTCTTTCTTTTTTTTTTTTTGGCTGAAGAAAGTGCCATCTTTTAGTTTATAAACAGTTAGGGTTTCTCAAATCAGTCGCAGGTTGCACTAAGCAGGCTAAACATGTAACACATAGGTAGCTAAAACTGAACCACAGTTCAGAAAATCTTTTGGTTCAGCCAGAAATCTTATAAGAAAGTGAATCAAGCTCTGAGATGAGCCCAGAGGAGACAAGAGGGCCATTCTGTGGTTCTTACTCTAACTCCTAAATCTTGTTCCTGATTAGCTACAGCCCAATTCTAGGAACAGAAAGTAAGTAACCTGGAGCTTACTGTAATTTGGTTCATTGGAATGAGATCTGACTAAACTATCTAGAGACAGCTAGCTCTAGGGGCTCACGGTTGGCTTGTGTGAAGATTCCTACTGCTGACGCTGCAACCAACATATTCTAGATATCGATGCTTCCTGTTCCTGAAATGAAAGTGACTCACTGACATGAGATAGGGAGTAAGGTAAACTATGTGTGTTTCTGAGATGAGAACAGAAACGAAATTGGAAGCTGAGGGACATGTAGTCTTGCCTGTGCAATACCTTGGTAAACCCTAAGCATGGCAAGGAGTTGGGAATTCATCTTAGGGTCAGTTTGGCGTTTGTGAACTGCAGTCAGTCAATGAACAGATGCTTAGAGGGTAGCATAGCCAGTGTTCCAGAGCCTCAGTTTTGGAGACAGAAAGAGTAGAGGGTTTGGATATGAGTTTGGTTGATGATAATAACTTAATCAAGTGATTTAATATCTCTGAGCCTCAATTTCTGCCTCTTTGAGAAGCAAATAATATTAATAACGATAATGATATTACCTTTGTAATATGAATTGAGCTAAGTGTGATTGTATTATGGCACCTGGCTGTGAATACTCAGCATTATGAAGACAGATGATGGTGTTTACTTATTGGGTTCTCGTTGGGGTCTTAGCCCTGTGCAGGTACTTAGAAAGATATGCCACAGTGCATCAATTTAAAATCTAATTGTGAATAAATGGACTAAATACAAGAAGAACTGAAGAATAAATTAAAAACAAAATGATACAAGCTGAATATAGAACTATGATAAGAAAATATCTGCTTCAATGACAAATGAGGGGTGTGGTGGATCCACCTAGAGTCCAGGAGGACCAGCAGCCAAAACCTCCCAGTAACAGGGGCCTCCTGTTTACACTGTGGGCATTAGTTCCAAATGAGGAGCAGGAGAACAATCTTATCTTACAACTGTAAACTTGAATCTCATTACCAACCATACCTCCTATGGTATATAATGAAACGACACTAATTCATGAATAAACCCCAGGATTCTCTTTTGAAAAGCATTATTATTTTGTATCAGGTTTGTGCGTGTGGACTTGTTAAATGTAAAAACCAAACCCCACATTTTGGTATGTTGTAGAAGAAGTGTGGGCCTCCCCTGGCTGTACCTTGACAGGCCCTGATGTGAAGTTCTACTAGGGACCTAGAGGATAAGAACCAGCGGGTCTGGAGGGATCAGAGAAGGTTTCCTGTCATGAGACAGTGTAAGGCAGAATGGAGAATTCTGGTTGGGAGAGGCCTGAGGCTATGTCTACACAACCAGGAGGTGGCAAGACCGGAGAAATCTGAGTAGCATGGTAAGATGATAGGTTTCCTGTAGCATGTGGGCACAGGGCCAGGAGCAGGCCAGGAGCAGCTCTTACAGTGATCTTGACATCCTTTGAGTTTCCTCCTGAGAGGTATCCAGTTGCAGGGTCTTGGCAGCAAATTGGAATCATTTTTTGGCCTGACTAGGATAATTCCTGTCTGGAAAATAAAAGAGATAAACCTTTTGCCCAAACCCAGGCTCTTAAGAATTCTAGTTGTCAGGAAGAAATGCTCTGGCTTTTTGAGCTAATCTGTGAGGACTGCCTGATTCTGGATAGTTTCCAGAACTAATTCTGAAAAGCAGCTCTTTTTTTCTGCAAATCTTTCAAGTGGGTCTGAGTGCTCCTAAGTTACTTTGAAATATTCTGGGGTAGGGACTGCTGTGTTGCTTTTTGTTTTGTTTTGCTTTTGAGTAGGGGGTATTTCCACATTTGCAGTTCAATATATGTTGAAGCTTGAATTATTGAGGAGTCTGTTAAACAGTGAGATAATATCCCAGGGCAGCTGTCTTAGTTCTGGGCTACTGTACAAGAATAGCGAAAAGGCATCATTTGATTGAGTACAACTACAGGGTGTGAGTTTTATCAGTGAGCTAGGGAGAGGATGAGAGCTTTGAGAACTGATATTCAGTAAGTTCTTACCTCCAATAGGTCCTTTAAATGTCTGAAATGTGTGTAATCTCCAAAGTCACTGCTCTGCTCTCTCCAGATCCTGTCTATGGTTACCTCAATTTTTTAACCAGTAACCTACTGGGCCTTGCCTGTGTTTAGGTTATCCTCTTTAAATTGCACTTCCTGAAGCTGCTCTTCCTTGAAAGCCACAGTGAAGAGATGTCTCCATTTTTGTCCTCTCAGTGAGTTGATAAGATCTGTAGGTGGGTTGGAGAGGCTCAGAGTGGTCGGAGTGTGTTACAGATGTGCACATTAGTCTCTTGGACGGCATTTTTTGCTTCTCACCTCCAAAGCTGATTTTGATGTTAGCAGGATGGGACATTATGGGGTACAGAGTTTGGGACTTGAAAGGTAAATACATATTGGTACAAAGAGAAAGAATATTAAGCATCAATTATGAATCAGGTGCTATGCTTGATGTTTTTCATGTTTTCTTATTTAATATTTGGTAGATGCTCTGTTATGTGGCTGACCCTCTCTTATGAGCCCATTTTCAAAGAAATTATGAGTCCAGCCCTCCCTAGCCCTCCATGAAACTGAATCTTTCATCTGGAACATGCCTCGGGACTTTAATCAGGGAGCTCTCTCTGTGCATGGATTCTCTTCATGTCACAGACAGGTAGACGGTATGGACTGAGTTCTACTCTGGGGAAATGCCCAAGTCAGGCTCCAGGGATGGACACAGAAGACTCACATTTGCCGTCTCCAGTTTGCAAAGGCACAGCAGTGGCTGGGGTAGGTGAGGCTGGCCTCCACGAGGGCAACAAACTTTTCCAGACTGGGAAGCTTTTTTAAGTTGTAAGCGGACCTGGCCCTCAGCTTCTTAAGATTTTCTAAGCCATAGCTAGGCAGGGAGTGGATCCTTGTTCTCGAAATATCTCTACAAGAAGAAAAGGTAAATATAACATGATTACTATGGGCCTAAGTATTTCTGCTCTCAGCAGGCTAAATAGCAGACATTCTAGTGTAGAGGATGGGAAGGGAGTTTATCATACCTACCTTGGTCAGATCAATAGGTGGCTAACAGGATATTTGGTTTGGATAGGATCCCTGACCCTGTGTTCCTGGTAGGAGGAGTTAGATAACAGCTTGCTCTGCCTCCTGGATACACTTGCTTCCTGGCCGATTTGGGGCTCAACTCCTGCTGGTGAGGAGAATTAGTCACCTTCTCCTCTGTCATCTGTCTGTTTGTGTCCAGTGATTTACACAGGTCTGAGAGATTGAGGCCATTCCCCTCCCCCATAAAACTAGCTATAAACATCTTTCCAGTGAACCATGATGAAATCTGTGGCCAAATTTTAGAAAAAGGTGAGAAGAGAACACACCTAATGGGAAGAGGAGTCTGGAGGGCAGAAGTGGCAGATAGAGAGGTAGTTAAGAGCTTGTCCTCCTATGCCTGTTAGATTGGTGACCTTGGTCAAGTTATCTCACTTCTCCATGTTTCAAATGTAAAATGAAGGGGTAGAAGTCATATTTACTTCAGAGGCTGTTGTGGGAATTAAATGAATTATTGAATATAAGGAACTTCCAGAGATAGTACTTAATGATTGACAACTATTATTAGTAAACATCTCACACAGGGAGATTGGGGTGAAAGATGGGAAGAGGGAGAGAGGGGAGGAATGAATGATTTATTTATAAATGAATGTTTAGGGAGAGGAGGACAGAGGCAGTTGTATGGTGAATCAGCAGAGGTCTAAGGGGAGCCAACACAAATGCACAGTTCATCTGGGTCCCAGTCCCTGCAGGGATCCGAGTTCCATTCTTTTTGGCAGCAACACCATTGATGTGGGTACTTTTCTGGCAGCACCAAAGGCAGCTGCAACCCTCAAAACAAAGACCAGGTGTTGAAAATGAGAAGATTTAAATGGTACCACCTTGGACCTGTTGAGACCAGGATTTGGCTAAGAGTGGGTGCTTCTGAAGTGGGTGGTAGCAGGTGAGTTCATTTAAGCACCCTTGGATATACTTGACAAAAAAAGAATCTTTTAATATGGGCTCTCCCTGTAAGTCAAAGCTGTAGGCACTCAGGGCAAATGAACCTTGGGGGTGTGAATATATATCTTCTATTCCATATGTTCTCACAGTCTGGTGAAAATTACATTCTTCAAACCTTTTTTTTTTCCCCCCACTGTCATTTCTCTTGCTAAAAAGTTGATCATGGTTTCTTACTGTCCACCCAAATCCCCTTTAACTGTTGCTTTCCTTGTCTGGAATCTAGAGGGCAGAAGTGTCAGAGTAAGTTTGGAGAAATACCAATTTTAAAGAACAGCTAGAAGAGATGTGAAAAAAAAAATCAGAAAGAAGTCAAAGGAGATGTCAGAAAAAAATCCAGAGGGATGTGATGCCAAGAATGAGTATCTCAGAAAGAAGGGGTGTTTTACCTCATTTAACCAAACCTACACTAGTATTCCATACGTCATATCATTAAATTCCTCATCTCAGAATCCAATCAAGTTGCTCCCCAGCCCCTAGAGGTACAAGGCTTGCTACGGCCAACTCTGGCTTCTAGTCTTGATTTCTCAATTATACTGCAGAGGTGAAACACCCCTTCTTTCTGAGATACACGTTCTTGGTATCACATTCTTCTGGATTTTTTTTTCTGACATCTCCTTTGACTTCTTTCTGATTTTTTTCATATCTCTTCTAGCTGTTCTTTAAAATTGGCATTTCTCCAAACTTGGGTTGTACATAATTTTTCCAGGTTTTCATACCTATTCCCTGTGTTTCAGATACCAAGCATATGCTGATGGTTTCTAAATATATATCTCAGTTCAGGTCCTATTCCTAAATACCATGCCAGATCATTAGTTGTCGACTGGGCCCCACCATTGATGACTTATGCAGGCATCAAAACTGAACCTGTCTTTCTTATAAATGTTTCCTTGTTTTGTTTTCCCATCTCAGCAAATGAGTCCCACATTATTTCCCCATTGTTCATAACAGAAGACTTGGAGTCATCCTTGATTACCACTTTCCTCCTCACAGTCTCTTATCCTCTCAAGTCTTCTTTTAAAAGTTTCTAATCAGTCTATTTCCTTCCTTCTCTGTTACTTTAGTGAAGGTCGCCATAATCTCTGCATAGATAAATGTAATGGTCTCATAACTTTTCTTCTTATGACCATCTATTTCTTTTTCCAGTGCCATCTTTAAACTATAGGTTGGGTGGTGTTTTAATGATGCCAATCAGATTGTGACTACATGATGAAAATCCTTCAATGATTCTCCCATTGCTCTCAGGACAAAGGACAAATCACTAGATATGGTGTGCAGGTCCTTTGCCTGGTTTCTCTTGCATTCATTCCAGGTCCTTATTATGTTCTGTCCTGTATTGCAAGAGGGATATATCTTGCCAGTTCCACTTCACAGGTACCACTTTGTTAATCAGCTTCTAGTTGGGTTTAGCAAATGGCATTGACGGGAGGTTGGAGGGTGGGGAAAGGGAATTTCTCATCCCTCCTCTGTCTTATACTGCAGCTGAATCTCTGCTGTGGCCCTAGCTCTCATTGGACAGATCTGCCAAAATCCAGCTTCTGCAAGTGCTTGGGCTTTAGTAAAACCACTTGTCACTTGCTTCTAGAGACCTCAGGTTAGAAGTGATTATCTGACATTGCTCATCTCTGGACAGCTGATCCCCTGTTGGATACTCAGGCAGATTTACATTTTGAGAATTCATGATGGCCTTCATTAGTACCTATAAATATTACACTTATTGCCTTCCTTGTTAGATGTCAATTAGATCAAATTTGTTCATACTAATTAAAATCTTCCATATACTTACTTACTGATTTTTTTAACTTATTCCATCAGTAGTGGAGAAGTACATTAAAATCTCCAATTATGATTTACCAACTATAGTATACTTTTAGTTAATTTTTCTCTATATATTATTGATAGCATACTTTTAGGCCCATAAAATTTAGAACTTTTATAGCTTCTTGGTGATTTTCTTCATATCTACTAATATTTATCTCCTGACTCTTTAGAAGTTTTCTGTTATTTTCTAGTGCCTCCCTGACCTCCAATGGTTAAGAATACTCATGGTACCTTTGCTTCTTCTCCAGTACCTGTGCTTCTTTTCTTTTCTTTTTTTTTCACTTACTGTTTAGGTGAGCTCATACAGTGTTATGAGCTAAACACCATTTCTATGGTAGAATTTTTTAGTTCTAGTTTACTTCTTTCCCTTGAATTCCAGACTCTTATATTCAACCACCTCATTATATAGACACCTTCACTTAGACACCTATGAGGCAGGTCAAGTTTTTGGATACAAGAAATTGAACTATTGCTCTTCTCCAAAACCCTTTTCCACCTGCAGCAGGTTGGAGCTTGTTCCAACCAGTTGTTCATGCAACAAATCTGAAGTCATCCTTGATTCATCTCTTTTTTTTTCACATCCCATAACCAAACTCTTAGCAAAACTTTGTGGCTTTAGGTACCAAATATATATAGACTTTAACTCCTCATTGCTAATCAAAGGGAAATGTTTCTGGTGTTCTAAGTTATCTTTTCTAGTTTCCTTCTATGTATTATAGCTTTCAATCTGGGGTCCCTTCAAATAAGAGTCTGTTCCATGAAATCTTGCGGTGAGTGTGATGAGTCTACATTCTCAGCTGTTCTGATCTAGACTTTCCATTGTTCCAGAGCTTCCTAACTTTCTTCTTTGTTGTAGGAGGTCTTTCTGGTTTCTCATTTCAGGCAGTCCCTCTTCTGGCCAGTTCTGCTATCAGAATTCATCACTTTGTTCTCTGTGACCAAGTTGACACTTCATCTGGCCTTTGGGTTCTTCTTTTTTTCTCAAGTGTAGAAAGAGCACAGACTGAGCTCCAGCTCCCTGTTTTGTCTACAACAGTTCAAGGATCTCCTCGAGGAATGAGATAAAAGTATTTTAAAAAGTCCTTCAGGAACACTTTAAACCAGGGCAATAATTACCTGTCATGAACATTTTTTTTAAAGCAAGCAATACAAAACAGAAGACTATTTTCTCTTAATTATGCCTTTCCCTAGAGTTTAGAATATATGAAAAAAAATCATAGTATTTGAAGATTTCCAGAGGGAAACAAGTTTTCATATGGAATACCATCCTATTATTTAACATTCTCGGTGATGGATTAAAGATGACTGGAAATCTTCAGCACTATTTCCACGGAGGATCTGTTTGCCCTCCCCTTGAATCTGGGCTGAATGGTAATGTCTCTGGGAAGCAGAATTTGAAGGAAGTGTTGCGATTTGAATTCTAGGTCTAGACTTTAAGAGCACTGACAGCTTCTATATGGATCTTGTAGAGTCTGAGTTTCCATGAATGAACTCTGAATACTTTGAGGCTGCTGTGTTGGTAAAAACCTCAGCCATGTGGAAAGGCTCTGGAGGATAAGATGGCATGTAGACAGAGAGACCCAAGACTTCTCACTGCATTGTGTGCACAAACACGCCATTGAGCAGATATGTCAGGCATGTGAGTGAAGGGGACAACTTGAAAGAGGATCCCCCACACCCAGCCACCTGATCTGACATCCCATGCATCAGTGACAGGCCATCCATATTCCTAACATGAAATTGGAGCAAAATAGAATGAAAGTTTTCAGTAACTAAGTTTTAATGCAACAAAAGAGAACCAAAGAAGATTCCAATGAGATTTCTCTGTGACTTCATCTCCATCATTTCTTTAACAGTTATAGAGGTATTTTTTCCTTGACAACCATGAAGTGTGCAAAGGCATTATATTCTGTATACTTTTTGCTTTTATCATCACTTACTCTTTTGCTTTGTGTTCTAGCTATTTGTATTTGAATTTTCTCTCTCTTTGAGGGTTGAAGACTCTAGCATTCTTAGCAATTTGCACCCAGAAAATTGTTGCTTTATTTGATTATATGTTTTGGAGTGCCATTGGAGAAGAACTGGAAAGGGAATAGATCCATTGCCCCAGTCAACCATGATGTCCTTTGACCTCCAGCAGTTTAAAACAAACTTGTTACTTTTTCTATTATTTCAAATTTTTTGACTTTTCATGTGTTTGTTTCCTCAGGTAGATTTCCTATGCCCCAAGAGCAGAGATTATTAAGACATTTTGGGGTTCTACATCATTTCTGGTATAGGGCAGGACTCATGAAATCTACCATTTTCTGATAATCAGAGATGCTTCAGCTCTGTTATAAAAATGACAGGTTGAAGCAAGTCTTATAAGAGAGCTGATTCTGAAGGGAGAAGGGCACAAAGAATAATGAAAAAAATCAGGATTTAAAATGAGCTCACTGAAATGATGCTTCTGCAGTAGACATTGTATGTGCCTAAGAGTATCAAAGTTACCAAATGAGGGAGTAGCCTTGGGCAGAGTTCACAAGGAGATAGTCATGCATTTGGAAATAAGCAGAATGATGTGTTGGGTGGAATAACTTGAATGCAATCCAATGTTAGATTGGGAAGCTCCCTTGGAAACTTGTTCCATGTTCTGGAGCTAGTTATTTTGGATTCCTCTTTATCACAGATACAAAATATGTGTACCATTGCTCTTTGTACAAGATAGCTTTGCAGCTGTGAGACTAGGTAAGGCTTCTTGTGAGTATACTGGGATCTAGGTTTGATGGTGGATGATGATGAAGGGAATGGTTGATAGGAGAGAGATACAAGGTCGCTTAAAATTCAGTAAAGCAAATTCTTTAGCAGAAATGGTTCCTGAATGATAAGGAAAGAGGTGTTTACTTAAAGCTTACCATATATATACTTGCTGGAAGTACCAAACATATAATCTGTTAAGATTTCCAAATTCTAGATTGGCCAAAAGATTATTCATCTTGTATTTCCATAGATTAAGAAAAATCCATAGTAATTCATATCAACAGAAACCAAGATAAGTTGATCTTGTTCAGTGTTGTTTGAGATTTAACTACTCTAGTATTCCCATTTTTCTTCTCTTCTCCTCTCCTCCCCTCCCCTCCCCTCCCCTCCCCTCCCCTCCCCTTCCCTTCCCTGTCCCTCTCTCTCTCTCTCCCTCTCTCTCTCTCTCTCTCTCTCTCGTCTATGGCTATGATCCTTCTGTAGGTCCTGGAAATATGTTGTTTGATTTTATAACTCCTTTTAATAGTACTCTCTGTTCTTAGAATGCAAATATCCCTGGAAGTGTAATTTTTAAAAAGATGTTATTATTCATTTACATCTTTATGAAAGTAGGTTATTGTAACTTTGATTGTTAATTTTTAGGTGTCAATTTGGAATTAAGGGATTCCCAGATAGTGGTTAAAACATTATTTCTTGTTGTCTCTGAGGATGTTTCTAGAAGAAAAACAGAAGAGATTGACGCTTGAATCAGTGAATTATAAGGAGGATCTGTCCTCAGTGTGGGTAGCACCATCCAGTAAGCTGGGGTCCTGGATAGAACAAAAAGGGAAAAGGCAAATTCTCTTGCTCTTTCTCCTAGAACTGGGACATACTTCTCTTGGACTTCAAAATTTTGGGCTCTTGTGCCTGTGGACTCAGAAACTTATACCAGCAACTCTCTGGGTTCTCAGACCTTTAACTTTGGACTGAGAATTATACCAGCAGCTTCCCTAACTCTGAGGCCTTTGAAATTGGACGAACTCACACTACTAACTGCCAAGGTCCTATGGTTTGCAGATGGTCTATCATGGGACTTTTTAGCCTCCATATTAATTTGAGCCAATGGCTCTAGTAAATTCCCTCTTGTATATCTCCATCTATCTTTATCCTATTGGTTCTATCTTTTTGAAAAAACTCTGACAAATATAGTGACTATTGGACACATCTAGGCTTGGATAGAGGTGTAGAGCACAAATCATGGCACAATGTTGAGTATTTAGAAGAGTTATTCTGGGCAACCATATTTTGAGAAATATAGGGAATCATGGGATGGAATTTGGTCTCTGAGTCTTGAAAGTCAGTCAGAAGATTTTAAAATTTATATGAGCTGAAGAATGACTTATTGCGATCTGTATTTTTGTAAGATTAGTTTTAAAAGCCTTGAGACTGGGGCTGGGGTTGTGGCTCAGTAGTATAACGCTTGACTGGCATGTGTAGGGCCCTGGGTTTGATTCTCAGCACTACATATAAATAAATAAAGATCTGTTGACAACTAAAAAATATATATATTAAAAAAAACACATGTCCTTGAGACTGACATAGAGTAGGTGCTCAATAAATACTTGTTAAATGAACTGGAAGAAAAAGAATTGAAAGTAGAAAGAGGATGAGTGGCTATTACAGAAATGCAGGTCTAGGATGATAGACTCTCTTCTTCCCATAGTGTAACTTCATCTGTTAAAAGTCATGGCATCACGTGATGAAACCGATGTATTGGGTATCTGCTTTGGGTTACTATAGCCTCTGAAAACTCCTGCAGTGCTTATTGTTGTGGGTGATAATGCTTATCCCACCACCAGGTCAGGCACTGTTTTGTTTCAAAGTCTCTTACATCTTGCCTGGTGCCAGACACACTGGTGTCTAAATGTTCACCGTGTCGGGCTCCATGTCTTCAGTGAGCAGTTGAGAATATTTACTTGCTTTCTCTCTTTATTCTTGGAGCTAGTGGGTGGACAAGGGGGAAGGGACAGTGGTGGGCTGGTGTTTTTTAATCCTCGTCTTGGAAGCTGGTTGGGTCGAATGACTGTGGCTTTTCTTTGTAAAGTATCGCTTCAGTTAACATTTCAACACATGCTGTATTCTGGAAGTGAGTGGTTTTGAGAATTTAAATCCTGAAAAATACCAGTGGAGACACCACGGGCTGATGGTTGGCTCTGAAGAGATTTAGTAATCCTAAATGGTTTCAACATTGTTAGGCTTCTTGGTGTGGAGTTAGAGTGGCAAGGAAGGCAGCAGTTGATAATGACAGAGTTAGGAGAGGCAGGAGTTAAATAGCGCTCTGTGCCCCGTTTAATAAAGTGTGTTATAGCCACTGCCACAAATTTGATTTGAACAATTTCTATTTTTCCCAGCAAAGATGTTATTACAGGTCAATCATTTCCATAAGTGAGAGCACATTTCTGGTGTATGCTACACTGACAGATGGCTAGAAGACCTCTCTTTCATGATCCCAGGCGGGATAAAAAGGCAATTTACTATCTATAGGACTGTGGGTACACTGGTAATGGAAGAGAATCATTCTTATACAAATAACTCAGTGTTTGAATCTGAACTATCAAATGAATCTGAGCTATAGCCAAATCAATTTGATAAACCATCAGAATATGATTGTACTGGCTCCAGCCTGCAAAGGCAATGCATTAAATTTTCCCCACAGGAAACTGTTTCCCAAGGAAATGGCAATTGCTTGATTGCTTAAAAAAAAAAAAAGTTCAGTGAGTTCAAGATATCAGGTGAAAACTTCGATGGCTGCTGATGTTCAAGGTCAAGACGCACGAGAGGGAAATGAGGATGCTGGGCCTCCCCTCTGAAACTTCCTGGACCTTGTCTGCATGCCCGTGGCTTCTCGGCATCACTTTCTCTTTACAGTAGAATCATTCATTCTTGTGTTCTCAGGTGTTCTTCACTCCACTAGAAATTTTGCCTTTGGGAAAGGAGCGCTCATCAGTTTGGATGCACTTCCCTGACATCCAGTAGAATCCCATGTATGTGTGTGAGGGAGACAAAGGATGAACCTGTGGGGGAAAGAAGATTCTTCCCTGTGGAGGTGATATTTTGGGCAGGGCTTCTTAGCTCTCAACATGGAGAATCTCATCTCTAGAACCAGAGTTCTCTCTGGATCACCAGCATGTGGTTATAGACCTAAGCCCCTAGTACTGACTCTGCTGATCAAAAACTCTTGGGTTGGGATTAATAAACTGAGGTTTCAAAAGCCCTCCAGCTGATTTTTGAGGCCCAATCAAATTTAGGACCACTGCTCTAAGCAGCTGAGAGTCACTCACACTGAAGTGGTGCTTAGCTGGCTTCTACTCTGGGAATTACGCAAGATCGCCTCCTTCCTGGGGATAACCTGAACCCAATGTCTGTTTACATGAAGGCTTGGCCTCTGTCTTAGTTCAGTCCAACTTTGAAGGCTCATCTTAACTCCAGAGCTCCCTGTGGGATCAGCTGAGCCTTCTGTTGTAAATGCAGTATGGTTCAATTTCCCTGGTAGCCTGATTTTGCTTCCGTCAGGCATCCTCCACATGTTCTGAGAATATCTTTCGTTAAATCTCCTGAATTCATATATCTCTACTAAAGTCTTATCTGGGGGGTTAGGATCTGACTTAAAGCACAGACATAGCCCTGGTTCAAGCAACATCTGTGTGGGGCTGGATAGTCCGCACAGATTCCTAGTCCTACCTGTTCACTCATAGCACCTGAGATTAGCTGGTCCTCTGCACACCTACCCAAGCATCCCTCAGGCTGGTTTTAACTGAGTTGGTGCATCAGGTTGCAGAAGTGGGAAATGAGATAGGCCATTCATCAGACTGCATCCCAGGTCAGCAGGCAGCTTAAAGGGCATTTGGACTAACCTGAAATCTCCAGAAGGAGAAACTTGATGGTAAAGTGATCAACTTGCCCCCAAGGTGAGAAGAATGAAACTATCAATTATAGGCCGGGCTTCTGGCCAGGATCTTGCACATATATTCTCGTGCATTAAGATGAAAAGATGTGAGAAGGCATTATTACTCTAGACCCTTTGAGTCATGAGTGGTGCTTTTTAATTCCATTGAATTTTCTATAATTTTAATTCTGGCCATATATGTTTCTATAGTAAAGGGGATAAAATAACGAGCCTGTAACTTAAGGACCCCACAGACTTGTGTCTTGCCTGCATTCATAGGAAGGCTGGCTGGGAGACTTGTATGTTGAGTTTTTCTCTTAAACATTCTGATGAGATACATTGTGTAGTGCCTTAGCCTGGAACCCTGGAAGCCAATTCTGCAAACTTAGGAGATGTTCCTCAGGGCTGTGATTATGTATTCCTGACTTGTATTCTTAGGCTGAGAGGCTGGTATAATAATTATCTTTCCCTCTATTTCAGTTCCCCACCAGTTGCAGGGGGCCTTAATGAATAACATTTAGATGCGAATAGATGTATTCATGGAAACATGGTAGGGTGGAAACATATGGGAATGTGAGGCAGAAGAGCTAGTTTCTGAAACGAGCTCTGTTGCTCTGAGTTCTGCAGTGTGATCTTTAAAGGGTCACTTCCTTCCTCTGGGCCTGGATTTCTCAAATGGATAGTGAACCAGTGGGGGGATCTTGTCCAATGTAAACATTTTCAGGAGCCCACAGTGGGTTAAGGTGCTCTAGATTCAATGTTATACCTGTCCCAGGTCACATATGGAAACAAACATACTCCATAACTTTTGTATTCTGAACAGTTAGTGGTGCTTATTTAGAAACATCCAAAACTCTTAGGACTTTTTAGCTGAGTGAAATGGATAATCTGCTCCCTAGCCAGAGTATATCAGAAGCACTTTGTCAAAGTCCATTTGTCTCTCAAGCACTCTAAGAACAGGGAACATTAAGCATTATAAGCTTTAAGTACTTTGTATATTTGAACACTTGGACTGGATACCTGGCACTCTCCATTTGTTAGGCCTGTGTACTGTTTTCTACTTCATACTACATGTCATGATCTGATATATTAAGTTGTATATTTAAACTATTGTCTGACTCTCCCTCACCCCATGAGAATATTAGCCTTCTGTGAGGAAGAACTTCCTCTTGTTTCCTGCATTAATGTATAGGGTACACATGCTACAAAGGTGGCACTTAAAAACCTATTCAATGAATGAAAAAAAAATACATATGGACACACACTTTATATATACATTTAAGCTTCAGACAATAATAGAAAATTGATATTACTGTTTTTGCCAGTCTTTAGGAGGGGAAACAGGCTTACAGAGGAAAAGGACCTGGGTTTGATCCGAGGCTGCTGCTCTGGCACTTCTTTAATTATGCAGACACAACCTCCTTTTGCATACATCGCTGTCTCCAGCCAGGCATTCTGGAGTAATCTTTGAACTTGGTCCGAATGATAAATCTATCTTAAAACACACACACACACACACTGCTCTCTTCAAAGGGGCAGAGAGCCATGTATGGGGAATAGCACACTCTTTATCATCAATAATTAACAATTGTGGAGTTTTTGCTCTGCCATGCATGATTTAATTCAAGAGATAGATTCCAACCTGAAGGAGAATATAAGATATTTGGTGAAGACAAAAGTGATGTTGATAGAGGGTAGATAGAAGGATAACCATCATTGGCAGCCCATGCCAACTACTAAGAGGTACAGTGTGTGCCTCTCAAATGCCTGCATCTAGAAAGCATGTTTATTTCTTAGCTCACCCTTCCTTCTTTCATCTCATTCCTCCTGGGTGCTATTCTTCTTCTTGAAGTACATTCTACAGTAAATTCAGTAGTTTTTGCTTAGAGCCCAGGAAAACACATGTTTAAAAAGCCCTTAGGTAATTATGATGCAGGCACATCCTACTTCAATCCATAAAGGCTGCTGAAGTTGCAGGAGGAAGTCACTAAAGGCTCAGGTCATCAGAGAGACTTGAAGAAGAGATGGGTCTCAGAAAGATCTTTAATGGAAAGGGCAGCAGGGATAAGAAAAGCAGGAAAAGTCATTTTTGGCAGGAAGAATCAGGAAGAGGATGTGCCAATAGGAGGAGTCATGCTGATGCAGGGCTGAGGGGCACTGAATGCATCCCAAGGGATCTGGAGAGAGGATCCAAAAATAATGTGTGTGTATGTTGGTCTCACTGGATTGAATAGTGTGTACCCACAGGTCTCTTAGGTGTGGAGGGTAAGGAAGGAGAATTGTGCTTTTTCTTCTAGGATAGACACATAACAGAGTGGTTAGTTTGTATCACGAGTCAGAACAATTCAGTTTTAAATCCCTGCTATTAAAACTTGCATGACCTTGAGTGAGTTAGTTAATGCCTCTAGGAAATTCAGTTTTTCCATCTCTAAAATGGCAATAATGGCTCCCACCACAGAGGGTTATTCTAAGGATTAAATGAGAAAATGCCTCTTAACTTCTTATAACACTTGTCTGGCACTTGGTAAGTGCTCATTACATGTTATTATTATTGTTGCCATTTTATTGAAAGCCAGACTGCAGATCAGCCTTAAATTGTCCTTATAAATCTTTGCAGATGACATGAATAAGAATCAACCTTGACTGTTAGTCCTATCTTGGAGCTTTTTTGAGATGGAGAGAGTGAAGTTCTAGCTTCTACAAGCCGAGCTCTTCCACGAAGATAAGAAAAGAGAGAAAGTTACTCACAGAATGACTGGTCCAGAGGCTCCCTGGAAAACATCGTTAGGCAATTCTTCCAAATTATTGTTATCACTTAGATTCCTGGGGATGGAGTTAAGGAAAGAAGAAGGGAAACAGAAAGCTACATAAATATCACTGTTGTAAGAGCCATTTCCCTCTAAATGGCCTGGAAGAATAGCCAGGCTACTTACAGCTCATCTAGTTGGGTTCCATTGAATGCACAGTTGTGTATTTCTTGAATTCCATTCTTATTCAGCCATCTGAAATAAAAGGCCCATTAAAAAACCAATAATGTCAGATTCAAACAATACAGGGGTTTCATAATTGGAAGCACTGGGGCAAGATCAGACAGCACAGGTTAGTGGCATAAATAAAACACCATCCTTAGTGCTCAGGAATAGGGGCAGGAGGGAGACTGATTTGTCACTGTATAACCTTTTGTAACTTTTAAAGTTTATTTTATGTGTGAATATTATCTATTCAAAGGAGGAAGCGAACTTCATGTAGAAAAAAGGAATAAATAAAATTTAATTTCAAAAAGGCACACTTAGGCACAGCAGTCTGGATCCTATAACTATAAGGTCTTTGCATATGTCTCCCTTGGTGGAGAAGATACCAAGGGATAAAGAGATGAAGATCTTTCTTGTTCTGAAGGACAGAAATCATATAATTATCGAACCAGTGTTTCTAAGACAGAGAAAGAACATTTTGTGCCACCTTTCTCTAAGGCCTTAAGGCTTTCACCCATGCTCACCCATAGCAGCTGCCTGACTGTCATCAAAAAGTGATCGAATTAAGTTGTCATAAAACCTGAACAACTCCTGTGACCCACAGGGACATGGTTATTGGAGGCTTGTGGGAGTGACTCTGGGTTAGCCAGATAGGAAGAGAAATCAATTATAGAGCCCGTGGCTATGGCAGGGCAAGGTGGTGTGAGTGGGCATGGGGGAGGCTCTGGGGGATGTTGGGGTGAGTGTGGAACAGTTATGCTCACTGTGCGAAGGAGCAGGTTTGCCTGGGCGCAGGAGCCCAGGGACACTGTGGGCCAACAGTCCTGCTGTTGGGAAAGGTTGGGGGAAGTCAGCTCAAAGGGCCCAGAGCAGCTGCTCTTGTTTGTGTGTCAATTTCTTTTCCCTGTGTGGCTTTACAAAAAAAACTGACCCAGAGAGGCTCCTGTGTATCAGGACTCAAACTATTTCCTGGGTATGACGGGTATCTAGAAAATGCTTAAAATCAATGCAAAACAACTGCACATCTTTCTTCCCCTCCTCTGTAAGTCCAGCTGGCTAAAAAATTCAGAGGAGCAAGGTACATCTTTCAAAACATTAGCAACCAGTTAAAAGGTTCTGTTGACAAAGCTGTGATTGAGCACTGTATCCTGTTCACCCCCACATGCCCAGGAGAAGGCCTTTCCCGGGCCTCCAGACTCCTAACTTCTCAGCCTGGCCCAGAGTAGTCAGTACTGGAGCAGCTGTCCCTAACCCATGGGAGGTACATCCCTAGGGGTTTGGGATCAAACCACAAGGGTCAGCAAACTTTTTCTAAAAAGAAGTAGATAGTAAATCTTAGGTTTTATGGGCCAAGAGGCAAGATTAAAGATATCATATAGAAATATAAGTTCTTATAAAACAATTTTCACAAATTTTTATTGACCAAATTCAGAATTTAATAGTTTGAGTTCAACTTTTCTTTCTTTTATAATATAGGTCTACGATTGAAAAGAATATAATTCTGTTTTTAAGAGCTATGATGTTTTGCTTAATTTAGGTTCAGTGTTAGCATTCCTGATCACAAAAAAAAAAATATGATCTTAGCTCATAGGCTAGATTTGGCCTGTGGATAGTAGTTGGTTGATCCTTAATCTATTCCCAGGAGTGTGCGAATCCATATGGGCTCCTCCTGTTTGTCTATAGACAAGATAATTTTTTCCTGCTCATATATATTCTGCAAATAGCTATTGCTATGATTGAAGCGTAGGCTAATTTAAAATAATTATTGTTTTCAAAGTAGAACTTTGTCTTTATGGATTTATCAATCAATAGATATCATCATGTGGGGAGGGAAATAGTATTTTTTAAAAAAATTTCAATGACGAATCATTTCACAATAGACAAATTATGGCCCAAACTCCTTAATTTGGTTTCTGTTAGGCTAAAGTGGACTCCTAACAAAGGGAAGCCAACATTTATACAGCTCACTCCTAGTCTCTTAAGATAGGAGGGTCCTATTTTGAAATCTGTTGGTGACAGTGATGGTGACAACTACCTGCACAGCTTAAACCCTCTTGGGTCCTGAGGGACAAGACCATGTGCTCCCTCAGCAGAGGCTTCTCATCCTAAAGAGTGAAGATAAAGGGGGTCCTGGTCCATGAAAACTCACTGAGGGCAGGTAAGGGAGATGGACACTGATGGAGGAAGGGAGAAAATTTTATATGAAGGATGCCTCTCCAGAGGCCAGTGTGTGCTGGGAGCTGTCACATATGTCATCTCACTGTGTTTCTTCTGAATTAGGCCATTCTTCTGGCCGGCCATAGCTGAAAGAATTCAGCCCCATGAAAGAATTTCTTTGAACCATGTGGATGTTTATATTATCTTGAATGTCTCTGGGAGAGAGTACAGAAAAATTAGCTGGGAGCTTTCCCCATGTAGATCCTCTGCTTGTGATGGCTTGTGAGGGTGTGGAAAGGCACAGAGGCCTCCTCCTCACTATGGCCTTTCACTGCTCATTGCCCTGAGTCACAGGGTCTGATAATCCTTCATTGCGTGTTTGTTAGAAAACTTTCTCTGTCTTCAGTGCCGTTTGCCATGCTTTTCTCCCTATTGGGAGAAAGCACCTCTACGTTAGATAAAACACCCAAACTAAGAACCATTGGAGACTTAAGCTGCATTGATTATGAATCTCCTGATTCTATTATCTATAGATTAAGGATCAGTCAAGGTAAGAACTACAGATGTTGTCCTCACAAGTGTGCAAGTGTCCTTTAGAGACATGTGTCTGAAAAGTGTGAGTCCTAAAGGTAAACCATTCCCTCTTGAGGAGTGTGTCCCGAAATTCTGGGGGAATTCACACGGTGTCCATAAGGAGTTAGAGAAGGGCAGAAAGGAACTATATGTTTCTTTTGTTATCTTTAAGTTAAATATACGCAATAAGGTTTATTTAAGAGAAACCAAATTATGAGAAATCGTGTCACAAAAAAAAAAAACACACACCCACTAAAGTTTTCAAAATGGAAAGATAAAATATTTTTCTTACAGATGTAATTGCAATTACTGGTTCCTCAAATGTCATTCTGGACATCTAACTTTGATGGATCCCATGAGTTTTCTGGTAGCCCAAAACAGGCCTGTTTTTTTGGCTACCTTAGAGCATGAGTAAACTGCCATGCTAGATACCGGCACAAAAGATTAGAAGGCTGTTCATTAATGATGCAGAGCGCATTTAAAAACTTGCCCAGAAGTCAGAGGGAGTAACTTGAGCTCATTAAAAAACGTGATCATTCCAAGAAAATGAGAAGTCATCTTTTGCTCAGCGTGGGCCTGCTTAATATGGTTAGGAGGGAGTAGCCATATCTCCCCGCTCCAGCCTCCTTCCTGGTCTTTTTTCTTTAGGCAACAGAAGCCTTGCCAGGCAATAACTAGCTTTATTGATGCATGAGTTATTCTGTCCTTTGGAACAGATGTTGCATCACAGGAGACCATCATTCAAAGAGCAATTTTAAATACTTGAATCACACCACGGCATCATAAATTATTAACATGACTCCATGTTGTGATTCTGAAATGTAAAGATGAGAGGAAAACACAGAACCAGAGAGAGATTTAAATGGTGAAATGCCAGTTATCCAAACAAAAGCAGAGTATCCCATTATGAGAAAGATCATTAAGTGAAAAATCAAATGTTACTCTGTTGGATTTCTTCCCCTTACTTACAGAATCACACTCTCGAAACTCAGCCCCATGAAAGAATTTCTTTCAACCATGTGGATGTTTATGTTATCTTGAATGTCTCTGGAAGAGAGTACAGAAAAATTAGATACCAGCATTGGCTCCACTTGGGAAACCTTTCCTCGTTTAGTTTACTGGGCAGGATGTTATCTTTAGCTGAGGTAATGTTTCAATATAATTTTTGTTTGGAGGATAATGAGTTCAAAGTTTGGGAACCAAATGGTCTCTTATTTATCTTTCGTATGTCAGTTCTTCTTATAGGTGGAACTGCAGATGTGCAGTGTCTTCTCTCTGAAGGGTTTCTTAGCTAATGTCATTGTGTTCTAACACACTCCTTCATAGCCTTGTTTACACAGTTGGTCTCTCTGCTCAACGTGACAAAGACACTAAAACTGACCTGCCACCTCCTACCAAACTTCTCTATTCATCTTAGGTGGGCCTTCTTCCTCCAATCTCAATCCCTTTATTATACTTTTTTTTTTCTTCTGGTTATTCTCCTTGGGTCACAGAGCAATTCTTCTCTTTTCTTGAATTAAAGGGTAGGTAAATCTTATATCTTTCTGTTTGTATTCCTTAGCCTGTTGTCAAACTTATAGAGTAGGTTTGTTCTAACATATAAATATAGAAGTAGCAAACAGCTTGAAACAATTTGAGAAGTTCTAGAAGATTCTTTCTCCACTCCTTACACTGCTTCCTAATTTCTTCCTTTGGAGGTCTGTTCATATTCTTCTAATTTTACTATTGCAAATTAAGCTGCCATTATACCTTGATTTTCCCCTCCATTTTTGAAATACAGGTGGTGCTTTAGGAAAAAGCGAACACACCAAGTCACTAATACTTTAGTATGAACTTGCCAGTTCCCTTAAGGATAGGGCAGCACAGGAATGCTGGAGGGAAGAAGAAGGAATGATATGTACAGAGGGAGTTTCAGGGGACAGGAACAAAGCATTTATTAGTGAAAAAAGGAGAGACAGTGATTTTGCTACAGGCTTCTTTGGTGTTGATAACACTTGTGGAGAAGTCTGTTGACTTCCTCTGAACTGAGACTGGCTGGCCTGCACGTAACACCAAAGACCTTACGGCTTAGTTTCCGACCTCATTTGGAGGTACACAGACTATATAATACATGTTAGAGGCCTAGAAGGCTATGGAGTAAGACCACCACTGAGTTGGCTAACTGCTTGCTATGGTTTGGATTTTGAATGTCCCCCAAAGGCCAATGTTTTAAAGGTGTGGTCCCCATCTTGGTACTGTTGGTAGAAACTTTAAGAGATGGGGCATAGTGGGAGGCCTTTGGGTCATTGGCTATGAGATGAGAAGTTTTGCTTGACCATGTCCTCCTGACATGATGTGTTGCTACAAGCCCAAAGCAACAGAGCTACCTCATCATGAACTGCAGTCTCTAAAACTGTGAGCCAAAATAAGGCTTTTCTCTTCATAAGTTAATCATCTCAGGCATTTGTTATAGTGACAGAAAGGTGACCAAGATACAATTTAGTGAAAAACTTACAGTAAAACCTTTTGGAGAGATTGAATCTTGTGAACAGCTGGCAAGTGCTTAATACCTGTATTTGATATTAACCTAGAGAGAGACAAAATGAGAGGGAAAATGAAACTGCTATTTAAACAGTTGTTAGAGTATGAACTTTCCAAATTCAAAATATCAATTTTGAACTATCAGAAAAATCTGCCAGAAAAGCTCATAATCATCCTAAATTATGCTTCTGTTCTTTATTTTAAGAATCTAATCAGGATGGAGTATACTGTTGATTCCTTAGAGCAAAGAAACTTACACTTGGGTCACAAAGAGCCACAACACATTATTTTTTAAAGATTGATAAGTTAACATGATCCCCCAATAAATTCTAAGTAGGTAACAAGTTTTTCATAAATTATTTCCAACTTCCAGCCTTGGCATACTTTTTGAAGCACTGTCCCTTCCCCACTCCCAGTGATTCTTTTGGAAGTAGAACATCAAAATCCATGCTGTTTGACCTCATATGCATATGACCTAAGTTAGGCAAATGTCATCTCCTGGGAATGATTGGAGGTCAGTTAAACCTGAGTCTTCTGCTACTGTCACCCTAAGGGATAGTCTATAAATTTCTAAACCTGACAATTTCAGACCTATCCTGGCTCCTTCCCAGGGCCTAGTTGTCTTGGCTTGGCTTGCTCAGGAAGTAGGGCCTGAGAGCCTGAGATGAAGGCTGGCCTGTTTGTAATAGAATTGGTTATATGAGTCAGAGCATCCAGGACAGGAAGTGTGAAACAGGGAAGGAGGAAAGCTAATCAATATCAAGATGAATTATCGAGTTGGCTACCACTACTGGTGATTGTTCCTTAATCTCAAGGACTTGATTTAGGAGATTTTCAAAACGTATATCAGACTTGTCGATCGGAGCAGAGGAAGGTAGTGAGGGGAAGGATTTATTCACAGACTTCAATTTCCTATTGGTCAAAAGTGACACCGTCGTATTAATGCTTCTGGCTTGGATGTTTGTGAATACCTGTGAGTTCTGATGGGCCTCCTTATCATGGTACAGAAGAAGCCCCAGAGCAGGGAGTGAGAAGTAGCACACAAAGTCAAGCCAGGTGTTGTGCAGTGACACCTACAGTAAGCTAGATGAAATCTGCATGGAAGTGGCTGCCACAGGTCCCAAGTAGCCTATGAGAATTGTCTGACCCGCTGTTCTTCAGCATTTCCCTCACTCCCGTGAGCTACTCAGAAACTTTCTAGTATTGCTCTACTCCCATTTCCTCCTGTGTGTGACTTGTCTAAACTAGAGTTGGTCTTTGTTGTTTGAACTCTACAGAACCCTGATTGATATACTCATCATTATAAAGGACTGTGAGCTTTTTGGAATTTATGACTCTGAAGTGGACTTTGGTGTCTTTTTATCTGTTTCTGTATCTAGAGAGTCCGTGAATTCTGTTTGAGTTCTCTGTAATGGTTCTCAGCTGTTTTTTTTTTTCCCCCACTTGGTTCCCAATGATCCATGTAGAACCCATCTTGGGATGGTCTCCTTCTGCTTTTTAATTTGGAGAAAGAAGTTTTTAATATACTCTTATGGTTGATTTGTTGCAATGTTATTTATCTTTGAAAAAATTTATATGCATAAAAATTAATTCCTTTTGGCATAGAAGTCTATGGGTGAAAACAAATGAATATAGCTGTGTAACCACCAGCACAACCCAGATACAGGACAGTGCCATCACCCTCCAAATTCTTGTATTTCCTCTTTGTATTTAACTTCCTTCTATACCCTTGATTACTGACAACCAGTGATTAGTTTTATATTCCTATAATTTTGCCTTTCCCCAAATGTCATCTCTGTGAAATAATTTAGTGTGCAACTTTTGAGACTGGCTTCTTTCATGTAGAATAATGCATTGGTGATTCTTCTGTGTCATTGTGTGTCAATAGTTCATTGTTTTCTATTGTTAAGTAGTATTCCATGAATTTTCCACAGCTTTTTAATCCATTCTCCAGTTGAAGGCTACATATGTGTGTAAAAATGTGTATTATATGTGTTTGTGTATATAGTATGTGTGTGTGTGTATGTGTGTGTGTGTGTATATATATATATATATATATATATATATATATAAAACATATACACACATACATACATAAAATCTGCTTTAAAAGTTTGTGTCCATTTTCTTTAATGAGAACATGTTTTTTCTTTTTCTTGGGCAAATTCCTGGGAGTGGGATTGCAGGCCATATGGTAAGCATGTGCCTAATTGGAAAACAGTTAAGAAGGTTTTTTTGTTTGTTTGTTTCTTTTTTTACAAAGTGATACCACTGTGCATTCCTACCTGCACTATATAAGAGTTGTAGTTGCTCTGCTTTCTTGGTTATTATATATATAATAGAATATATATAATATTTATTTATTGTGAGACTTATGAAAAAACTAAAGAATCACCTATAATCTCATTAGCCAGTAGTAGCTTCTGTTAATGTTTGAAGTTTGAAGATTCTGCAAAAGAACTTTCTCGATTACCCTCCATTACCCAATAGTCTCTTCAACAGAAACAGTGCCATAACTTTATATACCTGCTGACAGTCCTATTGCACATTTTTTATTTAATCAGATCCAGCCTTCTATGGTCTTTTGATCTTTTCCCATGTGTTTATGCAGTATTCTTTTAATGAAACCTCAAAGCAGAGACCATGTTTAGTATTTTCTGACTGTATGTATGTAGGTTTGGAATGCAGAATGTACTCATAAAATACTGGGTTAATTGCTTGATGTTTCTAAAACATTTCTTGCTTCTGTCACCAGAATGTATCAAAACCCTGATTTAGTTAATTTTCTTGTCAGGTATCACTGCTATATGGGATAATTAGTCTTAAACAGAGACAGGGAGGTTAGGAGGCCAGGAATCAGGAGAACCTACACACCAACTCTGGCATGAACTAGACACAAGCCATTTCATCTCTCCAGGGCAGAAAGAATGTGGAATAAGAAAGTTAAGGTAGACATTATCAATCAGCTCTGTATTCTGCTTCACCTCCTCATGGTTCAACTTTTACTCTCGATGTTACCATGGCAATAGATGCTACCTGATTTTACTTGGCAGAAGCTTGTCTTAGCTATACTGGGTATCTCTTTTTCTGTTCTGGACTTTTCCACCATCTTCAAGTGAGTTATAAGAACCCATTTAGCCATTCTGAGACCTTTGCAAATGGGGAAGTAATAGGGATTTAACACCTACAAGGGCAACTCTTGACTAGTGCTGAACTTCTTTCTTTTATTTCTTGGGCAAATAACTCTGAATATATTATATGTCATACCTTAGAGGACTCTAACATGACTGAGTCCACAAATAGCTGGTTGTGTTCCTCCTGATAATACATTCTTTAGTTGACTTTCTCTCCTTCTGTTTCCATCTTCCTAGCCATCCAAACTCTTTCCCTGGGTTTGGATACATAAATAAACTACTTGCTTGTAAGTCTTTGCTCAGACATTTTTTGGAGAACCTAGACTAAGTCAGATACCAACTTGCACTGAGTTTGATATTTTACATAGATTTATTGTCTGACTCTAATTGCATTGCAGCCCAGTCCTATTTCTCTTATTTCTTCCACAGGAATGTTTTTAGAATGTCTGCAAATGTTTTCTTCATCTACTCTTACCTCATTTACCTTCAACCTGCCTTACATCTATCTTTCCATGCTGCATCTCTTCAACAAAACTGTAATGATCATGCCAAAAATCTACCACCCAACTAATTACAAATCTAATAAACATGTAATACCTTTGTTTTTTAAATTTGTTTATATATGGTGCCAAGGATTGAACCCAGGGCCTCGAATATGCTAGGTGAGCTCTCTTCTGCTGAGCCATAACCCCAGCCCAACATTTAAAATTCTTATTTTATTGGACTTTTCTGGATCATTAAAACTCTCTCTTCTATTGCTTTCTGTCATGTTGCGCTCTTCTGTTAAACCTCCTCCTCTTCTGTTCCTCTTTTTCTAGTGTGCTTTGTTTGTTCCCTGTCCTCTCTTTGTACTAGGGTCTCCCCCATTCCCTTTTCTCTATAATCTCAGAGCCGGGGGAAACAAGATCTACCTACCTAAGTCGTGTGGATATGGTGACTCCTAGACTATACTTGTCTTAAGAACTTTCATCACTAATTAAATCTCACTCCACATATTCTCCTAAGTGTTTCATTGACATAATCAACTAAATTCGTTCCTTCACTACACCTCTACCAAACCATTCCTCCATAATTGTTCTCCATGAATAGTAGTGCCATTCATCAGTTGTTCCATAGAAATGTGACAAGCTTGGCTGTTGCTTCCTCCTATTCCAATATCCAGTCCATCTCTCTCTCTTTAGATTCCATTTCCAAAATAGATCTTGATTCCATACAGTTTCGTCCACCTGTACTGACACCATTCTAAAACAAGACATCATCCTTCCTCTGGATTTCTGCAACAGCCTCCTCCTGTTTTCCACACACTTAATCTTGTCCTTTTAAAATCCATTCTCCATATAGCATGCAGAGCATTGTTTTAAAAACTGTAAATCAAATGGCTTTACACCACTGCTGTGAGGGATTTGGTCCTTTCCCATAACACTCAGGGTAAACTTGTAGTCTTTACTGCCTATTCTTGCACCATCATCTCATGCCATTCTGCAGGACATGTTAGCCTCAGTGGCTCTTTCTCAGCTCCTTAGAGCATTGAGTTCTTTCGCAGTCTCCAGGTGTTTGGGTGTGCTTTATCTGGAAGTCTTACACTCAGTCTTCACCTGGTCAACTTAGAATCAACCTTCAGAGTTTAGTTACAAATGTAATTTTTTTCTCCATAGAGAAGCTCCCTGACTGCCAATCTAATTATAGTTCCTAATTTTTTCCCAGTATAATTATATTCTTTTTGGCACTTTTTCTTTTTAGTCACCCATTACAGTTAAACTCTATATTATTTTGTATTCATTTATCCAATGTATGTCTCTTCATTCAGATTTTGAATGGTATGAGGGTAGGATTCATATTTTTCCTGAAGACTCAATATTGGCACAGTGGTTGGTGCTATGCTTACCAAGCTTTTTAAGCCAGATAATGTGCTAAGAGTTGTCAAGAGATATGCACACAAGGAATTATGTACACGCAATTGATTTGACCTAGCAACTAGCTCATATCTCTGAGTGAAAGGATGTGAGTTATTGGAAGGAGGAAGACTTCATGATTTTCCAATGAGAATGGTATAAATGCATTATTTAACTAACATGAATAGTATGAATTTCCATAGTCACTATACTTGTGGAATGAATATCCATAGACATCTACGGAAGCACATCGAAATCTTTGGTCTTTATATAAAAGAAAAAAAATGCTGCAAAAATGGCTAAAATTATTCCTGTAGTGCTGAGTTTAAGACACTTTTAAAGATCTAGTGACCATCCACTGAGATGGATTATTGGTTATAACTCTGTAGCTAAGACTGTCTATAACCCCAAGATAACACAGGAAATGGAGTTCGGACGAACACTTAGTTTTCATTTCATTTTTCCCTTCTGATCAATAAATTCATGTCTGATGGAGACTGGAAGTGGGTAATCAGGTAGGAGCTCTATGTCTCAATAGGCTTGCTTTGGTCAAATGACTGTTTGCTGCAAAATTATTTTGATTCACTCAACTACAGTTTATCTTCAAAAACAGTTAAAGGCCTGGGGGTAAAATGTCAGCAAATTTAAGTTCTGCAAATAGGTCTTTTAAAGAAAAGTAACTGGCTCAGAGCTCTCTTCTGTCAACAGTCAGTTTCACATTCTAAGCTGGTGTTAGCACCTTTCCTGCCTGATTGTCCCTAATCTTTAGGTTACAATAATGACCTTGAGCACTGCTCCTGTAAGAATAAATTTATTTGGGTCCTTACAAAGGCTAGGAACTATGCTACCTTCCTGCCACAGGGTGATACATTTGCCTTTCATGAGCAGGTGTCCCTTTGGCTCTGAGGCTCATGGAATCATTAATGCTTTCATTAATCTTCAATAGTAGCAGCACGTTCTTATTTTTTTCCCTTAAGTTAGTAGGGTCTGTTTGTTTGTGTTGTTTGTTTGTCTGTTTTTCTTAGCTCTTCTAGTCTAAGACTTGAGGCAGCACAGAGTTTATGCCATGGTTTGAAGTGACCATTGAGATGCCTTAGGAGAATTTAACTTAGGGAGGGGATGCTACCAATTGTGTGGCAAGTATTGACTTATGGTTGCAAATGAATATTAGCAGGTCGTGAATTAGAAAATATGGAATGTGCAAAAATGAGGATCAAGTGTATGTAAAAAGTCTTGTTATTTTATGAGGCCTGCTGATAGAGATTTTTATTAACTACAGATCTTTATTAACTGGGAATTTGAGTAACTCTATACAACATGATAAAAGATGCTAATATACGCTTCTTGCTCATTAAATAAGGATTAGTCTGGGTATAGTAGCACAGAAACTTGGTTGTAGATGTCAGTGTGTAAGAAACTGGCCCAATGACTAAGACCTTAGACATGAAGATAGACCCTGGATTCATGTACCCTCTTTTTAGCTAGGTGAATGACACCAAACAGTTTACTTACCTTTTGAGAATCTCAGTTTCTCTTTGGTAAGATGATTTTGTGTAAGGAATTTCATGAGACAGTAGAAGACCCTCATTTCCTGCCTTCCCAATCTCACACCTTCAAAGCTAGGACTATTTAACTGTCCTATTCCGTTCAAACTAATCTCAGTCTCCATGGAAACCAGACTCCTTAATAATCAGGGGGACTTTAATTAGCCCAGGGACAGCATTTCCAAGAGCTCGGTTCTATCTGCCCTGCCAGGTTGCAGTTCTATTTTGACCCAGTGTGTGAATTTAGCAATAAGTTTCTGTTAAAGTTGGCATGTAGCATAGCTTCAAAGGTAATGATTCTAGCACCAGAAAATCTGGGTTCAAGTCCTGGCTGTATGATTCTTTATGATGTGTGTCTTGGCTATTTGTTTAACTCTCAAGGACTCAGATCCTTTATTTTTTATCCAGTGAAATGAGAATTATCTTACAGGGAAACTGAATGCCCTGTCCGGGCCCCTTCACTGCCACGGTCACGTTCCAACCTTCTATTCTAGTTGCTCTAACTGTGACTATGTTTGATTTCCCAACTCTGCTAGGCCTAGGTCACAGCTTGCATTTCCCCATCGCTCTTGGGTGCTGCTGTGCTATTTTGGTGTTTGAGTTGCTGTTGTTCCCGTGTGACCTCTATGACTCCTAAGTAAGAAAGCTACACCTGAATTTCCCAGATTCTTCCTGGGCTTTTCCTCTGATTTCCCCTTGCTTTCTTTTGATAAACCTGCCTGGATCAGCCTTCTTACCTGATTCTGTTTAGTCTCTGAGTCCTAAATTTTTCTTGTCAGGATCATATTACCACTTAGAGTTTTGTTGGCTATCTCAAAGAAAATTACAGAGAGTTGACAAAATTAGAGATGACTTACATATTTTTTACAAAAAGACACGTGATCCAAATTTGACTTTTCCCATGATGACAAATGGCTAACTGAAATAATGTTACGAAGCAGATATTTTCCTACTGGACACATTTATATTGTGTCTTTAAGGGAAAGGTGCTATCTTAATAAGGAGGTGGAGTACAACAGCATTTGAAGAAAAATTCATGCTGTGAACAGAGCATTTGGAAAAGAGTACTGGAGAAAACATATATGCAAATGGTTATTTTATGGTTGAAAATGATGTAAGTATGTCAATATGTGTGAAAACCCTTACACTGCATATTTTAAAAAATCAGGAAATATGTATTTCTAATCAGTTTTTTTTATGGGATTTTGAATGTTTTCATTAAAAGTCTAAAAATGCAACATCTTCCAGACAGTTTGTAAGAGTATCTGATTGACATTAAGGAAGGAAAATTACTAGCTGAATTTCATAAAAATATTTGTATAAAAGGAACATAGGATTGAAAACGAAGGAGTGCTGTTGCATTGATCTACCTATTTTTGTGAAGTTTTGTTTTTAGCATTGACAGCCATTAAAATCTAGTATTGATATAGCCTATGAATAGCTTTTGTAAGTGTTAAAAAGGATTAAAAAATACTGAAACACACCTTGTGACCTTGCTTTTTCTAAATTATTGTGGTTAGAGTAAAATAGACTTTTGGTTCCATGTTAATATATAATAAGAGGAAAATGTGGAAACATTATTTATAAATTGTTTAATACTGTATTTTGTATGTTTATAATATTTGTAGTACTATAGTTGTGAGTATGTGTGTGCATACTTTACAATTAAATCAACCTATTTGGGAATATGCAGTTTGTTTGTTTGTTTGTTTGTTGTTTGTTTTTGCATAGAAGGGTGAGGAAGGAAGACCATACTGTTTAACAAGTAGGATATTTTTCTTGGGAAGAGCAGTCCACATTTCTGAAGAGCTGCCAAGTGGAAATGGTAATAGATTTGTTGTGCTGTTCTGGAAAGTAGATACAGGATTCATAATAATAATGGTCAACATTTATTGAACACTTCCTATGTACCATGTACCACACTTAGCACTTACCATTGATTATTTTATTTATTTCTTGCTACCATCTCAGGAGACAGGTATTACCATCTCAAGGTTGAGAACTGAGAGAGGTCCAGGAACTTTCTCAAAGCCACATAAGGAGATCTAGAGCCAGAGGTTGAATCTAGGTCTTTCTGAATCTAAAGCTTGTGCTCTTACCATTATTGGGTTACCATGATGAGATTCTCACTGTGAGAGTTGCCCTATACAAGAATGAATGGGTTGTGCTGCGAAGTTAATGGTGTCTCACCTCTAGGCATGTGCTCAAGTAACTGTGTGGAAGAGTGCCTTCCTGGGGAGGGAATTGGACTGTGACCTCTAAGACCTCTCAACTTAGAAACCAAGCACTTCTCTAGAAACACTATTTATAAAGGAGACAAATGCTTTGTTTAAAAAGGAAAGGTTGTAATAGCAAAATAAACTTGGGGAACACTAGGTTCCTGGGGCTAAGCAGTCTCTTTCCTTTAGGATTCCCAGAGCCTTTACCACAATATTACCCATTGCAAATGTCCAAGAGAAGAAAGAAGTATGCAGGCTTTCCAATACATGTCCCTGGGTTCCATCTTGATTGTAGAGTATCTCCTGAGTTTGTCGCTTCCTAGTCAACCTTGGAAGCCCTGCTACAAGCTAAAGCATTCATGCCTTTTCTGTAGACTAATTACAAAAAAAAATGGACATGGTTGATAAATCTCTCTTAGGCAGCACCCTCCGTTATGCTACCATGGTACAAATAAGATCTGTGTAGTTCATATACTCAGATGCAGATAAAACTTGGGTTCACTTTCTATTAGCACCTTTCAGATCATTTTAGGGTAGATTATTGTAGATTATAATCAGGATAAGTAAGGCAAAAAATTGCACAGCTCATCTAGAGTTGCATAGAATACCAGCCCCAAGATCTGCTATTAGCCCAATAAATAACCTCAACATTTATCTATGTTTGGGTCAAAAGAAATCATTGTAAAGTGAATCGAAAGGAAACTTAACTGAATAGACATATTTGACAAAATGAACCTGACCTCAATGTGATAACAATAGTAGTAGTAATAATAATAAGTCTCTAAGTGTCGCTCTCGCTGTGACATTATTTGTCCTTTTAATTGGGAGCATGCTATAGGATGCTTTTGTGGATGAGCAGAGTTCAGTTGGAGTTTCCCCTGAGACCCTGAGGTCTAAGAGCTGTGACATTCCAGCTGGTTATGTAATTCTTAGCCTTTCACATATGTCATCATGAACTGATGCAGAGTTAAATCTGGGGGAGAGCTTGTGAGACAGGCTTCTGGAGACAGCTGTGCATCTGTCCTTTTTATTCTCCCACTTTAGAAAGGGTGTAGGCTGCTGGCTGATCCACTGAGGTTGAAAGAGATGCTTTAAGAAGACACTGTGGCAAGCTTCATACCTGTCCTCTCCATCTTGGGGACACAGTGACTGGTGTCTGAAGTTGGTCTGAGTGAGAGGCTCGCTAAGGTGACCACAAACCAGAAGGCTGCTATTTTGGAAGTAATTGAACTCTTAGAATCTGGTTACATGAGTCGCAGAAAATCTTCTGATTTCTCTCCTAGGAAAAACTGTCTTGGAGATAGTCCGGCTTGTTATTTGCATAGCATCTGGGCCTGACAGACTTATTTCATATTATCTTACTAGGCTTCTAATGGATTTCTAAGACAAGCATATTTATGACTCTCATCTTTCATAGAAGAGAAGCAAGGCTCACAAAAGGTAACTGACTCTCCCAAACTTATAGACTTGAACCAGAAAGAATAGTTAAGACATGTCTATTCCATTGCTACATGTTAAGCACCACTGTAAATGCTTTACACAAATTGAAATCATTGAGTCCCAACCACAAACCTATGAGGTAGATACTATTATTAGTTCCATTTTATAGATATTGAGACTGAGGCTGGGAGAGTTCAAGTTGATTTGTATGATAGAAAGTGGAAGACGTGGAATCTGAATCCATGCCAATAGGTGATGATGCTCTTCCCATTATATCACCCTGGCTGCATAAGAACTTTCAAAGCCTAAAGACCTCTCTATTTAGGCTCATGGCTAAAAATGTTGCCAAGTCATAACTTTTTAGGACCTTTTTGGATGCTGTTGTAAGAATGACTTTAATCAAACCACCAATTTGTGTCAAGTGGTAACTTTTAAATACACAGTAGGGGATTGCAAAGAGTTAATATTTTAAGCAGTTTGAACATCTTTCATTGCAACTCATCTCCAATATAGATCTTTTAGAAAGCTATTTCTTGGTTATACTTCAGTGTTGCCTGGGTAATGATCACAAAATCCAAATGGCAAATGTCTTACTAAGGTGACCACGTTGTACTTTGAACACTGGTCATATTTGCTTTCTTCCACATCCTACACCTCCCTGCCTGTGGTGTGATGGAGAGCACAATGAACTGGTTGAGTTAGACTTTTCTGGCCTCACTTCCCATTTCTATCAACTATATAATCTCTGAGTATCAAAATCCTCATCTGTAGATGTGGGAAAATACCTATCTCGCCATTTTGGAAGACTAAGAGATGAGCTAAATTGTGTGAACAACATGCCTAGTTCTGAATCTGCCCCATAATAGATGCTCAGTTTTCCTGGGCCTCCTGTCCCCAAAGAATTCTTAATCTAATATTTGAGCTCAGGCAATTCAATCACCATGTCTGGACCTCAAACTTCCTGTAACATGGAGCCCTCACCAAATATTCCACAGGGCTTTTGAAGAAAAAAAAAAATAATAATACAAAGCAAAAGTGCTTTCTAAATCGATTCCTGTTACCCAGCAACGCTTTGTGCAACTACCAGTCCTTGCAGTTGCTTTCTACTTTTAACTTGAAAAGCACCCCATACCCTGTCTTGTCTTATTCTGTTTCTTCTTTCCTTTACAGAAGACAGAGCAGTGATTTTTCTCTCCATTTTTCTTGAGGCCCAGGGAAATTATTTTTCTTCTGACTTGCTTGCAAATTCTCACAAGCAGGATCAGGGCTGGAACTGGGCTCATGAACTGTCCCATAAAGATAAGAGCTTCTCCTTGGTGTCTTACTGAGTGAATCTGTGTCCCTGTGGCACTGTTGGGTGGTGCTGGATGAACTTTGCCAGTAGGGTTGCTTAGTTGCTTCCCTTGCAGGTCTCCACCCAAACATCTGTTCTCTCTTCCAAGTACTGCTATGTCCACATCCCAAGTGGGTAAGGGAAGAGCTCACCACCCCTTGAGCTAGACATTATTTGCAGGCTGATCACTGTGGGTGAGCTTGTGATTAGACTACAGCAGAACATTTTTGAGATGTCTGCTGAAGAGGAAAATATTCTTTCTTAGAGCATTTGTCACTTGGTGTTCACACTCCATAACGCCCCAAGATATTTCTCTAAAAACAGCAGCTGCTCCCCTCTCTCTACCCAAACAGAAGGCTCCCATGCCAGGCCCATATTCTCAATAAGGGCCTACTGTGTGCAGACTTTCATTCTGTGTGGGCCCAAGACGAACTGGACATAGCCCTTGCTCTAGATCTGGTGTCAGTGGATTCTGGGGGTGATACCTTCTGCCAATTCCTTAGTCCCTGGTCCTGGCTGACTAGTGAGTCCCCAGTATGTGTTCCTCCTGCGGCTGTGCTCTGGGGAGGGCAAATCCTTCCACAGACCAACAAGACCAGCAGCTGGGTGTTCAGCTGGAGCATGCATGTTCCGGGAGCCCACAGTCTAAGAACACACATTGTGTAAGGTAAGATAGAGGAGATGAATGAATGTATGGAAGCAGGGAGAAAACACATCTCCTTCAATAAATATTGCAAAGTGAGGTGAGAACCAGACCCAAAAGGTCTAGATCACAGCCAGGTTGCTCCAAAAGAGAAAATGAGCTTCCCTCCTCTGGCCCCTCTGCCCTTCCTTCCTTCTCTGCACTACTCCAGGGTGGGGATGAGGTTTTCTTTAGCACTATGTCCTCAACACTTGGGGGTGGTGAGAAAAAAGAGTTAATTTACTTGCATAACACTTGCCCTCTTCTCCATGTCCTGCCTACCCTTGCCACCCACAGTCACCTCTGGCTCATCCCTAAGGAGATGTGTGGTCTCTTCCAGGGATAACTGCAAGTCTGAAGTGGTGTACTAGGACAAAAATGCCCTTTGAAACTCTCATGATGTTGCAATGGTGCAACAAGAGATGGCAGTTTGTTTTACACAGAGCAAGGCTTTCCCCTACACCCTTTCATGTCCCACTGTCCAAACTCTCATTCTGTCTGTGCCTGAGGCAGGCCTTGCCAAGGATCTATCCCCCCCCTAGGAGAGCTGCAGTGGCTGCTGGGTGCTGTATGCCTCTTAAAACCTATCCCCATATCTAGTGTCTCTCAGGCTCTGCTAAGGTAGTGTGCTCATTTGTGAGGGCTGAAATGACAGGAATGCATCCCAGGACTGTCCCTGTATTTTCTGGACTCAGGACAGGCAATGACACTGAGTCCCAGATTTGTGTAGACCACAGTTCAGAAGCCAAGCACTTGTCACCTAGAGGAGATCTTGGGGCTGTAGAGTTCATTTTTCTCCTTGAACTATAGCTTCTTGAAGCATATTTTATTATTTCCATTTTGCAGATGTAGAAGCCTAAAGGAATTAGCACATCACTGGCTTCACGGGTGTGTGAGGCTGATACTAACAATAAGGAAGAAAGCAGAGCTGATCTTTACTCAGCCAATCTGAGACTTGAACCCAAATTGTATTTGATTTCTAGTGATGACAGAAACATAGGCCTTATTTCATAATTAAAGAGATAAGGATACAAGTATCTTGTAAGAAGGAGTATCCTATAAAAATAACATTGCTCAGAATATGCAAATGGGTGGCACAGATGGTTAACTATGTGCTATTTGAATGACTCCTGTAGATATTTTCTCTTCTTGGGAGCCCTTATTCCTGGGAGCCTAGCATTATCAACTTCTTAGTTTATATTACCTTTTCTAGGTTCCTGTTTTATAAATGCAAATACTCCTGGGAAGAAAAATCTCAGGACCTGAACACATTATGTGAATCGATATATTGAATGATTTACTCACTGGTGGAAAGGACTTGAGGTTATTGCAGGAGAAAATACACTGGACAGGCAAGAGAGGTTAGCAGCATAAAGTCCTCACCATCTTTACCATCAAGAGGAAGTCCTTGCCCTGCCTGGAGTGGACATGCTCAGGTTGAAATCTCACCTTGAACATCAGTGTTCCAAGAAGGAAAATCTGGCCACGTTTTCTTTGAGTTGACAACAGTGGGCAAGTTGGATCTGCCAGACAGGTTACTGATAGAAGAAGCAATTGTATACTCTCCATTGTGCCCAGACTTCCTCGTAGTCATGGCAACATCCTTAGATACTTATGACACTGACAACCAGGGAGATGGCTAATATTTTTTTTCCCTCCAGCAATCACAGTCTCTGTGTAAGATGACTCTATTCTTGATGAGTACCATCTACAGGGTGACTCGGAGTGGGAGGTGCTTAGTGGAGGCCTTGGGGGTGAGAGTTTTTTGAGGGTGTCTGGAGGTTAGTGGGCAAAATCAGTGCAGTCACTTGGATCCATTTCTGACCTGGAGGTAAAGCATATGCCAGTCATTCTTCTTTATTTATTTATTTATTTATTAATTCTGGAAATGTGTCCTCCATTGAACCATATCTTTCTGCTCTTTTTGGTGCTACCATAACTGTAGCCCTGGATTGTGGCAAATTTCATTTAGCAGCTCTCCCTTGAGTATAGAGTGCATCCTAGTAATAATAAATCTACAGTCCAAATCATTGCCACAAACTGAGTATGGACTCAGTTCTTCTCATCCTCTGCCTATGACACAGTCCTTTCTCTCTCTCTCTCTCTCTCTCTCTCTCTCTCTCTCTCTCTCTCTCTCTCTCCACACACACACACAAGAGGAAGTCCTTGCCCTCTCTCACACACAAACATACACACACATGAAATTTGTCTTTCCAAACATATTCATCCCTCAAGTTACAGCTATGCTCTCAAGTTTTCCCTAACCGAACCCTCAAGAAGCTTTCCCTGACTAGTCTGATCCAGAATACTGGGGCACCGCTCTCATCCATATCCAGTGCCACACAGCTCCACAGATATAGGTTGCTTTTGGGGAGTTACTTGATGATACTCTTTTTCTTCCCCTAAAACATGGAGCCACTTAGATGAGAGCTGTCCATGGATATCTGTTGTCTATCACTGGGCCATTTTTGCCATCCTTTATCAACCACCTTTCCTAAAATGTTACTCATTACTTTCCTGCTATATTATTCTACCGTATTCTACCCCAACTAGAGTGCCAGCTCTTGGAGGGCAGAGGTCTCATCCATTCTTTCACATTTTATAAGTTCTTACTGATTGGCCAATTTAGGTCTAAAATGATGGAGGACAAATGGAGAAGCACCATTTGTCCTACCAAGCATGTGGTAAGGGGAAAGAGACATTATCCCCACCACCACCATGATTGCCATCATCAAATAAGAAACATTTATTTTGCTGCCATATTTTATAAAAATGAGCCTTACTAGGGCTCTTTTTATAGCCTCTAAAGAGAGGGGAAAACATAGATGAGCACCAAAAGTATCAGAGTGATCCACTCTGTAGGAAAATTGCATGTTTCTGTCAGAAAAGCCTCATAACCAAGGACTATAGATGGGTCAATTTGCTTCTCTTATATCAAGTATATAGGGCTCTGACCACCTCAGGGAATACTGCGATTTGTAAGTGCAATAAAGTAGGATAAAAATGCTAATCATAAATCAACATACAAATAAGAAGCATGATCCAACCCTCTGTTTGAGAATAGAAAATGAGCTTGTAGATCACAATATTGAAAATAAACATTAAAAGGCAGAATAAAGAGGTCTCTGTTAGAACCGTTTAGGGTATTGTAATTTTGTTTGTTGGAAAGACCTTTCTGGATATGTCAGAGGTTTTATGAGAAGAATGTCTTTGTCCTTTGAGAAATACAAATGATATATTTCCTTGTTTGAAGGCTGGTTGATGTATTCTGTCTAAAAGAAGCAGTTAAAGAGCCTTCAAAATCTTATAATTATTAAAAGGGGAAAGAGACATTATCACCACCACCATGTTATCATCAAATAAGAAGCACTTATTTTGCCCCAAAGATATACAAGAGGCTTTACAACCAGTATCTCACTTATACTTGCACCATTCTTAAAAAGTAGGTATTGTTATCTTTCATTCTTTTTTTTAAAAAAATATTTATTGTTTAGGTGTAGATGGACAGAACACAATGCTTTTATTTTTATGTGGTGCTGAGGATCGAACCTGGGTCCCGCCCATGCTAGGCGAGCGCTCTACCACTGAGCCACAATCCCAGCCCCTATCTTTCATTCTTTAAGCAGAGGAGAGAACTTAGATTCAAAAAGATGAACTCCTTTGGGCAGTTCTAGTCATGGACAGGGTCCAGGATTTAATAAGTATTGCTATCATTGAGAATTTTCAAAATGCCAGTCAGTTTTCTATGTAGTTCATTTGATTGAACTCTTTTAATACAATTTAATAATTCAGGCAATGCCAACATTCCTATTTTGTAGAAGGGAAAACTGAGACTTAAGAGGAGCTAGCCTAGCTATCCAAGTTTTACACAGTTGGCAAGGGAATGAGTTGAGACCTGAGCCCAGACAGGAGGCACTGGAGTCCATGTCTTTCTTCAGTACTCTAAGTGGTCTCTTGAGTCCCTGCCCTCTGTCCCTTTACCATGCTACCTCCAGCAAATGATTTAGCTTTTACAATCAGAAAAGCTACTTGCATTATTTCCAGTAAACCACATGAAACAGAGGAAGTCAGAAAGAGAGAGAGAGAGAGAGAGAGAGAGAGAGAGAGAGAGAGAGAGAGAGAGAGAGAGAGAGAGAGAGAGACACTTAGCTGAGGGCTGGGGAAGAAAAGACTTAGATTGCTAAGAGTACCAATAAAGAACCTCCTAGAATTGTCTCCAGTTGGAAAAAGCAGATGGCTTGGCAGCCATTATCAGGCATCATAAGAAGGTCTAATGGGCCACATCTGAGTGGAAGATGGTTTTCAGTGGGGGTTGTGGGTGGGGCCCACACAGCTGTGTGACATGTTTTCTAAGATGGAACTATGGTTTATTGAGTAGCAAAGAGCAACACCCAGCTGCCTGAGGATTACATTGACAGAATGCAAAGGCAAGAGAATATTGTGTAAATCTTATTTACAGATCAATAGATAATCTTTCATACACAAAAGGTCAGCTCCAGGAAGGCAAAGCCGTAAAGAAAGAAATATTGCAGGCAAGTACAATATTGACTGTAAAAATTCCACCCAGATGAATCCTTTGATGCATATTCTGCTAAAGAACGTTTCTTTATTCATGAGGGTTTTTTTCTTTCTTCCCTAACCACTTCAGGTTCCTCGCTGAAGCATGAAGGCATTGATGAAGAGCGCTGATTTCTGTTGTCTTGAATTCTGTGCCATCAAATGAACAGCATGAAATGGAATCAACATGGAGAACTTGAGTACGACATTTCTAAGGATGTGTGTGCAGCAATTAGGATGCTGAAGTCAAATAGCAACTCACTCCCACCCCCCTTCTAATCCCCTGCTTTGGTGGCTTTGATATTAAACATTTATTCTGGCTCAAGATAAAACAAAACAACAACAACAAAAACCTAACAGCTCAACCTCTACTGGTCCTCACTGGATTCCTTAATTCACTTTGTGATTTTTCTTTGCCTAGAAGAAAGTAGTTCATTAACTCAAAGAATATCTGAAATCACCATGCATTGACCTGGCTGCTATATCATGAAACTATTATGACTGCTGCTCAGACACAAACATGGGTGGAGATATGCTATGGACTGAATTGTGTCCCTGAAAATTCATATGTCCTTAAGGTCCTATCTCAACATAACTATTTGGAGATAGGATCTAAGGGAGATAATTAAGTTTAAGTGAGGTAATCCATGTGGGACTCTAATCTTATAGGATTAAGAATAACATCAGAGACTTGTTTTTGCTCATTCATTCTTACTCATTTGAATGATCTCTAGTTTCTGTTCTTTTTCTTTCTCCCTCTGGCATCTGAGGACACAGGGAGAAAAGGTGGCCATCTGCAAGCCAAGAACCTAATCAGCCAGTAACTTGACCCTGGGTTCCCTAGTCTCCAGAATGGCCTGAAATAAACTTCTGTTGTTTAAGCTGCTTAGTCCGTGGTATTTTGTTCTGGCAGCCTGAGTTGACAAATACAAGATAGAAGCTTAACTGGGCATTGTTTTCCTGATACAATCTTTCAGACTGAGAACTGACAGTGAATTTTTCATGATCCTCCTTAGCAGTTTAGAAAATATTTCAAAGTGCTACAGTCTGAGCCCCCAATAGATGTATTGCTGATAGAAGTGTCATTGGAAGGCAGAATATTGCAATCTCCAGGGCCACCACAGAGCACATGCTGGGGAGGAATGCACAATTTAGAAAGGTTTAGTCTGTGCAAGAAATGAGAAGGTTTAACATAGGTTACTCCTCTTCTCAACTTCCTGGCCGTGGATTCATATGGCAGTAGATGTTAAAAGAGTTTGTACAGTGCAGAATATAGCACTGCCATGGTCTGGATATTTGTGTCATCCAAGATTTATATTTTGAAACTCTAATCCTCAAGGTGATGGTATTTGGAGGTGGGGACTTTGGTGGTACATGTGAGTAGGGTTAGGTAAGGTCACGAGGTTGGGTCTTTCATGATGGGATAAATATTCACATAAAAAAAGCAGAGGCATGGTTATCTTTCCTTTTCTTCATATACATATTCCATATAAGGGCATCATGGGAAGAAGACTGTCTATATATCAGAAAGAGGCCCTCCCTAAGAACATACCCTGATATTAAATGTCCAGCCTTCAGAACCATGAGAAGTCAAAATTTGTTGTTTGAGCTATCCAGACTGTGGTTTTCTGCTATAGCAGCCAGAACTGACAAAGACGATAGCATTATTTTCAGAATATTAAAGGAGAATCTTCTTCCCAGCGAGAGAGTAGATTTAAAGTACTCTGAGAAATAACCTTCTTTTAGACTAGAATATGGCTGGGAACAATCACCTCCAGCTTTATGTCAACCGCAAAGGGGACAGGTGGGATTGAGGACTACTCAAAATGAGAAATGGATATGCAAGGGAGGTGGAACTCAAAGACAGATGACACAGATTTTGTCTTCTTCCAGGTCCAAAGCATAGCTTTGTCTCCCCCTATCTTTCTCCCTGCCCAGATCCTTCCAAGTTCCTCCCTTCCTGAGGGCTCTCATTACGGTGATGACTACGAGGGGTTGGCCAGTAACAGGATCCTTTGGTTTCAAGTTTGTAGTGGTTCCTCAATCCTCATTTACAAGCTCTAGTCCACCATTTTCATAGACTATGAAAATGTGTGTGAGGGGACAGTTTTCTTCATGAGCTTATTCTCTGCAGGGGCACTTGACACTAACCCTATGTGATAGCTTGTGAATTGAGGTACACCCAGGGATTACTTTGTACTCCTAGAGTGTTTTTTGTTCTTTTACTGAAGGGCTCTATGAACCCCCATATTCCTCTCAGGCATTTTGTAAGAGGAAAGGGAGACAAGGACGAAGGGAGGGAGGGAAATTAGAAGGGAAAGAGGAAGAGAAGAAGAAAATACGAAAATCTACCGAGTAACAGGCACTAATCATTTTATATTTGTATAGTTATTTATAGTTTTCATAGTGCATATTTTGCAAAGTGTTTTTTTATAGGCATGATCTTATTTGGTTTTCATAACCACCCATTTTACATATAAGGAAACTTAAGTTTTACAAGGTAACTGGGTATGTAATTAATAAATGTCAGTGTCCTATCTGGATTTCAGTCCTTCTGGATTCCAATATAGTTTTATTTTCTCTTTCTTTTCTATGCTCCTCCATTAAGTGCAAGGCATATTCCATCTTTCTCTTTTCGAACCCATGCCAGAGACTCTAGGTAACAACGACAGGACTTAGTGGTCACCATAACACTCTATTCAACATTTACTGGAGTTTTCCTGAGGATAGACAGGTTGACTAGAAATAATCATTCTGGTTAAATTTTTTAGCACTTGGTAATTTGTAAAATATTTTCATATGTAAACATTTTTATGTATAAATTTCACTTAAGGCTCATACAATCCACGTACATTTTAGAAGTTCAGTGATTGGCCTCAGATTTCTCATCTAGCATATGATAGAGTCAGAATTTCTGATTCTAAGATTCATGCTTTTCCTATTACCACATATATCTTCCACTGTTGTGTTAGCCTCTGCAAAGAGTCTCTGCCCCTTAAGGAACAAAAGTTCACTTAAGGAGTCATAATCCCAAGCCTCAACCTAAAAGAGACCATGTCTTCTGAGCACACTAGCTATTTAATTTGCAAAGTACAGTTTAAGGTAAAAAGGCAGGGTCTCTTGCTTAAAAATGCTCAGACATTTAAATCTTTCAAAATGGGGATAGCTAAGAGTTGAACCTAGTGTTAGACCCTCTAAGAGTGAAATTAATGGGTGGTGTGCCCATGAACTCAGTCTGCCCCCGACATGAACTCAGGATCAAATTGCCTTCTTTCTTTGTCAGACCCTTTCTGGAACTCCTATCAGAAGGCAGGGGTTCTAGATGATGTGGACTCTTCTAATAATTCCTTGGCCCAGGTTCAGAGAGCTGATGCACACAATGGTCCAGTGTCCTTTATTATACCTGTGCACTCCAGTTCTTGATGACCAAAATTTAGAAATCAAGTCATGATATTTATTGAGCACCTGATGTGACAGGCACTGTGGAAAACTTTCTACACACTTTAAATGATTGCAAATGTGGTTTCGGGTCTATATCCTTCCATATATCTACACTGCAGTATTGTGACCATGCAGCTGCTTCCATCAAGTAGTGGCATTGATTTTTTCATCTCTGTAAACTAGAATGTTCAGTGAACTTCTTTGGTTAACAAAAATGCATCAGAAGAGACCATGTGCTAGTTCAGGGTGTTGGACCAAAGAGGCTTTCACTCTTCAGCTGTCTTTCTTGGAACCCAGGGTTGCAGTGGAAACAAGCCTATGCCAACTTACTGGAAAGGAGCATCACCAGGAGGAGAGCTGAGTCATTCCAACTGAGACCTTCCAGAGGAGCCAGCCCCCAGCTCATCTGCCAGCTAACTACAGATGCATGACTGAGCTTAGCTGAGGTCAGGCAAACCATTCCACTGACCAACACACAGGCAGGAGAAAATGAATGGCTGTTGCTTTAAGTATCTTTAGGTGATGGTTGATCGTGTATCATTATTATGTTAGTAAATATACATATGCATCATTATTATTTTCATTCTTTTGGTGTGGAAACACATTTTGAGAAGCTAAGTCTTTGCTTGTGATTGGTAACTAGTAAATGGATCCAGAAAATTTAGAATCTGGATTCTGATCTATTATTTTGTGAGGCCCATCATAACACTCAGGGCTCTGTCAAGTCTTCAGCTAATTTGAAAGCCATTCGAGTAGAAACAGTGTTTTTGCCAATGAGATCAGGCCCAGTGGATGGAGCTCAAAGACCAGAAGTCTCTCTACTGATAAATACCATATCTGTTATTAACCAAAACTTACCAAATGAAACACTGAAATCTCTCAAAGAAAGGAATACACGTATGCAAAACAAGAGAGGGAATATCTTTGAGGTCAAGGTCACAAACTGAATCATAGCAGAAATTTTGGTTGCATCTCACACTAAATTCTGACTGAGTTTTGTAAGAGGCTTGCATGACATTCCCATTAATGCAAATGGCATCCCTTATTTCTGTTTTTACAAATGAAAAACAAAATGCAATTATATTAGTGAAATTTGCTCATTTAACTAAAATCTACACTAAGTGCCTCCTTACCTCTGCTTCTACCCCCTACCCCAATCTGTGATAAAAAGCCATTATGCCCCAGAGTAGCACCTGGGCATTGTGCTAAAACAAGAACACACAATTTGATAATAGAGACGGTGGTGGAGTATATGAGTTCTTACAGATATCGAAGGTTGGGAAGGTTCTGGAAGGCCTCAGGGTCGATGTACAGCAGGTTGTTGGCCTTTTCAATTCTACTGTAAAAGAGGAAAGCAGATGCAAGTGAAGTAGACAGTATTTTTCATATTATGCTGAGTACATCAATACATCATTTATCTATTCATTTGTCTACCCATCTCTCGTTTCAAAAAATATCGAGCAAATTGTAGTGCCTTTTGTTATATTAAACTGTGCAAACTATTAACCTCATCCCGTTTAATGCTCACCACTTGGGATCTCCACCAGAGTCATGTCACCCTGAGCAGAGCTGAGTCTTTAACCAGAAAAAACCTCCCTAGGCCAGAGGAAGGTAAAAGGGTGGTGATGAGATTAACAGGGGAGAATTGAATTTTGGTCTGCAGAAAAGGAGGAGGTAAAAAGAGGGTGTAAAGAAGAAGACAGAGGGAGAGGAGGGGAAAGGATTAGGCAGGAAGAGGAGACATTAATAGGGGTGAAATGATTAAAAAAAAACTGAGAGGAAAAACCCAATTACTATTGGTTGCTATTTGTTGTCAGCTGTGAACTTCAGCAGGGAATAGACCAGTGATTCCTTTTCCTGCTACAGACAGAGGCTGTTCTCTCATGGCCCCTGGGATGTGGTGACTTCTGCCCTGTGTTGGCCTGAACTGTTTCCTGATCAATAGTTGGGAGGTAAGCATGTTCACGTTTGGATTTCAACAGAGAGAGCACATCTTGTCCACATCTTGCTGGATCAATGTATATTTGCAGACAGGCTCTTTGTTAATTACTTCCTCCCTGTTTCATTAGCTTTTATGTTGCAGTAACCTGTAGCTGCTTGGATCCAAGTACCAGGCAATTAATCATTTTAAACACAGTCAGTGTTGCATGGGGGTGAGCACCTCTCGATGCAAGGAGGAGATGAAAGAGCCATCTCATTAGCCCCCACTTCCCAGTGGACTGTGTGGAGGGATGTCTGCTTGACCATGTCCAGAGGGCTGTCTGTCCTTTGGTTCATTTCTCTGATATGCTCCATGGGTTCTAAGATCAGGACAAGAGAAGTCTAAGCAGAGAGAGGAGAAGAGGCATGAGGGTAATAACAATGAGGAATAATTAGTGTGAGAAGTAAAGTGGGTTGGAGGAAGGAAAAGGGAGGGGAAGTCTGCCAAAATGGGAAGGCTGATTGTCATTCCTAATCAAACTCTTCCACATATAACACGTGATATATAACAGGTATGTATATATTCTATTTGGTTTTGTCCCCTATTGGTATTTGAAAGATCCTAAAATCCTTATTTTTAAAGAAGATACAAAGGAGCAAAGATATTTATGATGAAGTCCTTAATCTGCTGTGGATTTGGCTGAATGGCTTTAGACAAACCTCACAACTTCTCTGTGCCTTTCATTCCTCATCTGTAAAATGAAGAGAGGGGCTCATTGGCCTTCCTAAATGTGTTCCATGGGAATTTATGAGAGGTTAATAAATGCTCCATGAAAGAAACCTTTCTAGCAACATTAGTTCAGAAACACTTAATACATAATCATCTTGGAGATTCCAAATGTATACTTTCATAAAAAACTTATTGAAAAGTTTTCCTAGTGAGTGAACTTGTATTATTTGCCTGTGTATCCTAATCTTATTTGATCATAGAATCATTTTCTTTCTTTCTTTCTTTTTTTCTTGAACACCTAACAATATGCACAATATACTTTGGAAAATTTTAGACTAGTCAGTCTATAAACTCCCTCATGGCCTTGACATCTGATTGATGCTATGAATTAATTTATGATAACTATAGACTGGAATGAAACAGAAGTGGATCAGTGTATTGCTATTAAACTGGAATGTCAACAAGAGAAAGTAAATTTGGGATATATGTTTGGACTTGGATGCGATGGAGGTACATTCTCATAGTCATAGGGTAAGGTTCTCAGGTATATAATACAAAAACCATGAGAGGCAGTGAGCAAGATGTTAGGCTCTGGACTGGTACCTGGACCACCAGGAAGAGACACAGGGCTGTACCTTTTCAGTTGACTTGGATATATTTTATAATGACAATCTAGAGATCTAAGGCAGAACAGAGTCACAGCGTCCCAAGAATACAAGAGAATGCTAAGGCTGTTGCCAGTAATGGCCATGAGATGTCCCCCACCCCTAACTTTCTTGCTTACATTTCATGTAACTTGGGCAGGTTGGAGAACACATCTGCCTCTATCACTTCCAAGACATCATTCTGAGAGATCTCTCTGCAGAGAAAGAAACATAGGTTCAGTTATACTCCATGTAGGATTTTAGGGTTCAACTAGAGCATTGGGCTAGGGAGGATTCATGAGCTGCACAAAACTCCTTTCCTGTCCTCAAAGAAAGATATAATAATGGAACAAAATGTACTAGATGCTAAGAGGTACAAAAAAATGGGAGGAGGAGTTCAAAGCAGGGGTGCAATTTAGAGATTGTATAGTGTGCAGATATAGAGCCTGAAGCCCTGAGAGGAAAAGAGAAGCCATAGATGGCAAATAAATGGCCCAACGGGATACCAATAAACCTTCATTCATAGGAACAGGTGGTAGGCTGCCTTTGACCTGTGGTTGTATTTCAATGACCATGCCCTAGACCATGGGTCGATTCTTCTCTCTGTTAATCTGGCTTTAGAAGATGAGAACTTCGATTTGGTCTCTTCAAACATAGATTTCAATCCTTTTCACCTCCATGCCTTTATCCTAGTGGAAGTTTTGATCACAAGGTCTTTGACATTAATGATGTCTTGGCCTAAAATACCCAGAAAAGATCCTTCAGGACCCAGCTTTTTGTCTCCCGGAGTAACTTGAAGGCAGCGGAGAATCAAGTCTACAACATGGAAGCCCAGAGCTTGTGAGGACAGAGGGCGGCTTAATCAGTTAATATTTATAAAGCGGCTCGCAGATGGAACGTGCTATTATTAGGCCCCCTGAGAAGACGCTCAGGCAGTTTTAATGCGGCTGCTGAGTGTCTCAGGGACTCGCACAGGCAGTGTGCATCCAAACTGGCTGAGGCATAAGCCTGTCTGCTGGCCTGGGATTTAGCTGAGAGTTCTAGAAAGGCTCAGGAAAAGTCCTGCAGGGCAGGGAAGGGAGAGGCTGGATGGAGAGGGGGTGAGTGAGACAGTGAATAAGCAGCCATCTCAGTGAGAGGAGTGGAGACACCTGGGACTTGTCAATCTGGGGTGGCAGGGCCCTTCTCACAAACCCTGTGTGAGAGAAGACAATTTGTAAGAGAAAATATTCTCTTATTCTATGATAGTATGGAAAAGACATTTGTTTGAACATCTAAAGGAGTGAGGGAAGGAGTTGCATGGGTTGAAAATACAAGCATGGTGGAAAGCAGGGTCTAAACAGAAGTGAAGCCATAATCTATTTCCAGGCTCACTAACAATTAGCCATAGATTTAGTCACCACTCATGGTACTATTTCAGCCTACTACTAGGATATTTCTCTTTACTTGCATTCATCTATTGAGAGTTCACTTACCTGGATTTTTCTTTTCTTTTTTGGTTCAAATAAACTAGAAAATATTAAAGCAATCAAGAAACACTTCTAATTTAAATATTTCAGAAAATATTTTAAAGTCTCCGCTTCAGACACAGGAAGGGTGGTTGGGGTTGGCAGCAGGACACCTTTGTCCTTAGTTGGGGGAGCAGACACAGGGTGTAGCCGTGGAAAATGCTTTACTGAGAAATTCAGAGTTCTCATTCCAGTTTAATCCAGTTTTGTCTCCATTTCTGTTACCTTTTATTGGGTGTTTACTATTTATCAGTCACTTTACATACATCCTCTCCAATCCTTTGGACATGCCTGTGAAGTTGGCATTTTGGTGTAAGTCAATGGCCCTGCCTATTTGCAGAACCTACTCTGGCTGGCATAGGGCTCACACATTGCCTCCTGTACACTCTGCCTTTCTGAACCTTGGATTCTTCATTGGAAAATGAGGGGATAGGTGAGATGATTTGCCAAGTCCTTAAAAGGATAGTGCAAGGGACCTATGTCCTTCAGGACAGAAGCTCTGCTGAAGGCTTGTACCAGAGATAAAGCTCTCCTTATCTTCTAGGATGGAGCTTCTCAGACATTACCCCAGCACCAGGCACCTGGGGACCTTGCCAGAATGCTAATTCCCATGGTGAGGGCCTTGAATGGAACCTGAGGGTCTGTTTTTCTTACAGCTCAAGTCTCAAGACCATTCTCGGAATTGCAAGGTTTTTCAGGGGAATAATAATATCCCGCCAGACTTTTCCCCAACATGTATATACCTAAGTGGATACAGAAAGCATGGCATAGCAGTCTGAGGACATCCATTCAAGTAGAGTGAATTATTTAGTTTAAAAAAAAAAATCTATGTTCTCTCTGGAAACCTTTTCTTTGTCATTACAAGACTTTTTTCCCCCTCAGTTAAAGCAATTCCCACATTGTTTAGTCATTGCTTCTTTCTTTCCTCCCTCTCCTCCTACCTGCTCTCCCTTCCTTTTTTTTTTTTTTAATGTCCCAACCTGACTTTGGGTTCCTAGATGATATCATATTCCTCTTTATATCTCCAGCAACTAGTGGTGAACTATTTTGCATTTAGGGCTCAGTAAATGATAGGTAGGTGGACAAATGGCTGATGGTAGGTGAAGGAAGTGTCTTCACTTCAGTCCTATGAATGGCATCTGGTAAACCGCAGAGGAGATAAAGTCGGTGGTACTCTCTTATGCCCTTTATGTTGGCAACATGTCCAACTCCAGCAGTGACGACCAAGCCTAGCTTGTCTATGACTCAGGCTTCTGTCCCAGGGCGTTTTATTGTTATCTTTTAATACACAACACACAAAGAACATACACAAGTATTTGAGCTGCTACTAATAGAGGGAGGCCTCTATCTCTCCTTCCCCATGGTACTGCCTCCCCAGCTCCTTTGCCTGTTAGACAAAGTCCTTGAATTGACAGAGAAGCCACAGAAGAGAAAGGAGGGGAAAGGACTGGTCAGTGAAGGATTTATAAAGCATTTGATTGGGGATTAGAGAAGCTGATTGTAAAGGTTCCTTCCATACATGAGATTCCTTGTTGGCATGATGGAGGGGAGAATGTGCTTGCATGAGGTCCTAGGGATTGTGAGGGCATGCTCTCTGGAGTGGATTTCAGGGAATTATGACACTCTCCTTCAGGTTTACATTCTTCTCTTCAGTGAAGTGTTATTCTGCTGAGGGCCATTGCCAAGTAGGAATGAATGGGCTTGCCTTTGGACCCAGGTCATTTGCAGTGACATTGCATGTATGCTTGAGTAAGGTGACCTTGCTCAAGGACCAGGGCGGATCCAGGTTTAGGGTGTATCCTGCTGGGATTAGGGAGTATCCTGCTCCTTGGGTTTAGGGCGGTTCCAGGTTTAAGGTGTACCCTGCTGGGAATAGGGCGTATCCTCCTGCTGCCTCAGGCTCCCCTGCTCCGAGTTCCCGTTGAATTCTCGTGGGATTAAGAAAGTATTTGGAATTCAAAGCCTGGTGGAGTATGTGAATTTTGCGGCAGAACGTGAATTTCCCCAGAACGTGTGTAGAGTGCCGGTGTGAGTTCGGGAATAAAGAGTTGCTGTTTGAATCTACAAGGTGTGAGTGGCTCGTGATTTTGTGCCCAGCCAGACTGAGGCAATGATTTTGTCCATTAGGAAAAAGAGTGGGGTGCTGTGTTTTCCAGTAGGGAGAACGTTAGGGAGCAAATGATTATTTTGAATGTAGTCAAGGCCAGCATAAAGTTTCAACCTGTACCAGAGTGATATTAATTCACCCATCATTATAGCTGGTACTCATTTACAAAGGCTGGGACTGTTTCATTTTGAGCAGAGTTGTTATTGGTTTTATTGGATAAAGGAAAACTGAAGGGCTCTGACCAGTGGCTGAAGGCCTCATTTGCATTTCCATGACATGAGTTGGAGAACAAGATATAATTAAATATTAAATACTGTTGAGGGTTGGATATGGTACAGATGTGTCCCCCAAAGCTACCTGTGCTGGAAACTTGGTCCCCAGGGTAACAATGCTGAAAGGTGGTGGAACCGTTAAGGGATGGGGCTAGTGGGAGGTGATTGGGTCACTACTTCCTGTGTGAAGGGATTCCTGCTGGTCTCAAAAGGTTGGTTAGGTCTCACAGGAGGGGATTAGTTCCCTGAGAGTAGGTTCTTATGAAACCCTGAGCCTGGCCTCTCCCCCTTGTTTCTTTGCTGATATACATGCTCCTTCTTTCTGCACATGGCCTGTTCCCTTTTTACTTCTCTGTCATGTTGTGACACAATCAGATGGTGGTGCCATGATATTGGGTCCTTCCAGCAACCAGAATCATGAGCCAAATAAACTTCTTTTCTTTGTACATTACCCAGTGTCAGGTATCTGTTATGGCAACAGAAAATGGACCAAGACATTCAAAGAAACTTCTTTGTGTCCTTTCTGATATAGAAGATATTCTCCAATCATATGTTCCCCATATTTTTCCTTCTCCAATGCCTCTATCTTTACAGAGCACTTTCCCCCAATATAACCATAGATTCCTCCCTGACTAGGTACGTTAGGGGATTCAACTGCTTTAAAATATTTTTAATATTCACTGAATTAAATTTCTTTCTTTTCTTTTTAATAATCTCAGACTAAATTTAGTTGACTGTTTTCCTTCCCTGAGTCCCTATAGTCTAGCAAACCCTATAGTCTATCATAAGTTCTCGCATATTACATTAGATTTGCATTCTGGAGATGTACTTTGTAGTTCAAATAAATAAATCTTCCTCTCTAGGCAAGGAACTTCTGGAGGACAGTGACACTGCCTTTCATCTTAGTATTCCTGTTCCCAGCCAAGTGTTTGCTAAGTGAATGAATTATCTTTGAAAGATTATAAAAGATTTTCCAACTTTGTTTTTGTACAATAAAGCTGTGTTCTTGAAAACTTGCAGTAAACAGAGTCTTTGCAAATCAAATTGTGTATTAACACAGGAGGGAAGCTTCTTGTTTAGCAGAATCTTGGAGAGAGATTTTAAAAGAGCGGAGAACTAATTCAACAAATGTTCAACAAATTTGGATTAAGCAGCTTCTGTGTTTTGGGTCCTGAGATCAGTGCTGGGAAACTAAAGATGAATAAACTGGGTCCTGAGTTTTATCAATCATCTCTAACTCAGAGTCTAGTGCTCTAGGTTTCCTTAATGTGGACTACCTTTCTTTGCTGTGCTACATTGAAGATGCTGGAAAAGAGAAAATGGATTTTTGGTTTATTGCATTTTAATATAATGATATATATGCTATTATAATACACATGTATATATATATATGGTTTTCTAGTACTTCAATTCTTCTGGAAATGTGATATATAGTTTTTATATATTCTTTACATATACATATATATGGCATATATACATATGTGTTATATATGTATATGTAAAATATGTAAGCATATACTATTTATATATACATATATGGTATATACTTATATATAATATGTTAATGTATGTAACTATCTAGCACATTTCCAGAAGAATTGAAGGACTAGACATGGTAGAAATACAAAAACTCACCTACTATACATATATATTACAGGTATATATATTATAATTATAAAATAAGCAATCAAATATTATAAGTATATAAAACTTATATATATAATATAATAATGTATAATAATTATAACATATAACATGTAATGTGGTACATCATTACCTATTAATGCATATGTACTATGTGTTATAAAATATATGTATATATCTTGTACATGATAACACATATATACTATATGTATAATTTCTTGTACTTCTACCATGTCTACACATCAATTCTGGAAATATATAGTTTTAAGTCAGGAAAGAACTGATGAAAATATATCCCAGAAAAATTCATAAAGCTCTGCAAATTGCTTTCCTACTCCCATTTAAAATCACTTACTGTTAGATTTAGAGACCTTACAATAAGAGTCCTGAATTTGAATTGTGCAGCATTTGTCACTAGTTCTATGACTGTTCAGGTTACCAAGTGTCTCTCTGCTTCACTTTCTTGTCTGCAAAATTGGAATGATAACCACTTCACAGGGCTGCCAAAGGGAATAAATAAGGTGGTATGTGTGAAAACACAGGGTTCTTCCATGGTAAACACAGACATCACTGTGCCTGCCCGACAGCCTTCCTTCTTGCCTTTGTGGAGTTTATGGCTGAGTTATCAGGAGCTTTTAGGCTGCATAACCAATGTGCTGGGGAATAACTGTGCTAAGTGAAGGACCTAAACCCTTCTTTCAACTTTAAACAGAGCAATTCAGGTTATTCCTCTTGTATAGATCATTTTGATTCTTGAACTGGGCTATGGTAGTACCCCAAACTTCAGCCCCATTCTGAGTCTTGCAGTAAGACTAGCCATCCATGTGGTCTATTGGCCGTAACAATGAGAACAGGCAGAGCACATAGGTGCCTCCTGGATCATCCCACCACTGAAGTCAGAACCTAAAGATCATGCTGTTCCCCTAGGAAGAGGGTCAATACAGGGTGGGGCAAGTTGTCAAGGTGTGGTAAGAATATTGCCAAAGGGCTCTTCCCACCTCCCAGATGGCAGAAAGTCAGTCCCTTCCTTTTCTAGAGTATCTGAGACTGTTTTGCCTTCCCAGATCTGTTTCTTTATCAGGGGCAAGTGAGTCTTTGCTAAAGATGCTCTAAAGATGTCCTCCAAATGACATAGAAATTTCGAATCAGCCACAGTAGCTCAGCCTAACTCATCCATTTGAATTTAACTCATTATTTTATTAAAAATTTGTTCTACTTATATACATGACAGTGGAGTGTATTTTAACATATTATACATACACAGCATATAACTTCCCATTTTTATGGTTGTACATAACGTGAAACCTGATATGGAATACTGGTTGTGTATTCATATATGAACATAGAAAAGTTATGTTGGATTCATTCCACTGTCTTTCCTATTCCCATCCCTCCTCCCTTCCCTTCATTCCCCTTTGTCTAATCCAATGAACTTCTGTTACTTACTTACACACAACCCCCTTACTGTGTGTTTGCATACACATATCAGAGAGAAATTTGGGCCTTTGATTTTTTGGGATTGGCTCTCATTCACTTTCAAATACATCAACAATAAACTATTGTGTCCATTTTATTTTTATCTTGATTTGAATACTAAGTCATCTTCATTTTTAAAGTATTTCCCTTGCTTCCCCCAGCAAATGAAGAAAGGGACTAAAAATCACTATCATGATAGCTAACATTTATTAAGCACTTACTATGACAGGCGATTTTTCTGTGCTTCAAATTTATTAGGTTGTTGATCCTCACAACAGCCCAATGAGGAAAGTGCCATCTTTAGCCCCTTTTACAGAAGAGGAAAAAGAGATACATATAGGTTAACTAATTTCCCCAATCCCACCCAGCCACTGTGTGAAGTCAACCTGGAATATAGACCTATAATTCAGGGAATCTCAAAAGGATGGCAGAAATCAGCTAGTTTTCAATGGCTAAAAACAAACAAACAAACAAACAAACAAAAAACCAACTTCCATTTCAGAGAATCCTGTTGCTTTTTAAAAATTTCTAACATGGTAGAAATCTTGGGGAGCAATATTCCCACAACTTAACTATACACACCCCTCCCTCCATGATGCAGAGTACTTGAGTTCTGGCAAGGCTTTTATGTGAGTTCACATGCAAATTTACCTTCTTCAGATAAATCAAAGTTCCAAGCAGCAAATCATACAATAAGTGCTTTTTTAGCACATTTTAAGTGCAAGTATATAGCAGATAAGACAGCGAAAAGTACTGCTCTTGCTTTCTAAGACGTCTGCAGTTTAGTTGCATAAAAGCCACATGCATGAAAAGTTGAGAATGCAAAGTCAATAGAACAGAGTGGGGGAAAGAAGAATGCCAAATGCGAAGCTCAGAGCTGGGTAAATAGTTGGGAGTTGACAATTTTATTATTTTCCCCCCTCATGCCCTTTGAAATTATCATAATTATGGCTCTTTGCAATTTCTGCCAGACCAGCAGTTCTTAACTGCTTTAGCATCTTGCAAGCTTTCCTGGTTGAAGTCTCCTTATTCCCAGACCCTTTCAGGTAGGACCTCTTTGCTGATGAATCACATCACTCTTGGATCAGAGTCCCATGTCTGTAGCTGCCCATGGCAGCCTGTCCTGTGAACTCTTCATGAACAGCAAGTCCAAAGCAGGCAGATTGTTTTCCATGCCGACGACCATTTTTCCTTCCTTGATCCCAACTCCATGTCAACAGCGCCATCTGACATCTCTGTTGATTCACTGGACCAACTCCAGTGTTTAATCCTGAGGTTATCTCTGACTTCTCTTCATCATTTAGTGTCCGAGCAGATCCTAATTCCTCTCAATGACTTTTTTTTTTTTTCAGGATTTCTTGCAAATGTCCCTTCAGTTCCAACCATCATTATCATAATTATGGCTTTCTGAATTTCTGCCAAACCAGTAGTTCTTAACAGTCTTGTGGTGTCTTAGGAGTGATTTGATGTGGGTCATGGGTCATTGTTTTTCAAACAAATTAAGTGCCCCACTGATTTGCATAGAAATTTGGAATAGTTTCTAGGTTAGGTGTACAATACGTGAGACAATAAGAACAGAGTAGTGTGTGAGTTGGTGGTGTATGAGTCCATCGCTGCCTGGTACCTAGGCTTGGCAGCTATGTATAAAATGGTTATTTGGGAAAATAAATGGAATTAAAAGAGGATGATAAAAAGGGAAGTGGGGAGAGATATTTTCTATAGGTAGAACCAGATTAATGTTGGAAGCTAGAAAAAGTAGACAGTTGTTTTGTTAGTCTGTGTGTGCTTATCAGAAATTGTTTAAAGAGGAATTCTCTGTTCTTAGTAATGAAAGATGAGTTTGTAAGGTAGCAAGGGAGTGATTGTTATAGATGAGAAAAGAAAGCGGTGTTAATTGGGTCACTTGGTTTTAGAGTGGCCTACCTGCTTTGGAAGAGGACTAAGAAAGGGAAGTGGGAGTATAGAGCACCCTTTGATACATTGAGGGATGGGTACTGTCCATAGGCTCAGGGCACTTGTAAGCTTGAGCTGTGTAATTTGAGGCTGCAGGAATAATGATGATGGTGATAATAATTAACCTTTATTAGACATTTGCCATGTAGTAAGCATAGTACTAAATGCTCTTTGTGAGTAATCTCACTAATGGTCTTGTTTCCTCAGGACTCTGCTGATTTTTCATTTTGTCTCAGTTCATGTTCACATGTGAGTGGCAGCATGAACCCGGAATTTGAATTTGGATTCAAATTCTAGCTTTATCATTGCCTGGTTTTATGACCTCGGACAAGTCAATTAATACTATGATACTTGTTTATTTTAATGGGGTATTTATACCTACCTTTTAGGGTTTTTTGGTTTTTAAAGAATTATGGAGATAATATATGGCATGAAAGAGATTTACTTGTCTTCCAAAAATCTGTTTTCTCCCTCTCATTCCTGCAAGCGCAGCTAGAGTACGTTTCTTAGCCAATTTTGCTGTTAGGTTGTAGTGTGTGAGAAGAAAGCCTCCTTCCCCATGGAACGTGAGCAGGAGTGATGTACTACCCTGGTGTTTCTCCGCACCATCTCCCTCTATAAGCTGTCCACTGGAAGTGCTTGAAAGGCAGAATTGAAGATGGCAAAGCTGCTGTTGTTCTGAGATCCTGAATAGAATGCAGAAGGATACCACTCCACACTACTAGATGAGAAAAAGAAACTTATTCTTTAAGTCCTTAACATTTTGGAGTTTGTTGTTGTCATCTATCATACTCTCAGACTGAAGAGTCCAACAGCCTACATAGCAACTAGTTCTTCTCCACCAATGTCCTTCCCAAGAGGACAGGGTAAGAGTTTCATACCTACCATCTTGTAAAAAGTGAGCATGTTGGGAAGTGGGCGTGTTCTTATTGGCTGCTTAGTTAGGAGTCATAGAGGAGTACTGCTTGGCCAATTACAAGAAAACAAATAACAGTAGCAGAAAATAATCCTTTTGAAACTGAATCTCTGTTTGACCTCATTTAGCCACAGAATACGTGTCCTCCATGACACAGCGCTGACTCCCTGTGATGGTATCGCCTGGCTGCTGTGGCGAGCTGTTCATTAATATCTGGGCTCTTGACTTGTTTTCTTCCCCTTTTCAATTATTTCATGAAAAAGAAGGAAAACAAAACAAAACACAAAAAACCTTCAGCCGGCTGGAAAGAACAACTTCTTAATAATGGGACTTCCGAATTCATTAGCCCACACAGTTTAGGAGGGAGTTCAGGTTAAGAAATTCCAGTAATGCAGAGCTGCATGAGGCAAGGTCTCTTAAATGGGCTACAGGGAGCCCTCCATCACTTTGGGCAAATCACTGGAGCTGTCTGAGATCCATTTTCCACTGTAGGATGTTGCTAAGGCCCTCTGTCCCTCAGTACGCTGTGTCTTCAATCCTGTGTAGCTGGCTGGGCTGTTGAAGATTATATGAATAATGCATGTCATACGCTGGGGGAAAAGCACACAGTGCTACGCAAAGGTCAGGCGGCTTACTCTTATTTTTCTTACTTCATTGGAGTCAGAAGACCTAGGTTCTAGTTGTGGCTCTGCCACTAATTAACCATTCTCCTTGAGTCAAATCAGTTACCTTCTCTGGGCCTTTGCTTCTCATCTATAAAATAATACTGTTGATCCAAATGATCTCCAGCGTCCTTTCTAGCCCTAGAATTCTGTGATTTTAATTATTTCTGTGATTCTGTTTTTAGAAGGCAGCCAGCCACATCATAGGCAGTGCCCCGTGACAGCTAGCTTCCATTTCTAACAAGCTGGGGCAGGGTGAGGCTCCACGAAGCATCTTTTCAAGACCCTTGTGACTATTCCCTTGGGAGGCAGACCCAGGAGAGACTGGCAGTAGGGTAGCCAACAGGGCCATTGTTTCTAAGCCCTGAACAAAGTGAGAAAGTACCCCAGCCTGAGTCATTATCCTCTTGAAGGTAGTGTATATTTTATTTGTAGATGGCTCATAGAGGCTTATAGATGGCTTATAGCTTACAGAGGGCTCCATTGTTACCTCCTATAAGCCAGTATTGGTTTTCTTCTTCCGTGACATGTGTCTTGAACCTCTTTGCCAAAGAAACAGCAAGTGTGTGTATGTGTGTGAGAGATTGCAGGCCAACCTGCCCACCGCTTTCAGCCCACAGCACCCCAAAACCTGCCTCCCTATTTCTCTCTGGGTTTATTGTGCCTTATCGCTAACCTCACCACACCTATAACATAATCCTCCCTCCCCCACCTGCCTTTCCTCCTCCTTATACCTTATAAAAGCCTCTGTTTTTACTCTGTAATTCATAATTACTTCATCTTTTATGCCCCTCCATTTTCCACCTCATTAACTCTCATTCTTGGCATGAAAGTGTTTCCTTTATGAGCTGCATCGAAGGAACAACAAGGAGCTCACATTTGGCTGCTTCTGAATTTAAGTCACATGGATGGCCTTGCCTTCCTCTTTGGAATACTTGAGGGTAGCACCCTTATAAACACCTGGTTATGGAGCTGTTGTTTGTCCTGCCCTTTGCGAAATGCGGAAATTTGGGAGACGTGCTCGCTGATACCACATCTAATTGACTTCCATATCTGTTTTCGAGCAGTAGATTCTCCCCCCCCCCACCACCCTTCAGTGGTAGCTCCAAGGCCTTCCTCTGCCTCATGTGGGTTCCAAATTGTCCGCATTTTTATGGCAAAAGGACCCGCATACTCAGGAAGAGTAAATGAAAGGTTTTAAAACTTCCTATTTTATGAGACTTTGTCACTGTCTAGAGAAAAATGTCATCAATTGAGGGAAGGATATAGGGAGGTATGAGAAGAATAAATTCTCTTTAGCATGATTCTTTGGATTCAGCTGATTAAGTCTACCCAAGATGCCAGAAATCATCAACCCAGTTCAGTATATGCTCAGGCCTTTTGTGTGCTCTGGACCCCTTTCTTTAAGCTCAGAGAATAGCAAAACAAACCACAGAGTTGTTCCCGTTGAGGAAGGAGGATGCTGACCATGTGGGGACAAAGGCCCAGATTCCCTTCCTGGGGTCTTCTGAGTATCTGAGGGGCTCTTCTGTACTGCTCTGGTTGTGCATAATGTAATTCTCAAACACACACTTGGCCTTTGCCAAAATACTTCCGAGTAATGGTGATCCTGTTAGAAGGACTTTTTTTTTTTTTTTTAGAACTGTTTTTAAAAAATTTTCCAATGTTCCTAAAATTAGAATTTCAGATAATCCACAAAGAAAGGGAACTTACCAGCTCTCTTCCAGATTTATTTTCCTATAAATGCCTCTTTTTTCTTTTTTTTAAGCAAAGTGACAGTCATAGTAAACTGTAATTACATGGCTAATTAATAATTGAGTCTGTCTAGGTTAACAGCCTCTTTATCTTTGATAGTAGAAGTGTGTTTTCATAAATGTACCCAAATTTCATGACATGAGTCTTCTTGCTGGAGCTGTAGAACCAGTGAGTTAAGGCTTGTACTTCCAGGGAAGGGAGGGCCTAATTTTTGAGCCAGGCAGAAGAAGGGCAGCATCGAAGACCCACATAAATACTCACTAGCTGTGTGAAGCTGGCAAAGCTTTTAGCCTCTCTGAGCCTGTTTCCTCAACTTTGAAATGAGGATAATGGTATTTACCTTGTGAGAATTATGTACATGAAATAGTTATGCGTTAAGTATCTGAAGCTTAGGAAGTACTAAAGAATTGGCTTTTATTGTCATTGTTATTTTCTACTAGAGACTAATCTTTGTTACATTCGTGGTTTGTATAAGCCTTCAAGAAGCTTCTAGGAAATTGTACAATTTTCTGCAATGCATTGTAACCAAAAAGACTAATTTTCAAGGTTTCCTGGAATCTGCCTAGAACAGGGTAGGTAATCTCTAAATGATTGTTGGTAGATCAAATGAATAAAAAAGCTATTATTCCATTTACCAGTGAAGAATGATCATGAACATAAAGGCTCAAAAAACAGAAAAGGTAGTTGACTTACCCCAAGCCACAGAGCAAGTTAAAGAGAGAAGGAGGAGCAGTGGGTCTGCCACCTCCTTGCTAGTGTTCTTTCAAGCACAGGATGTAGTATCCCATCCATACCTGATTTCCAGCTGTGAATAGCCACCCCATTCCTGAGTATGCTTGATACATTTTCTTTGTTTCTTTTCTTTTCTTTTCCCCTAAGAATATAAGTATTTTGGAGGAAAGAAATACATTCTGACCAAATGTGCCTTTGGTAGAAATTCTGGGACCAGTTTATTACATCAAATCCTGATTTAGATTTCAGAATTCATTTGAATACATTAGTTTTATAATTTGCATATCTAATTATGTTTTTCTCTGTCACAACCACAAGCAATTTCCCTCCTTTTAGGATCATTGTGTCTTTAAATGTAAGACATAAGATGCAGGAATTACCATAGCAACTTGCTTTCCAATTAGACTGCAATTGCTGACAATCAATATGATTAGACAAGGTCAGTGACTGAGTAAGCCCCGTAGTATTTAAAGAGAGCCAGGGATGTGCGGGGACAATGGGAAACGAGGAAACTATTGGAAATCTCTCCCCAGAGTTGAGTGTGGTTCCTTTATTGCTCATTGCCTGTAAAACCTGAAGTAGCTTACAGTAGCAACAGTTTAACCCGCCAACAAGAACCTGGGAGGGGAGGAGGCTGGAAGCTATTCAGTTGGGGTGGTTTTCTCTTTCATCTAGTTCCCCCAAAGCTTTCCAACACTTAAGATTGAAAATCACCAATTTGAAAGTGAGAATAAATAGTAGCTGAAGGGGGAGTTAATGAAGAGGTAAATGCAGGAGAGTTATTTGCAGCTCAGGGAGGAAACAAGTTTCTTTGAGAGCAAGTGGGAGGGTCTGTACAAGCTTGCCTGTGCTGGAGGCTGTGTGCAAGCCAGAGCCTGGCTCAGGGCATCGTGGAAGCACAGGTGGCCTTGAACCCTGCATTGCATGGGCCCCTTTCAGGGTCCTCCTCTTTCCCTCCACTACTCCCTGCTCTAAAGAATCCATTCACATCAAAGTGTCTAGTGTCAAGTTCAATTGGGGGGTAGTTTTACTTATTCACAGGGTGCAGGGCTTGAATAAGAGTCCTCATGAATGCTGGACACAAAGAAATAGGTAGTGGAGGTGTTTTTGGTAACTTTGGGCCTCTCTGGAGCCCCTGATGTCACATCTGTGACCTACTGCGATTGCAGAGCAGGTTGGTTATAAATGAGCCATGGGTCTTTGCCACTGATGGAAAGATAAAGCAGGCAGTTGTCCTAGTGGCCAAAGTGTAGATGCCTCTCAGGCACAGGGCAAGGGTTAGACCTTGTCTAATCATATTGATTGTCAGCAACCGAGGAAAGCAAGCAGAAAGCACACTGTCTGGGAACATTCGTGTTGAGCAGACAAGACCCTGAGTCTGTAGGGCTCAAGTGTTTGATATCTAGTAGGAGTTAGGATGATTGGCTTTCTGCCTGACTGTCCCTTTCCTCCTCCCTCTTTCTTTCCCCATTTATTCTTAACTTGAGGGCTGAGTGGGAGGAAGTGGTTCTAATGGGAGAGGATGAGGGCTGGTGAGATGGACCTTAGATTATCTCAGCATTGCCTGACCTCCAACAAAATCCTGAGCAATTACGGAAAGTCTGACCTGCCAAGCCTGTGGTTAACGTCTCCAAATATTGCTCCTCTACCAGAATCCCTGTGACTCTGCAGATACCTTTAGGATAAAGCAAAGTGTGTTGAAGTCAATATCTGGAATCTGGTTTACATTTTCCACTTGCTTATGGTGTGGCCTGGGACAAGATCCTTCTATTCTTTAGAGCTTATGTGCAAAGTGAGTAAAAACTCTGTTATCTACTCACATGATAAAAATTAAATGTCTGTGAAAACATTTGGTGAACTACAAAGCAACAAACAAATAACATATTTTTGGAGTGATTGGAACCACGATTATCATATACCTATGATAAAATTTAATTTATAAATTGTGCACAGAAAGTTATTAACAGAAATCATGAATAATAAAATAGAACAATTAAAACAAGTTAATTTAATAAAAGCCATGTGAATCTCTTCTCTCCTTCTCACGATGGTGCATAAGCACAACAGTTAATCTCTAACTAAGTAAGTGATGAAGGGGTAGTGTATACAGCATGGATACACTAAACAAAGGGATAATTCACATCCTGTGATAGATGAAGCAGGATGGCATGAGATTTTATCAGGCTACTCAGAATGGCATGCAGTTTAAAACTTATAAGTTGTTTATTGATAGAACTTTCCATCCAATATTTTTAGACTGTAGTTTACCGTGGGGGATGATTGTACCATTATTTTTCTCTGATGACACCGCCATTCCCAGACCCATTCTTCACTCTTTTCTTCCTTTCCATTATACTTTTTCTCCAGACACCCATTTTTGAGGTGAAACTCATAACCAACTTGATAAATTCGCACCCTAGAGCTATTTCTATAGATCTAGTATTTCTCTTCCCTGGAAAAACAGGAAGAAGTGTTAGATACAGGGGGATGGCTAATGCACAAAATGATGTCGGAAGGAAAAATTTAGGCATTAGGGATAAAATGAAGGAGGTGTTTTATTTTAAAATTCTGTCTTGTAGCAATGACCCCCTTCTAGGGCTCCTCTCATAATTCTGCCAATGCAGCTGCTTCCTTTACACACAAGTGGCTACCCACTGTCACATTTGGCATGTTTCAGTGTGTTTAAGCATCAAGCCTGGCTTTTTTTTTTTAAGGCTTTATACTTTATACAAAGCATTACTCTTTTAGAAGTTAGGGCATGACTATGTTAAAAAGATAAACTGCATTCTTTAATGCTGTTGAAAAGACACATCACCGAAAATTATAGGAGAGGGAGGGGGACAGAAATGCTAATAGTGTCCTGGGGAAGGTCCTCATGTGCAACTTTCTCCAGTTGGCAGAGTATTCTCAAGTATTTTATTGATTTTATTCTGCCTTTTGTTTTTAAGGAGCCTGGTGACAGAAGTGGCAGAAGGGATCAAGGAAACTGAGCATTTTATATACATTAATATTATGTCCAACCGGGGGGGCAAAGCTGTGGAGTGTTACTACTCAGCAGCACCTTCTCCTCTGCCCTCTGCCAGGGAAGTTTGTAACCAGAGGCCTGCATGGCTATGCCGGTCCTGACTATACCACCCCTCCATGCCAACTATCCCAGGTGAAATTAAAGGCTCTGGATCTACCCTGATTCTACGTCCTCCAAGACTTACCTGTGAAGCCATGATATTACAGAATTACTGAATAACTCTGAATGTGAGGGGAGACTTCAGAGATGATTTGTTCAAATTCTCTGAGGAATATAAAGCCACAAGAAAGAAGTGACTGGTCCCCAGCAGCTCAAGACACTCATGGGTGGTGATGGTTTATATGTTATTATTTCCAAGCAATAACTTTGAATTTTAATAAAGGACTGTAATTCTTAAGCAATGAGCAACATTAGAATTTCCAGCACTCTGGCTTGCCAATAGGAGAGATCTTTGAGCAAACAGAGCTTTAGATGTGTATTCCTTGGATTATAAGATATAAGACTTGATAAACTTTTCATTACAGTGAACATTAGTAACAAGTTCAAATTTTATTTGAAAAGCTGATCAATGCTTCTTTTCATTCCTCTCTTTTTTCTCTCCCCATCTCCATGATTAATATGTGGATAGGTAGATATGAATACTACGTATGCTGGTTTCTAATGAAAAGTAAAATAGATATGTGTATCATACATTGTAGGTTCTCTGCTATGGTTATTTAACCAACATCTTTAGCCATGTTTATTTCCACTACATGGACACACATCAAGGTTAATTACTGATCATATTTCCCATTGGAACTATGTCTAGAAGTTGTGATGGAAAGAACAGTGGCTAATACTTTGCAACTTGCCTCATCTTCTCAAGTGGGTTTTGAAGCTCCAAGACACAAGCATTGTGCCAATTGAAAATTTTCCTGGGGCTTTTGGCTTCAAAATGGTACATTTACCATTCTGAGCATGATGGGATTGGCTAAGTGCTTTTTAAATGTTTGACGTATCTTATTCAGCATTTCTATGTATGTAGAGGTAAAGAGGCCCTCATCTCAGACTTCCGTATTAGCTTTTTTCTTCTTTTGGGATCTGAAACATCACAGCTAAGGAAGGATTAGACTTGTTAGCTTTCATCTGCTTTATAATCTCCAGTCATCCTTTGTTTATGTTAATTTTTGTTTGTTTACTCTCCTCCCTACACTGAAACATTGCACCATGTTGAAGCCTTGCGTGCTTCCAGAGATTTACTCAAAAAAAGCCTGGATAGACTCTCTTCCTAAGAATTCTGCTGCCGGCTATCAATTTAACACAATCTGATGTTGAAACTTCAAAAATCAACTTCTCAAAAGCTGATTGAGCACTGAATTTTGTAGTTGATCATGGTTCTATGAGTCCAAAATATGATTCTTAAGGCTTTTCTTTCCCAAGAGGACTTATGAATGTAACACCCTTGGAGCCAGTGGGAGGAGAAAGCTAGGACAGGATTGATGCTGAGAAAGGCTGTCCTCAAGGTCAAGCTTAGAAGAGCAACCATGTGTCAATGTTCTGTCCAGACTCCAAGTCAGCTTCTCTTCAATGGTGTCTAGGTGTAAACTGGTAAAGATAGTGTAATGCTGGGTGCTAGATACAGCAAAGGGTCAGGAGTCAAGAGAAGCCATTGGCCCATGGGATGCTACATTAAAGGAAATGTAAGTGGGCTCATGATTTATGTGAAAATGATAATACCCATTTCATCACTTTTCTAGGATGATGAGATGACCAACTTAGCAATAAATGCTGAAAGGGTAAGTGAACCATAGGTAGGAAAGGGCTTTGAAAAGTCAGTTCATATTTTTTACAAAGGCAAGTCACATAACTAATACAGATATCATGTCATTACCTGGATGTAGCACTGTGATGGTTGTATGAATTGCTTAGTTTGTTATCTGACTTAGTTCTCATTCTTAGATTCATTATTCCAATCTACCTTCTTATTCCATAGTTTGAAGATATTTGTCTGTCCTGTGGTTTATGTTCCCTCCTAGTCCACATATCAACAACAGGATTTAGCTTATTCAGTTTCTGTTGTCGAGTACAATCTTTGATGTTTAGGTATTGTTTATATCAGAGTTTTGTTTTCATTCATATATTTATACATATATGTCTATGTTGAATATGGATATGATGTATATTTTTATATGTATTTATATGTCCATATGTTTATCTGCATCTGTCCCTCTCTCTATACCAATATATAGGACACAGCCAGATCTGGATCTTCAGACAAATTAGACTTTGGTATTTTGGGCATCTTATTTCTAGAAATTCTTCTCTCTTTTTACTATTTCTTCTTTGTCTAGATTCTTAGTGCCATCAGGCAGCCCCTACTTGTAGAAGATAGTCTGAACTATGGATTCCAAGAAGGTACTGGTTACCTCCCTCTGGCATATTTCCATCTTCAAAGGAGAAAAGGAGAGGGCAATGCACTAACACATGTTAGAATTTCTGGCTAATATGGAAGTCTGAGATGAGGGCCTCTCTATCTCTACATACATAGGCACGCTGAATAAACATTTAAAAAACACTTAGCCATTCCCAACATGGTCAAAATGGTAAACATATACTGAAGCCAAAAGACCCAGGAAAAATTTCAATTGGCATAATGCCTGTATCTTGGAGCTTCAAAACCCACTTGAGAAGATAAAGCAAGTTGCAGACTCTTTTGTCTGGGGAAAGCTGTAGCTGAATCACCTGCATAAATCAGAATTTAGGAAGGCATCCTCCCATCAGTGACTTGTGACTCTCTAAACCAGGGGAAACATCAAAGGAGCAACTGGACTTGGGTGAAAATAGTCACCTACCAATATTTATAACACCAGGCCAGGGACACATGCTTATCTTGGGTAAGATTCACAGCATTGCTGGGTGCAATCAATGACCTCAAGCCAATAATCCAATAAAAAGATCGTCACAGAACTGAACAAAATGGAATTGTTTGATGGCAGCAAATGAGGAACTGGGATGTTCCATATTAGAGCATGGGATTCTCACAAATACAAATGTCTCTTAGGATGGGAGATGATGGTAAGTGTCACAAACCACACAAGAAAATATCGTAGTAGACAGGGCATTTATACCTCAAGACTGGGGGTTAAGATAAGACTGCAGGAAATCTTAAAATAAGTATTTTAAAGTGCTCAATGAGATAAAGATATATAAATTACAAGAGAAACAGGACACTCTGGGAAAAAAGATTTGAAAAAAAATGATTGGTAAATACAAACATAGGAACAAATAATCACAGTAGTTAGATATCAATAAATGGATTGAATAATATTATGTATGATACCTAAAATTTAAAAATGAATGAATTAGAAGATAGATGAATCAGTGATTCATAATACAGTGTATAGAGATAGGAAAGACAAGAGAAGAGACATAGAGGATAGTATAAGAAGTTACAACACAGGTCTTGAAGGAGAAAAGAAGAGTGAAGATGGGAGTAGAGATAATAAATATTCTCTGGAATTAGGAAAGACACCCTTTGTTTGAAGAAACCACTAAGTCATAGCATAGAAAAGTAGAAAAAAAATCTGCATCCAGAATAAAATTATAGACAAAGAAAAAAATCTGAAAGCCTATCAGAAAGAAAGGACAGATTGCCAGAAACTGACTGAAAGATGACTTCACATAAAGCAACGTATGTCTACCAGAAGATAATAGTATTTTCTGCTGAACAGAAATTATGGTCAACCCAGATTTATAAGCTGTTATAGTTTGGATGTGAGGTGTCCCCCCAAAGTTTACATGTGAGACAATGCAGGAAGGTTTGGAGGAGAAATGATTGGGCCATAGCCTTAACCTAATCAGTGAGTCAATCTCTGATGGGATTAAGTGGGTGGTAACTGGAGTGGTGTGGCCATGGGGTATATAATTTGTATCTGGAGAGTGGAGTCTCTCTCTCTCTCTGCTTTCTGATCAACATGTGAGTTGCTTCCCTCTGCCACAAACTATTCCACCATGATGTTCAGCCTCGCCTTGAGCTCTGAGGAGTGGAGTTAGCCTTCTAATGGACTAAGACCCCTGAAACTATGAGCCCTCAAATAAACTTTTCCTCCTCTATAGCTGTTCTGGTCAGTTTTTTTTTAGTCACAGCAATGAGAAAAAGCTGACTATTACATAAACATACCTATTAATAGTTTAAGAGGGACAGAGAAGATATTTTCAAATATTTGAAATGTATTCAAAGATATTTTCAATTATTTGAAATATATTCAAATATTTCAAATTTGTAAATGATAAGTTCTCTTCACTTATTTGTAAATGATAAGTTCTTCAGAGAAAGGAAACCATATTTCTTCAACAAAGAAGAAATTGCCCCCAGAAGAGACAAGGAGAGTTCAAGAAGCAAGATCTCTGGCAAATGATAGTAATCTTAACTGGATTGAACTGAATCCTTATTTAATTGAATAATTATTCTAATAATATAATTTTCTAGTTTAGAGGGATTTAGAGACAGGATAGACCTAAAATGCTGGTCGATAATGACCTGACAAATTGCAAAAAGAAGACCAGAGCTAAAAGATTCTAAGGTTCTCATGTTGCTAAAATAGAGCAAAGTGATGTTGATTAATTTGGGGGCTTCATAAGTCTGTTTTTAAGAAATATAAAGTAACTATATTATAGATAGAAAAATATATTTTCTGGAACAGTAGAAAGGTAGGAAAGGGGGACTAAAGAAATTATAATGGTGACATTTCAAATTTTGCCAGTAGAAGTTTTATTTTGTGTGTGTGTGTGTGTGTGTGTGTGTGTGTGTGTGTGTGTGAGAGAGAGAGAGAGAGAGAGAGAGAGAGAGAGAGACCATGTAGGGTATGGGCTGCATACTAGATGTTCTTTGCTGGCTCAAGAATCAATTGTATTACCACTACACCCTGCACATGTCTTAACTGTAAATCAAATGCAGTTTTTATACATTCATAGACCCAGACTGACAATTTTTGCAGATCTTTGGTTACAACTAATACTATTGTACATGCAGCTTTGGTCAATAGGTTTTTCATCTTTGTGAAACCAGATGAAACCAGACTGCAGGTCCCTCTAGGGACCCTTTTACATCTTTGTTTTCTGGTCAGTTTTTTGAAGGAGTCCAAGGTCATCTTTACTCTTATGTTGCTAGGCTGGTATTCTGGGGATCTGACATCTTTTACATTGATTTCCCTCTAATGACATTCAAAGTCCATTGACTATAAAGATAACTTACACCAAAGCCCCCTTCAGAGAGGATTCTATCTGTAACAATGTCTAGACTCAGCCATCCTGAAGGAGGCATAGCCATTTTGTGAAAAGGAAATTGTCCCTCTACTTTACTTTTGTTGTCCTTCCAAAATGATTAGCAAATATTTACTTTCCTCAGAAAAGTGCCTTCTTTTTTTTGGGGGGGGGAGGGCATTCTGCAACACTTTGTGTTCAGAGGTGACATGTTCTTTATGGCCTCATACTTGTCCCCTAGTTGGTATCTGACCCCTTCCACTATCACAGTCATGGGTGCACTCCAGTTTTCTTGAACTGGGAATTCTCATTCATAAATCTCTTTTAACACTTTATTGGCCATCTATTTCCTCTAGAGTTTCTTTTTTTGGGAGCATCATACAGTTAAGTGAAAAAAATATGTTATAAATGAGTATATATATTATAATCCCATTTAATTTTTTCTTAAATGATGTGTAAGCAAAGAAAAAAATTGTGGAAAGTTTATCAAAATATGAACCATGGATATCTAATTGTGGAGTTTTTTTTAAAATAACTTTCAGCAATGCTTGATTTTTTTCTATAGTAAGTATACAATCATTTTCATAATCATAAAAAAGTTCCATCTCAAATGTGAGAAACAAAACCACAAGCATTTCTGTCAGGGGCAACTTCTCTGGCTCCACAGCTGGAGAAGTCCATAGGTTGTCAGAAAGTACATAGTCAGAAAGGACACCATGTGCTGTGGGGCAGTACACACTGGAGTTTGGAGGAACAATTGAAAACCAAAGTTGATGCCTGCTTCATTTTCCCCATTCAGTTGCATTTAGGGAACTTTATTTTAGGAAAAGACCTAGTGAACTTACTGCAGCCATGGAGATACTATGACCATCATGGAATTAAGCTCTTGTGGACTACATACTTCAGACCAAGGCAATACAACTTAGAAGAAGAACTTGCTATCTCCTTTTACCCTGCACTAAGTTTTGTCTCCCCAACCCCAGAACTTATCATCTTACTCTCTAAATCAGCTCTTCTTCTTCTTCTTCTTCTTCTTTTTTCCTTCCAAAGGTTTATTATCTGTCGCCCACTCCAAAGATCTAAACCCCACGAAGGCAGAGATCTGTGTCTGTTTTGATCAGTGTTCTCTGTAGCATCTAGCACTTAATAGGTACTCAGTAAATATGTGTGGAGGGAAGGAATAAATGCAAAATGGTTATGAATACATGGAGAGTGTGGCATATTGTAGTAAGGGAATGGCATGAGTTGAGAAGCGTGGGTATGAGGCCCCGAGGACTCTCACCAGGCTGGCTGTGGGGGGCCGGGGGGCCTTGGAGAGGAATAGTAGCAAACAATGTTAGATGGTTGGGCTGGGTAAAGATGATAAATGGGGCTTGAGAATAAAATGGGAGAATTAAAGGGTGAGCACACTCAGGATGTGTGAGAGCAAATGCAGGACTTCTAATGTGGCCTTAAGTTGCCTCCAGCATTGATGCAGAGGGGACCATCTCTCATCCCATTCACAGTAAAGGGAAAAGTGGACACTGGTACAAAGTTTAGGAAAGGAACAAGAATGCTGATTTCTTTGATTGTTTTTCTGTGGTAATACTACCTGAATCAAACATTCAGGGTTTAAAGGCTTTGCATTTAGAATCATTTTCAATTCAAACCACCTGATGATGCAAGACAGCTATACTGATGCAGAAAGAGAACACTTAAGGAGATACAGACCTTTTTCCTTCAGGCTTCTCTGAAGCTCTAATTAAATGAAATGGATCTTGTGCTTAGCTCTGATTTTTTTCATACAGTGCATTTGGGAGGCACACCGTGAATATGTATTTGAGCATTTTGGTGGTGCTCATTTGTGATGAGTATGGATAGAAATGGAATTCACTCAGTATAAAATGTTTACATGCTACAATGAGCACGCCTTTGCTATTTCTGAAAAGAGACAGCATGCCTTTTTGCTTAGTCCAGCTTCTGAGAATGACATGTCAGGGAGCTCCTCCTGCCATGCGGAAATCATGAATTATACTAGAAAATGGAAATTGTAATTAGGATGGGCAGAACTGAGACCTTGTCTTCTTTCCAGATATGTGCATATCTGCTACAAGATTTCCAAACTGCATGAAGAATCATTTCTGTCCTCATGTTGTTTGATGGCCAGGAAGGATTTTATTTTAACATGTCTAGATTATTCTGAAGATGACCCAAGATAAGGATCACTGGGAAACATTGCAATGGAATATTCTAGAATTGAAATGGAATCTGAGGAGGTCTAGGCCACGCAGTGCATTGTTTCCTTGAGATTATCCCTTTGATGTCCTCATGTGAAAGGAAGAAAATAGACGCTCTCAGCTGCAGAAGGTGCTTCCTTCTCATCTCAGCATGGGACAGTTACTTTTTAGAAAGTGAAGGAGAAGAAAACACAGGAAAGAAATGGTGCAATGATAGTAGCTTAAGATACCACCCTCCCACCATGTACATAACATTCATTTGGGAAACATTTCAAGGGGCACAAGCAAGTCAAGTGCATGTTCTTCCAAACTAAATTTTATACTGTACCATCCACAGTTGGGAATTGTGACATTTTACCATTTACATTTACCCAATCATTGTCTAAGTGGCCTGGAACATTTACCATGAGACTCAAAAGTGGTCAGCCATCCCTTTAAGAACTATTTGGATCGAGAACAAGACTAGACTAAATGTTAAAGGGGGATAGTAGAGATTCTGGATGCCGAAGAAGGTATGATAGAAGAAGAGTAGAGAAGTGCAACAAGTTGACACTAGATCATCAGAACGGCGATAAGTCTCATGTGGGGACAGATGAATTTAACAAAGGCAGAAGTCAAAATTTACCATTGTCCTTGATAATGATGTAAAAATTCATTACCCTTATCATTTTTTCCCTCCAAATATGGTGACTGAAGAAACTTTACTGAATCTTCTGAAGTCTTTTGTAGTTTTGCTTTTTTTTTTTAATTCTAGGACTGGGGATTGAACCCAGGACCTTGCACATGCTAGGCAAGTGCTTTACCACTGGGCTACACTCCCTGGCTTTGTAGTTTTGCTTTTAAGCATATATTAGTGAACACAGGTGCAGAGGTTTTCTTTTTTTCATGGCTTCAAATGTGGCATATGACTCTTGCAAGAGCCAAGTGTATATCTGTAAGGTTGATCATTTCTATGCTCCAGGGGCAGGGACAGTTAGAGCTGAAGAGACAGAGTTAATGAGGAAGGTCCAAGGATGTGGCATATTTAGTTCAGTCCAAGCTGCCATTTGTATTGTTCAAATAGAGGACTGCCAAGAGGCAGAGACCAGCTGTAGTGTTATGCCACCCATGAATTCACTGACCAGACAGCCTGTTTTTTTTTTTTTTTATGTCTGACACTGACAACAGTTTATGAAAAAAATACAGGACATAATAGACCCTAGAGCATTGTGAAAATTATGCCAAGCCCTTTCCAGATTCCTACAACTTAGCAAACCAGGCTTGAAGGTAGTGAGCATTCACCTAATTGCCTCCAAAGGGGAGCAGGAAAACGTTGTTATTGTTCTTTGGATAGGAACAGAATATCTCCATTTCTGATTTCATTCTTGCCCAAGTTTAGTGGGAATGGAGGAACACTACTTTATCTTCATAAAGGAGAACTTCCACTTAGAACTAAAAGCCCTAATTGCACTGAACATGGTGTGCTTCTGGTGGGTGGGCAGGGTTGGGGGAGAGGTAGTGGTGTGCATGCTTATTACTTACTCAGTGAATGTAACTCACAAACCCAGAGAAATTAGACAATGAAGGCTCTGAAGTAATTAGGCTGAGATAAATGAATACATAAATATCTTCCATTTTCTTTGGTCCTTATAAACCCAGCCTATGAGATATATGTTCCATAGACAGATGACTTTCTGAACACATGCTCCCCTAAATCAGGCACTTAGCACTTTAAAAAAAAATTATTTGTTCTTTTCAGTACTTAGCACTTTTTGATTTGTGTATTCCACAAAGATCTCTACACTATCAGGACATGGATGGACAAAATCCTCACATCTTGCTTACATAATTAGTGGTGAAGCATAAGAAGAGTCAATATTCTGGTGGATTTAGAGTAGTTAACCCAGTGTATGGAGCTTCTTCTTTTCTGTTTGAAATTTCAGAGCTCAGGGGGAGCCTATTGTGAATAATATGATCAAATGACATGGACTGTGAAAGTCTATAACCTTTTTAGGGAGGCCTCAAACCCCCATTATAATTCTGAATGTGTTTTAATACGATCTGCCACACAGAATGCTTTCCTCTCTCCTTCTGATTAGGGAAATTCTGTGGTCTACATAACATCTCTTGCTTTTCTAATCTTGCTTTTCCATCTGTGTGAAGTCCTTCAGCACCCAATGCCTGGACAGTAACATTTAGAGGTTGCTTGTGTTCCTGTTTGTATCTTTTCACATGAATTCTGACTTCTGTAGCTATATTCCCTGATTTAGAACCAAATTCTATCTTTTCTTGTAACTCCTAATGTGAAAGACTGAGAAATGAATGGATAGATAGATTCACAAAAGCAGCTTAGGAGGCACTAATAAGAATGAATCTGAGAATTTAAGTGATGTGCCGTTCTTTCTGTTTATACAAAGTCATAAACAGGTGGGGGAGAGTCACATTTTCAGTTGGCAATGGGCACCTATTCTGTTTATTACTGTTCCCTCTAGGAACCCTCTCACCCTCCCACCTCCCCTCATTCCCTTTATACACCACACTTAAAATTGGAGGCATAACCTTGTTCAAGATTGTGCAAAACAGGAACATGGTAATGAACTCTTGTTGCTGCTATAAACTTGATGAATGGCTTGTGGAGGAAGGGCATTAAATGGCAATCTCAGTCCAGTGATTAGCTCTGCAGCATTCCTCCTTTGGCCCTCATGCACACCAGCATAGATTCATTCTGCTCTAGGTTTTCTGTGGGCTCCATTGGGTGTACAGGGATGTGACTGGGTCTTGAATGAGAAGGGAAGGAGTGGAGAAGTTCTCTTCATTTCATTTCAGCATTACCACTGCCTTTCTCCATCTTGCCTTCCCCAACCCACTTTACTCATACACAATTCTAGCTGTTTGACCTGGAAGAATCCTTCTAATTTGCCTACCTAAGACTTCCAGGACATAAATGCAGGTTTTCTGCCACAAGAAGAAGTGCTCAGGCTCAGTTTGCCTAGATGAACCCTACTATGGGCCTGCTCCTGAAACTGTTGTACCTAGATTGCATTTTTCAGAGTCCAGCTGTGTTTCCAGAGCACCAACAGAGAGGCTTTCAGAAACTGCAACAGTACTTTCCTAAGTGACTAATTATACTCAAAACTGAGGACCATTTTAACTTTTACATGGGATCTGACAATGACAAAGAGAATAAGAAAACTTTCCACAATCTATCATTCATTTGACGAATAGCAACAAAGCATGCATTGATGGGTACGTTCTGTGCTTTTTTTCCCCAACTGTTTCATGTGTGCATTACCAACAATGACACTGGAACAGAGGTCATGAGTCATTCGTCTTGTGTGCTGTACAGTTTCTAAACAGGACCAGTATTTTGTGGATCTTGTAACTCAGTATGGGCTATAGACCTGCAGCATTGGTATAACCTGGGAGCTGCAGAACCTTAAGTACTACTCAGACCTGCTCAATCAGACTCGCCTTAGAATTAGATCCCTAGGTGATTTGTCTGAACATTAAAATTTGAGGTGCCTTAATGTAGAAGACACTGAGCAGACACTCATGAAAGGCTCACTAAATTCAACCCTCCCCCAAATAATCTTTTTATACAGAGAGAAAATCCTGTATCTTGGTTAAGAACTTCTGGTTCAATCTACTCGTAACTAGAATGTTAATTTGAAGAGGAGTTAGACACAAGTCGGCAAAAACCAAGAAGAAAGAAAGCCAACACATCTAGTAGAGTTAGAATGTTTTCTTTAAAAGGATATGTTTTGTTGAGACAGCTTGGGCCAATTTTTAATCGTGGATATATCGTATTAGAGCATTTCCCCTTTGGCATGGAAAAGACCAGTTTTGCACTTGAATCTTTCACTGCTTGGATCAGATGCTCTTCCACTTCAAAAACATCCCTCTTTTCCCATTGCCAAGTGCTCAAGACTCTATTAGAAGCATAAAAGTGGGGAAGGCTAACCCAACGCACCTGCATGTAAGGTTACCTACTTGATAGAAGTCTAAGGGCTACTCTTTTCTTTTGACTCAGACACTTTCTTACTAACCTGTACTGACATGACCATAAGACTCTCAGCATCTAATTTCTTTTTTGATAGATGAGAGGCAACCTGGCAAGTAAAGAATTGTATGGAGAAAATGCACAGAATATGGTGTCAGAAGAAAATTTTCTCCATGATTTCCTTGCTGTTAATCTCAGACTAGTTACCAAACATCACTGAGCTTCATTTTCTCCCTTGTGAGGTGGTCACAAATACTTGCCCTACTTTTCACTGAAGAGTTGATGTGGAAGATTAATAAGCTAATAGTTATAAGAGGCATTTTGAAAGCATATTATAGGATATCAACACAAAGGTATTCAAGTTACTAAAATAAATCATATAGAAAATAACTCCATGAATTTGCATCTCTATATGTCTGTTTTCTCAGCTTACTTTTTTTTTAACCACTATGATCAAAAGACCTAACAAGAACAATTTTAGAAGAGGACAAGTTTAGTAGGGGCTTATGGTTTCAGAGGTCTCAGTCCACAAACAACTGACTCTATTGCTGAGGCAGAGCATCGTGGCATAAGAGTGTGGTGGAGTAAAGTGGTACATAGCCACCAAGAAGCAGAGAGAGACAGATCTCCCCTCATCATGGACAAAATATAAACCCAAAAGGCATATCTCCAGTGATTCACCTCCTCCATCCACACCCTACCTACCTATGGTCACTACCAGATAATCCCTATCAGGGAATTAACACACTGATCAGGTTCAGACTCATAAGCCAATCATTTTACCTCTAAACTTTTTTGCATTGTCTCAGACATGAGCATTTGGGGGACACTTCATATCTAAACCATAACAATGTTCTACTTCATTCAATTAGAGATCAAAGTTATTACCCTTCTACATCATGTATTATCTGAATTATACTTCTTACATTCAGATATCACAGATTAGTAGGTTGCTGCATGAGTTTCGCAGTAATAATGGCTGGGTTCAAGTCCTGGCTCTACCACTTATGAAATGTATGATATATCAACTTCTTCACTGTGAAATTGAGATGCTACTTAGACTGTTACGATAATTAAATTATAAAGTGCTTATCTCAGTTTCTGGCACAGTAATCCCTTGACAAATGACAGTTGTGATTGTTGTTGTTGTCGTCAAGCAATACAGGAATTCCTTGAGAGCTAGGACTGTGTCTCTTCATCTTTATTGCCCATGTAGCTCTGACTGGCACATAAGCATCATCAAATCATTCTCTCATGTAATTAACACCCATTTTGTGGTGCAAGAGGAATTTTTTGAATTATTGATTAATATGCTTTTCTTCGTCTGCATGGTTTCTCCACAGTTGCTCACCAGTAGAACAGAGCAAACGTAGCGGTGCATATACAAGTCAGAAGGAGATGTACCCAGCTTAAGGAAGCTCATTAGTTCTGCAAGCCTTATCCTCACAGATGTACAGGGAGTGATGGAAGTCACAATCATTTACTCTGTAAACTCTGATAAATCACTTGATGGATTAGCTGGTGTCATCCATCAGTCTGCACTTGTCTTGAGTATTTGACTGAAGTCTATAAATCTCCCTTTGGAAAGGTTTAACCAGTAATCTCTGTTTGGCTTCACTTCCTTAAAGTTAGCATGGAGCTTACTCTCTATGCAGGACATTCTTATTATTATGGGACTTGGGACTGCAGTAAACCACCATTCTTTTTCCTCAAAGCAAATGCTTGCTTTACTAAATAAAAAGTCACATCTTAACTGTCTACTTGATTGGACTAAGAAGTCATGTATTTATGTGAGGAGAAGCTGGGAAGATAATTTAAGGGAAAGTAGTATGTGACCCCACTTAAAATTTTAAATAACTATGTGATAACTGGCACCAGACAATGAGGAAGCCATTCTCGAAAGTACTAATGTCAATGTGATTGCAAGAAGATCATTCTTTCCCAAATTTAAGTTCATGTACACATGGGCATTGCAAGCCTGAACAAGTCAGTCAAGATTTAGCTTTTTATGTATTGCAGCAAAACTCCTTAAGCACATGTGACACTTTGACTAAAATCCCACTATTAGCAATTCAACTCTTCAGATTGGGCATTAACCACTTCATGTTTTTTAAAAAGGACAAATTGTCTTAGAGGAGCCAGTTCATGAGCTCCTTAGATTTTGGTGTCATTAAGTGCTTCGGATGCTTTTATCCTTACTGAGAAAGAAGAATCAAGAACAAGATATAAACAATTGAGAACCTGTTTTAATAAAAATGAGGTGATATATGCGTTCCTTAGGTTGATGGTGGTCATCATTTCACAATGTATACTAATATATCAAAATGTAACATTGCATATCTTAAATATAAATTTCTTACTAAAAATATATTTAATTTTTATGTGTTAATCATACTTCAATAACACTGATATAACATCATAATAATAATAATAATAATAATAATAATAATAATAATAATAAATAATGGAGGTAGTTTTCTTATAGAAATAAAAAAAAGCCCAGAGGTTGGGAAAGAAACCAACAGATAGCACTGACAAATTCAGTGACTCTCTCTGCCATTATCACTCCACTGTGCCCAGTCCTGTGCTAGGTGCTTTGGAGCAATACAAGAAGAGCAAAAGGTAAAATTAGTAACGAGTGTGTGGTTGGGCTGAGACACTATGAATGGGAATCAGAACAAACATGCTCTCTTTATTATTCATACCTTACATTTGTGTGGTCTTTTAACTTTGTAAAGCATCCTCACATCCAAGTGAAAATTACATGTTTATAAAACATTTGGCATCGACAATCGCTATCTCTGTGCCCAGAATCTCAGACCCACTGGGATGGTTAAGTTGTACTTTATTCATTTAGGCTCTTCTGGCACTTATTTCTCACTCTTACACTTTTCCTCTCTGCCTGTTTAACTTCTGGAATCATCTGAACTCTAAAAACACATTTGATTTCTGTGTAGACTGGCCGGTGTGGATCTGATCTGAGTACCGAAGGGGAACCTCAAGAAATGTAAGATTCAGGTTGTTTATTTATTGGCCGGGGGGTGAGCACGTGAGTGGGTCCATATTTTACTTGAGTCTTTTACCATTTTAAGCATCTTATGAAGTCTTAAATAGCACAGATGGATGTGGTTGTGATGGGCATGGACTAAATGAGGAAATAAAAATAAATAGTTTGTGTATTGATTAGAGCTTGCCTTTAGATTGCATTTTTTATTTTAATACCATTCTTAAAAAAAAAAAAAACCTAGCAAGAGTCCTCTGAGTAGAGCCAGGAGGATATTTTAAACTTGAGTATTAGGCTGACTTAATTCTATCTTCTCTGGGTAGACACACACATTGAGTTACTGGCAGGGAGGGAAAAAGGCCAGTTCATTTTCCAGTACATCTGTGAGTGCTGACACGTGCAGCATGCTGGAAGGTCTCTCCCATGGTTTGGCTTGTCAAAAAGGGTCAGAAGGGCAAAGATACAGAGAGTGGCCTCACCTGGAAGAAGATTGTGTATGATGGCAATTCTTATCACACCTCTATCAGTCTTGCCACCTGGAAGCCTTAGCTGCTCCATGAAAGACACCAAGCAGAAATCACTGGAACTAATATAGCCATGGAGAATGAGATGGCCAAGATGGCGGAAGATCTTAGTGATGAAAGGACCATCTCTAACTCCCAGCTTTATGACTATAAGCTTGCCCCTTCACAGTGTGGCTCTTACCTGTATCCCTCCTATTTTCTTTTCCTTGTAATGCTTTCTGGTCAAGGACACCCTATTATACTTTCATGGATAAAGCATAAGGTACTCAGGTGGGGACATTTTAATGAATAGAGGGTTGGAGTTATCTATAAAATTATGCATTTCAGGAACTCTGTTTCCTTTATCAGACTCACCCCTCACCCCAATAAATAAAAAGAGATCAAAGCAGAAACAAAAGAAAACCCCAAAAAAGCCAAGCATATAATTACAAACCTAATAAATTATTCTCTTTCTTAGCTGGGCAGCTCTTAGATATCACAGAGTTTATTTTAAGGACCCACGGAGAAATGGTTGAAAATAACGAGACTTAATGCAAACAGTAAAACCACATTAACACAAAAATTGACAAGAAAAGAGTTTGTGTTCTTGGTTAAGGCAATAAATACAACAAAAATACTTTTTTTCAGAATATTTATGGAGAATAGGAAATGAGATAAGGACTTTCGCTTTCTAGACACTAACTCTTGCCTGACCTGGGTCAATAATGACAACTTAATTGGCCCAACTCTTACATTTCCCAACTGCTGACTAAGTTATTTTGCAGCTCAACGAGCAGCTCAGTTTGCAAACCTTTGGACCAAGACTACTCTTAGCAGGAGCTTTGCCCAGAAATGAGTTGGCACAATGGTACTTCAAAGCAAAAAGATTCCAAGAAAAGGATTCCTTCTCTCTGTGACTGGAGCAATAGAAAATGACTCCAGGTTCTCATTTCTGGAGGTTTCAAGTGCTTGAGCATAGAATTCCTCTCTTTTAATTATAAAAGACACTGAAGGAAGTTTTCACAGCCTTCATTTTCCCCTTGGTCCCTCTTTTATCTAGTAGAATAATTCTGCAAAATTGTAGATGTCCATCAAAAGGAACCCTGTGTAATAGGAAGAACCAGACTACTTTGGGCTTCCCCACATCAGGACCCATTTCTGGGTGTTGATGGCTTGTCCTCTCTGAGTGTCAGTATCCTTGTCTGGAAAGCATACATTAACTGAAAGCACCTGGCTCATAATAAGTGCCTAATAATTATTGGTACAAAAAATCAAGTCTGTTAAAGTATAATTTAACAAATAAAATGCAGTCATTTAACTATGCAATGAATCTGTACAAAAGGATGCATTCTGAAATTACCACCACAATTGAGATATCAAATATCTCCACCATGATAAAAAGTTTTCTGTTTTCTTTCCTTAATAATCTAAATCATCATCCTGGGTTGCTTTTTGTCATCATAGATTAGATTTTTTAAAATATGTTTATTATTAAATAGAATCATATATATTATTTGTGTCTGGTTTCTTTGTTCAGTATTCTTTTGAGAGATTTATCCACGTTGCTGTGTGAGAATTAGCAGTTTTTTTTTTGTTTTTTTTTTTTTTTTTTTTACTGATTGGCATTCTTTTGTATGAATGTAACAATTTGTTTACCCTTTGACCTGCTAATGGGTATTTAGATTGTTTTCAGTTTGGTGGTACTATCAATGAATCTCTCATGGATATTCTTAAACAAAACTTTTTGTGGAGTATGTATTTATTACTTTTGAGTAAAATATAAGAAATCAAAAGAATTGTTTTCCAAAGGGGTTTTATTATTTTATATTCTCACCAGAAATGTAGGAGAATTCCTGTTGCTCCATAATCTCACAATACCTTGCATTTTCAGTTTTGAATTTATGCTATTCTAGTGACTATATAATGTTATTTCATTATTCTTCTAAATTACATTTCACTAATGATGGATAATGAGCTCTTTCCCCACATGCTTTCTGTTCATTTGAAGAGTTTCTTCTGGGGAGTATCGAGATCTTTCTCCCATTTTTAATTGGATTGCTTACTTAGTTTTAACTCTAAGAATTCTTCATATATTCTTGATACAAGTCCTTTTTCATATTTGTGGATTGCAAATATTTTCTTTCAGTCTGTGATTTGGTTTTTCACTTTTTTGATTGTATCTTGAAGAGCACAAGTTTTTATTTTGTTAAAGTTCAAAATAACACCTTTATTTTATGTTTTCTTGCCCTATTTAAGAAATCTTTGCCTATCTCAAGATTATACAAAATAATTTTCTTTTGCTTTTTTTCAAGTTTTAAAGTTTCAGCTTTTTATATTTGAGTCTTTGATCCACTTAGAGTTAAATTTTGTATATCACCACCCCCAATAGATATAAGTTGATTTTTGTGGGCAAAAATTATTCTTTCCCTCTTAAATTCTATAAAACAAATTCTTTCAGGATGTAGCTAGTGAGGAGGTTTTGCCTAACTCATTTTTAAACACAAGTATCATAAAACCAAACAAAGAAATTATATGAAAAGAAATATGTAAACTAATATCCCCACAAATACAGTTACAAAAATCCTTTTAAAATGTCAGCAAATAAAATTCTGTATGTGTGAGCAATCTTTAGCAAAAATGCAAACTAGATACTTTCCCTTGGTTGCTCAAGAGCATCCTGTTTAAGTTTCATCACACTATGATACCTAAACTTGTCTCTATGACCTACAATGTGCTATGACTTCAACCCTAGCTTCTTCTTTAGCCAATTTCCTGCCAACAACTTCTTTATTTATTCTGCTCTACCTTACCTACACTGTGCATGTTCAGACTTAACTACTATCTAGTTAATTGGATTCAGACTTAAATACCATCTATCTTAGTAGTTTTGGACACTGGAATCATCAAGAAAGCTTTAAAAAGTGATTTCTGCTTGTACTGCCACCCCTCCCTCCAAGAAAGGAAATTTAAGCAGTCTCTTGGAATGATATTCAGTCATGAGAATTATTTTAAAACTCCCCGGGGGATACTAAAGTACAACCTAAAATGAAAACCACTGAACCTCCTTATCCTTGTTCTGCACAGAGACTCAGATCCCTCTTCCTGTTTGGTCTAACCAGTGTGTAGACTGGCTTTCAGCTGCTGCTTCTTGCTTTACAGTAAGTGGGACTCAAGGTTCCTTTGCCTCTCACCTCTCAGAATCCCAGAAGTTCTGTGTAAAAGGGGCTCAGGACCTCTAACCAGGAAGCTGGAAAAGGCAAAGCTAATTTCTTCCCTCTCTTCTTCTTTTCTTTTTATTTGTAATGAGTGGGCCCAAAGAACTGAGAATTTGGAGGATCCTCAACTTTTTAATTGCATTTATAGGAGTTCTTACTCAATAAATCTCTTCCTCTGAAAGTCTCTCTGCTAACTTTTCTTTCCTGAGTGATCTGGGGTGGAGGGTGGAGTGTCAGACTAGTGTTCTCATTTTTATATGCAAATAAATCACTTGATTATATTTTTTGTCCTTATGTTATCATGAATATTTCAAATGAATTTTATATGGTTCATATTTATGGTGTGGGAGCTAGTTCACTTTTTGGCTCGATGCCGCCTCATCTGCATATACCATATCTCAGCTGATGTTGATTGGTCTCATTTACATATTCATCACGGTCCTATTTTCAATGATATTTTGTTATAAACTGGCTTTTCTTCCCCCTCCAGTGTTATAATAGCACGTAGATGTGTTTTTAAATTGTACTCATTTCCATACATAATTTTTCTGGTTACCATAAATCACCACATTGTCACTTACTTCCCCTACCCTAGTCAGTGTAATCTTCACACTTTATACCAAGCTGACATATGGCTCCGAAGTAATTAAAGACAATGTAAACAGTTTACAGTGCACTTTGCAAAGCCACTTCACATTGCAGAGAGCTTAATGATTTCTTCCCCAGCAAGTCCCAAAGCAAGGAAGGGTAGGGAGGTGTGAGGTAACAATGTTGACTGACGGAAGCTAAGATGTGGACCATGGCCATTTCATTTCTAAAGGAAAAGCTTCTGTTCCAAGTTTTACCCCCAAAGACTTCTTTTCCTTTTAACTTATGATAGAAGGAGAGGGAATGAGTTAGGCTGGGCTAATGAGCAAGGAAGAATTATCTATCTGCAATGGCTGGGGCATGTACTTTCAGTCATTCTAACAGGAATAAAGATGAGAAATGTGGAGGGGGGGAGAATCAAGCTCTTCAATGCCATTATTGTGCCACTGAGATTACATATTTCTGTTCCTCGATAACCCTGTGAAATAGGCCATACTATTAATATTTTTATAATTGATGCAGATGGGGCTCAAAAAGTCAACACAAGTGCAGATGTGATGGGAGAAGGAAATAAAGAGGTCTGGTCTCACAATCTAAGAAACTAGTCTAATTCCATGCAGATGAGGCACATTTCATTCTGGAATATCTTTTTCTGTTGCTTATACTCTGTGTTACTTGGATAGGGAATTTGGTCTCTATACTCTGTTTCCTCATCTGTAAAATGTCACTACTGATGGGACCTACCTTGCATGTGACTAGAAAGAGGAAACAACTATAGCACTTGATAACAGTGGCAGTCTTCTACTTGTGCTGCCTTGGTCCATGAGCTTGCTTTCCCCTCAGTCCCATCCATGATCAACATAGCAACTAGAGTGCTCTTCTGAGTTCATATCTGATTGTGTCATCCTTCATACCTGCCCATCACCCCAACATACACACATATACATTCTTTTTCTCTCTCTTTCTCTCTCTCCATGCTTTATCACTGTTCTTACTATAAAAAAGGAGATCCTTAATACAGGTAGGGGTGCAGCTCTACATAGCTGAACCTCCTGCTCTCATAGCCAGATTTCAGTTTATGGAACATACCACGTAATGCAGCCCACCATGAGCCTTGGCATATGCTATTCCTTCTGACTGTAATTCCCTTTTTACACTTGCCACCTTTGTTTAGTTGGCCACATCTTACTCTTCAGATTACTGTGTCAATGTCGCTGGCTCAGAAAGACCCTTCATAGCCTTGCCAGCTAGGGCAAAGCCCCGACTACATACACTCTCAAATCACCTCGAATGTCTACAGAGTGACTGCCATTTTAGCAATTTTATTTTAATTTATGTGATAATTTAATTTCTAACCACACTATTGGACTTTAGATTCCAAGAACATAAGGGCATGTTTGTTTTTATTCAGTGTTGAATCCATATCATTGAATTGAATTGAATCCATTTAATAAAGCATCAAATCAGGGACATACAATAAATATCTGACAAGTGCCTGGATAACAATGAGTGAGTGAATGAGTATAATTAGCAGGGGGACAAGATAAGATAGCTCAATATAAAAGTAGTATACTAAGTAATATGAATGACAGTGATCAATAATGAAGGAGTTGACAGGCAGATGAACCCTGGCTGAAGATATATTCTAGGCAGTTCTACAGTTATAAATTAAAATATATAACAAAATGTCTGAGAAGTATACACAAAACAAGTGATATGGATATTATATCTGTTTAGACTCTTTGTGCTGTGAGAGGCTAAAGAAAATAAACTCCCAACAGGCTTAAAGGGGAAAAATGAATTTAATGGCTCATTTCACTTGATGGCCAGAGAGGAGGAATGGCTTTAGAAAGAGTTCTATTCAAGTTCCAGTGTCCTCAGGATTTAGGCTCACTTTTGTATGCATTTCTCTCTCTCTCTCTCTCTCTCTCTCTCTCTCTCTCTCTCTCTCTCTCTCTCTCTCTCTCTCTCTCTCATTTCCCTCCTGTTAGCTCCATTGCTCATCCCCACCCCTGGTGGAAGATGACTATAGCAGTCCTGGCTTCAAATCTTCTCAGGGTTCTATTCAGAAAAAAAAGAGGTGGCCTTTTCTTTACCCAATCTCATAAAAGTCTTAAGACTTAGTCTTGCTTACATCACACACCTGCCCCTGGTAGATCCACTGCAGCTAGGAGAATGTGGTGCTCAAACTGGGTTTCTCCTGAGTCATGGGCACCATCCTTAGAGTTGGCGATACCCACCCCAACTTGGAATGAAGGAAAAAGGCCCCCAAACAAAACTTAAAGGACTTTCTGACAGGAGATTGAGGGTGGGGGAAATGGAGACCAAATCCTGGTGGTCGGGCAAACAACTAGTGTCTCCAAAGAAAATTATTTCGGTTATCATGTAGAAGACAAAGGTCTCTGTCTGTGGCCTGGGTAGTTGAGGAAGGCTTTTGGAATTAAACTAAGACATGAAAGATGAATAGGATTTCTTTTTTTTAATATTTAATTTTTTCCTAACTAATTATATATGGCAGCAGAGTGCATTTTGTTTTATTGTACACAGTTGTAACATAACTTTTCGTTTCTCTGGTTGTACACGATGTAGAGTCACACCATATGTTCAGTCATACATGCACCTAGGGTAATGATGTCCTTCTCATTTCACCATCTGAATAGGATTCTACTAGCAGGACTTCTAGTTAAATATTTATTGAGTGCTTGCTGTGTGCCAAGCACTGATAAAAGCCTCTTATGTTTATCATTTTTTTTCCTCCCATTCTCCCAGTAGGAATCATTGGGTCTGGCAACCATAGTATTGTTGGGATCTTTGACAGACTAATTTAATAGTGTTGAAAAACAAGTGGGCATAGGCTGAGCAGTGATTGAAAGAAAATCAGGGAGGCAATGAATGCAAGCTGTTCTTTCAGAAGAATGATCTTAATGAAGAAAGAGGAAAAAGTAGCATGGTAGGAAGGCAGAATTTATACAGAGAGCTTTAAAAAATATTTTGTAAAGTATAGGTGAACTTGGTCTCATGGGCAGAATGAATGAAGACTGTGATTTGTGAAGAGGAAGATGTTGAAGGTACAGTCAGTATTTTCTAATTCTGGAAACTGGTTAAAAAGTAGAAAGAAGGAGATAAATGTAGGAAGGAGATGAGAACTGATGAGCAACCAAGAATGTGAAGGTGAGACAATGGAGTGAAGGTATATCTGGTGACTAAGGATTCAGACAGTTTCCTGAGAGTTCAATTCATCCCCTGCTAAAGGATGCCTTAAGATGAAAAGAAAAACATGTTAAAATAAGATTATTTTATTTTTGCCATCTCATTGTGTCAGTACAGGCTGATTAATAAAGACATTCAGTAGAAATGAACAAGCCGTTTCTGAGGAATTTCAGTTACTGAGCTAGTTACTCTGGCTCTTGACTTATTGCTGCATCAGCTCAGCTCAATAGTCACACAGCTACAGAGAGGTCCCATGAATGCTGACCCCCAGTGAGGATCAGTCACACTTGCTGGATTGAAAATTTTTAAGGTGGATTATTTGCCAAATCTGATATTTCTGCCTTTATAATATGTCTCTATGAGATTATAGAGATGTTTGGGGACTCATGAGTGTTCATTAGCCATCCAGTCTGTTAGCAGGGCTAAGCAGTCCAGGAACATGCCTTCCTTTGTAAGTTCTTCAATTCTGTGGTTTCCCTGGTGAGTTCTGTTCAGGTGAAATCCCTGTGAGTGTTGAGGGTCCTTAACACAAGGTAAGCAGGTATTAAGCTGGGCTCCCATCTGACTCCGAGATAGAAATTCCTGATCACATAAGCCCCCTTTGAAACTCCTTTCATAACACACAGATGGAGAAGCCAAGCCCCTGAAAAGTAAGGTGATTTAATCAAGGCCACGCAGTAAGTCTATATTAAAAGTAACACTCAAACTCAGGATTCTGACCACTCTCCTCTAAGAGGGTGGCTTAGTTGCTGAAACACATCGCTCTCTCTGCACTTTGTGCTCCCTTTGTTAATGGATTCCTTTCTTGATTCCCTAGACCTCAGCAAGTAATATTCTTAAAGGGGGTGGAGTAAAAGAACTAAGAGGGAAATTGAGTAACTTCAAAATGGAGAAACAAATGAACTGGAGGGTTGCTTTCTCTTACTGCAATAAAAATGATTTCTTTCTGAATTCTGTATCTGTTGCTGCACTTAGTGGCATTTAAGTTCTGAATCCTGAATCCTGAGAATTGAGACACAGTAAAGAACCATCTCCCTCCTCCTATGGAACAGGAGAAAGGACCAGAAGCCTTCAAAAGGAGGACAGGGTACTTTAATTGTGAGTGAATTTGCTCTATTCTTTACTGCTGTAACTCACTATGAGAAAACCTTATCTAGGTTAAACCCTAAATTAATTGAGTCTAATAAGAAGAAAATGTTTGAGTAATGAAGTAGTCTTCTCTTTCCAAAGGAAATCTCTGTCAGTGCTGTAAAGTTACCTATACTTTTAAATGTTTATGACAATTACCACTTGCCTGTGTGCATGGCTTGGGAACAAGAAGTCTAGAGAGCACAAATGTTTGACCCTGCTATCACTTATAAATTATCTAGAAATAATAGAACATATCTCCAAAAGAAAAGGGATATAAGCAGAAGAGTTAGGCTTTAGTTTATGAACATTCTACTCACAGGGACTTTGGAAGCAACTCTTTAAAAAGCGAGAGAGAGGTTGAGGGAGACAAAAAAGAAAAAGAACACTTTTTGGATAGACTTTTGTCAATTTCAATCAATGGTCATACCTAGAAAGCTTCCCCATTATTGCTTAGAAAGCATGGTAAGGAAATTAAATGGGAGGAGATGCATATGGTTTGCTTGGCACATCAGTTTGACTTCTGAGTACATAAGTCCCCATGAAGGATTGGTTCTAGGACCTATCTGAGGTACCAAACTAGGGATGCTCAAGTCTCTCATATTGGTGTAGTATTTGCATATAATGTATGCACATCTTTTAATATACTCTCATATAAACTATCTCTAGATTACTTATAATAATATATATCTATGTAAATAGTTATTATACTATATTTTAGGGAGTAATGACAGGAAAAATTATGTACATGTTGAATAGACATATTTTTTTCAAAAAAATTCTAATTTGCAATTGGTTGAATTCACTGATGAACCTGTCAATCTGGAGGGCCCACTGTACAGAGTAGCATAGTAGATCTGATCTGAGATTGCTCCCTAAAGCCCATAGGAGGCATTGCACACAGCGGTGCCTGATACATACATTTTCTCCAGGTCCCCAAATCCTGCAAATGCTCCTTTGGGAATGACTTGAAGCTTGGTGAGGACAAATCTCCTGAAAAGAGAGTGGATATAAAATATCACAACTTATGCATTAATAAGTAATCAAGTGCCTATCATATAATTCCGGTGAACAGCCAAGATTTACCAAGTGCCTGCCATTGTGATTGAGATTGCCTTTATATTCTCTCTCTCTTCATCCTCACCACAAAGCAGTGATGTTGACACTCTTATTCTCCCCATTTTTCATGAGAAGTGTTTAAGGAGGATAAAAATCTTGTTCAAGGTCACATGGTAAATGGCAGGGCTGGGACATGAGCCTTGCTTGTAACCTCTGCTCTATGCTATTTCCTAACCCCATGCAAAGCTGCTTTTGTTTGTCTATGTCAACTCCCAATACCTCTTCCTTCATTGTCATGCTCTACTGACCTTGCATCCTATTCTAAAGGGAAAGTGAAAACAACAGAAGAAAACGTCCTCATGCTCTCAAGTGGCTCGCTGTCATCAACATTCCATAGGCTCTCATTATATCAAAGAAGACATTTGGTATTTGTTTTTTAGGGATTGACTAGCTTCACTAAGCATAATCTGCTCTAGTGCCATCCATTTCCCTGCAAATTCTATGATTTTGTCATTTTTTATTGCTGCATAGTACTCCATTGTGTATAGATGCCACATTTTTTTTATCCATTCATCCATTGAAGGGCATCTGATAATGAGAGCAACTATGAACAGAGCAAGGAGGAAGAGCAGGAAGAAAAGACTAACATTTAACAGAGTCATGAGATGGGAGGGAAAGGGAGAGAAAAGGGAAATTGCATGGAAATGAAGGGAGACCCTCATTGCTATACAAAATTATTATAAGAGGTTGTGAGGGGAATGGGAAAATAAACAAGGAGAGTAATGAATTACAGTAGATGGGGTAGAGAGAGAAGAAGGGAGGGGAGGGGAGGGGAATGGGGGATAGTAGGGGATAGGAAAGTTAGCAGAATACAACAATTACTAATTGGGCATTATGTAAAATTGTGGATGTATAACCGACGTGATTCTGCAATCTGCATTTGGGGTAAAATTGGGAGTTCATAACCCACTTCAATCTAATGTATGAAATATGATATGTCAAGAGCTTTGTAATGTTGTGAACAACCAATAAAAAAAATAAAAAATAAATAAAAAAAACAAAAAAAAACATTCCATAGGCTGCCCTCCAATACCATGGAGAACTGTCCAGGGTCCTGACGGAGAAGAGCCCTCGCGATTCATCCTCTATCTCTTTCCTTCTCTTCTTTCTAGTTCAGGTAACCACTACAGCAATTTCCTTTTCTTTCATTGTTTAATAATTTTATTCCTCTATCTTCCCTCCACTACTAAATTCTTCCCATTAATAGAAAAATATTTTAAAATTTCTTCCATCTAAAAAAGTCTTCTATTACTATCAGTCATCATCTTCAGTTTGGCCATTTTCTTCTACTTAAAAAACTTGTCTCACCCCTGCCAAAAAATTCCATGCAGTAGCTCCTACCTCACTCAGGGAAAAAAAATCCAAATTGTTTATAGTGACCTTCAATACCTTGCAGGAGCTTCTGGCTCTCTATTCCTCTAACCTCATTTTTTTTTTAAAGTTTGGTATACATTATAATTCACTCTGATAAGAGAGTTTGCAATGTATGCTTTAAATAATATTCCCAGATTCATCTCCACATGTGTGTATAATCTCCTAACAGTAAGGCTTAAAATGCAGGGGTTAGGCTGTCCTTCCAAGAAGCAGGAAAGAATACTTCATTACAGAGTTCCCTTTTCTTATCCTGCTCTTGTCACAGAACCCTCTTGCTATTCCTTGGTTATAGCAGGTTCCTAATGATTCTGCATTTACAATTCTCTCTGTTTAAAACATTCACCTCCCAGATATCTTCATGGCTTGTTCCCTCAGCCATGCAGTTTGTTCTATTGCCATTTTCTCAATGAGGCTTTCCTTTACCACCCTATTTAAAATGACAATGAGCCAGGCTTAGTGGTGCATGTCTGTAAACCCTGAGGCTTGGGGCTGAGGCAGGAGGATCGTGAGTTTAAAGCCAGCCTCAACAATTTAGTGAGGCCCTAAGAAACTTAGAAAGACCCTGTTTCAAAATAAAATGTAAAAAAAGAAAATAGGGGATGGGGATGTGGCTCAGTGGTTAAGTGCCTCTGGATTCAATACCTGGTACCAAAAAAAAAAAAAAAAAAAGATATTTCATCCCACATGGCTTCTGGCTCCTCTACCTGCTTAAATTTTTCTTCATAGCAATTCTGATAGTTCTACATTCTGTTTCATATATTCTTGTATTTATTTCTCTGTTTTTCATAACTAGAATGTAAGCTCCATGAGGGCAGGGATTTTCCTTTGATTTGTTACTGCTGTAACACAGTGCCTGGCACACAGCACTAGCTGAATGGCTAAATGATAGCTATGATACAGTCTAAAACTTATAGGCTCAAGGGTGAAATTACAAGTGACCCTTTGGGAATCTCTACAACGGGAATACTATTCTTTCTGTGTCTTTCTTCCTTCTGGCTTTGTCTTGCTTCACAACTGATTAACAGGGATTTAGTTTATTTCCCATTTTAACTCTACCTTCCACAAGGCAGTCTGCAGGCAGGAACTGTAATGAAACACTGTGGACTAGGATAGCTTCATAAAATTCACTACTTTAGTCTCTTGTCATCTGGTGGTGTTCGTGAAACCAGTTTCAGATAGAGCTGCTACAGAGGCAAACTGGTTTTTTCTTCCCCTTTGTCTGCATTTGGCTATCATGTGCACCTGCAGTGAGGAATCATGAGAGAGGATGCTTTGTTCTGCTCTGCTCTAAAGAAATTTCTGTACTTGTTGAGAAGGCAAAATCAGACTTTAGGACTGACAGGAACCAGTTTTGTGCTATAGTTGAAGTAATAATTGTAAGTGTTACTCAAGGGAAAAAATGAGAAAGGATCCAAACTACACAAACATATAGAAGAAAGGTTAGCTTTGAGCCTGGGCCTCAAAACTACCATGTTATACCAAAAGTATCATCTCTATAAAATCATTTAAACAAAAGTGCTATGATTTAAAATTAGATGTAATGGATCTGGAGGAGCTACAAGACAGCCACGTGTTCAGGAGGGTGCACAGCTGCTATTCTACCGTGTGAATTTTTCCAGGGTATCCTAGGATGTTCCTACCCACAGGATGTCAAAATCCATGAATGTTCTGGTCCCTTATACAATTTGGTGTGATGATTGTGTATCGCCTATGCCTATCCTTCTGCATACTAATGTATAAGTCATCTCTACATTACTTATAATCTAATACAATGTCAGTACAATGTAAATAGTTTAGGGAATAATGTATAATTTAGGGAATAATGGCAAAAAGTCTGTACATATTCAATACAGATGTACTTTTAAAAAAATATTTTTGATCCACAGTTGGTCAAATCTGTGGATGTGGAGGACTGATTGTACTGTATTGCCAGTATTTGGGTTTAGATGCAAATATTCAGCAATTTATTATAAAATAGGATTTGAATTAGATGGTTTTGCCAAACTTCAGGCCACTGTAACTGTTCTGAGTACATTTAAGGTAGGCTAGGCTAAGCTATGATGTTTAGTAGGTTAGGTATATTAAATGCATTTTTGATTATTGATATTTTCAGTTTATGGTGGGTTTATCATGTTGTCAGTCTAAAAGCATCTGTATAGATTAAGTTTAATTTACATTAACTTTTTATTTCACAATTTCAAGTTAACTTTTTGCATATATTTATTCTTAAGATAGACAAGGAATTTTTCTGTAATATTGAACAGTTTATTAGAATAATTTTAAGAATGCTTGTAATTTTACCACTAAAGATGATTTTAATAAAATTTATATTTACTTGAAGGTTTATTGGAGAAAATTAAATTTTCTACTCAAAGATGTACACTCTATTTATTACAGAAGGTATATTTTAACCAGCAAATTCCTGATAATGCATTATAACGTTGGTGATCTAGTTGTAGTCAACTAATTCAAAGGATGTGTGCAAACTTCCTTTAAACCAAGAACACAGGTAAAGGCATCATCTTGATGAATTTTAATTTTAGAAACAAAGTAAATGAAAGTCTAACAGATTAACTTTAAAAACACATTGCAGCATTTAAGCTTGCCTTGAGAGAGTAAACCTAAGTAGAATGCAGAAAGACAGCAAAGAGGATCAAGGAAAACAAAAGCTAGTTCTTTGGAAAGATTAATAGAATGGAAGAAAATCTGTCCAGATTGACCAAGGGAAAAAATGAGAGAGAGAAACAATGAAAGGCATGAAAATGTGCTCAGCTTCAGGTAGAACGGGTTTTAAATTAGAGAATTCTGATAATGATTTATAACATTAGATTTGAAAAATAAAATAATATGGGTAATTTTCAAGTTGGGTGCAGTGGCATAGGCCTGTAATCCCAGTGGTTGGGGAGGCTGAGACAGGAGGATTGGGAGTTCAAAGCTGGACTCAGCAAAAGCGAGGTGCCAAGCAACTCAGTGAGACCCTGTCTCTAAAGAGGGCAGGGGATGTGGCTCAGTGGACTCATTCCCCTGAGTTCAATCCCTGGTACCAAAACAACAACAAGAAAACAATATGGGTAATTTTCACAGAAATGCAATTTTATAAAAACTGACTCAAAAAGATACAGAAAATTGAATAGATCCATAACTATTAAAAACTGGTTGGTACTTTAAGAGCTATCCACCAAAAAACAACAACAACAACAAAAAAACCCAAGTTCAGAATAATATGATTTTAGAAGTTAACTTTAAGGAATAGCAAATCCAAACATACAAACTATCTTAGAGACCACTGTTTTAAACAAAGTACAACCTAATTTTATGTGGATTGTTAACATCAGCAGCAAAAATAGACTAGAACAATAAAAGAATAAAAAATTATGCCAAATAAACTTATTAACATAAATGGAAAATCTAAAATAATATAGTGGCAATACAAACTGAATTGTATATTCAGTTTGGGTTTGTCTTGGAATTCAAGGGCTGCTTGATGTTATAAAACTTCCTCAATGAAGTTTTTATATAAATAAATTAAAAGAGGAAAACCATATGATTTAATTAATAGGCACAGAAAGTGTACTGATAAAGATGATACTCATCCATGCTAAAACTTTTTGACAAAAAGGAAAAAGAGATATTTTAAATCTCGAAAAGAGCAAAATCTATCAAATATTAAAATATCATGCTCAATGGTGAAATACTAGACATATTCCATTTAAAATTGGAATAAGTCAAGGATGCCTGCTATTAGCTCTTCTATTCAATATTGTTCTGGATACTCCAGCCTACACAGTAAGAGAAGAAAAAAAAGAAATATCAGGATTACTGAAGAAACACTTTTCATTTTCCATAGAAAAGATAACTGTCTACACATAGGAAGAAATTCTACTGTATAACCATCTGAAAGATCACTGTTAGAACTAACAAGAAAGTTTAACAAGGTAGATGGGTGTATGATTAGTGCAAAAAATTGATTTGCATTCTTTTGTTCTAATTCTCCCACATTAAAGTAAATCAATTAAATGTTACATAACTTGAACAGTATGAAGAAATTAATATAAAAAAGACTTAAGACTTTGGGAGACTTATCAAATATTTAATTGAAAGAAATAAAAGACCTGAGCAAACAGAAATAGGAGGTTTATACATAAGAAACCTCAATATTGTAAATAGGTCCATTTCAATCTATTTTAATATATATAAACTCAAGCCTGACTTGTCTAAGTTAAAATAGTTCTAAAGAATTGGAATAAGATTGAGAGAATCAGCATAAAAGGCAATACAATTTTTATAACACAGTGATTAAAATACTCTAGTATTAACATGTATTCAATCAACTAATAGAAGAGAAAAAAGAGCACAGTAACACACCACAAACAAAAGAATATGAGAAATGACAGGGTATCATTAGAAATGAATGGAGGAAGATAACTATCAGTAAGGGATGATAGAACTATTGATTATTCATGTGGAAAAAATAACATAAGACCTCTGATTGTTACCATATTAAAATCTCAATTCCAGGTACCCTAAAGATCTAAGTGGAAAAATGAACACTTTAAAAGTTTTAAATAAAAGTTAACATTGTCCTCAGAAGACATTCTTTTAAAAGGATACAAAATTAGTGTACCGAAATGGAAAATTTAATAAATTTAACACCATTAAACTTATAATTTCTGTAAAAAAGACAATATAAATCAAGAAGATAAGCTATAAACTGATGAGAAATGTTTTTAACACAAATAAAGTACATAGAATTGTGAAGAACTTTTCAAAATAATAAGAGATATACAGACAACTCAGTAGAAAAATTGACAAAAGATATGAATTGGCAATTCGTGGAAGAGAAAATGCAAAATGGCCAATAAACATAGGAAATACGCTCAACTTCCCTAGTAATCAAGAAGATGCAAATTTAAACAGTAATTAGATACTATTACATAGGCAAACATTAAAAGGAAAACTTCACAGGATCAGTGCTGGCAAGGCAATGGAATGAGAAGACATTTTTACACTCTTGATGGAAGGGTATTTTGCTACAAGTGTTTTCAAGAGCCATTTGGCAATATGTATTAAAGTGGAAAATACAAATGCCCTTAGCCATGTTTATGCCATTCTCTATCTCTATCATATGTGCACATGGAAACAGGTGAAGTATTAATGATTGCAGCATCATTACGAATACCAAAAAACTGAATTCTTACATGTTCATGAATAAAAGCATGAATAAATATTAATATACTGTGATACATTGAGACAATGCCAAATTATAAAGCAATGGAATGAACTGACTATAGCTGCATAGAATAATTGAGATAGATTTCCAAATCATAATGTTGAGAAAAGAAAAAAAAAAGTTGACAAGCTTCATGTAGAATGTGAACGGTATGATAAGAGTTTTATGAAGGTTAACAACGTGCAAAACAATACAGTATACTGTTTTGCATGAATCATGTATTTTCATTCTGTAGTTTTGATGCTTTGATTTTGGGGGGCTTTGCTCACTCTGAAAGAACTGTGAGCCTACTTTTTATTTGCAAACCAACCAATCTATAGTTGAAACCTCCAAACACCTCCTTTAGCAAGCTTTAGCATTCTGTGTCATGATTCTCTTGCTTTTATCACCCCTGGGGTCAGACATCTGGGACAGTCCCCTTTCATTTTCAGAGACTGGAGTTATTCAAATTAGCCTATCTCAATCTGTTTACCTTGTCTGTCCCCTAGTTTGCCCAGATAAAGTTTTTTGACCACATTATTCCCTTGCTTCCTCTGTCTCCTGACTGACAGGGTGTTTCCCTGTGTGTCCCCCTACCCTCCTGTGGTGTGATCCTATTTTGGGGGGCCTGTGAGTATAACAAAACAAACTATATTTTCAGTGGCAGCTGACTCTTGATCTCTTGGCTTCACCTTACCTGAATAACAAAGTCTGTATTTTGAAACATGTACAAAGATGCATGTATGCTTATTAAAAGGGAAATAACTTCTGAGAATGGCTGGCCCTAGAATCAACTAGTATTTGCCAACAAGAGGAAAAGGAGTGGTATGAAACAGTATCTAAAATATTCTGTTTTTTTTTTTAAATAAAAGAACTGAACAATTATGGCCAAATGTTAAGATTGGCTGAGTGATATTCTATGGATAACTGTTATTCTGTATAGTTCATGCTTGCAATATTTCATCAATTTCTCAAGATTAAAATTCTCACCAGGCTATATCCCAAGGATTCTTTATTTGCTTACTTGTTTTTAAACAGAGCTGTTTAAAAGTCATCATCATACCATGTTAGTCAGATGGCACCTTTACCCCACTCTCAGGGACATAAAGCACATGAATGGTTTCTGTAAGTATGCACAATTCACCAAGATGGCTCTGAGAATTTTTTTTCTGGTTTATATTGCAAGTTACTTAATGTTTCCCCCATGATAAATGAGATGGGTGGGATTTGCTTTTCTCTTTCCTGAAATTGGGAAGCTGTAGGATTCCCTTGAACTCTGTCTCTGTTAGAAGCAATTCATATTTTGGGCAATCCATTCACCCTTGGCCAAATTTAATTTTCCTGTCTGGCTTAAAGGAGAATGGTTTAAAAGATTCCATAAAAAGCTTTTCTGGCAGCCTGGAAAATGGCCAATATTCTTTTTGAGAAAGCTGCCTTTTTATGATGGCCCAAGTGTAAATGACACTGTGCTCAGTGTTCTTTGAATTTCACATGAGTTTAAAAATTAAAGTGAGAACAGCTTGGCAGAGGATATACAGAAAATAAATTGATCATCTTCCTGACCTCAAAATGCTGAGTTTTTGTGCTTTCATCTTGTTCAGGTCAAATTCTTACCCTAATTGACTTTTGGGGATTGTGTTTAGGAAAATTCTCCAGAGAAGTAGATGGAATTGAATAAACAAACCATATAGGGAAAAAAAAAAAAAACTAGTCCAAGTAACTAGAATTAACTCTTTGCCATGCTCCTGCAGATAAACACTGCACTTTCAACATCATTCGGGATCTAACCGGTTGCATTTCTCATGTTGCAACACATGGGTTTGTAGCTAGGGGGTGGTGGGAGCAGTTGTTCAGTAGGAAGAGGTGGTTTCAATATATAAATTGACCTTAAGTTAAACATTTTTAAAAACTTCTTCACATTTTGGCTCAAATCCTAACTGTCTAGGTCATTGTCAAATACAGAGAAATTGATCCAGCTAGCATTAGCCCCTCACTCACTTCCGGCTTGTAAAAGTTAAGGGCCAAGGATTCATTGGGGGTTATAAAATCTCCCAGTGAGGACATCTTGGTACAGAAGCATTCATGTTCTCTGTATCCCTCTTCTATGGTATGGGAAGGATGCTTGTTCTTCACATGAGCTGTTTGAAGGGATTGTCACGCATTTTCTGCATTTAGGGGGAAGCAACATGATTCAGGTGTTGTGTGTAAGATAAAGGGTGACCAGTTTCTTTGGGAGAGAGTTGCAGATCTGTAGACAATTAGGCAAGGATGTGGATTTCTTGGTGAGCCAGACCTGGACCCAGCAGAAGGGAACAGCTTATCCTGAGAAAAAAATGGATTTGCCTGTATAGAGAACTGACACCCAAAGAGAAGTGGACACTGAACTCAAGGCAGAGTCAAGTCTGCAGTAGGTGGGCACTGCCAACCCCACGGGATCTCCCATGAAGAATAAGCATTAGCATTTGGATACCTGCCACACTTCAAGGGTCCCAAGGGCTGATGGCCACTGTGCCATTAATGATAAATCCAGGTCTTTTCTCTCTAATCTCTCTCCCTGTTGGGCCCAACCCAGTTGGGACCAGAAACAATAGCAACTGATGAAAGAAAGAAAATAAGAGAGAAGAAATGTCTTCCTCCCCAATTGTGGGTTTTCAAGCCTGAGGAAAGCTCATGCTGTGGAAGACTGCTTTAAACAGGATGAAAGAGTGAAGCTTTGATACTAAATAGTGCTGGACTTTAATTATATTTATGCAACTGGAACAGCTGTGGGGCCTGTCCATAGCTTCATCTGGGGCATAGAAAAATGAGTCAAGAGTGTATATTTGCCTCCGTCTTGATCAATACGTTATGATTTCGGAGTTGGTGAAACCCTCCAAGTCATCCTTTGTGATGCTCCATCTGTGGGCAAAAAAAGTGTTATGAACTTAAGGGGTAGAATGAGTGGAAATGCAAGCAAAGCCTATTTATTTAGCTCCTATGATCTGGGATGGTGAGCCATTTAGGACAGAGAAAGCAATTTGGCTTATCTCTTGGCACAATTTAAGATAGTCAAGAAACAACTGCCAGTTAGATGCCAATGGTGGGGACTGTGTACCTGATACCAGAATAGCTGAAGGAGGGGGGACCATTTATTCGGGTAAACTACCAGGTTTACCTGACCAGGGAAGACGAGGCCCTTGTGTTAACTCAGCCCATAATGCCAGAATGAGTTGTTTAGGGAGATTTATTAAAACCTCACAAGATAGAAACTCCAGTGAGGTAGGCACCACACCAATTAAGCCTCCAATCACACCTCATTGTCCCCTGATTCTCTGTGACTTCTCCTCAACAACCTTTCTGGAGTGATGATTCTTCACTTTTATCATCTCCTTGGGAGCCCAGGCCTTCTAGTAGCTGTTTGAATCTGCTTTCCTTTTACTTCCTTTTGTGTCCCCTTATCTCAACATCTGTGCTGGGCTGATAGAAGGGACAAGAAACCACTGCTTACTGTGTACCACTCCTGAATTACCTCCTCCTTCCTGCAACCTTTCTCCAAGGTGGTGAGACTTCTCTTCCTAACTCCGCCCTCCCTTGTTTGCAGTAACTGGTCACAGAATTGCTCTCCTCACCAGTTTATCACCTGCTCTCTTTCATCTTCTTACCTGAATATGATACTTCGTTTATGATTCATTTTTCATACAAAATCTTTGGATGAAAAACCAGCATGATGAAGAAAAAACATCACTGGGATCAAAATCAGAAGTTTGAGCCCTATTCTGGCTCTGCTACAAGGTACTTAAGTGACTGGGAAAAGTCAAGTCCCATCTGTAAACTCTGTGAACCGGACAAGTTGCACCAGTTGATCTCTAAGGCTCTACAGGTAATTTTTACAATGTGGTTAACAGTGGGATTCTCTTCAAGTCAGAGACAATTTTATATTAAGTACTCAACACAGCATGAAGCTCATCCTAGGGGATTAGAGAACAAGGGCTAGACTTACTTTTTCTTGAGTCAAGGTCAACATCTCTTGAGCCTGCTGCTTCTTCCCATCTCTGCCACTACCCAGGACCTGCTCTCATCCCCTCATGTCTGTAGCCTTGGCTGTGACAGTAGGTCAGGTCCTCCTCCTCTGATCTCTAGTGTCCAACCTGGCTCATTTATGATCAGAGAGGTCCTCCTAAACACTGCTTACCATGATGTTCTCCCCCTCAAAAGCAAGATAGAGCAAAAGCCAACAAAAATTAAAAACAAAGCCCTTCTGTTGTCCACTGCTGCCTCTCCATCAACCACTTGAGGCTTCCACAATTTGCCTCCCCTTTCTTTTTTCTTTTGGTACCTGGGATTGAACTCAGGGGCACTTGACCACTGAGCCCCATCCCCAGCCCTATTTTGTATTTTATTTAGAGACAGGGTCTTGCTGAGTTGCTTAGTCCCTTGCTTTTGCTGAGACTGGCTTTGAATCCTCAATCCTCCTGCCTCAGCTTCCCAAGCCACTGGGATTACAGGTGTGCACCACCTGCCCCCGCACCCAGATCTCGCCTCCCCTTCCATTCCAGCTAAAAGCTCTACTACTTCCTGCAAGTGAACTCAACTGTCCAGACTTTTACCACTTGATGGCTTGTGTTAAGTTTTGTTCTAAAGTAGTTCCGGTCTTGATCCTCTCTCCTAAGCCTATGGGATGGTCACACAGAGTAGAAACTTGTTTGGATTCCATAGAGCTCAGTCAGTGCTTTGCACACCTCACGTATTCATACATGTTAGTAGATGGGGAAGAGTGATGTTTATGATGGAAATTGTTCTTAGTTTCAAGGCATCTGAGTATCTCATACTGTAAATCAAAGAAATTTTCAGTCCATTTAAAATTATTCTTCCCATACTGATCAGTTTTGTTCAAAACAGCATCTAGAATATTTATGAATTATAAATAAGGAATCTAAATAAGAACTTAACACAGACATGGTGAAAAATGTGAAAGTATTTTTATGATCTGAGAAAGTAGTTGGTGTAAAGTAAAAACTGCAAATCATTGACCCATCAATGAAATCTAGCCCAAAGCAGATTTTGTTCAGTCCACATATTATTTTTTAAGAATTTGAGTTGGTTGCCAGCACTTCAGATTTGTGAGAGTTCTTCTAAATTGTAGATTTATAGCTAAATTTGTAGATTTATAGCTATATAGATGTAGCAACACTGGGTTGCATTCCCACATAATCACAATTGGCTACAGCTGAATTATGTGTGATACCTTAGATGTGGCACAAACTGCCAGCTGGCCAGTCTTGCTGGTATGTTTTGCTGTTTTCTACTTTAAGACTTTGAGATTGGGATTTCTGGTATCTGAAAACTCACATTGTGAATGGGCTTGAACTCTCTAAAACCCAGGGATTCTCTCCTGGCTGCTTGTCATCATGGCCTGGGGGAGTTTTTACATGCTCTAAATCCCTAAGCTTCATCCTGGAAGGGGGTGGGCCATAGGCATCCTTATTTTAAAAGCTCCCCAGGTGATTTTAATGCATAATGAGGTTGAGGACCCCCTGCTTTGCAGCAGTAAACTGCTGTGATCAGTAGTTAGTTGGCAAGCACCTGTGAGAGTTGATGGGACAGGCTTTTATAAAGCTGCTCTTTCCTACTTCTCTCTCCTTTCTGCATGTAGTTAAGGCATAATCTAAGCTGTTCCTGAGAACCTAGGAAGAAGGAGAAACCCTAGATTAACACATTGATATGATTTTTTTTTAATAATAACATAAATAAAGAAGTACATATTCCCTCGGAGACTTCCTTCTTGGATCCAAAGAATTCAATTTGTATTTGGGTAACTTGGCCTGGATCTGAGTGGGGAGGACTCTACCTCAGGTAGGTAGTGCAGTGAAAAGGAGAAGTGTGCACCCTAATAGAGAAGGAGAACATTGGGGTGAGATAAAACAGGCCAGAGGAGCATGCAGGGTTAAGAACCAGAGCAGCTGTTGGAAGTCAGAGGGCATCCACTTGCTCTTTTGACAGACATTTGCTGTGTTCCCATTCAAATGTCAGACATTGTTTCAAGCCCTGATGAGACGATGGTAAAGATATAAAAACAAAAACCAAGTGTCTGCCATAATGAGCTGTGTTCTTCATGGAGAAGTGGGCAATTAGAAAGAGTTTGATAAAAAACAGGTGTAGTAATGGGGCAATTAATTAGATTGAAAAGAGGGTCAAACCCACATAAAATAAGGGGACAAAAAAGAAACATCTATTTAAAAATTACATACATACTTACATATGTATAAATAGATGGATGGAAAGACAGGGAAGGAGGAAGGGAAGAAGGAAGGTGGCAAGTGTAACTATCTTGCATGGTTATTCATTTATAAATTATTTAGGCAGCATTTACTATATGACACATTTATCTAGAGTTTTGATAAACAGTGGTGAACAAGATGTATTTCCTTCCCTACCAAGTTTAATTCCATTGTGAGAAACACACACACACACACACACACACACACACACACACAATGTATCTAATAATTATAGTTCAGAGTGTGTGTGGTGGCAATGATGATGATATTTTCTGTGTGAGGCACTGTGCTAAATATTTCATTTTCAGCATTTACTGTAATCCTCAAAATCACCTTATGAAGTGACTATAACTGTGTCCAGTTATAGAGCAAGGCATTGAGTGGTTTACTAACTGATCAAAGGCACAGCTAGTAAGTGGTAGGTCTGGTTCTCAAACTTGAGTCTGACCCAGATCCATGCTCACAAGCCTCCATATATCTATGGTGCAAAGAGATAGGAGACTGGGACCCAGGGCTGGTAGTTTTAATGAGAACAAGTGGGATGAATGATAACAAAACAGGCCTGGAACTTAGATGTTTTATTAGAAAGGAGGCAAACTGATTCAAAGGGAGACAACTGTCAATAGGAGGTTGTAGTGTGAATTTGGGGAAACATGAAGATATTCCAAGAAGGTGAAAGGAGAGATTTGACTGCAAATTCTTCAGAGGCCCAATCTATTATCAAATTAATTCAGAATTGAGTTTTTGTTACTGAAGATTCTGAATCTTGATCTGGATAGAATTCAGTTCCCCCCTCCCTATTACTCTGCTTTGTCAGAGTGAATAAACAGGATTCCATTTTAATGACTCACCATTGTTTCGGACAGTATGTGATAAAATGGCAAATATATTATGCCTCTAAAGCAGTTCTTTCAATCCTCTTGGTTAACATCAACCTGATTTAAATGTTACTTTTATTGACAACATTTAGGTCAAGATGCAATAATGAAAGACAGCTGTCACTTACGGGTCAGTTTGGGAGTTACTTCTGCTCAGATAGGAAAAGATTAGCTAGGAATAAACTCCCTTCTAGAATCTACGGACTCTGGCAGTCTGACAATTAGCAACAATGAGACTAGAAGAAAAGCTGATCATTGCTCCATGAATCAAAGATTAATTTACGTCTTTCATAAAGCACTTACAACTAATTTGTTTTTATTTACATGTTTCACACATTTAATTAGAAAACATATACATTGAATAATCATCTTTTACTGACTATGAAATGCAAATGTAGAATGTTCAAATGAACTCTGAAACAAACAAATGGATAAATTTATTTAAAATAGATACAAAGAAAAGTGAAAAAGATTTAGTGCTCAGAAGGCAACCTTGTGTCCAAATTTACTTCTAAGATTAAAAAAAAAGTTATTATAGGATTTTGAAGAATAACTTTTAAAATTATTTAACTTTTCTGGTGATAGCCTGGTGATATCTATATCTAATTTTTAAGAACTACATATGAATTGACAGAGGGAATGATTCCCTGAAAAAATTAACTTTCTCTGGTAATGGAAAGCATTTTTTAAAGCATTGGTTCTTTCAAATATGAATCAGAGATTTACCAAAAATCAAAGTAAATAGTTCTGCTTTGCATCAGAACACAAATAATTATCAAGCATGCATTCTATTTTTCAAGATACCAAGTGCAAAGCCCAAAACAGGTCCTGAATAGATAGTACATACACTGAAGTAGAGGAAAAACAATGTTTGTCTTTCATAATACTTAATTAATAGAAATAACTACCAATGATTAACCAAAACACAAGAACTATTCATTAAAAAGGGACTGAAATCTACAAATGATCTTCTCTAGAGAGTAACTGTGTGTGACACAGGAACAGCTCACCGGGGCTGCCGTGCAACAGTGATATAATCATATCAACACTTTGCATTTAACAAAGTGCATGTCTTCAATTTCCAGAAAACAGGAATATATTTCATGTTACTCCAAGAATGAGATCTGTGTCTTGACTTCCGAAGACGTTTCCTATTTTGACAACACCCATTGATCTAAGAAATGAATGGATATGTTAAAAGAATCTCTGCACTAACTTTACTCTGAAGTGCGGAAGCAAGGTGCTGAGTCACTGCTGGTGAGGATCCAGGTTGACATGGCCTCCACTGGGCTCTTCTCATTCTAAACTGTACAAAGCACATGGATTCTTCTACTCTCCCCACTGACCACTTGAAAGGGGCTTAGCTTTGGCTAAGAAGAGGAAGAAAGAGCCAGGGAAATGAACATGGATTGAAAGGTCCTAGGATGTACAGTTATTGGTCAAAACTGTTTACCATATGAGGTCCCTGTTAATTCTCAATGCAGTGTTGCAAAGCAAGATTTAAAAAAACCCAAAAAACTAACATACAGTAAAATTGTGCATGTGTGTGTGTGTGTGTGTGTTTGTGTGTTTGTATGTGTGTACACACAGGCATAGATCCATGAAACTACCACCACAATCGGATGTGGAACAGTTCTATCACTACAAAACTCCCTTGAGGACACACTATCCCCACTTTTAATACCTGCCCCACCTCTGATATCTTCCCTGTCACTATATTTTCACCTTTTCTAAAATGCTACCTTTGTGGTTTTATATAGTCTCTAATCTTTGAATCTGGCTTATTTTGATCATGATAGTTCACTTGAGATTCATCTATTTTATTATGTAGGTCAGTAAATTGTTGGTTCCTTTCTGTTGCTGAGTAGTAAGTACTCCATGATCTGGCTATACCATTGTCTGCTTACTTCTTTTCCTGCTGAAAGATTTTGGAATTGTTTCCGTTTTGGGGTGATTATGAACAGAGTTTCTATGTGTATGTTTTCATATGAATATGTAGTACTTATTTTTTTCAGAATAAGCACTTGGGAGTGAAATTACTCAGTTATATGGCAAGTTTAACTGTACAAGAAAGTACTTCAGTGTTTTCGCAGAGAAGATGTACATATTTACTTCTCATCTGCCACATTGAGAGTTTCAGGTACTCTGTGTCCTTGCTAACACTTGGTGGTGTCAGTTTTATTGTATTTGCATTTTTAGCTGTCCTAATAGCTGTGCAATTTTATTACATTATGGTTTTAATTAATTCTTCAGTGGCTACTGATGTTGAACATCTTTTCATGTGCTAATTGTCATGGCTTCTTGGGTGAAGGGTCTATTTAGTCTTGCTATTTTTTTTTTTTTTTAAATTTCCTTGTTTTCTTTCTGTTAAGTTTTGAGGGTTCTTAAATATTCTGGATATAAACCTTTTGTTGATGTGAGGTTTATAAATATTTTCTCCTAATCTGTGGTTTTTTATTCTCTTACTGGTATCTTAGAGCAAAAGCTTTTAATATTGATAATGTCTATCTTTTTATGTATAGTGTTTTTGATGTCATGTCTAAAAATTCTGCTTAACTCTAAGTCATGGAGATTTTTCTTCAATGTTTTCTTTTAAAAAGTTTATAATTTTGTTTGATATTCAAATTTGTGATCCATTTTGTGTTAATTTTTGTATAAGGTATGAGGGGTTTTTTTTTGTTGTTGTTGTAGGTACTAGGGATTGAACTGCCCAGAGGCACTCTTAAGCACTGAGCCACAACCCCAGTCCATTTTAGAAATTTTTACTTGAGACAGGGTGTTGCTAAGTTCCTGAGGTTGGCTTTGAACTCACAATTCTCCTGCTTCAGCCTCCTGAGCCACTGGGATTACAGTTGTGCACCACTGTGCCCAGCCATTGTTTAGTTTTGATGTCACAGTAATGCTGGTTTTATAAAATAAGTCAGAAAATATAATTTAGATTTAGTTATCTGATAATTTAGCATATTATAAGTGTTTTGAGAAAAATTATAGGTATTGTTACCCATCATAAAAGAAGAAAGATCTCTAGCCCATAACCTAAACTTCTACAATAAGAAATTATAGAAAGAGAATAATAGGTAATAATAGAGTATAGATATATGAAAGAGAGAATAAAAACCAGGGGAAAAAATCAAGAACCCAAAGTTTCTTCTTAAAAAAAAAAATCAATACAACTTGACAATTTGACAAAACTTTTAAATGACCAAGAAAAATTGGGAAGAGACTCAGATACTAAAATTAGCAATGAAAGATGGGACTTTATCCCTTACAGAATGAAGAGGATAATAAGTTATGCTGGATAGTATTGTATGCCAACAAAGTGGATAACTTAGATGAAATGAACAAATTCCTAGAAAGACACAAATAGAAGAAATAGAATATCTGAATATATTTATAGTAAATTAAGAAACTGAACTAATAATAATAATAATAATAAAAACTTCTCACAAAGAAAACCCAGAAATTCACTGGTGAATTCTAGTGAATATTTGAAGAACAATTAATAGCAATACTTTATAAGATCTTGTAAAATATGGTAGAGAGTCTAATATTTTCTAACTTATTTGGTGAGATGAATGTTATTCTGATACCAAAATAAAACAAAGACATCATAAGAAAACTACAGACCAATTACTTTTTAAATACAGATGCAAAAATCTTCAACAATATATTAGAAACCCAAATTTAGCAATATATTAAAATGATAATACACTGTGATTCAAAAAATTTACCCCACAGATGCAAGGTTGGTTTAACATGTGAATGTCAATCAGTATGCAACACCTTATTAATGGAATAGAGGACAACAGTGACATCTCAGTAGATACTAAAAAAGCAGTTGGAAAAAATTCAACAATGCTTTATAATAAAAAGTGCTCAATAAATTAGAAATAAAACCAGACTTCTTCACCCTGATAAAGGGCCTTTACAAAACTCTCATGCTTAATGGCATAAGACTGAAAACTTTCTCCCTAATATCAGGAATAAGAAAAGGATTCCCACTCTCACCATTTCAATTCAACGTGAATCTAGAAGTTCTAGCCATAGCAACTGGGCAACAAAAGATAAAAAAAATGACATCCAAGTAAAATTTTTAGATATTTTTATTTTTAGATAACATGGTCTTGAATATACAAAATTCTAAGGATCTCTCTCTCTCTCTCTCTCTCTCTCTCACTGTTAGAGCTTATAAATGAGTTCAACAAAGTTGCTGAAGATCAATATACAAAAATCAACTCTATTTCTTTACACATGCAATAAGCAATTCAAAAACAAGAAAATTCCATTTACAATAGAATGAAAAATAATGAAATACTTAGAAATAAATTTAGCAAAGTTGTAGTACACTTAGCACTCACTCTGAAAAACTATAACACATAGTTGAAAGAAATTAAGAAAATCAAAATAAATGGCAAGATATCACTTTGTTTCCCCTTTGGAGTGGAAGACTATTCATTGTTAAAATACCAGTGCTTCTCAAATTAATATTGGTTTGAATGCAATTGTTTGTTTTAGAAACTGAAAAGCTTATCTTAGAATTCATACAGAAATGCAAGGGACTCATAATAGGCAAAATAATGTTTTTTAAAAGAACAGATTTGAAGGACTCACACTTTCTGATTTCAAAACTCATTACAAAGTTATAATAATGAAGAGAATGTGGTTCAGACTCAAAGATAAACATGTGGGTCAATGAAATAGAATTGGGAGATGAGAAATAATCTCATATATTTCTGGGAAATTGATTTTTGACAAGGATGGCAAGACATTTCAACGAGAGGACAATAATATCTCCAACAAATGGCTCCAGGACATCCAGACAGACTCATTCAGAAGAAGAAAATTGGATCCCTACCTTACATCATTTGTACAAATTAACTCAAAATGGATCAAAGAGCTAAATGTAAGAGCTGAAACATAACTCTTAAGAGAAAAAGAGAAGTAAATCTCTCTAACCTTCAGTCAGTTAATTATTTCTTAAATATGACAACAAAAGCACAAAAGAAGAAGAATCAGATCAATTAAAATTCTTAAGAAATTGTGCTTCAAAGGACACGATCAGGAAATTGAAAAGGTAAACCACAAAATGGGAAAAAAATAATCGCAATTCATGTATGTGACAAGCATCCTGTCTCAGGAATACATGAAGAGCTGGGCACGATGGCACACACCTGTAATCCCAGCTACTCAAGAAATCGAGACCAGAGGATCATGTTTGAGGTCAGCCTGAGCACCTTAGAATTTGTCTCAAAATAAAAAATGAAAAGGGCTGGGGATGTAAGCTCAGTTGTAGAGTGCCCTTGGGTTCAATTTCTACTACTGAAAAAAAGAAAGAAAGAAAGAAAGAATATATGAAGAACTCAACAATAAAAAGACAACCTAGTTTAAAAACTGGCAACAGATATAAGGATGTGTTTCCACAATGAAGATATACAAATGACCCCTGGGAATATGGAAAGATGCTCACCATCAACAGTCATTAAGGAAATGCAAATCAAAGTTGCAGTGAGATGCCACTTCACATTGACTAGGATGGCTGTAATAACAAAGGCAGACAATAAATATAAAGAGAGGAGAAATAGATAAGTGATTGCCAGGTGTGGGGGTGGGGTAGTGGGGAGTGGGAAGGAAAAGGAGAATGACTGCGAATGAGTATGAGATTTCTTTTGTCAGGTGATGGAAGTATTTGTGAATTAAATTCTGGAATGGGTGCAAAACCTAGTGAATGTACCCCAAATCACTGAATTAATTGCTCATTTAAAAAGAGTGATTTTTATGGCATGTAAATATCTCAATCTAAAATAATAATAATAATAATAAAACAATAAAATGTTCTACTTCTTTCTTGTGCCCATGGGTTTTTTATTATAAATTTATAGTCATTTGCATTGTTGTCCTCTTATATGAAATGGGTGTTTTTTTTTCCTTCTTTCAGTAAATTTTCTTGTCATCAGTTTGATTATTTTGTTCTAGAAATGGATTTCTTTGATTGTTTTTTTCTGTTTAGGGTTTTCTAAGTTTCTTTCTTTCTTTCTTTTTTATGGTACTGGGGATTAAACCCAGGCATGCTTAACCACTAGACCATATCTACAGTCCTATTTTATTTTATTTTTAAAATTTGAGACAGAGTCTCATTAAGTTGCTTAGGGCCTACCTAAGTTGCTGAGGCTGGCTTTGAACTTGTAATCCTCCTGCTTCAGCCTCCCAAAAATGCTGGGATTACACAAGTGTGGGCCATTATTACACAAGTGTGGACTCAGAAATTTTCTTGAATTTATAGATTTATGTCTTTTATAAAAATCAGGTGAGATTTGGACAATTTCTATTGCTTTATTTTTAAGTTCACAATTTTTTTGTGTGTCTTCTTCGTTCTTCTGGTGAGTCTACCAAGGAATTAAAAATAATTTTTTTTCTGCATGTTTGAGTACAAGGACAAGATGAACCCCTATCCCACCGCAGGGAACAAGGAATAAACTATTCACAGAAGGAGAAGAGGAGAACATGGTTGACTTTGGATGAACTACCAGGAGTAGAGAACTAAGAAAGAACCAGGTGAAGGTCTTCAAATCTGCTGAGATAGAACTAGCTGTGCATTTGGAGCCAAGACCCATCTTGAAAAATACACCTCTGAGCAAGGTCTGGAACAGAATGAAGTTAGGACAGAGGGAAACAGCCAGAGGCAGACAATCCTCCATCCACCACTGCTCTGTGGTAGATGTGCCAATTTCTGAAGCTTAAGATAGGTCCTGGAGAGCAGAGTAGAGAGGGAATTAGGAAAAAAAAAAAAAAGTATACTAGGAACTAAATTTTAAATTGTAATTGATACATTGCTAGACTGAACAGAGTTTTCATTTTTTTTCTATTAGATGTAGAAATTCATAATAGAGAATAAACGTTGTTTAAAGAATAATGGGAAGCTGGACACGGTGGTGCACACCTGTAATCCCAGTGTCCGGGGAGGCTGAGGCAGGAGGATCAGAGGGCCAAAGCTAGTCTCAGCCAAAGAGAGGTGCTAAGCAACTCAGTGAGACCCTTCTCTAAATAAAATACAAAATAGGGCTGGAGGTGTGGATCAGTGAACAAGTGCCCTTGAGTTCAATCCCTGGTACCCCTCCAAAAGAAAAAAAAGAATCATAGGAAGTATTTTATTTTTATATTTGTAATTTACAAGGTGCATACATTTGTACTTATACCCTCTGCCAAAATTTTCTTTCTTAAATTTTCTTATCATTTAATGTCTACTATTACACATCTATACTCTCGTTCATTCATCCAATAAACATTTATAGAAGTTATATTTTGAGAAATATGTAGCTAATATAGTTACTAACTAGAATACAGATTGCCCAAATAGCTTTTATTTATTTATTTTTTTGAGTTTAAGTGTACCAGCATATTTTGTGGGGTATATTTGCATTAAGATATTTTTCTTGGTTTTCCAAAATGAAAAAATTTAACTGCATATTCTATATTTTTATTTGCTAAATCTGACATGCTCAGATAGTCTCCAAGTTATAATGGTTTTATTTATGATGTTTTTGGCTTTATGGTGGTGCAAAACTGATACACAGTCAAAACTGTACTTGAATTTTGATTTGATCTTTTCTTGGGCTAGCAATCGGTAATACCTAACTCCCTTGTGATTCTGGACAGTGGCAGGGATGCCCAGGCAGCTTGAAGGTAAACAACTGATACTCTACAGTGTATTTATTGTATTTAATAAACTAATGAGATAGTCAACACTTTGTTATAAAATAGACTTTGTGTTGGAGCTGGGGTTGTGGCTCAGTGGTAGAGCGCTCACCTAGCATGCATGAGGCCCTGGGTTCTATCCTCAGCACCACATTAAAATAAAATACTTGGGAATCAACCTAACAAGAGAGGTGAAAGATTTATATAATGAAAATTACAGAACCCTAAAGAAAGACATAGAAGAAGACCTTAGAAGATGGAGAAATATACCCTGCTCATGGATAGGCAGAACTAACATCATCAAAATGGCGATATTACCAAAAGTTCTCTATAAGTTCAATGCAATACCAATCAAAATCCCAATGGCATTTCTTGTAGAAATAGATAAAAGAATCATGAAATTCATATGGAATAATAAAAGACCCAGAATAGCAAAAACAATGCTAAGCAGGAAGTGTGAATCAGGTGGTATAGCGATACCAGACTTCAAACTATACTACAGAGCAATAGTAACAAAAACAGCATGGTACTGGTATCAAAACAGGCGGGTGGACCAATGGTACAGAATAGAGGATACAGTAACCAATCCACAAAACTACAACTACCTTATATTTGATAAAGGGGCTAAAAGCATGCAATGGAGGAAGGATAGCATCTTCAACAAATGGTGCTGGGAAAACTGGAAATCCATTTGCATCAAAATGAATCTGAATCCCTATCTCTCGCCATGCACAAAAGTTAACTCAAAATGGATCAAGGAGCTTGATATTAAATCAGAGACACGGCATCTGATAGAAGAAAAAGTTGGCTATGATCTACATACTGTGGGATCGGGCCCCAAATTCCTCAATAGGACACCCATAGCGCAAGAGTTAACAACTAGAATCAACAAATGGGACTTACTCAAACTAAAAAGTTTTTTCTCAGCAAAAGAAACAATAAGAGAGATAAACAGGGAGCCTACATCCTGGGAACAAATCTTTAATCCACATACTTCAGATAGAGCCCTAATAACCAGAATATACAAAGAACTCAAAAAATTAGACAATAAGATAACAAATAACCCAATCAATAAATGGGCCAAGGACCTGAATAGACACTTCTCAGAGGAGGACATACAATCAATCAATAAGTACATGAAGAAATGCTCACCATCGCTAGCAGTCAGAGAAATGCAAATCAAAACTACCCTAAGATACCATCTCACTCCAGTAAGATTGGCAGCCATTAGGAAGTCAAACAACAATAAGTGCTGGAGAGGATGCGGAGAAAAGGACACTCTTGTTCATTGCTGGTGGGAATGCAAATTGGTGCAGCCAATTTGGAAAGCAGTATGGAGATTTCTTGGAAAGCTGGGAATGGAACCACCATTTGACCCAGCTATTCCCCTTCTCGGTCTATTCCCTAAAGACTTAAAAAGAGCATGCTACAGGGACACTGCTGCATCGATGTTCATAGCAGCACAATTCACGATAGCAAGATTGTGGAACCAACCTAGATGCCCTTCAATAGATGAATGGATAAAAAAAATGTGGCATTTATACACAATGGAGTATTACTCTGCATTAAGGAACGACAAAATCATAGAATTTGGAGGGAAATGGATGGCATTAGAGCAGATTATGCTAAGTGAAGCTAGTCAATCGTTAAAAAACAAATACCAAATGACCCCTTTGATATAAGGGGAGTAAACAAGGACAGGGTAAGGACGAAGAGCTTGAGAAGAAGATTTACATTAAACAGGGATGAGAGGTGGGAGGGAAAGGGAGTGAGAATGATATATAAGAGGAAAGGAGGGGTAAGACAAGATAATACAAATGGAAGAAATGATTTACGGTAGAAGGGGTAGAGAGAGAAAAGGGGAGGGGAGGGGAGGGGAGGGGGGATAGCAGAGAATAGGACTGACAGCAGAATACATCAGACACTAGAAAAGCAATATGTCAATCAATGGAAGGGTAACTGATGTGATACAGCAATTTGTATACGGGGTAAAGTTGGGAGTTCATAACCCACTTGAATCAAACTGTGAAAGATGATGTATTAATAACTGTGTAATGTTTTGAACGACCAACAATAAAAAAAATGAAGATATTGTGTCCACCTAAAACTAAAAAATATATTTTTTAAAAAGATTCTTCTTTTTAAAAAAATGGACTTTGTGTTATATGATTTTTTCCAAACTATAGATTGACATAAGTGTTCTCAGCATATTTAAAGTAGGCTAGACCAAGCTATGATGATTCGTAGGTCAGGTTAAAAGCATTTTCAATTTATGATATTTTAAATTGATGATAGGTTTATTGAGGTGAAAATCTATCATAAGTCAAGGAGCAGTCATTTGTATTCAAATATGAAGAAGAACAAGGTACATCCTCTGTCTTAAGGAACTCACAGGTAAACTGAGAAAAGATGCATAAAAGTAATTATAAAGGCACATGATAAATGCAGTGATGGAAATAAGTATAGGTTTTTATGGAAAAGGTGAAGGTCAATCTTGGAGGGTAAAGTGCGGAGAGAGAGATGGTTCCCTAGGGAAGTGTTTCATCAGGTCAAAATCTACGAAGGGTCAGTAGATTTTGACCTGATGAAAAGGAAAATGGAGAAAGGTATATCAGGGTATGGGAACAATTTGGGGGAGGAAGAACCAGTAAAACACAGGTACCCAGTTCTGGAGGACCTACATGGATGTCAGGTTATAGAAATCTGATTTTGATATTTCAGTGGTGAGGAGGAACTGAGATGAAATAGAGCAAATGCTGAAGGGGTTAAGAGGAGTCAATTGTGTGTGTGTGTGTGTGTGTACACACGTACACACAAAAATGTGTGTGCAAATGCATAAATGTGTATAATATATGTGGCTATACACATACATATTTGCATACACATGACTCAGCAGGACTTCGTGATTCATTTGAATATGGGGAGCATGGGACAGAGGAGAATTGGTATCTATTATTATATGTAGGCTGCCTCCGTGAGATCTATTGGAAGTTGAAATGCATTCCCTAAATAAAATACTATCCTCTCATACTAGCGAATGTGATTTTATTTAAAAATAAGGTCTTTGCAAATGTAATCAATTAAGGTTAGCTCATATTGGATTAAAGTCTACCCTAATAGACAGAAAAGCAACCTAATCCAACATGACTGAAGTCCTTAGAATAGAATAGAGACATAGGAATGCTACGTGAAGACACAGACGTACATACATACAGGGGTAAGGACCCTACAAAGCAGAGGCTGGAGTGAGGTATCTATAAACCGAGGAATGTCAATGATTGCTGATCATCTGAAAATGCTAAGAAAGAGGCTTGGGACTGAGGTTCTCTTAGAGGAGTTTCTCAGATGAATTCTAGCCCCCAGAACTATAAGAGAATAAATTTTGGTTGTTTTAATCCACCCAGTTTGTGGTACTTTATTGGGGCAGCCTTAGGAAACTAACACATGTAGTGTCCACTGAGCAGTTGGCTACAAAAGTCTAAGAACCAACTTGGAAACTACCTTGAAGCAAGGACTGACATAGGATGAAGTTCATTATTGCTTTCCAAAGAAGCCTTTCTAGACAGATATGCACCTCCCCCTGGAATCTTCTCTCTGCCCCCATGAAATTTTAATACCATGTACTGTATAAAAATCTGTTCTTCATACATAAAAGGAGTAAGAACCATTTCTCTCTCAACATAGAATCAATTTTTGCCTTCTTGAGGACAATATTGCCCCACTGAGAAGTAATGTTCTATGCAAATAAGTTTGGATTTTACTTGGGGGGGGAAATGGGAGCCCTGAAGGAAATCTGGGAAAGGATTGCTCTTGAAATGTTTGTATTGGTTCCTCTAATAATTTGTCAGATCCTCTATCCTAAAGAAATTATATGACTATAAATCAACTCAGGTTCACATCAAAAGGTAGTGTTGGCATTTCTCTTAACAGGATCATAAAACAAGATTTAGAAACTAACATCTTGCTCCAAGGAAGATTCTAGAGGTTGCCTTCTGCTCTTCCCCAAAGCCAAGAGCTTAGAGTTGACTTTGTAGAGTCCCTCAGGAATAGTCGTGGATCTCAGCCCAGATCTGGGGCAGGGGCCAGATAGTACCTGGCATCTTAGGACAAAGGGCACATTCTAAGATGTCATCTTCCAGAACTGGGGGCCTGCCTGTGATATCTGCTCATCAGTAGAGGGAGACATTTCCTCTGTCTTATTAAATAAGGATAAAGGTGTGTGTGTGGATGGAGAAGGTGGCTGAGGTCTCTAAGCAATTCTCTCTCTCTTGTTCTTATGCAATACTAACTCCATAAGGGTCAGGTTCCTCTCTCATGATGTTACTGACTAGAAACAAGAAAGCCCACACTCTCACTCAATGCGTAGAATGAAAGTGGAGTAAAGACAGATCATCAGCTCATTCAAGTCACGGGCAACAGCTGCCTGGTTTTCTTTTAGTGTGACTGAGTCTGCACTAATTTTCCCGGAAGCACAAGTGCGAGGATTATTGTGATGAGATGGGATGTGCTTTCCTTATCCTCTAAAATAACATTGAAAGAATTCACCATTATCATTGCAATTTCAGTCTGTAAAGGCTGGGGGGAGATGATAGTATCAGTAATCATGCCAGAGAGGAGAATAGGAAAGCCAGGTCATTACCTAGCAAACCTTTACCTGGAAGAAGATTAGAGTAGATTTAATCTTTGTAAAAATGCCCCACAGGCCTAATGACCCCTCAGAGAAAAGGGTAGTCCTTGAAACTGGCAAATTGCTTTTCTCCAGCATCCTAGGGACTGGTGAGATGAATAGGCACCCCTTGGCTTTGTGGTCAGTCATTGCCATATTTTTCCAGCAAAGGGAAAGAACTGTTTTGTGTTGGGAAGAAACAGGTGATGATGTACAGAGGCCACATGAATGAGAGCTTTTTGTGAAGGAGGGAAAGTCCTTTTGTTTAGTCATACTTTGTTCTTTCAATTCCAAAAAAAAATTGCCATGGAAAGTTGTTCCTAGAGCCATTCTGTTTCTATTCTCCTGTATCCATCAAGGCTTTTCTTTTAGATTGAAAAAGAAAATTTTAAGAAAGAGAAAATGTTTCTGTTCAGTCTTTCCTTTGCATTCTTGTCAAACTATGATTTTGCAACCCTCAGGCTGATTTGCAAGGTTAATAAGGAAAAAAGCAGTTTGCAAAGAGATACTCGTTCCAAAGGGCATGTGGCATGGAGTAAGAGAGGGATGGGAGATGTCAAGAATGTAAAGAGGACCTCAATGGCTTTAGCTGTGTCTTTCTTCTTATTCTGTTCTCCTTCTGTCATCCCCAGAGAGCAGAGTAGGGAGAGAAGGAAGCTGTCAACTCACAACAACTAACTCAGCAGGCCCAGCTCTGCTTGGCCCAGAGGTGTGATCCCCTTTCAGTGTGGGGAAACAGAATACACCTGTGCCAGAGAGGAGACCACCTTCTAAAACCTACTTGGGGCAGGTGGAAAGTGAGAAAGATGAACCTATAGAGACTCAAGAATTAAAGGGAAGAAAATTCAGGCAGTGGATAGAAATAGAAATACCTGTTTTGAGTTAAGAAGTTCACAGGTACAAAAACTTTGGGGTAGGAAACTCAAGCCATAAATCCTGCATAAGCCATAATCCACTCCTGAGACTGGATGCCGGATTTCCAAAGTTCAACAAAAAGGTGATGGTTCCAAGAAAACTCTCTGTTAGTCACTTCATGTGTTAGAAAGCCAGGCACCTCCTCTTTTGTGCTTAAAAAGCAGAAATCGGCAATTAAACCTCAAGATCTAGGAGGCTAAGGGGGAAAAAAAGTGGAAAAGATTTAAACAGGGAAAAACAATGGAAATTTGAGCTTTTTCAAAAAGATCCTGCTCTGCCAGCCAACTCCTATCATGTGCTGTTGATTCCCATCCCCCGGATGGCCCATCACAGTCTCAACACTGATACATCAGGAGTTTCAGGACAAAGCACCACTGTCCTTGTGAGCTGTGCTCCCCTGCCAGCCAGCTGGGAGCTGCCCAGCTCAAGGCCACCGGGCAGACAGACTGGGCTCTGTGAGGAGGTGCGCCTGGGTATGTTGACCTTGCTTTACTATGTCAAACTGGCTAGATGTTCTAATGAAGTGGAAGTCGAGGAACTGGTAATGAATCAACAAAAGAGTTTTACAGTGACCTGAGGTGGCCCCCTTGCCCCAGTCAGCAAGCTGGAGCAGACTCCAAAACTGAACCTTGTAATCTGAAGCAAATCACGCAACTCTCCGAGTCTCAGTTTGATGCTCTATAAAATGAGCGTAAGGACACTTGCTCTGGATTCTGACCAGGGTTAGGAAGGTCAAAGTTGGCTATATTTGGTAGCTTTTGGAGACATTTTCCTAGTGCGATGCTAGGAGTGTGCAGATAAGGCTCTCTGCTTGCACACCTGTCCTTCCTGAGCCCTCAGGCCTGGAACACCTTTAACAGGAAGCAAGCCTTTATGTTAACCTAGATGCCCTCTAAAGACCAAATAATCCAGGGAGAAGGTGACCAATGAGAGAATTACACCTAGGGTGAAAGACTACATCAGAGATGTGTCAGGAAGTCAGGTTTGTTAGAAGAGAGCAAGGGAGAGCTCTTGCACTGGACCACAGATAGGGGAGGTATGGTGAATGGGGAGAATAAGGAAAGGGGGAAGGCAAGAGCCCCAGAACTGAGCCACACTAATTTTATAGTTTAGCTGATGAACTGATCCGGCCATTCCTCAGAGGTACAGACCAAAATCAGTTCCAGAAGAAGGAAGACGTATTTTACTCCATCCTGCTTGTTAGGAAGTTTTAGATCCCATAAAGAGACATCTTATTAAATGGTACCAAACATCAGGCCCATGGGAATGGAGCAACATTCTTAACACTAAATCTGTGTCACTGGCTGTTACCTGCATTTTGCTCATTAGAACTCCCCCCTGACAAATGATTTCAGTGTAGTTTATTCCTCAAAACACTTCTTGCCTGATGATCTTGCCAGCCTCTAATCCAGAGCTTCCTTGCTTTATGTCACCTCATGCTGGTGACTATCAGAAGATTATGTATTACAAACTATGACCCCTCTTTAGCCCTCTAGGATGTTCTGAGAGGCCTGAGGAAATGCCAATGCTGACTCAAGAAGCCAACCTTTAATACCCTATTCTACAAGTGCCATGAAAAAAAAAAATTGAAAAGCATTATTCTGATGCACTTTCTTTATATCTAAAGAAAACTTTCTAAATGTGAATCCTATTTAGTCACTGCCTTTCAACAATTGCTTATGACCTCTACTATAAAGTTTAAATTCCTCAGGATGGCAGTGGTGAACAAGTCCTTTGTGACTTGGCTTTGGCTTTACTCTTTAGTCCTGTTTTCTGGTCACCTCAAGCTTCTGGCTCTTTTCTGAATGTACTACGTTATTCTCATTTCTGCTTTTTGCCTACAATGTCCCTTCTGCTTGAAGTGGCCTTCCTTCCTGGTTCTCATGGGTTTTTTCTCCCTGGCTTTGAAATTCCTCTTCAATCTCATCTCCTCTGGGCAAATGCCCCTGTACTTCTTAGACTCTGGGAAACCTTTCTTCTTCTGCAACAAGCCTGGGTCTTGCATTTCCTGTCTTATAACACTTATTTCACTCCTGTGATTATTTGCCAACCTGGCTGTTTTTCTATATTATAATTAGCCCCAGGAGGACCTGCTCTGTATATCATTCATCTTCTATCTTGAAAATTATAAGTGTTTAATAAGTACTTACTAGGGAATAATTGATCCTTCTATGATGGTGTAAGAGAAACTATCTGGTTATAAAATGCAAACAGATGGACAATGGAGAATCACAAATTAAAATTATCATCGCCTTTCACTGGGAATCAACTGTGTGTCCAGAACTGCTAAGAGGGTTGGTAAGCCCACTTTGTAGTCTTCTTAATAATGATACAGAATAAGAACTGCTACTCTCAACTTTATATATGAGAAAAAATAAGGTTGAGAGAGTCCATATGATTTTCCAAGTTCATACAATTTCTTAGCAGAGATGAGTTTGGGGCAGGTTATTTCTTTTTCCAATGCTAGAGCTTTCTTCTCCACCATGGTTTTCAAATGCCCATTGAGATTTTTTTTTGGGTATCTGTTCTTTACCTGAACACATCGATATGGGTGTGGTTAATTTAATGTGTCAATTTGACCTTTCAAAAAAATTTGTGTGTGTCTATGAGGTTGTTTCCAAATATGATTAGCATTTGAATCTGTGGACTCAGTACAACAGATTGTCTTCCTTAACGGGAACAGGCATCATCCAATCCATTGAAGGTCTGAATAGAACCAAATGTTAGAGGAAGGAGAATTCATGCCTCTTCTTTTTTGCCTGCCTACTTGAACTGGGATATTGGCCTTCTCTTCACCTGGTTCTCTGGATTCATAATGGAATTCGACTACTGGCTTTCCTGGGTCTCCAGCTTGTAGATGACAGATGATGGAACTTCTCAGTCTCTATGATCGTGTGAACCAATTTCTCATAATAGATCTCTTTCTATAATAGAGCTGTTCACATATAATGGGTATTCATATTCTTACCTGAGTGCATGTGCCCTCCAAGTTTTACATGTCTTTTTCTTCCTCACTCGTTTCTCTTCCCTACTCTGGCCGACCAAACCCATCTTAGATTTTTGGCACCTTTGGATCTGGTTCTAAAGCAGGCAGAGGGCTGGGGACGAATCAGATGTTGACTAAGTCTCATTTATAATTCTGTCAAGAATCTCTCATGAAAAAGCTGAGCATGGGCATTTTCAGAAATGGAAGCAAAACAGAGCAAATCAGAGTGTAAAGGGGAGAGTACAGAGACCTTCACTACTGTAGGGTGTGCTTTTGAGAATACTGAGGATGAATTGCAGTCTGAAGAGGAAGGAAACTGCAAGGATATGAGGGATGGGGATAGTTTAAAAGGTCACAAGTTTGATCTCAATAATTTGAGATACCTTAATAACTTATTTTATAAACATATATAACAACGTGTCAGGAGGGGGATGCGGGGGGACGGTTAGAACCAAATTTCTGCCTTGGAGGTACTTATTGTTGAGTAGAAATTCTCTATCTAAAAAGATGGACAGTGTATTTTAGGTGGAGGGAAAAGCTGAGAGTTTTGATGAGCTTGGGGAGCAGAGCAGCTTGGTGTTGGGGGAGCAGAGAGTGCATGGGGACTCTGAGGCCTGAGAACTAGGTGGTGGGAAGAGCCTTTCAGGCCCTCCTGTGGACTTTATTCTGTGAGAGATGAGGTCTCATTTGAGGGTTTCATGGGGGTCAGTGAAAGTGCCATTTATGCTTTTTTTTAAAAATGCAGATCATTCTGATCACAGTGTCAGAACAGACTGGCGTGGGCAGAAGTTGCATGGTGAGAGAGCATCCCTTGAAGTCACACATGTGGAGAGTTGTGGTTGTTCCTTCAGGGGTTGGCCTGGGAGGATGGGCTGTGGTGGAATAGAGCGAATCCAGCTGTGGCTGTTTGGACCAGACAGGTGATTGAGAGAGGGCCAAATAAAGAGACAATCACCTGCCTTGGAAAGCTTCCTGTCTCTATCACCATCCGGCACCACTCAGGAGCACTACTAAGAACCCTCTCCAATCCCTCTGGCCGTAATTGCTTTCTCCCTCATGTCACCATGATAGGGAGAAGGAAGGCAACTTGGCCACACTAGGAAAACAAAAAAAAAAATTAATTAGGAAAAGGATAAGATGTCTTTTAGGGAAGATACATTCTTTTCACTTTTCCTAGGATTTCAAGACAAATCCATTTCGGTGGGACCAGTGTTAAAAAAAAGTAAGTGAAAGGGGTCATCTGGGATGAGAGTGTGGATCACACAGGTGGCAGATCACCTGAGAGTACCTGAGAGGAAGGGACAGTTGCTGAAGGGTGACAGGAAGAGTACATCTGGTAGCATGGTTGGCATGGCGATAATTCACAAGCTGAATCGGGCAAGAATTGTCATGTTGTTTACACCTTTTATATTTCAGACATCATTTCCCAGGAATAGCAGCCAACATTAATGTAGGGCTTACTTTGTGCCAAATATAGTTCTAAGTATTCTACCTTTTTTAACTTACTTCATCCTCTCAACAACATGAGATAGGGACACTCTCCATCCTATCTGTATAGGTGAGAAACCAGAGGCCTGGAACAGATAAATTCTGGAAAGCGACAGTCTCAAGATTTGAATACAGGCAGTCTGGTTCTAATGCTGACTCTCTTAATCACTTAATTTACTGCCTCTGCACATTCAGTTCCTCAATAAAACTTTCTGTGCAGAGCCCTTGTATTTTAAATCATTTATTTCTAGATGGAAATACGACATTCATCAATATTCCATTAAAGGAAATTAGCTGGCACCATTCAAAGAAAAAAGAATGGACAGAGGTTCAGCTTCTAGTCGGTGGTTAGTTGACTGCATATTTGTCACCCTCCCTAGGTCTTCAGCCTCTTAAAGTGTCCCTTACTCGGTGTTTCTGTTATAAAAGCTGGTAGAGGTTTTTGTATAAAGGAGATACTCACAAATGCCTATTTGTCAATTCCTTAATATACTTCCCTCCCCAATTTAATAATCCTAAACACAGCCAGGATTTGTCAGAGTCCTCAAGCTGCTCCACCTGCCACCCTTCTAGTACGGAATTGTCACTGGCAAATGGCTGTCCAGCCAAGGACATTGCCAGCCACCTTGCATCCTGGTGGGACTATTTGAAATTCTGGCAATAGAAGGAGAAGAAGAGTTACTCAGACTAATAGATTTTACTAAAAGGAACATAATTTGTGTGTGTGTGTGTTTGTGTGTTGTGTGTTTGTAAGCCACAGTGGCTTTAGGGAGGTTGCTTATTGTAGAAACTAATCTACCCTTATGAATATATAGTGAGTTTTTAAACAATAATAAAAAAGGGCATCCTGTTTCACAAAGGACCTGTGGCCATGTAGTTTGACCTGAGGCAGAAACTCCCTCGGGACTTGTCTTTGTCCTGATTAGTTCAGTTGTCACCATCTTGTCCTCCTCGAGCAGTTAGGACACATGAGAGCCCGAGTTCTGAATGTCAGAGAGAATGGCAGCCCCAGAGTGCTTCTCTGACAAAGGGCCATTGTGTAACCAACCATCATTCCATTCCTTCCCAGTGCCCGTTCTGCCTCTTGTTCTTTTTTGGCTGGCCCTGTGAGGGAAATTTCTGTTTAAATCCACTGTCCATTCTTCTCCCCAGGTGTTTTTGCCTTTAAAATGCATTTGGTCTTTGAATTCAGACCGATCATAGTTTTTGCCCAAAAGAATAATCATCTACTTGCGGCTCAGCTGGTCACTTCATTTCTCTGGCTGGCTGAGGAAAGTATTATTATTAGACAATTTTTCTTCTCTCTAAGGGGAAAGAGCAGCGATTTGTTCCTCTGTTGAGGTCTCCAAAGAAGGTGAAAAATATACTTTTTCTGGTGGCTTTTGTGTCTGAACACCCCGCACAGTGGAGGAGGTAGTCGTCATTGCCCAGGATGGAGGGTTTATTGATGGAGATCATATATGAGAGGCCTCTCCTGACACAGCTCTGCAGCTGGTGCCCTTGCTGGCACCTCAGCAAACCTCCATTATGAGCTTTCACAGAAGGCTCCAGGAACCATAACAACAGAGTTGGCAGGGAAAATCTCCCTGATTTTTACACACTCCTGCTGAGCTCCACTTCCGAAATGTGTCTTTCTTTTCCCCCTCAGGAAGTATTTCTTACCCTTGAACAGTACATTGTCTTTACAAAGAGATCCCATGTCCCATGTGGACCGTCCCACGGGATTTTCACAAAACCTTAGCAAAGTCAGGAGGGCAGAAATATTTGCCCAACTTATAGAAGGGGAAACTGAGGAAAGATAAAGCAACGTACTTAAGGTAACATAGCTTCCAAAAATAGGGTAGCAACTAGAATCTCTTGTACCTCCTTCTCCCTTCATGGTGTCACTTCTCATAGAAAATGAGATTAAAGCTTCAGATATGTGTGGGCTTCCTTAAATCAGAGTCCTCCAGCTCAGCAAAGAGAAAAATCTCATTCTAATCATTATATTTCCATTTACAAAAGTGCAACTAGGTATGCCTGAGGCGCATTGGAATCATGTTATATATATATATTGTAATAAAAAGGTGAAGCTGGGTAAGGGAAATGTCATCTTTTTTCCTAATAGAACATACTTGAAAATATAGATGAACTAATAATATCTGGGACTTGCTTTAAAATAGAGGGGGAACGTGGTGGACATCGATGAAATGAAATTAGCCACTTATTGGTCATTGCTAAAGCTGAGTCTTAGTTACACTGGGTTATGTTGCTTTCTGCATATTTTTAAGTGTTTAAAACATTCTGAAACAAAATCGTCAACATATGAAGATATAATGGTAGGTAGAGAAGGCCTTATATTTGGAATTTTGAAGCAGAAGTCGTAGACCATTTGGTGAGCAGATTGAAGACAGCATCAGCTGCAAGGATTCCTGTAATCACTGGCACTGATACTGACTCCTGTTTCATTATTATTTGTGGGAGAGAAATTTCCCCCTATTTAACTAAGCAAAGTGCTTCTTGCCCCTGTAAGTTTTCATTCTTGCTAACAACATTTAATTTGGTTTTTAAGTTACACCAAGATGTTTTGATGAGCTGGTCATGGGCCACTAATGATCCAGCCTTCAGAACTTGAATTCCTGAGACAAGTTGCAAAGGGCCTGTTGGGAGAAAGTAATTGGAGGGAAAAGAAAAGACCCTATGAATGTTTAAAGGAAGGAAAAGGGGCTGGTTAAGAGGCCCTCTTCAAGGAGCAGGGAGCGGGAGAGCCAGGGCAAGACTCTGGGAGCTATTTCCAGAGGGGAAAGTGGAGACACCAAGGCTCTTCACCATCAGCCTTAACTATCGGTGACCTTGAGCAGAAGCCAATGCCTCCAGACGTGTGAGGCTCAGAGCTCCCAGAGCCGGCTCTGCCAGACAGGGCTAAGCCATTTTAACATATTGCTTATCTCATTGGCAAAAAAAAACAGGTTGGAAAACTCTGCAGGTGTTCTCATGGGCTCCATGCAAGGGTGGTGGGTATGGGGGTTGAGAGGCTGCACCCTGAAAAAGTTACTTCTATGGGTTTTTATTATCCTCAGTTCTGGAATTTAAAAGGATGATTATTTATAAAAACAGTTCATCCACAACATCTCACCTTATGTTCTGGGAAGCTGTGGATTCTTAGACAAGGTGTGCATGGATGTCCGTTAACTCAGCAGGTTAGGAGGCGAGGTTTAAATTGAAAACCATTCAAGACTTTTTTGTTTTGCTTTCGCCCAAATGCATGTTTTCTTTTAAATTAAACCTGTATGAATGTTATTCATTCTTTTATCTCTCCCTTCTCCCCCAATAGCTAGTTTTAATTTAATTGAATAGTCCCACTAGAGACAGATTCTGGTTTCCTACTTTGACAGTGACATTTTGTGGGAGGTGGTTTCTGAATTGAAACTGTAAGAAAAGTCCTCTGAACTCTTGGAGGGAGGCCTTGGCACTCAGGTACCTGGGCCCTGACAGATGCCAGACTTGTTGGCAGTAAGTTCTGTGTCTCTATTGATTAGATGCAAAGAGCCTTAAATGCATCCACACCCATTATCTCTTGTCATCCTCAAGTGACCTGATATTATCTCAAATGAGCCTTATCACCCCCATTTAGAAAATGGAATAATGAAGACTTACAGGGGTGGCAAGTAGCCAAGAGCTCATTTCTCCAGCTCCCAGGTCACACCAGGAAGCACGTTGCTGTTCCAATCTGCAGGATGGTTGTCCTCTCCTGCCTCTTATACTGCAGATTTGCTTTCCAGAAAATCCATCTTTTTTACTCTTCTCCTTGGTTACCAGAGGATGACAAAGAGACCGCTTTGCAAATGAATAACTTTAGAACCCCAGCTTCAATATAACACCAGGGTAACCACCTGCACTTATGGAATCTTTGCTGAATTTCATGTCCCAGGACGGGGTGTTATCTAAATGCCAAACATGGTGATTGTGGAACAGCGCACTCCTCATCCCAGGGAGCCTCTGCAAACTCACACATTTTTTTCTAAACTGAGAAAAATTCTCCTAATGCATCACTTGAACACAACTTGTCAACAGTCCACTCTATTTTCTTTTGTTCACAACCCCCAGGATGGCCTGGGAAGGGGGGAGAACTTCATAGCAAAAATGAATGAATGGGAAGATTTGAGCATTAATTTGAGTCCCATGTTCAAATGTTGGCTCTTTGAGCAACCCTGGGTGAGCTATTATTCTTTCCAGGTCTCAATTGCCACAACTGTAAGAAATTAAAAGGAAAAAAGAAGGGAGATCTTGGGAGTAGAGGAAAGGAATTGAGGAGGGAGGGAAAAGGGAGGAATTGGAGAATGGGATAGAGAAAATTATGCTGTGTCTGTATATGAATATACCACAGTGAGTTCTATTTTTATGTATATTTATAAAGCACCAGATTCAAAAATAAATAAATAAAAGGAAGACCAATAGAGTAGAGGAAGGGAAACAGGAGGAGAAAGGAGGAGGGAAAGAGGAGGCACTGGGGACTGAAATGGAGCAAATCATATTCCATGCATGTATGATTATGTCAAAATGAACCTCACTATTATGTGTAACTACAATGCACTAATAAAAACATTTAAAAAAGAAATACAAAGGAGAGTAAGAGCCTTAATGGGGTTGCTATGGTACTTAAGAGGGGCAAATGTATGAAAAATACCTGTATCAATGTAATAAAAACAATAGTGACAATCTCAACACTTTCATGTTTTTGAAGAAGTCGCACATTGGATGGTTCCTCTCACTCTGCCTTTGAGAGGCTGAAGCACCCTGAATTAAAATAAAAGCAAAAATCTTCTTGAGGGGTGAGGAGGGAGTTTTAAAAGCATAGTTGGCTCAGAGACGAATATTGTTATAATGATCACAGAAACCTTTGATTATGGGGAAAAATGACTGTGACATGAAGGAATAAGGATCCTTGGAAAGGTAAGAAGGTTTGGAAAAAAAAAAAAAAAGCCTCGTTGCCTAGTGCTAAAATACCGAGGGCTGGAATTTGGTTTAAGTCATTGAGCTGAAAAAATTGGCCTCATCCTTGTCTTAAGAGAATGATCCAGTGTAAGACTGACCTAGGGGTCAAGGTGTGCGTGGTAGCTGGCTCCTTCAGGTGCTAGCATAGAGAAAATGGCTTATGGAAGGAAAGATAGGCATAAAGATTTGGCTACTCTATGACCTCTTGACCACCGAGGGACAAAAGTGGAGACAGCATTGTAGCTGGACACACCTCTTTAATATCTTCAGAAATGAATGCTTCAAGCACCTCTTCTGAATCCAGCATTTTAAACTTGCAAAGCATTATGTGATACTCATTATCTTACACCAAGGTCAAGTTCACTCAACTCACATTGATTACCTTCTATGCACCAGGTATTATTCTAGATTTGTAGAAAGAGAGAAGCACAGGGCCAGCATGGTCCTTCCTGATTTTTATGAACTATGCAATCTGTTAGAACAATAATTGCCATTCAGGGCTAGGGTGCAAACAAATATGAGGCTGTTGCTGAGGAAACGAGAGAATTGCAAGGAAAAACTTCTTTTGGCAGTGGCTCATTTTAGGGAAGTCTTAGTGATGGAGTTCAGGTTTGAACCTAGGGGGCTCATGCTGCTTGAGACACAGGCCCCTCAAATTATGCTGCAGTTGATCATGAAAAGGGTTAAGAGGTCATTCTCTCATTGTCTGCTGGCCTTGTTGTATCATTAGCAAGAATCGCCTGTAGAGCCAACGTGTCTCCACTCGACTGGTTTATGGAAGGTCTGATTTATGCCAGTCATGGTGGTAAATGCTGGGGCTAAAACAATGCACACGATACAGTCACTGCTTTCAAGGATCTCAGTTGAAGGGTAGGAGGGAGAACTGCAGTTTGGTGTTCTATAGGCAGTGACACAGGTGAAGGGTGGCTGTAGGAACCCAGAGAAAGGGAGCAGTTAGCTGAGCCTGTGGGGCCTCAAAGACTTCTGGGAGGATATGAATCAGTGCCCAATCTCGTGGGTGCATTGCATTAGAAAAAAACACTAGTGGATTATTTTTGGTAAGAGGAGTATCTCCTACCAAAACCTGCAAGTAAGAGGAGTTTTGCTATTTTCAATCATCTGCAGGGGAAAAAAAAAAAAAAAAAACAGGGGTAGAGCAAAGACATGAGGAGCTTGCAAGAACAGTCTGATCTGTGAAAAGTCAAAAACCCCTTATTGAACCCCAAATGGGGAATTTGGACTTTGTCCTGAAGGAAAACAGTTTAAAGCAAGGTGGGTCTGGGGATGGAGACAGAGGCAGATAATTTCAAAAGTCTATGGTGAGGTGGGGGACATGTACTTTGGCATCAGACAGATCAGGGTCCCTGTCTTTGCCAAGCTCCTTATAGGCTACGTGACCTCTGAACCTCAGTTTTTCCCTCTGTAAGATGAGGATAAAAACAGACTTCCTCATTAGGTCGGTGTGAGTATTTAATGAGATAATACAAATGCTCATGAAGTTCCCACCAGGGTGCCTAAGACAGTTAAGTATTTGATAAATGATAGATGAAAAAAAAATGAGCTGGAATTTTCATCACCTCTGGTTCTGTTAGCAACAGCTTTTTATCCACCCACACTTTATTATCATGTTTCTTAGAGTAAGTAACGTTTTTTAGTTAGAAATTCCAGTCTCCTTCCCCAATATCTGCTTTGTTGGCATAATTAGAAGGTTAAAAGAAAACAAGGGGGCAGACACCCTGCCCTGTTCTATTTCTGTTGGAGGCTGGGATAAGGTGGAAACATTTTCAGTCCTGCCAACTCGAAGAGGAAGAAAAATGTGAGAAATTGGAGCCTGGGCAAGGGGAGGACTCGATTCCTTCTTCATCTGTCGCTGTGCAAAACACAGCCCTGGCACTTTGTAAGCACCCATCAGTGTTGGCTGGGATTGTCATTGATCTGGGAGTGTGCAGAGGCTGCCAGCCCAACAACAGGCCAAGAAAAAGGCTCACAGGACAGATCTTCCTTTGTTTTAGATTTTAAAAATATCTCCATGGACAATTATGAAGTGTCCAACTTCTGTGTTTAACGCTCACCAGTCCAGGCGTCTGGCATAGTTTTCCCAAATCAAAGCAATGCCTTCACCCCTCGCTGCATGCATTTGCATCTCTTGTGTATCCTTAGTGTCATTAGGGGGAACCCTCTAGGGAAGGGGGCACATCAACTAACACCTTTAATCCCACATGGCTTACTCTGGTTCTATAGACTATCTGTGTAATAATAGTTTATGGACAAGTTAGGAGAAAAGAAAACTGAGTTTATAAGTGGGTAATCATTTTACCTTTCCTTTCTCTGGAACTCAATCTGACTCAGGAAAACTAGCAGCTGCTCCTATTTATGTTGAGGATCAGTGCGAGCCCTAAAGAGTAGGGTTTTATTTTAGATGAAAGGAGTGTCCTTATTAGAGCATCAAGCAATGCAGTTGACGGGAAAGGAAAAAAGCTCAATAACATCAAAAGCTCAATATGTTATGTACTCATGAGTTAGATTGAGTGTAGCATCCAGGAAAGCATTTTAACCTTCTTGTTCTTTCTTGTCTTTCTTATTCTCAAACTTCTTTCTATATATGTTCCTATCTCTAGCTTCATTGTTTATTTTGCTTGACTTCTTAAAAGTGAATTGTTTCATTTCAACTTTTTTTTTTTTTTACCTTATCTCAGGTTACCATTTTTATGTAATTTCCATGGGTTGCATTTTGTATCACAGTGATACCCATTTTAGCAAACAGGTAGAAAATGCAACACAAAGGAGAGTTATGGGATTATTTTAAGGAAATATAAAGTGACCACAGCTGGACTGCTGAACAAATATGATTGAGCAATGGAGTAGGAACCAGAATGAGATACAGAGGCATGACATCCAGATGACCTTGATATTTGGAGACTTACAAGTGATCAGCACAGCTGATATAGCCCATAGCTCTGGGGCATCTTTTTGAAAATGTGCATTTGATAGTGGTTGGGTACAGACAAAATGCTCCTAGAAAATGCATGATTTGTGTAGGGGGTGACTGAAGGCAAATGAGCCAAAGAAGAAGCCAGGAAGATGTGGAGCTGTAGATCCACACCCAGGCTATGGGCCTGGGTCTAATTCCCCTGCAGAGAGGGGCCTGAGGCAGAAGGTGAGAGGGGCAGTTTCAATGGAGACAAAGGGCATGGAGGGAGGACAAGGGGGTTAGGGAGGGGAGGGGAGAGGGAGTATTTTGGTGACACAGACAAAGCAGGAGACTTACTGTGAATGTTGCTTGAGCAGGACCAACGGGACCCACTTCTCAGTCCCAAAAGAGGCACAGCACCAGTTGTGCCTTGAGTGACAGTCTCCTGCACCACTGCTCCTCTCATGTGGCAGCAGTGGGATTGGAGAGGTATCATGTGAAGTGGCTTCATGGGCTGTGAACGTCAGTGAAAAGGATAGGAGTGCTTCTATACGCATGTGACACATCTCCAGGAATTTTCAGTGTAACTCAAGAGCGAGGTGAAGTCTGACATTACTGGGGAGTGGGGAAAGAAGCCATGAACTTTGTAATATACTGTTATTTCAGAGTGATTTGTTGTTACTATGGCTGCTACAGTATATGGGTTGGTAACATTCCAGAAGGAAATAACACATAGTTTGGCCAAACATTGAGACAAGAAGCATAGCTTGGTTTGTTTAGGTTTGTTTTTTGCTTTATAAAAAATTTCCAATCATCTTTTCTTCTTTAGAAACTTCCATGCTGGAAGACAAAATTATTTCCTTAATTTCCCTTTCAAACTCGTCGATTAAATTTACTTCACCCCCTGCACAATTTTGTTCCTTTTTTTTTCCTTTTTGTGCAATGGCACTTTTTAAAAAAAATCACTGGTTGGTTTTGTTTTGTTTGACCAAATCTGTTAGCACTGAATTACCTTACAGGAGTCTTGTGCAAATATTATATAAACATTTATAATAGATTGCTCCTAAAGTACCAGGTAGCATTTATCATCCTAGGACCTGCTCCCTTTGCAGTTATGATTCTTAAGAGGCAATTCTCAATCTGAAAGAAGGAGACAGAAGTATTAAAATGGAGCAAGGAGCCCAGACTCAGGGTTGTGTCCCATTGCACACCGAGTTATATAAGCCTGCATGTGGCACAACCTGAACCTCAGTCTCCCCATTAGACTAGAGCTAATGACAGTCTCTGTCATAGGACACTATGACACTGTGTCATAGGACATTATGAGGGTTACATGAGAGACTGTGATCTTAGAATGTGGCAGTGGCAGGTATCTAGGGAGGTTCAATGATGGGCTCTTGAATGAGCAAGGGAAGGGTTATAGCCCTGTGCTCTTGGTTCAGGTTTTAACCTCCTAAATCAGGATGGAAGTAAAATTCATTATAAATCAAAATTGAGGTAAAATATATTATGTTCCCCTGTGGATGATACTAATGAATTTTGGTTTCTGTCCATAGACAGGATGGTCTTTTAAGCTGAAACTTCAAAAGTCAGGGGAGAAACCAACACTTCAAATTGTATGGATCCGGTGATGTAACATTATGTTTTTGAAATGCCGAGAATTTGTTGGTTTTAATTGCACTCTGCCGCAACATTCTAGTCATCTCCAGAATCAAGAGATCCTGGGCTATTGTTGAAATAGGATGGGCTTGTAGCCTGACACACTTTCTGGCATCAAATCCTGTCTTGGTGACATATCAGTTATATTTTGGAGATAATTTAAGACTTTTCTGAGCCTTCCTCTCTTCTGTACAAAAGAATTGCAGTGCCCACCACCAGATACATCATCGTTTCCTTTATATATATATACATTTTTTTTTTTTGGTGGCCCTGGGGATTGAACCCAGGGCCTTGTACATGTGAGGCAAGCACTCTACCAACTGAGCTATATCCCCAGCCCTCCATTTCCATATTTTAAATTCCAAACCAACATTAAGGCAGACTAATCAGGTATTAGTATTTGAAGGTGCAATGCATTGTGACATACTAAGAGGACACTTGGAATTTGAGTTTTTCTTCACAGTGTCATAAATGACCAGGAAACAGAAGTTCCTTAGAGACTTTCAGGCAGTGAGAGATAATGCACCAAATCATTCTGTGTTAAGTAGTCATCCTTTGAAGGAAGAATTGGTAAACCTGGGGCATAGTTTTGGAGATATATGGTCAGTGGAATGCTTGTATGTTGGGAAACAAGATGCTGCTATTTACTAAGCAACTTCTATATTCCATTCACTGCCAAGTGATTTCCGTGAACTAGTTTTGGTTTTCACAGCAACCATGGATTCAGAGTCTGTTTCATTATTTATGAAGTGTTCAATTCTGGACAAATCATTTAACCTCTCTCACCTTTGGTGTTCTCCTCAGTATAGAATAATAACCTCTTCGTTATGCATTGTGAAAACCAAATGAGATAATACCAATGTGCTTTATCAACTGTAAAGTGCACAGTAAATGGTACCTATTGTTATGAAAGAAAATAACTCACAGGCACAGAAATCTGACCACTTTTGATATTTCAAAAAGCACCTAGCACCATGCATTTCTATAGGAAAAGTAGTGTAGAAAGGGGCTAACTCATTTATTGGGCATCTACTATATTTCAATGTTTTGTGGGGTCTTTCACTATTGACAGTGTATGAGTGGCAGATTCTATATAACTGTATACCTTCCTGTTGTCATCTTTAGTGCCACAGTACATAAGAAAGAAAAAAAAAGAAATTTGGGAGAGATACTTGCATAGCAATCTTAACCCCAGCTTTGGAGTCTGTTTTAGGAAGGCCTGCAATACTACATCAAAGTCGCCCAAATTTTTTTCTTATGAAAAAAAAATGTTCATAAGGTAATATCTATTCTCTGCCTCATCCCTTTATGATGAAGACAAAAATAAACATCCTTTCACTTGATCATGATGTTTTTCCATTTATTTATTTATTTGAGAAAATTCTCCTCCAAAGCACTTCAATCAAATCTCCTTTTGTATTTCCCCTCCCCAATGTCTGCTCAGCCAGGCGGCACGCATGACACCGCAAATTGCTCATGACTAAAGAATCAGAACACTTGCTGTAGCTTATTTTCTTTTATCCACTTTTTGGTGCTTTCAAAATCCTAGTACTGATGGCATGAGAGGTGAACTTTTCCTTTCTCAGCTTTGGGATAAAATATGCTTTGCCTAAAGCATGCTCTGAGCATGTTCCTTTGTACCTTCAAGATGGAAGGAAAGAGTGGAAACAGACTGACAGACCCACCTGAGCACGTTTCTGGTTTATAGGGAGTGAGCTAGTGACTCACTGATTTTCCTGACAGAACTGTCACCTTCCTGATGCACAGGTGGGGGACAGCTCTGGCTGTTTCTAGGAAGGAGTCCACAGGGTTTCTACAAACTTGCGAAGCAGGGAGTCAGCATCTGTGGGCACAACAGTCGGGGCCTGCTTTGACTTATCTCTTGTTCTCAACTCTCATTTCCCCAAAATCTGATCACTTCTTTCTTGGAAATATACCTTGGATCTAACTTACTTCTCTATTTCTTGTTTTATTCTGGTCCAGAGACTTGTTTACCTCCTGATCAAATAACTACAAAGGCTTCTACTCTGTCTCCGTTTCACAAATATTTCCCTTTTCAAATTTCTTTTGGACACCTGCCTTCAAGAGAATGCTCTGAAAACATGACTTTCCATTCCAGTTCCACCACTTTCTATGGCTTCCCATTATTGATTATATAGAATTTATAATCCTCTGTCTTACTTTTAAGTAAAGAGGGCTCAGATCTGCTAAAAAATTAAGTTCCAGTCTTGGGTTGCATTCTTGGCCTTGCCAAATCTTGGCTCCGTGTCTTTGGGAAGGTCATCTCCCCTCTCTGGATCTTTACTTCTACATTTATAAAATGAAGGTTGGCATAGACACATTGGACTCTATGTGCCTAGTTCACAATGATCCTCTTTTCACAAAATCATAACATCCACCTCTCCCTACTTCCCTATCTCCTTCTCTCTTTCCTTCATTTTCTCTACATTTCAATTTGAGATTTTAAAAATTCTGGGAATCATAGAAGTTAATGGCTCACTTGAGTCATATAGTCTGTCTTCCCACATTATGTCCATCATCTCTGATTTAAAAGGAATCAAGTCCCCTCCAGCAAGATTCAGATACCAGAGACCTCCATCCAGAGTTGCTTTCTGGGGCAGGGTGTGGGAGGGGGAGAAGGGAACCAGCAGAGACACTGGAACTGTACCAAAGAAAGCTAAGAAGAAGGGCACAGAGTGCTGATGATGAAATGAACAGATCCGGCAGGTATTAGGGAAGGGAGGGTCTTTCCTGTACCCTTGCTAGATGTTCTGGGGTACATGGCTTTTAGTGTAACATTCTAAAGGCAAAAGATGAGCAAAAGTTTAGTGGGAGTAGCATCAGAAAACAAGGGTGTCATTAAATCCCAGATCATAACTGTGGCCTAAGGAATAGTTTTTGAAGACTTAAAGCTCTTTCTTCCCTAGGGTTTAGTCTAGCTCATGGTTTTTATCCTGCTAGCCCGGTGTCTCCTGCATTCTTCCTAATCTTGCTAAATGGCAACTCCATTTTTCCACTCATTCCGGTTTATAACCCTATAGCCATCTTTGACACTTTTTTCCCCTCATACCCCACATGCAATTTGTCAGCAATCTTGTTTTCTGTACCTTCCAAATATACCCAGAAACTGACCTCTTCTTGTCACTTCCACTGTTGTCACCTTCATGTGATCCATCATCTCCTCTTCAATGGATTATTTTAATAGTCTCCTAACTGGTCTTCCTGGATCTGTCATGACTTTCTTCCTTTATTTTTAACAGTAGCTCTTTTAAAGCATAAATCAGATTACATCCTTTCAATGATTTCTCAACTCACCTTGAAGAAAATCTAGTGTCCTATTAGGGGCGACAAGCCCTTCATTACACTCAACCTCTTACTCTCCGACTTATCTTACACTGCACCTTCTTCATGTGTCTGTTTCCCTCATGGAATTCTTTGCTTTTTCTTGCACATGCAGATGTGTTTCTACCCAGGATTTTTGCTATTGTGAATTCTTCTCCCAAACAATCTTCTCCCAGATGTACCATGATTTATTCCTTCACTGTATTTTAGGTCTTTACTGAGTTGCTTTTTTCTCTGCTGGCCTCCCTGACCAGCAAAATCTACCATGTCTCACAATCCCTAATTTCTTCTTCGACTTTTTTTTTTTTTTAGAAGAATGTATCACTACATACCACATTATATATCTGATCCATTTTCCCCATTCATTATCAGTCATCACCTGTAGAATGTAAGCTCCATGAGAGCTTATCATCTGTTCCTGTAGTCTGTCATGTTTTCTGCTGTGTCTCTAGCATATAGAACAATATCTGGCAGATAATAGGAAATTGATAATCATTGATTGAATGAATGAATGAGTTGGTTCCAAGCAATATTTGCTTTCTTCTTTCCTTAGAATATAACTCTGAATTACTTAAAGGCCTTTGCTGCCTCAAATTTGGTTTTAAACATTGGACTTAGATAAAGAAATCTAGGAATGATCATACACTTCCATTTGAAGTGAACCTCACTCCCTCCCCAGTCTTGACACTGGATGAGTGATGCAGATGAAATGTCAGTTGCTCACAGACCCACAGACTAGAAAACTGTGGATGGCTGATGAGCTCAGTTAACCTCTGCTCTTTGTCCTCTCTGAGCAGTATCTAGAAAGCAAACTGTCAATGAAAATACACTGGATCCTTTGGCTTGGTTATGCTGCCTCTTATTCATAATAAGCTAGAAGAAAGGCATCAGAATGAGACGCAGGATTTTCCACTATCCATGGGGTATCCTAGAATTACAAATAACAGAGCTGTAAAGGGCCTCTTAAAGTGGTGAGCTGGGAAAAACAATGAACTAGACAGGAAACAAGTTCTATTTTTTTTTTTTGGCAGAGTTCTAGTTTATCACCTTTCTTTCTTTCTTTTAATTGCTTTTATTTTTTAAATACATGACAGTGGAATGTATCACAATTTTTATTACACATATAGAACACAATTTTTCATATCTCTGTTTGTATGTAAAGTATGTTCACACCAATTCGTGTCTTCATACATGTACTTTGGATAATGATGTCCATCACATTCCACCATCATTGCTAACCCCCTGCCCCCTCCCTTCTTCTACCCCTCTGCCCTATCTAGAATTTGTCTATTCCTCCCATGCTCTCTCTCCCTATCCCAATTCCATCACTTTATAGAAGAACAAACTGAGGCCCAGAGATGATTTTCCTAGATTGTATAATGATGTACCGTGAGTGTCACAAACACACCCAGGTCTTTTCACTCACTTTCTTGGCTCATTCCACCAAGCTGCTTGACCTTCTTGCCCTAGGACATTCTACTTGAGACAGGATGATCTCCTCTAAGTGTTGGGCTAGATGAAGGTATTCTGCCCTCATTTATGGGAGCACCAAACCTGGAGGTGGGTGGGCCTCTGAGTGTACAAGGCAGGAAATTAGCCCCATGTCAGAATTCTTGGTCGTTCTGGAGATGATGATACAGAATGGTGTCCAGCACTGAGAAGCAGCTCTGAGCCCAAAGCAATTAACTGACTATTTTAACATTAGAGGATTATGTTTTGAAATGAAAGAATAAATATAAATATGAGATGATGTATCATTTTTTAAAAGTTTTTACCTTATGGTATTCCTGTAAATATAAATTAGACCCTCAATACAACTTCTAAGGCTCTGTATAATGTAATCTGAAAGTGCCTACTGAGGCTGAATCTGAGGTAACTGAGAGATATATAATCTGGATATTTTAAAATGTTGCTTCAGGAGATTGGAGTAGTTTATAATCTTAAGTTCTCAAAAGGGGAAATATGCCTGTCTTTCTTCCGTTTCTCCATTTTCTTAAATGTTGTTATTTTTTCTTCATTATAAATTCTTATTTAAGATATGTCATCAACTCTTTTCCTTAGCTGTCCATGATGTCTGGAAATGGTAAAGAGATACATCTTGGAGTCTTGCTTCCTGTGTCCAAATCCTAGATGTACCACTTGGGTTACTTAATTGCTTCATGCCTCTGTTTCTGTTGGCATGAAGCAATTAAGCAAGTGGGTTGTTATGAGGAATCAATGAGATGAGGCAAGTGACATTGGAGCTCTGCCTGACATACAGTGTGTACCCAATGTGCCTGAGCCCAATAGGCACATATTGTCATGTCTAGAGTCCCAGCTGTGCTCCCTTTTTGCTATCTGTCCTTGAGTAAGTCACTTAGTCTCAGTTTTCCTCAATGACCAGGAAGCCTGGACTCCCTGATTATTCCAGCCTTGATTATCTGGTGAATGGAACACCCTGGCTTTCTTTCTGGCTTCTTGACCACCACCTGTCAGTTCACAGATGCTCTATTCAATGTAATTCAATTCAGTTCAACTCATCAATTTAGTGCCCATTATTAATTATAATTATGGAAAAAGTATCTCCTGAGGTCTAAGACACGCGTAACACTCGGCAGACCTGAGACAAATAGAAATGAGGCATGGGGATCCCGGTTTCTGAGGTTCTTACCTATTTGAATGCTTTCTATAACTGTACCTCCTTTCTTAGTGGAGAGAAAATAAGAAAGACTGTCCTCTTAGGGGCTTAAAGGACTTTTTTCTTTAAACAATCTTGAGAAAAACAACGTCTAGCCAGTTGCTGAGAAATGTGCTTGTGATAACAAAGTGGTTCTAATTATTCCCTCCTTGAGGGGGAAGTTCCTAAAAGCTGGCAAGCCGTCCCCCTGAGGCTGCAGCAGACACACTACTCAACTTTGGTTGAAAACAAGAGGGTGGCTGTTATGGGGTTCAAACAACAGCAAAATAAACAAAGCTCCAATTATGATTCGAGGGAGGTAGATGGGCTTTTCTATTTAGTCAAAAGGAATTGATTTCCCCTGAAGTGTCACTTACACATAATGATTATTGGAAAGGAGACAACTTAAGGAGAGCAATGCAAAAATGAAATGAGGTGGGCTGCAGATCACTAGCTGATCTTGACTGCTTTCCCTGAAGGCAGAGTTAGAAAAATACAATAAAAGGGGAGGCAGGATATTTGCAACATTTTATCGATATTCATTTTTTATACTCATTTTTTTTCCATTCATTATTATTTTCTTTGTTTAAAGAAAGGGGTGAACTGAAGACCAACACACAAAATGGTAAATTTCAAGTTAACTTTGGGGGAAAGTTATCTATCTTTAATTGGGGCCTATTTATTTCAATGTGTAAAAGACTAAATTAACCCCATGTTCAATTAAGTTTCTCCAAAGGAATTCTTTATTTTGGAAATCATGTTGCTTCAGATTCAAAGATTTTCTAGGCGTATTGTGATCTCAGTCCATCCCTTCTGAAGGCAGTTAAGATAAATGAATGAAAAAAATCACTTCTAAGCTAAAATAGTTCTAGTGACTTAAGTCATTTATTTTTCTCAATTGCAAACTAAGGCAGGATCTCGTTTGTTCTATACTTAGTCACAGAGATTTTTTAAAGCCATTCATTGCACTTCACCAAGTTTCTCTCAAGCTCACCTTAGTTCTTTCTATTCAAACCTTCACAAACTGTTAAGAGAACACCTTTTTTTCCTACTGGATAATCTTGAATTAAAGACCTGGAATAGAAATGCTTCAGCTTCCTCCCTTTCACTCATGTGCTATACTTGGTACATTTCTAGAAATGAAGTTGACAATTCAGAAGTAATGCTTTCTCATTCAGAAGTAAAAGTTATTTCTTTGATTTCCTGCTATTAGAATAGCTCTCTAGGTGTTCTTTCTGCCTATTGCACAATTGTCTCACAACCATATATTTAAATCCCTTTATACCCAGCACATGTCTCACCTTTTTCAAGGAAGTGCTACACTATATTTATTCTAGCATAGGTACCTCTCCCTTCAAAGGACTTCTCCAGGACTCAAATATTGTTCTTCTCATCCTATCCTAATGTTGTCACATGATACACTAGAAAGTCTTGTTCTCTTTTTCTATGTTTGTGCAAATGTGTACCTACTCTCTTTAGCTGCATTAATAGAGTCTATGTCAGTGATGATGAATACCTGTAACCTCAGCTACTCAGGAGGTTGAGGCAGGAGGATTGCAAGTGTGAGGCCAGCTTCAGCAACTTAGTGAGACTCTCAAAATAAAATGAAAAGGACTAGGGATATAGATTAGTGGCAAAGCACCCTGGGTTCAATCCTCAGTAGTGGTCAGCAGAGGGGCGGGGTGTAGACAGAGGGTCTGTGTGTCAGGGCTTGCTCTTATATCCTAGAGAATTGCTGTGTACACTGAAAGTGTTCAATAAAGATGTGTTGCCTGTAGTTATGGGTTTGGGATGATGTATGGCTTCTGTTTAGAGTCTCGGTGATTTGCTGTTGAAGATGCTGAACTCGAGATTTTGATATAACTTTTGACTTGTTTTCCACTCGGTACAACTGTACACTCTCTGTTGCTGAAATTACTTCAACTGAATGGTCAGGACTGTAAATACACAGAGAGAAGGTCATTTTGTCTCTATTCTGCTCAGGAGAAAATAAATCTGTTCTTTTCCTTTGTTCTAACAAACTGAAGCAACCCTGGAAAACATCCTTTCAGTCGTAATTCCCTTTCCATGTGCTTTGCTCACCATGTCACAGTGTTTAAGAAACTGTAGTGCCTGCCAAGAAGAGCAGTCAGTGCTCTTATTTTGTAGGCGATAGTGTCATTACCATTCACTAGACCAATATTTAGGACGTGTGTACTGAATTATTTAAAATGAATAACGCACAGGGAAAATATTAAAATAAAAAATGGGATGAATAACTTCATTGTGATAACATTTATTTCTTCCTGGCTTGCCCAACTGTTTTTTTTTTTTTTTTTTTTTTTGGTGATGTTCAAGGACACACCAAGAACTTCGGAGATGATCATTCTGGGTGCCTGACTACTCTGCTGTTTTCGGCCACAGCCCACTCTGCCTCTGCTTTTCTTGGTCAAGAACATGGTGGTGGGATCGACTTCCAGCATGACAGTGTGAAGAGACCTGCTGTTGGGCTCCTTAGTGAAACTGATGAAAATCACAAAAACAAACATAAAACCTATTCAGAGCTTCTGGAAATAGCCCCCGCAAAAGCAAAGAGTTTTCAAGAATTTAGAAAAATGCAGTAAAAACCATAAGGGTCTGTCTATTTGAACCAAGACCATTGCCTCATCCTCCTCTCTGACCTCAAAGAAGTGGAGACCCAAGTCCAGACTGCTGTCCTGTTGTCAAGAACTCAGGGTTTTCTCTCTCCCAGCTTCCAAGAGGGGCAGCACATCGGCATTTCTCATCATCCCCCTAATCCTGTTGGGGAGGCGAAGTTTTTGGACAAGTGTGGTTAAGAGGTGCTGACTCACTTTCTTTTCATCTCCAGTGTGGCCTACTGAAAATACTGGGGCCCTGCGAGGTCTTGCCCCCATTCCTGGTACAGGTGCTCCAGCCCCTGAGAATCAAAACAAAAGGATCTTGGGCCCCTATCCCTGCTCACTGAGCACTCAGCTACTGGAGTGGTGGTATCAGAGAGAAGCCTCTTATTGAACTCATCCCCCAGATTCAGAGCCCTGGTTCAGAGAGTTTGCCTCAAGGGAGAAGCAGGTTATAAAATAGATAGTGGTACTGGTCCTTTAGATTTTTTTTTTCCCCAATGCAGCTGACTTCACGCACATAACATTTTAAAGCCAGTTGAACACAGTGAAGTTCAGCCTAGGAGCACTCTCAGGAACAGTGAAGGTTGTGGTGAGAGGCACTTGGGAGATTCATAGAGCTAATGGAACTCTAGGGCAGGCCAGTTAGTTTGTAGGAGGTGACTGGGAAAACAAGAGAGCTAGCAAGAGCCATTGTTGGGTCTGAATAAATATCAAAACTCTTGACTTTTAGAATGATCTCTTTGACGGAGCAACAATCTGATTGGATTATTTTAGAGAGGAATTTATCTCAAAGAATTATTGAAAGAATAGCACAATATGCCTACAAATACTGAAGTTTGACAGTGTGGATGAACTTTGAAAATATTATGCTAAGTAAAAGAAATATGTAATGAAAGACCTCATATTGTGTGATTCCACTCATGAAAGTCCAGATGAGAGGAATCTACAGAGACAGAAAGTAGATTAGTGCTTGCTTAGGGTTGAGTAGAATGTGGGCAGGTTGAGGGGTGATAGTTAATTTGTATGTTTTCCTTTTGGACTGCCAAGAATGTTTTAAAATTGACCATGGTGATGCTCATACCTATCTTTGAATATAAAAACCATTGAAATGTACACTTTAAATGGGTAAATTGTTTGGTGTATGAATTATGTCTCAATTATTTTTGTTTTTCAAAAAACAAGCTACAGTAAAAACAAGTCAGCAGTGGAATTCTTGTGTTCATAATGTCCAGAAAGTTTTTTTTTTTGTCTTTTCTTTTTTCAACCTGGGGATAGAACCACCCAGAGTTTCACACATGCAAGGCATGTGCTTTACCACTGAGCTACAATCCAGCTTATGCCTCAGAAGCTTGGAAATTGCAGGCTTAAAGTTCTTAACTTCGGAAACAGAGGATAGGCAATGCCTTTAATTAACCATATAACCTTAGACAAGTCATTTCATCTCACTAGTCTTCATTTTTCATTTCTAAAACAAGGGGAGAGAAATAGTATATACTGTCTCAAGTTCATCTAGCAAAATTTCTCTGATTTGAAGAACAAGGAAGGTTTGCAAAGGAGACTTGGCCTATCTAGGATTTTAAAAAGGAATTTTTGTGTCTATGACCTATTTCTCAATGTACATACTGCCTTTATTTGTCAACACGTTAGTTCCTTTGAGTACTTATAAAAGTCCCATTTGCCAAAATATGTTCTTAGTTAATCAGTCACCATATCCATTTCTTGAAGTGTGTTTTATAAAACATGGATTAGACAAAGTTGGACAGCCTCTGAGAGTCTAGAACTGGGGCTATACCATGCAGCATTTTTCAAATTCTTGATTTCACCATGGAATTATGTTTTTATGTAATGTCTTACGTAAATAGGGCTGTGAGGAATGCACATTTTTAAAAGCCAGAGCATAGGGCTAGCTGTTAAAAACTTGGGATCCAATCTCACAGTAAGATTTATATTTCAATTTCAGAGACTTAGAAATTAGAGAAATCTTTAAGGTTCTGAAGATAGATTTATTAACGATGGTATTGTGACAAGTAGTAGAAGAGATATTTTCAGGCAACTGAGCCACCTTGGTGCCTCTCATATGGTATTATATAGCAAGCTGTGTGTATTGGCCTACATGTTAAATAACAACCAAAGTGAGAAAATAGGGATACAATTCTCCAAATCTAGAAATACGTCTTAGAAAAGAGACTGTGAAATCATGTTAGATCAATATAAACTTTTTTTCTGAAACTCTATGGAGTTCTTGAAACATCATCATCAAGGTTCATTTCATTCAATGAGGACCATTTAGGGAGTATGTACATGACTTCTGAGCCTCCATCAAGCCCTCTATTTCACACAGCGTTCCTTCTGCTAAGCCTCTGCACCTGCAGAAGATCAGCTACTCAACCTGCCGAGCGTTAGCTATTTCTGGGGAGCTATCTTCATAGAAAAAGTGTGAAAGGCAACAGAGAGTTGGAGCCAGCCTGTCAACTGCCTCCTTCACAGGCATAGAGATGCTCAAACAGCTCCTTAACGTTAAATGGTTTCAGATTATTTTGTATTTTACCAATGGAAGCATGCACTGATATTTACTTTTTCATCTTCATCCTACTTATTCATGATCCCCTGAATCACTCTTTATCTGTATTCTTGTCTCCTCCTTATTGGCTGGTTACGAAGTACCTAACCTGGCTGGGTGCAGCAGAGGGTGCAGTGCTAACCCTCACTTTGTTAGCTCTGAGGGGCAGGATAATAGGTAAATTTTGTATTATAAATGACTCCAGCCTCACACATATATAAATCCTCAAATGAAAAACTTAGACTAGTTCAGAGGAGAGGGAGATCCTCTGTTCTTTTTTCATGATTAGCACAAAAAGGTACGTTTTAAAATCAGCTCTTTCAGGAATGTAAATTTAAATTGTGAAACCAAGAAGTTGGTGACTTTGGGCTATTCTTCCTTTGATTTAATTTTTTTCTTACTTCCAAAATTGGAACAGTGAAAGCTGTAGTACAAAACTATTTTGTAAGACAGTGAAAGGGCATATAGCATAGTGACATAGTAGGACTAGGTGTATATATATATGACATATATATATAATACATAATACATAATATATATGTAAGGTTTTATGTAAATAGGGATGTGAGGAATATATAATATGTGTATCATATATATATATATATCACTCAATTTTCCATTTTAAATATTTACTTGAGAGGGCTTTTCATTTATTCATTCAATGCACATACATACATGTTGAACATGTACTTTGTACCAGAAACATTGCAACATAGTGGAATTCTTACCATCACACAACTTTAATTCTAGTTTATAGTGGCTAAGGGTGGGGAAAAGAATATATCAAAAAAAACCATTCAAGTTGCAGTAAATTTATGAAAGTAATAAGAGCATTACATGCTAAAATAATGGAGGATGGAATTATAATACATTGGACAAGAAAGGCCCCTCTGTTGGGGCAGCATTTGGTGGAGACTGGAAAGATGAGAAGCCATGTAAAAAGGAGAGAGAAAAACATTCTGGACAGAAAAAAAAAAAAAACCCAAGTAAAAACACCTCAGGTAGAAAGAAATTGGTGTACTGGAAGAGTAGTAAGGGGTCCAGGTGGGTCCAGGGTGGCTAGAGAACAGTGGTGATAGGTAAGCATTACAGCATGAGCATTATGGAAAGCAAGCAAAGGCCAGACCATGTGATGATTTATTGTCATGGAAAAGCACATATGCTTTCCATATTCGAGAAGAATTTGGTCTATTTTGCTCTCTGTTAAATCTCCAGTACCCAGAACACTGCCTCTCATGGTAGGTGATCAAAAAACATGGGTTGAATAATTTTTATTCTAAATGGAATTTTAAGTAATTGTATGCCATAATGTTTTAGAAAGACACTCTTGCTGTCACATGGGGGGATGGACTGTAGATTCAATTGAAAGCAAAAAATGGAAAGTGATGGGAGCTATTGCAGTCGCCCAGATAAGAGATGATTGTGGTCTGAGCTAAGGTGGTTGTAGGGACAATATGGAGAAGTGCAGATTTTAGAACTGTATTTTGGTGGGCTAAATCCTCAGAATCTGGCCATGGGTTGATTTGAGGGTGAGGATTTGATGACATATGCATTTATACAGATAGCAAAGACTAGGAGAAAAGTATCTATAGGGCTTGGGAAAGGAACATTTGGTGCATTATTTTTGTTGTTGTTGTTGTTGTTGTTGATTGTGAGATGACAGTTAGGGATTCAAGTGAAGATGTCAAAGTTTGAGTTGGATATTCCATGTCAAAGGCTCCATGGAGTGGACAGGCATGCCATATACATTATGAATGTAGGTTATATTTTAAAACATGGGACTGGATGGGATCATCTTACACAGTCCAGATACATGAGAGAGGAGGGTCCAGGGTGAAGCCAGGCCCTGAAACACTCAGAGGCTGGCTAGCAGTACAGAACTCAGAAGAGGAGATCAGGGTTTGGAATGAGACATAGGGCAAAATGTAGTGTGGTGTCGCAGAAGTCTGAAGTCAAAAGGAAAAAACAGAGCAGGTGGATGGTCAGCTACCTGGTGTGCTCCTGAGAATGTATAATACGTGAAGAGAGAAGAGACCACAGCCTTTGTCATATGAATTGAGGGTATTGCTCTGCTACCCAAACTTTTATGTTTTTATTTGAAAAATAATTTAAGCAAAGTATAAAACATACTGAAAATAAAGAGGTTTATTGACACTTGTGACAAGAAGAATTTTCATTGGAACCCATAGAGACAGAGCCTGATTGAGTGGGTTGAATAACTAATGGGGATTCTGGGTAGGGATGGCATATTAAATAAAAAACTATTTTTTCCTCCTGAAACCACACTGAGACGATAGTAAGAGACTTTTTTTTTAAAGGCATAAAACCACAAGGAAACAAGAATAAGATTAACAAAATATTAGGATCATGCAGAAGATGGATGTATGTGGATTTGAAACTAACACTGCCAACATCTCCTGGAAACTGGTTAGCAACATAAACTCTGAGGACCCTCCTGAAGTATATTGAATCAGAACATGTATTTTCACATTATAGTCCTCTCATTTGCATGTACATTGGAGATTGAGAAGGGCTAATTTGACAGACTCAAGAAGACCTAATCCTAAAGCAATGTGATTTGTACTACACCATCCTTAATATAACTCAGGAATTGGAGCCACTGGGTACCTGTGGAAGTGGGGCAGGAGGTGGAAATAAGGTGAGAGGGATAAAATAAAGAGCAAAATTTAAGATGCAGTCAGATTTCCCACTCAGAACAGTTAGGTAAGAGGTCTTACCCACCTCAGCAAAACACTAAAGATGTATTCTTTAGAGACAGTAAAATAGAGTTCCTGGGCTGGAGGGTACCAGGCACCACTTGTAAGTGCTGGATACTGAGATCATACCCCCACCCCAGCCCTCTTCCCAGCTACTAGAAGTGTCAGAATGTTGGCAGGGAGGGCTTTACCCTCTAGGTAGGAGTTGGGGAGCATCTTCTCTAAGGAATTTGACCAGCCTGAGTCAAGACCTGAAGATTGTGATGCAGGAATTTCTGACTTAATGACCCAGCTGATTCTTTTGCTGAGGTCCTTGTAGCTTCTGTTGCTGTTGTTGCTTGTCTTCTTTCTCCAGGATCTTCCCTGAGAGATCTGCTTCTAAGAGCTGCTTTGTTGTTCTCCTATCTGGCTACCAGAACTGTTTGTTCTCTTTCCACTTGTCTCTAGTATTTGTTTGGGGGAATTAGATGCCTTTCCAAGACTGTGTGTTCTTATTGAAGGGGTTCAGCAGTTTTTCACAATCAGAGGCATGATAAGCAATTTTGCTGCTGTACATAGTATCCCCAGTGACCTCTTTGCTTCTTCATAATTCTTCTATTTTCTTTTGTTGCTTTCCCAGTTTGTTTTCTAACTTAAAACTGTCATGTGTTTTCCCCCAATACCTATACTTAGAGAAATGCTGCAGTGCTTGCCCACAAACAAATTCTGTTAAATGAAGATTTCTTCCATTTCTGTACTAATCGGAAATCAATTAATTAACTAATTAATTAATTAACTAATCAGAACCAGCTGGGTCATTAAGTCAGGTGGTCAAATGACAGTGACAATGGTTTGGGGCTGAGTGTTGACACTTGATCAGGCTGTGATCTGATGATGGGTAGCGATCATTCTACATTTAATTTGCTTTTCTATTCTAAAGCTAACACAACTTTCCAAATAGTTTGAAATTTAGAGGAAAGGGAAGTAATCTATAAGTTCAACAACATTCAATAATTCCGTATTAGTGTCCCCCGTATGCCAAAGCAGGTGTGTCATTTTCAGAAGCCTAAGGGCTTTGTTAAGGCAAACTCTATGTAATTACCGGTTTCAAAGACTATACCCTGCTGCTCTGGGGGGAAGCTGGCATACAGGGCCCATTGACAGGCAAACTCTTACCCATAATAGCATTCAGGAACACAAGTGGCTTTAGGAAAAATTATGAAGTTGGAAAAGCAATAGAGTAACTTAAATTTCCCCCTTTGGTGCATTTTCTCCAACTTCTCTATCAGTCCCTTTCATCCAAACTCAAAGGATCCAGTCTCTTGGATTTTCACAGTTTGAAAACGTTTAGATAAACTTAAATATTTGGATATCTGCCAGTTAAACTCTATCATTTATTTGCTGGTGTTAATTTGTCATTCTGTTTTATTTCATAGTTTGTAAAGCAGATATTTGGGAAGTGGCCCTGCCCAGCTCCTGAAATCAACACTAGAGGAGGCAGAGGTGCAGGTCTGGATGGGTCAGGCTGATGATTGCCTTCTCATCAACTTTCTTCCGGCATCAGACAGACAGCTACCCTCTCATTGGCTTTCCCTGGGCATCCATTTCTTTTAGCTCTCACAGTCTGTGATTCACATCACACAAAGAAACATGCAATTAATTGTCAAATTAGTGGTTTTGACAATGACTATTCTGGGTTCCAATGGAGATTTTGATTATTGTGGGTAAGAGTGAGGAAAAACATTATCGTTATTACTTTGTTTGATGTTCTTTTTTAGCAACTTCATAAGAGCAGGGACCTTGCCTCTCCTATTGATTGTTTTCTCCCAAGTGCCTAGTATAGTGTATTGCACATATATAATCAATACGTATTTGCTGTTGAAAGAAAACTTCATGAAAAATGAGCCTCTCTACTGTGGTCTCAAAGGTGAATAATACTGGAGTAGGAGAATATATTCAGTTTGGAGAAAATAGGACAGGCTCAAGTTGAGAATATAAAGGTGTACCTGGGAGCCATGGAAAAGAAAGTAGTTTGTAGAATAAAGGGCCGAGAACATGGGAGATGAGAGAGGAGACACAAGAGTTTATCAGATACTGAAATAAGAAGGGTATCAATGCCAAATGTATGACTTTAGCTTTTTGTCCTGAATATGGTCATTGGAGTTCAGAGTAGGGCAGAGCTCAGGACAGGAATCTGGGAGGGGAGAAGACAGAAGGCTCAAAGAGCAATTGAGAGGTTAGAAAAGCACAGTAGAGGTAACACTCTTTTCTAGGGATGTGATCCTATATACTGAACCAAATTTTAATGAACTATTATAAATTTAAACTAAAGCCACTCATGAAAATCTAGTACTCAAGGCTATGACTCAGCCATCTCAGAGATCTCTGTCTCTCATGCCCTTCTTATTCCAAGAGGATACTAGAGGAGGTGCAGTGTTCAGTGTGACCTGTCAGCCTTTGTTTATTTAAGTACAAAATAATTGTTGGAGCTGGGATTCCGCACACATTCTTTTTTTTTTTTTTTAAATCCCTACCAAACTGAAAGTAACAGGAGGGCTGTTTGTATGTGGGTTTCCATGTTGCTTTTCAAAATAGCAGAACTGTCCATTAAACCAAAGGCAAACGTCCTCACCTCTTAAATCCCACAGCTGTAATCACAGCATTGAAGCATTCAAAAGCTGCTGGAATCTGAGGCCTAGGAAAAGCTATTGGTTTGGAGAAAGTCAGTGTTATGGGCCAGGCTATGGGCAGTGACCAAACAGACTCCATTTTACCCTGAGACTCCATGTCATGTGAGAAATACTTCTCCCATGAGAAAACTCTGCCTTGGCCAACCTGATCCTGCTTAGCACACCCTGCTTAGAAATGCAAATGCTTCTGTTCTTCTTATGCAATGTAAAATTGTTCTCTTTTTGGTTCTCATTTTTCTTGGACAATGTACGCTGTCAGAAAATGATTGTCTAGATATTAGTAACCATTATATAACTTGTACTCAACTAGGATCATTTTGAACCACTTCCCCTTCTGCTTAATTTTAGATCTCATGATGTTTGTTTGTGGTTTTGAATCATAGCAACAGCCACTATGATTAGTGTGCTTTTGGACTGTAAAGGTGTATTGTAACCCTTGGAGGTGGTTGGAGGGTGTAGACTTTCAGCCTGTCCCTTGGCCTGCAAGCTGGTGAATCCGGACTGCTAGCTGGTGAATAAATGTGCCATCTCCCGTTTTAAGATCAACTTGGTGATTTATTGCAATCTCACCATAACATTTGTACCTGAAGATGTTTGTGAAGTCAAAGCATTTTAGATTTGAAGTCAACAAAGCATCACTTTGCCTCAATCTTTCAACCAACATCTCATAAGTTTTCTCTCTGATATCCTTAGCTAGCTGACCTTTATGCTTTGCTGAAACTTAAACTTTTGGGATCCCTATTTTGCAGGGGTTTTCACTGAGCTGGGCATTAGGGAGATGTTGTGTCTTTTCCTCTATTTCTAACACAGGATTCTGTGATGGTTCTGGGTTGGTTCTTGCTGAAAGAGGTATAGAGGAAGACATGAAAGAAAGTAGATTCAAATCACTCATAGACTAAAAGTATAATTGAGTTCAAATCCATGACAAGGGTTTGGTTGCTTTTTGAAATAGTTTTTTTGCAAGCCCTCATGAAGATTTTCAGATCAGCTGGCATATTCCATATGAAAGACCAAAGTAATGGCATGCTCAGGTCAGAGATATGAAACACACTGTGAGATACTTCAGGGAGAGGTCAGATTAAGAACCAACATCCAAATCTCATTATAATCAGATCCTAGGCAATTAAAAATAATTACTCTTTTTCCTAGCTGACCTTGTGGGATATATAAGCTAGATCTAGTCTAAATAAAGCTAAATTGGAGAGTCTACATCTAACAGCTTTTAAAAAAGCATAGTCCAATCAACCACAGTAACTAGATAACCCAATTAGTGGCTTTGGAGAATGATAATCAAAAGTTAAATGGTTTTCCCATTTTCTGCCATGATGTCCTGCTTCTGAAGCTCAAGTTTCTTTAGTAGAAGACTTGGATGAGGAAGGACAGCAAGCACCTTTAGGTAAACAAGGAGATTTTATCATTACCAAGTGAGTGCAGTTCTGTACTTTCAAACCCCTACTTTTCAATTGCTGATAATGACTCTGTAAATTATAGCTCTTAGCCAATTCTCAGGGTAGAGTTCATCTTCTACTTTAAAAGATTCTTTCCTTACAATGTAATTGCCACTTTTTCAAGGTACTGCATTTCTATAGCTATTTCTTTCGTCATTTTTTTTTTCTGATTCCTCTGTGGGGAATAGAAACCTCTCTTTCCCCTAGCCCAATTAAATTCTAAATGTTGGACATAGGCATATCATTTCTCACTAAAGTAGAGGATTTTGCATTAAGAAAAGGGATTATGTATTCATTAGCATGAATGCTGTGCTATTTGTTTCTTTCAAAGAAGTATCTAGACATGGAGGCAGGAATGTGTGGACTTGGATACCTAGGGCAATATGAACAGTGGAGTTTTTGGTTTTGATAACCAGAGAGAATGTCCACAATTAAAATATATCTAGGGAATATAGGAAACCATTCAGGTGCGCTCTGATCCTAATTGGCAAAATTATTTTTCTTTGAACATTTTTTCCTGGTTTAAATTGATTTTGTTTAAGCAGTTTCATTCATTTTTTTTCTTGCTAAGTAGAGAGAAGCAGATACTATTATTTAAGTCAAAAGAACTGAGTGACGTGCCTAGAGTATGGAATATTCAACTTTTAACCTAGGAGACTTGTTTCTGTCTTTCTGAATGTATTAATAGATTCTGGAATAACACCAGCATTTTCTTAAAACAAACACATAAAAAAGCAAGGGAAACAAGAAAACTATCAAATCCTATAGTAGTTCACCACAGGAGAGAACAATAACCATCTTTTATAGAAATCTTTTCTTCAATACTGAGAGCAGAGCAAATAAACAGATGTAATTCCCCCTGATTTATTAAATCATTTGTTCTACACGTAATTGAGAGCCTGGAACATACATTGCTTTGAACCAGGCACAATAAGCAGTACAAAGGAAATTTTCACTGCAGTTGAAGAAATAAGACACACATGAAAAATTAAATGCAAAGCAAGATTAAGTGTGAAATGCACTGCAGCAGGGTTCAGATGATTGCAAGATTAAGTAAAGACAGGCCGATAAGAGATGACATAATGAAAGAGACAAAATTTGAGTGAGATTATAACTAGCATGCATTGCAAGAGGCAAAGAAGAAACTTAGGAGAGCACAATGCAAGAAACATACCATAGAGATACAGGGAGATGAAATGCACACACGGTGCTTAGAAAGTCCACATCAGCCTGTGGAGTAGGTTCCTCCTGAGAATGGTGAGAGGTAAGTCATAAAGGTGAACTATTGAGCTCTTGAATGATTTCGAACTAGGGCATCATAACATGGTGGTAGTGGTGTTTTATAGAGGAAATGGAATGATGGTGTGCAGGTTGGTTTGGAAAAGAGGGTTTGGTAGGAAGGAGATAAATTAGAAAGTAATTAGATGGTCTAAGCCCAAGCAAAGACAATGGCAATGAAAAGAGAGAACTCTTGCTATCAGCAGTATGAGAGGATTTTGTGAAATGATTAGACATGTGATTGGAAAAGTTTGAAACTTACATGACATTAACAAGTAACAGCTAGTTTCCTAATGGCTGTAGTCAATACTTTAGAATCATTTTCTTTATGAGAATACAGCACATTCTTTAACAGCTGCTTCTCAAGCACAAAGCAGTGAAAACCCACTTATAGGTCCATCTCTAGATATTATTGAGAACTGAGTGTGGAGTCAAGAGGTCTGGTTGTGGTTCAGACTTTATGAAGGATTCTCTCTGAGGTTGGATATACCAGTCTTTTAATCTTTCCCAAAGTATGTTCTGTGAAATATTATCCCCAAAGATGTTCTTAGGAACAACATTCCACAATTAAACCTGTTTGCAAACATCAAAAGCTCTTTCACTTGGAGATCACACAATTTACTGGCTTCCCCTTTTGCACAGAACACTAATACATTGCTCAGAACTAAGGGCCTACTAAGGATAGACTATAAACTAGACACACTATTGAGCTCCTAAATAAATAATAATCTTGGGTCATGGAGTATGGAGAATGATCTAAACCAAGACAACACCACAAGGGTAGGAGGCAGAGAAAGAAAATAAAAAAGGAAAAAGATAATTAGATAATTCAGAGTGCTCATCAAATGAGATTGCAGAGAGGTGTGGGAATGTGCTGCAGCCTACAATACAATCCCTGTGCAGATCTCCCTAAGCCAGGAATGACCACCAGTGGACCCTTCTCTTCTTTGGTGTTATGGTCATCTGACCCTGCTGAATAAAAAGATGGTTGTAAACATACAATTGCCTTGACTTAAATTTTCAGATTTAGAATGGCTGTTTACATCTCCATAGAAATTCTAACTCTAGAAAGAATAAGGCAAGATTAAAAGGACCTTTCTAGATTCACTGACTGTCTCCAGATGAAGTAGTTTTGACAACAATTCAGAAATCAAAATTCTTTTGACAATGGTCTGAATGAAGCTGTTCCCTGGGTTCTTGGCAAATATTTACAACCTTAAGAACTATATATATATATATATAGTTCATATATATATATATATATATATATATATATTTTTTTTTTTTTTTTTTACTTAGAAAGTAATCGCATAGAGGTTAAGGGCTCCAGCCAACTGGGAAGAGAAGATTATTCTTAAATAAGAGGAAGATTGCAAACTTTCTCAGAATTATAAAAAAATCTTTATATCAATTTTCCAAAGCAGTTTCATTCCTCTTGACTGATTTGCTCCTCATGAAAGCCCTGTGTGGTAAGTAGCTTTTGCCTAGTGTTTTGCAGGTAAGAACGCTGCCATAATCACTATCAACAGCATGAAAGACTTTGTGCAAAGTGTTTTACCTACATTGTCTAATTTAGTCCCCATAGCAATTCTGTGAGTTAGGCACACAATGTAATTTCCTTTATATAGCCAAGAGCCCAGAAGACAGAGCCAAGACTTAATGGCAGAGCCTCAGTTTAAACTCAAGTATCTCAGATTCTAGATGCTGTCCTCTACTATCTCTGACTCATCAGAACCAGTTAAAGGATGACCTGGAAATATTGCCTCTGAGCGACCCAACTCCTGATCTACTCACCTAGTGTATTGCTCTCTGCATCTGCTTGTCATCTCAGATCCATTCTCTTAGGTATAGCCTAAACCGGAAGTGGGTGACATACAGCCTGTGGGCCAAATCTGACTTGCTTTATGATTTTTTTATGGCCCATCAGCTAAAAATCTTTTCCATCTTTTTACATGGTGCAAAAACTCAAAGGAATAAATTTTTGTGATGGGAAAATTAAAACCAAGTTTCAGTGTCCCTGAGGTAAGTTTTGCTGGACCACTCTATGCTCATTCGTCTATCTGTTATCTATGGCTCCTCCATGCTGCCATGATAGAGTAGTTGTAAAAGAGACTCTATGTCCTAGACAGCTAACTTTTGGTCCAAATTCCTAGAACACCACCCTAGAAGAACCCAAGTCATGCATAGGAAATATAAACACAGATTCAAATCCAGTTCCCAGTTCTGCTATCCAGGAGCTTCAGGGTTGACTCTGCGCACGTTATTCAACTTTTCTGTGCTTTGGCTTCCTTCATTTGAGAAACAGAGCTGTCTGTAATGCCATATTTGCAGTACTGCTGTGAACATTTCATGAAGCAGTATGTGTAAGTATGAAGAAAGTTGTAGGTGCCATTTGGTAAATGGAATCCACCTTGGTTGGTGATGCCTCTGCATTCTTACCAGTAGGTGCAGATCGCAGGGTATTAGAAATCTTTGGTGATAACTGGCAGATATATGAACTGAAATGAAACTGCTATGAAGTATACAGAATGATAGGATAACAATATATATGTGGTAAAACATAGGAGTTGTTTTCCTAGTGGGCCCTCAGTTATAATAAAGGTTTTTCATGTTGGTGCATTAAGCATATACAATCAATGAAACCCAGATATTCCATCTACCTGCACCGGACTTGATCATCATTAAAGCCAAGACCCAAACTTGGAAGACTGCAGGGCGAATTAGAATACTTCTAATTGAACAGAACTTTCAGCTCTCTTCTGCCAACATTCCAGATAACCCTGATCTAGTCCTTTTAAGGAGGAAAAATAAAGTAATTGTTCTTTCATAGTAACAGGATGTTGAATTCTAGTTCACTCAGTATTTAATCTACTCTTTAGCGATTAATATACTAAAAAAAAACCTTAAATAATTTCTCTACTTTTTTCTTTTTTTAAAATATTTGTTGTTTGACCTTTATTTATTTATTTATTATATGTGGTGCTGAGACTCAAACCCAGTGCCTCATGCATGCCAGGCAAGTGTGCTACTGCTAAGCCACAACCCCAGCCCTTTCTCTATTTTTTTTTCTAATAGTCAAAGCAAATTTTCTCTACTTTCCCTCAATATACCTTGCCAAGAAGATTGCCAAGCCAAAGTCTAGGTTTGTCCAACTTAAGCCCTACTGAGCATGCAGGCGAAACAATCTTCTAAAGATTAGGCACCTGGGAGACCGTTAGTACTGGGAGCTCTCAATCCTACTCATTCCTCAGGTGGGAAAAATGCCAACAACTGGCAAGTACTTTCTTATTCCTTCCTCATTTTATGCAGCTTTGTCTTCTATTGTACTGACGTAATACCTGATCCAGAGCCAGGTGTAAGGAGCATGAAATTTGTATCTGGTGCTCTTTCCAACACTCTCCCACAATCTCTGTCTATAAAATTTAAATGCCTTATGCTTTCTTTCCTCAGCTAAAAAAATGCTTTTGGATAGATATGTATTTTGGTTATTTGTGCCTTAGTATAACGTAAAAAGAGCACACTCCTGCTCCTTCTATACGCATTCATGCACACACACTGGGGATTTGGGGTGTGGGAGTGGATTTTTCCTTTCTTTCCCTTCCTCCCCCTTTCCCTCCTTCCTTCCTTCCCTTCCTTCCTCCAGCCCATCCTTCCTTCCCTCCCTTTTCCACCTATGTTTCTGTGAAGAATGAAACAAATTTTTTTTTTTTTAAATTCTCTTCTGGCAAAGAGGTTTCAGATAGACAACAGACTGCAGCAGAAGGGAGTTTTAGTGGGTAGAGGAGCTCTCTCTGCAGATGCCTCTGGATAGGAACCCAAGACTAGAGGACACCAAGGGTAACCTGGCAGGCCGACTATCATGTTGTCACCATTTGTCCCCGAGTGAAAGTCTGAAATGTGGCACCAACATGTGGAGTGGCATTATGGCAATTGGTGAGCTGAAAAGATGACTACCTTCTACAATGAAATTTGGAGGTGGCTGTTTGCTTTAGCAAGTGGACGGCACCACTTGACCCAAAGGGAAACACTGGAAGAAATAGGGAAGGTCCAGGAGAGATAGGAATTGTGGGTAGGGAAGGAGGAAAATCTCTATCTTTTAGTGTTCAAAACAACCCAAACTAGCAATGTATTAAAATTAGTTTAGAAGAGAGGAAGCTGTGGCTCAGAAGGGGTTAAGTCATTGCTCAGAGTCACTTAGGAGCAAGTGACTTCTTTTAGGAGACCAGGTGCCTTGGTCTTCTCTTGTGTTTAGACCCAATAAGCCAGGCTGTCTTTGTGCATAGGTTTGCTCTTCAGCATGATCAGAAATAACTGTCTCCTCTGAAGCGGTGGAGCCAAAACAGAGTCGGCCAGTTATTTTTCCTGTCTCTGCAGCTTCCTCTGGATAGGAACCAAAGATTGGAGGGTGTCTAGGGGAAAGGGGCAGGCAGACAACCACGTTGTCACCATTTGTCCCTGAGTGAAAGATCTCACCAACATGTGGAGGGTCATCATGGCGATTGGTGAACTGAAAAGATGACTACATTCTGCAATAAAATAAACGTCATCGATAGCTCTAGGGGACAAAAGGTGAAACACACCTCCGTCCAAAATAGTGGCTGCTGTTTTAAAATCCTTGGGATGGAAACACTGAGGATGCAGAGGGGTAGTAATTTCATCCTCAGACGCCCTGCCTGGTGGTGGGCTTATGTAATCAGGCACAGGTCCTGGGGGAAAGAACTGCTTGTGAGTTGAAGGGCTGATTTCCAAATTAGGTTCTGCCTCAACTCACTGTGAGAGTTTGGACAGCAGATTCCTAATTTCCAAGATGAAGAGATAGAAGAAGAGGATGTCTCAGTTGGTGCCAGGCTCTAGGAGACTGATCTACTTACTTCCTGTTAAAATGGTTTTATAAAAATTGAAAGTGGGCATCCTGTGTTTCTCCCTTCCTCTCTCCTTCCTTCCTTGCTTCTTTCCTTTTCTTCTTTATGCCTTTTGCCCTCTTCTCTCTCTCTCTCTCTCCCATTTTTCCTCAGGAAGCAAAATCTCCATGCAGGAATTATCTGCTGGTACCTTCAAAGACAGAGACTCTAACATTCATGAATTCATTGTCCTCAGGAGAGACACATTGTTTACTCTGCTGGCATCAGCCATCTTTCTGCCTCCAATTCTAGGTCTCCTAAGTTTTTTAACGTGGCTTCTGGTTTTGCTTTTCTGGCTCCACTAAAGGGAGCATGGAACCTTCGAGTAAATGTGTCGAGAAAAGACTAAAACCCCTTCCCTTTGCCTTGGGATTTAGGTTTCTACACCACCCTTCCCTGACGAATGCTGGTACAAACTCTCACCTAAGCTCCTCTGAGAGCCACAGGCAGGAGTGTTGGGCTGGGGGAGTTTGTTTTATTCAAGCCTTTGGTCAAAGCAGAAATATTTCAGCCCAATCGATATCGTCTCATGTGAAAATAATAATAGTACTCCACACACAAATGCCCGTGGTGCGGCTATTCCCGCTGATACTCACAGTTCAACTGCATTCCGGGGGAGGTCGGAGGGAATCTCTGTCACCTTGCTGTCTTGGCAGAGGAAAACTTTGTTAGAGCAGTGACAGAGCCGATGATAACATCCGGAGCCCAAGCTCAGGAATGCCAGCAAAGAGACCAGGAAGAGCAAGGCCATACTTATTTATCCATCCACCTGTTTTCTGCCTGCATTGGCAACAAGAAACTGCCTCAGATTTCAGGGACTCCACAGAGTGTCCTTCTGAGAAGAGATCTGCTTTGAGAACTTGTGAGGTCATGTGACCCACCAAGGGATGCTTTTTTTTTTTTTTTTTGTCACATCCAGTTGAGTAAAATTCCTCTGTCCCAGCAGTGATTTCTAAGGCAACATAAGCTATACCTTTATCCTTCAAGATTGGGTTTCTTATACCCTGACCCAAGGATGACAGTAAATAGAACCTTGATGCCTATCTAGAACAAGTTCCTGTTATTTCACTGCAAAAGTGTCCCTGCTGCTCACTATTCTCTTCTAACAAAGTGACATGATCAACTTTCTCTCCAAAAGACGCAACCATAAAAATGACACATCACTAAGAGGGGTACCAATGTGAAGACGGATGGGTCTTATTTCAGTCTTCAGCATCAGCTTCTTCCTCTGGCCCATCTAGTGTAAAATTAGACCATCTGGATTGAAGTCATTGATCCTCTTTCTCACTGTAATTAGTGACATTACTCAGACATAAATGGGAGGGTTAGCAATCCTCTGTAGTTATCTACAGAGATAACTGTCCCATCCGTGTGATCTATGATCTAAGGTCTGAGCTGTTACTGATGGGAATTTGGTAAATACCAACATGCTCCACCCCTTCCTCCATGTCCTTTCTGAATTCTCTCATTTCTAGGTTCTGAAGATTGCCCTTGACTTTTAGCAGTTGGCACAAATGAATTTATTAAATCTGTACTTTTAGCTTTAAGATATTTCCTGTAGGTGACAGCTTGACGCTTTCTTTGGCATTCGTAATCTCCTTGATGGTGAGGGATATAAGGACTATTTGGCAGTGCTTTTAGTAAAGTGGTTTTCTACTTTCAACTCCAGAATCTATGAAGATTAAAAGACACGAAAGTCTCTAAAATCATGCCTACAGCTTATTACCTGCTAAAATTAGTTTCAACACCATCTTTAGATAATTAGTTGCACAAAATTGAGTCTCATGAAAATGCTAAAAATATATATCTATCCCCCACTTCAGTCTCCCTGAATGGATTAAATTATCAGGAAGAAAACAGAAGTAAGTGATTTTGGGGGTGAAGTTGCTCCTTAGCTTTTTCTGGAAACAACTGATTCATTCTAATTCTGGGAGTGGAAGATAAGAACAGTATTAGTATGGATTCCATATTGCTAACAATTTTGGCTAACATGAGCAGTTAAATTAGTTAACTCAACAATAGATCCAAGGAATTAGTCTTTCAGATGCAGAATGTTGGGTTTAATTCAATCAGTCAACTAACGCTTAAGATTATTTTAAAATAGTCATATCAATATAAAAGGGATTTCTTCCTTGTGCTTGAATAACTCCAGTGATGAAAAACATCACCAACTGAATCTCCACACCCATACCTCTGCTCAACAAACCCCCAACTTAGATTTTGGAGAGCTTCAATTATAGCTAAATTAGTCTTTGTACAATAAACCAAAAATTTTTTTTAGTTGAAATTTTTATTTTAAAATATATGTCATGCTGGATGCAATGGCACCACCTATAACCCTAGTGACTCAAGAGGCAAAGGCAGGAGAATCACGAGTTCCAGGTCAGCCTGACCAACTTAGTAAGACCCTATCTCAAAATAAAAAATAAAAATGAGAAAGGCTGAGGGTATGACTCAGTGGTAGAGTGCCCCTGCATTCAATTTCTAGTATCAAATAAATACATAAATAAAATAACATCCATCATATTTACAATTTACAGATTATATGTATAACATGCAATTTATAAAGCATAATAATAAACTGCTGTGGACTGAAGAGTAAAAAGATATAACCCATCTGGTTGCACTTACTCAGTAGATTCTCACTTACTCGTCTTATGTTCCTATGCCCAGAAGTGACCATTACTCTGAATTTTGTATCATTGCTTTTTTAAAAAAACATCATTTTATCACTGAGGTATGAATCTCTAAATATATGTTGCTAAATTTTTTACTGGTTGGATTTTATGTAAATTATATCACTTTTTAAATAGTCTTGCTACTTGCCATTTTACACTAATTGACATTTCTAAGATTCAGCCATGTTGATCTGGGTAGCTGTAGTTATAAATCTTCACTACTCTCTATAATCCACTTTACAATTTATGTTTTCATTCCCTTGTAATTTTTCTTTTTCCTGAGGTCATGAATCATGAAAATATTCTCTTATGATTTCTTCTAAAAGTTTTGTAGTATTCTCCTCTGTGGATTTTAGTCTTTGATCTAGTTGGTATTGATATTTATGTATGGTGTGAGTCAGGGACTCAATTTCAGTTTTTATGTAATAGCAAAATTGTTTTTATCCATATGGATTAAATAATAAATGGTTCTAGAACCATTTATTGAATACACTGTCCTTTCTCCTCTAATTTATAAAAAATAACTTTCTTTATATCTCAAGTAACTATTTTGCAGGTTTGTATCTAAGCCTTTTCATATTCCATTGTCTTTTTTATCTATAATGCACCAATGTTATACTGTCCTTAATTACTAGAACTTTAAGGTAAGCGTTGTTATATAGTAAGAAAATACCTCTAACATTTCTTTTTTTTTTAATTTTTATTTCTTTTTTTAGTTTTCAGCAGACACAACATCTTTGTTTGTATGTGGTGCTGAGGATAAAACCCGGGCCACACACATGCCAGGCAAGAGCACTACTGCTTGAGCCACAGCCCCAGCCCCGTTCTCTAACATTTCTTATAGGAGTATCTGAACTATTTTGGACCTGTATGAAAGAATTTTAGGATCAGCTTATTAAATTCTTTGGGAAAAAAAATATAATTGTATTTGGATGGACTTACATTGATTGTCATCTTTAAGATATTAAGTCTTCCTATACATAAATATGGTGTAACACTATATTTTGTAGGCCTTCTTTGATGTCATTCAATAAAGTTTTAGACTTTTATCCATAAATGCCTTAATATCTTAAACTTGTTTCTAGACATAGCATATACACAGTTTTATATTATTGTTAAAGTTACCAATATTTAAAGTCACATTTTATGTTTATTGTTACATTGTAAAATGCAACTGATTTTGGACTATTTATCCTTATATCCAATTATCTTATTACATTTTCCATGTAGACTATCATCAACATCTAAATAATTCCATGTGTGAACATAATGAAAATTTATTTATTTTTGATTCCTTCCAATGTCCTTTCCTCCCTCTCTCTCTTCTCATCCCTTCCCTCTCCTATATCTTCTACATCTCCCTCTCTTTCTTTATGACTATAATCTTATTCTATTAAACTACTCATATTCCTGGTATTAGCAAACTGGGTTATGAGTTATTGTTATTTTGTACAGTGAAAGATTTGATTTTATGTTTTATATAGGATTATTGCACCTATGTTCATAAATAATTTACAATTTAGCAATGAATAATTATTTTAAATTTTATTTCTAATTTTCCTTTCCCATATTGTCCTTATATGGTTTATTATAAGATTATATTTGTCTTATAGACTGAGTTGGGGAATAATCTCTTGCATTTTGTTTAAAAAAAAAACTATTTTAGATTGGATTAATCTATTCCTTAAAGGTATGGCTATATTTGCCTGTAACACCATTAAATCTTGGTTTAATGTATGTGTATGCATGCACACATGCATTTGAAGACTTAAATATTAATTCAACTTTTAAAATTGTTATCAGACATCTTTTATTTCTTCTTAAGTTCATTATTACAATTTTTCTAGGAATCTTTCATTTTATTCAAGTTTTAAATGTTGTCATAAAATTTTTAGTATTCTCTTTTAAAATCCTCTCCCAAACTATTTCTAGTTTGTTGAATTCTGTATAGTTTCTTTTTATTGATCAGCCCTATCAGATTTCCCTTATTTTATTTGTCCTTCCAATGAACTGAATTTTGCCTTTACTGATCCTATTCTATTTTTGTTTTCATTCCACAATTTTTGGTCTTTTTTCCCCTTTTCTTCCTTATTCTTTGTTGCATCTCTTATTTGAATGTCAGCTTAAAGTTTTTAGTTTTTCCTCCTTTCTAATGTATGCACTGTAATTTGACTGTAATGTCTGTCTGAGCTCTATTCTTCAAATGTTGACAGTTAAATTTTTCATTATTGTTTAATTCTGAGTTTATCTTAATTTCTTACTATTTTGATGCACAGATCAATTGAAATATGTACATTTGAATTTTAAAATAGTAGAGATATTTTAATATCTTTTTGTTATTGACCTCTAATTTAATTGCATAATGATCAGAGAATGTAGTCTATGTTGACTTTATTTTTTTCCTCCAAACATGTTGAAAATTTTTATGGCTTAGGACACAGTTAATTTTTGCAAATATTCAATGTGACCTTGAGAAGAACTAATATTCTGTTTTCTTATTGTCAGGTTTTATATTTACCCAATAAATCCAACTAGTTATTTTCTTAAAATCTTCTATGTGTTTACTAGCATTTAAAATTTAGCTTAAATGATTGAGGTATTTCTACTGAAATTTCATGAGTTATATTTTTGTGTCTGTAATCATGTTCATTTTATTTATGTTTAAAGTTTATTTTATTTGGGGAAAACATGTTTAGAATGATATTTCTGGTAAATTAAACCTTCTATCTTTTGTTGCACCTTATTTTATTTGGAATATTGCCTTTTCTCTTGATTTTTATTTTATCTGATTTTAATATAGATATGCCAGCTTTTCATTTTATAAATATATATTTATTTATTTTTTTGTCCTTTCAATCTTTCTGTGTCTTTATGTTTTAGGCATGGCTTTTACAACTACTTACCAATTGGATTTTGTATTTCAATCCACTCCTAAAATCTCATTATTTTAACAGATGAGCTTAGTTATTTGTACTTTATAAATATTGATTGATGTGGATGCCTTTATTCTACCATGCCACTTACTTTCTATTTGTTCAAATTTTATACTTCATTTTTCTCCTTTTTTATCATTTGTTTTATTTGTTAATTTTTTTGTTTGTTTCCTTTATTGCTCTTTTTGTTTTGTTTTCTTATTACACTTTGTTCATCATTTTACAAATTGAATGATCTCTTTATAAATTTTCATGGTTACTTAAATTTTTACCTTTGATTTATGCTTTTATTATATACATATACCTTTTATTTAAAAAATTAATTTTATCAACATTTTAACTCTCTCCTAAAAAAACCCCCACATGAACATGAAATTGAAAGTCTAATCAGTGACCATATAACATGTATTTATTATTATTCAGTATTTTTTGTTCTGTCATCATTGAGTATCTTTATTGTTTTATTCATTCAATGTTTGCTTACACTCCCTGACACTTTTGATCATGGATTTTGTAGGAGTTTAGATTATTCTCATTTGCCTTAATAAGTACTGTATTGGAAAGTTTTGAGTAGCATTCTTAGAACCAAAAATAGTCTCCTCCCAAAGAAAAGCCTTAAAACAACCCAAGACAGCTAATTTCAGTGGTTTGGAATCAAGTGTTTAACAATGGCTCTCTAGGAAAATAAAAGTATGTCTTTTGTATCATTTGTTTTATTTCCATGGTATAAATTCTCCCACTCTAGCCTATGTCAAGTGCACAGTGTGTTGTCAACCAACTTCAAAACTTTGACCATTTCTCAGTCTGCCTAGATGAGCTGGTAGGGGCTAGTTCCTGCTTATCACTGGTTATTTTGTACTTCTTGAACCATGTTTTCACTTGTCCAGGCAACCCCCAAGTTCTTTAGCCATTCTTCATTAGACTTTCATGACCTAGAGCTTATCTGAATCTTCACTTTTTAATAAACTCTAATGTAGGTCGTTTTACTTTAGTAGCTGAAGCTTAAAATACAGTTGTGTATTTAGCTCCATTATGAGTTCTCTGAGCTTTATGAGTGTCTGGCTGGACAGAAAGTCTTTTAGGGTAGGGATATATGTGTTTGGGTCTTGGAAGCAGCTCTCTGGAGTTAAATGTTTCTTTTATAGCTAGGAGAAAGACTACTCATTCTATAACTAAAGATGGGAATAACATAAAGAGAAATTAAATTATGGCATTTGCTGGTAAATGGATGGAACTGGAAACTATCATGCTAAGTGAAATAAGCTTTCATATTCCTCAAAACAAAAGCTGAATGTTTTCTCTGATATGTGGGAGCTAACTAACAATAATCGAGGGGGTAGGGGTTGAGGGAAGAATAGAAGTACTTTGGATTAAACAAAGGAATGAAAGAAAGGGAGGTGAAATAGGAAATATAGTAGAATGAATTGGACATTATTTTCCTATGCACGTACATGATTACAAGGCCATTGTACAACCAGAAGAATGAGAAGTTATACTCCATGTATGTATAATATAATATAATTTTAAAAAGTGGACATAACCCTTGAGACAACAATGTTTGACAAGACCATGAGATACAGATAGAGAGGAAAAAAGCCCTCTACTATAAAAGGGACTCAGATGTAAAAAGTGAGATTAGTAGTGTAAACCTGAATTAAGTTTCTTATTATTAAATATTTCACCATGAAAAGTATATGTGTAATTCAGATCTTTTTTCTGTTTCTGTAAAAAAATCTCCCCTTTGACTTGCATCCTTTCCATATATTGTCACCAATGTCCTTGCCTTTCCTTCTATTTATTCTGTTTTAGGAACAGCTTTCTTTTGAGTCACTGCCAGTTCTTCCTTACATGAGAGGACCCCTCATACTTGGTTTGCTTCCAGGTTGCTCAGGATTCCCATAGATTTCATAGTTAGCAAGAATCTATGCACACATCAGGTGTGTGATCATAACTATGATTATGATGGTCTTGGGAATCTGTCTCTTAGGAATTCTACATCAAGGTCCATTTGACTTCATGAATTCATGACATAAAGTTTCTCAAACATCACAGATCTCAAATCTCAATAATGAGACAGAAGCCCAGCTTTGCCGTGCTGAACTGGAAGAGGAATGTGGTATCTTCAGATAGATTTTATTTCTTGGACTGTCTTCACAAACCTGTTTGTCATAGGTCAGAAATTTGAAATGGTTTGTAAATAAATCTGAAAATTAATTTCCGAGCCAATTTTATTTTCCTTACTGGGAATTTTCTTTTCCTTGTTTGGAATTCATGTGAAGACAGCGTCTCTGAGGTTGGTGGGAGAACACCTGGATGCTCCGTGGCTGGGAATCAAGGTGTTCTAACGGTAGAGAAAATAGCCACATAAAGGATAAAAATCTTACAGGTCTGACTGAAAAATGAGTTGAGGTAGAAACACTTGTACCAGAAACTCTTCTGTCAGAAGAAAACTAAATTTAAAGAATAGAAGATGATGTTGGTTTCTTTCTTTTGTATTAAGATATTAGATTTTGATACTTAACAAAGTATACCAAATTATTATGTCTTCAAACAATCACATTTTTTTTTTATTTATTGTTTTGGGTGTCATCAGCTCTGTCTGGGTTCAAATGGCCAGGTTCACTCATGTGTCTGTGGTCAGTGCTGCTGGGTGAACTGGGATCTGGCTGGTCCAAAATGGCTTCAGCCTGAATCCGTTACCTTACTGCATATCCCCAGCAGGCCAGCTTGGATGCATGCACATGCTGATAGTCCAGGAGGCTCAGTGTTAGTGCACTGTTATGGTTTAGATATTAGGTGTCCCCTTAAAGCTCATGTGTGAGATAATGCCATAAAATTTAGAGGTGAAATGATTATGTTATGAGAACCTTAACCTTAGCACATTAATCCTGTGACAGGGATTAACTAGGTAGTAATGGTAGGCACGTAGGGTGCAGGAGATGGGTCACTGGGGGCCTTCCTTTGGAGTTCATGTTTTGTCCCTGGTGAGCAGCGCTCTTTCTTGGCTTCCTGCTGCCATGCCTTCAGTGGCATTCCTCCACCACACTCTTCTGCCATGATGTGCTGCCTCACCTCGGGCCCACAGCCATGGAGTCAGCTGTATATGGACAGAGACCTCTGAAACCTTGAGACTCAAATAAACTTCTCCTTCTCTAAAATTATTCTTGTCAGGTCTTTTGTTTACAGCTACAAAAAGACTGACTAAAACATACACCCTAACATTTGCTGTGGTCTATTGGTCATATGAAGTCACAAGATCAGAGACAAGATTCAAGGGCTGGGGATGGGGGAGACAGAGTCTACCTCTTGATGGGAGGATCACAATGCCACATTGCAAAGTGTTGTGCAGAGATAGAAATGACTGCAACCATTTTTACCAACATTTTATCACAGGATCTAAATATTTAGAAGACACCACTGTCCATGCTAAGTAATTTTCATTTTTTTTCCTGTTGTTTTTCAAAGTACAAGTAGGGTCACCTGATTGAAATGCCAACAATGACAATGTTGAAGATTTATTTTCAGCTTTTAGTAGTTTGTGGAATGACTATCATGCTGTTAACCAAAGAAGAAAAATAAAATAAGGTAGTCTTTTTAAAATTACATTATAAATTAGTCTAAGATACTTATTTTCTACTCAGAAAGTCTTATTTCATAGGTCTATATTTATTTAGTAAGAAACAAATCCCTTTCTATTTCCAACTGATCTACATTATCATCAAAATCACAATGTTGATTTGTTTTCAATATGCTTTTTTTCACACATTGAACTTTATTAATATTTTATTCTTCTATCATATTTATGATAAAAATCAGATGAGATTATGAACAAATAGGAGGATATTAAATATAAGCTTAGCATACCGGTTCCATCACCAGCCACACATGGTTGATGGGCCAAGGCACACCTTTTCCATACTGAAATGGCAGTTAGTGTAAGCTGTAATGTTAATGAACTCTCTTGGGTGGGCAGGGCACAACCTACCCACATGCACCTGATGGTCCTGTATTGGTGGCTCAGGATGGGGGTCAGGGACAAGTGCTAGACCTGAGGAGGATAAATTCACTGGATGCCAGCAGTAGAAGCTAAGGAGAAACAATTGACAGAATATTCAGAGTATGGGGAGATGGTTGAGAGGAGCATCCTTTAGGACCTATGCATTGATCATCCACATCACCCACTCTTAGGACCAGCAAAGGAAGGAGCAATAGTCTGGAGTTTGGGGACCTGGGCTCTGGTCATCGTTTTCTTACTGCTATGAGATTTTCAGATATCTGTGATCATCTGGAAGTCAGATTCTTCTCAGGAGAGAGAGGTGTGAATACTTATCTCACAGGGCTCTTGTGAAGATGGACTAAAATTAACAATTAAAAAAAAGCACTGTTGGAGTGTCTAGTGTCAATGTATAACATTCTCCTTACCAGCTGTCATGAGAGAGAGAGAGGTAGCCAGCTCGTCACTACAAGGGTGAATCTTTTTGAAGGTAACTTCCAAGTTAGTTTATGTGATGAAAGGGTAGGCAGACAGCTTTGGTCAGTGCTTCTGTGCCACTGACCCTGCCAAGCCAGTTATCACGAATATACCATTGTTGGCATGTACCTGCGCTTCCCCTTAGGACTCATTTCTCCTACCCAGGATGTGGGGAGGTCAAGGCCAACTTACTGTGGCCAGAATGAAGATATGCGTTCCTGGACTTGTCCTTGACCACTTCAGATAACAACGTATATAGGCAAATTTGTATCAACAAAAATGTTACTAGGAAGACTAGTGATAGGTGGAAGGAAGGCATTTTTGGAAGCTTGTTTGGGGAATTTGGTGCTGCTTTTGAGTGAACAAAATGGATTTTGAAGTTCTTTAAAATTCTGTGTCATTTAACGTGTCACAGAAAGACACAGAGTGAATCTGGATCTTATTTTATTCATATCCTTGGGTCAGTGTTTTGATCCCCAACTTTCTAGGTTCAGAGAAAGAAGAAATTGAAAGGGACTGTGCTTGGGAATTGGGGTATTGTGATGTGAAGGTCACATGCTTTAGGTGTCCAGATGCCAGGAGCCTGTGGGAGTGGTGGAACTGTAGTTTTTGGTAAACAGCTTACTGTGGAAAGTTTCATAAAAAAAATTCAAGTCAAACAAATGTTCTCAGGAATGCTTGTGGTGAAGCTAAGAGTAATATAAATCTACACCCAATGTCTACCAAAGAGGTCTAACCCTAGGAGTTGATATATAGGATGCTGTCCCTGCCCTTGAGGAACCCAGACACTGACTTATGACAATGTAATGAAACATATGACAGACATTCTTTCCTTTATAGGAATATACTTGAATTACAGAATAGCTTCATACTTTGTTGTAAACCATGTATACCGCCATAGTGCTTAAGGAAACTGATTTTAAGCTTAGTCTCCATAGCAGTGAAAATAACTAGATTTTTAATTTTCTAGCTATTTGCTTCTTACACCAACTAGATCCATCAATCAAACTCTTAGTTAAACAGAAAACTATATATATATATATATATATATATATATATATATATATATATATATATATATATATCCTACTTGTACATGTATTCAAAACATACCAGCATTTTGGGGCAGGGTCTTTGCTTGTGAAAATGTGAGCAATGATTCTCAGGAACACTGTGCTACATATGAAAATCTAAGGCCTGTTCTCTGTTTTCTTTTGGAATGAAGAAAAATAATACTGAGATTTTAGTATTTGTGAACATATTATATGTCAAGATCATTGTACTGTCATGTTTAACTAATTAAAACAAATAAAAAAAAAGAAAAGAAAAAGCAGTGAAATTCTACTGCTTTCAAAGAATAATTCATTGCAATTCCACACAAGACCTTTTGCCTTTGCCTCTTAGCAATCTCCTTTGCCCTGTGGACACCAAAGGCTATCCAGGTATTGTGCTCTGCTGGGCCCTGCCAGGGGAGAGCTGGAGGGCCCTGAGTGCCATTGTGCACTGGGCTTGGGAGGTAGCTGATGAACTGACCTGTGAGCAAAGCTGGGATGTAAAAATGGAGATTGTGCTCTCAAGATATTTACTATCTATTAGGAGAGATGAGAGCCAGCCTATAAAAATAGGGACCCACTTATAAGATATGAAGAGTCATATTCTAAACTGTTCAGGGTTCAAATCTACATATGAAAACTGCTTCTATTTATCTGGACTAACTTTGTGCTAGACTTCAGGATAAGTACGTTGCTATATAATTTCTGATCCTTCTACCAATCTTATAGGGCAGCTCCAATTATTCTTATTTTGTGTGGAAAGACTGAGGCTTACAGAGGTGAAGTGAATGTGCCCCAAGTCACACGGCTTTTAAATGAAAGTCCAGAATTGAAGCACTAAAGTCAGCACCTTTGCTAATGAGAAGCAGCCCCATCCTGGAAAGCAAGGGCAGCCTGGGAGCCGGAGAGGGAGCAGCAGCTGATGCTGGTTGACTGGCAGGCTGTGCTCAGTCGACCTTGCTGGGGAGAGGAGCCCTTCTCTATGTTGCCTTAGTGACCCTAGAAGACTGGATTCCTTACTTGTTTCTGCCAGATAGTCCTGCTGAATCATTCCAACCTCACTGTGGCCAAATTATCTGCATCAATGCTCTATTTTTATTTGTGTGGTTCTGACTTAGCTGAAAATAGCCCAGTTTTAATACCTATTCTGAGTGAGGTTTTTAAAATAATGGTTTAACTTATCCTGTAAACCAGACAATTTTAAGAGTGAAAGGGCATTCTGGTAGAAATTATGCTAGGACAATCCCAGGCACCCAGACTTGAGGGCAACCTACTAGCATGGGACCAAGGGATACAGTAAACACAGAGACAGAACCATGTTATTCAGAAGTGAACCTCTTCAGGGCAAGGAGGAACAAAATGGAAACAATCTTCATTTGCTATGCAATGACTATCTCCTATCTGATGTCAGGTCATGGATTTGGGCAACTTAGTCCCTCAACCTTCACCCACCCCTTACTCAGCCAAGGCAGCTCTAATTTACTGTGTCAGGGTGACATGTGGAAACCTTTTGCTTACTGCCAAAGTTAGTGCATTTGGACTGGTTTAACTTATGAGGTTTAAAGAACTTCTTTATTCTCAAGAGCCTTTTAAGTCTTCTGTTTAAAATTTACAAATTGGACCATAACCAAAAGCATTAAGAGTTTCTCTTAACAGAAAACTTGGCAACAATCTGTAAAATATCCCGTACTATTGTTCTAGTTTCTAAAAACAGGAAGAGAGGTGAGGTGTGAGGATGAGAATAGGAGAGGGAGGGAGACAGTCTAGGTGTGTTTTAAACCAACAGGATCCAGGAACATCTTCAATGTGACAGTGACCTTCTAACCCAGGCCCCTCCTCTCTTCATCCCTTACCCTCTTGTCATTTATTCTCTTGGAGCTGACAAATGGGTGTTGATTTATGACAGCATCATCGATCAAATGACATGCTGTCTTTTGTTACGTCTGGTAATAAAGAAACATAAAAATGCTTCTTGAAGTAACTTGACAGTATCAATCTAGATAGTAAGCACCAGTCCTATAACTGTCTGAGAATGACAGCAACTTCCCTTTGTCTAAAATATGAAGTTCTCTTCACTAATGCCAAAAATAATGCTTGCTTGGAGATGAGACTCCTTGACAATTTCCATCAAACATCTCTAATGAGGGAGTTTTCCAAAAAGATCCCTAAGAAGGCCACCATTTCTATGGAGTCTCTTATATTATACGTGCATGCAAATTTTACATTCTACTTTACAATACAGTCACATTTACTTTACTATCAAATTTCTCAATATATTTTTAGTAAGAGTTCTGTGCAAAGAAGAAAAGATGTGCCATTTTTTACTCTACAGCTTCATATTTTCCTTTGGCAAAATGCCATATACTCCAGTTTAAGAATGTGAAGACTAAACCACCCCATAGCAACTGACAGAAGGGAAGGGGTAATTATTTCTAGCATTGCAGACAAAGAGTTTTGATTTTATAAAAGTCAACTAAAGATCTGGAACTATTTATTTTATTTCAAAACTTTTTTTTTGAATAGTTCATTAAACCACAAATACAATACCATACAGAGAAGTTTCTGTAAGGAATCAAGGGAGAGCACAAGAAAAGAAATATCACATTAAAGTCTTTGTATTGACCAACCTGGGGGAATCCAAGATGGCAGAATTGAGGGGTCCATCACTCACTTACTTAAAGAAGAACCAAAGCAACAAACGAAAGGCTACATTTTGAGGTGAGTAATCATGGGAAAATGATGACCAGATAAGATGTAGTGACTCTTTCTCAAAATGTTCTATTACCACTAAATATTTCATTATTTTTTTAAATCATTATGTCAATTTACAAATTATAATTTCAGGATACAGAAGAATTAAAGTCAAATCACAATGTTTTGTGGGGATCCTTAATAATTCACCTGAATTCATCTGAATTCACCCTCCTCCTCTTGTTGATGGATATTTGTTTTTCCTTCTCTGAGGTAAGAACAGATAAAGATGAACTTTGGCATTCTTGAGACAGACTTTAAATACAAAACAGATGTACTTTCCAAGCTCATTTTGATTTTCTGATAAGAACAATTAACCTCAAGATAAATCTGTTAACATAATAAGGTCCTTTAGTATAGACATGACTGTCAGCATCCTAAAATCAACAGCAGGAACAAACAGAAAACAAACAGAAAAACTGAATGACCACCCTAAAACCAAAACAAAAGTGAAACTGAACATGTTGATAGTATGAAAGGTAAAGGGTAAATTTGATTTCAGAAAACATTTCTCTATTTTCTTTAAATTTCAAGTAAACATTGATATAGATGATGAAATTTATCCTCCACAGTAAGAATCTTTCTACATTCTCTTACCCACTGGAATTCAGTCTTGATGTATGAGAAATTTTGTTCTCAAAGAATGCACAGCACTCTTTTTCCACCCTCTGCTGTGAGAATGATTAAAAATCTAAATCCAAATCAGCAATATCAATGCTCTTCATTTATCCTGATACTGGTCTCAGAAATCAGCATCAGGGCCTCATTCTCCCAGTGTTTAAGACCAAACCCTTGAGGAATGCCAAGGCAGGAGTAGAAAGCAAGTTTTATTTAAGAGAGAGACAGACTTCTCTGGAGAGAAGGGGGCCCAGAGCTGGTTATCCCTGGGTGGTCTTGTCTCTTTTATAGATCTCAGATTTCCTCCCCTCCACCTCCTCTTTTTCCAAGGGCAGGAAAAGAGCTGGGGAAGGGGTGGGTGGGTGGAGGGTGGTAATCATTGGCAACTCCTTGTGTTGGGAGGAGTGATTCCCTAGAATTATTAGCAACCACTATGTGTGTTGGGGGTGTGGGGGGAGGTTCTACGGAGGGGTTAGCAACCTAGTAACCTATTTCTTTTTTTTGATAATTATTATAATTATTATTATTTTGATGACTAGCTCTCATCTTTCTGATGGATCTTTTACTATCTACGCTACCTGTCCTTTGTCCCTGTATTAATCCTAGGAGACCTCTGTTATTGCCTCATGTCTCAGGGACAGGGCATTGTGCTGAATAGTTTAAAATGGATAAAACATATTCCCTATCTTCTGACCTCACAGTCTAGAGTACAGACAAATAAGGTGTGCTGCACTGTGGTAGGTGAACTTGGCGAAATCTGGGAACTGTCTTTTCCAGCATGACCACCTTTACTGTTTTCGGAAAAAAAAAAAGAACTTGAGATTTGGTTGTCAGAAATGAAGCAGAATTGATTGTTTTCACATGGTTGTCTCTTAAATGGTCAATGCACAGGGATTGACTGGGCTCCAGCTTGTTCTTTCCTCCATGACTCCTCCAGGTTGGCACCAGCCTGACCACAGGTATCTGATTAGGGACTCTTTGAATGCTGGAGCTCTGTTGAGGCAACTTCTTCCCCAGAAGGACATTTTCCATGGACTTCTTGGGACATTTTCTGCTTTTGGTCCCACTTCAGTGACTTCTTGGATTTCCTTCCATGTTCTCACTGACATGGGCACACTTTTATTATAGGGTACCCGAATAATGACTATTTTTGTGACTCTCCATCTCTCCTATCCAGGTTTTCTCCTCTTTCACTCCTTTCTTAGTTGTGTGAGATCAAACTCTTAGAAAAAGGCCTTTATTCCTGTAATACTAATGGTGAATCAATTTCTTTGTCCCAAACCCATTTAAGTCACCATCAGAGGACATTATAATGAAGAAAAGTAGTGGGAACAAAGGAAAATCAGAACGAAATGGCATCTCACCTAGACTGTGTGGTGCCATGACATGGTCAAAGAAGGCTTCAAAGACTGGGGAGGCTGAAAAACAGGGCAGAACATTCCAGAGAGATGACGTGAAATATTTTAGAGCTATAAGTAAATCTCTAAAATCAGATCATAAGACACATGTTGAGAGGTGTAGTGGGAGGTAACTTTGGAGAGGTTAGGCATGAGCCAGATCATGAAATTATTTTATGCCTGGCCAAAGAATCTGGGTTTTGTGGCCAATGGGGAACTTTGGAATGCATTGAAGTCAATAAGCGATTGATGAGATTTAGTTTGGAAAATTTCTCTGGCAGCTATGTAGAAGCTGATTTGGAGAAAAGTAAGATCAAAGCAGGAGGATAAAGAAGGAGCCTGTTGTACCAGTTCAAATTCCAACAAAATAATATGGACCTTGTTCATACAGAGGAAGACGAATCAATGAGAAAGAAGAGATACCACCATACATGGGCTGAAGGAAAAAAAAATGTGAAAGAGGTTGTAGGAAAATCAGAAAAGAGTAGAAGAAAAGGAGGGGAGGAGACTGAAAGAGGGAAGTAGTTGTCTTAGTCCGTTTTCCATTGCCCACAACAATGCTTGAACCCTGGATATCACATACAACATTCATTCCACTCAGATAGTCCCAAAGGTTCAACTCCTTCCAGCATTAACTCAATGGCTCAAAATCATTCATTTGAGACTCAAGGTCAACTCCTTTCAGTTGTGATATCTGCTTTCAACATACAGTGGTGGGACAGGCCCCGTGTGTGTCTGTTCCCATTTCAAAACAGAAATAGAAAGTATTCCTCTTTTAAAGAAATTGAATTTTAAAACTCTAATTAGCATCCTGTGCACATTGGGGTTCTGTTGGGACCTCCAAGGGCTCAAGCAGTTCTCCTTGCCCTTATGGGTTCCTGGGCTTAATCCACACTCCAGCTTTTTCCATTGGGAGTCTCAAGGCTAGAGACTTCCCAGATTGGTGTGCGTACTGGTTGTTCTATGGTTTGGGTCTCAGTGTCGGCCTGGCCTCTGTGGCTCTAATTAGTCACAGCCCCAGAAAAAGTGCTCTGTGGCAGTTCCAGCCCTGGGCGCAGACCTCTGCCTGACCTTCTAGGTCCTAGGCTGCCCAGGAGAGTAACCCAGGATTCCCTGAAGCATTCTGTTCTTCTAGGCCATTGTGATAGGAGATTTCTGAGATGTCCTTGAGGCCTTGATCCCATTGTCTGGACTTTATCCCTTAATGTTGTTGTATCTGTAATAATCTCTTTGGCAAGCAATTGCTCCGTCACACCCTTACCTAGTACCCACCAAAGGGGGCCTAGGGCATCACATGGTGAGAGACAATTATCTTTCGTTTTTTTCTCTTTCTTCTTATAAGTTATTCTTCTGAGTGCTCCACTCTGTTGACTTTATGAAATTCTAATGACCTCCCAAAGGATCCACCTCTAACTATCAGGGCTGAGTTAACTGCCCCGCCCCCCAATACCTCACAATAAGAATTCAACTGCCATTCAGAGGGGGGACAAACCATGTTCAAACCATAGGAGTGCCCAATAAATAGTATAAGGAAATTAGGAGGAATAAAAAATTGCACATTCTATTTTAAAACCCTGAAGATATCACTGGTGAACATAGGTCAGATAGTACTAGTGGTATTTCTTTTATTCTTTTATTGGTCTTCTGGACATAGAAATTTTTGAGAAAATTGTTTTATGTATATAATAAATATTTTGGTCAGCTTTTTCAATGCTGTGACTGAAAGCCCTGACAAGAACCACTTAGAGGAGGAAAAGTTAATTTGGTTCAGTTTCAGAGGTTCAGTCCATGGTCAGCCGATTCCATATCTCTGGCCTGAGGTGAGGCAGAACATCATGGTGGAAAGGTGTGGTGGAGAAAAGCAGTTAGGGATCTAACAAACAGGAAACTGAGACCAAGCTCTGCTCACCAGGGACAAAACATAAATCCCATAGTCACACGCCCCAGTGATCCACCTCCTGCAGTCACACCCCACCTGCCCAGTGATCACGCAGTAGATTAATCCGCTGATTAGGTTACGGACTCTCATAATAACCCCAGAACATTCTTACATTGTCTCACACATGGGCTTTTGGGGGACACCTCATATCTAAACCATAGCAGCAAACTTCTACAGCTAAAGGAAAAATGCAGCCTTGGCATCAGCAGCCAGGTGACTTTTCTCCTTCAGAGGTCACCTTTTCCAAATCGAGTGTGCAGATAAAGGTCTTAGATAAAGGTCCTTCCCTCCCTACCTCTACTCCAAGAGAACTTGATTCTCACTCACGTATGTGGTAAGCCATGAAAAAAAGCTTTCAATAACTTGTCAATAAATTGAACGATGATGGCAGAGAAGTGGGAAGAGAAGTAGCGTAGCTTTTTCTAACTCTGATAAATTGCTTTGTCTTTAATTCTTCACTCACAAACCGTGTTTCCTGGTTTCTCGGGTGAGCCACAATCATTCTTCATGAGACACAATGCAAAGGGTGATTCTCTATTGCTGTCTGCACTGGGAATCATAGCTACTGCCCTCAGACCAGGCGACCCCAACGTGGAAACTCATGACTTCGCTACATAGATGGAAGAGGCCAGAGAGGACAAAATTCCTCGTACTGATCAGTAGATGGAGTTAATTATATGCTTACTCTGCTCCTCTTTGGCATTTGGTTCACATGGAAAATTTTTTCACTTGCATTCTCCTGATGTCTTCATAAATGTTAATGTTTTTTTAAAAATATATATCTCTATAGTTTGTAAGGAGTGGGATAAACCACAGCCCTGGAATAATCTTTTCCTTCTGGGAGTCTATGATTGAGACATGGCTTCTGCTCTTTTTTTTCAGGATTCATGCAATGAGACAGGGCACTGGGGCATTCAATAGGAAGCAGTGTTTATTTTGTGCCAGCACAGACTCAGCAGATTCTCATCCAAAGGCTGAGCCCCAAACACAGCAGGGCTGTGCTTTATATAGCTCCTGCTAGTCCCCTTCACCTTGACACCTTTACAAATTAGCCCCTTTGTCTCCCTCTGTGGAAAAAAAAATACATTTCCTGTGAGTATTCTATACTATAAAGCCATAAGGAAGTTACAATAGAGCGGCACAGTTGCCCTGGGGTAAAGGAGGTTGATAGGGTCATGCGTGCACCTTGAGTGTCAGCAGGGTTGTACATGCACAGCGAGTGTGCCATTTTGCCTTTCTTTTGTCTGGGAGACACATACACACATGGTTACTAAAGGTGCCATGTTGTCCTACAGAGTTGCAGATGCACACAGATACTGGCCTCACCATGTTGTTTGACAGTCGTGCATGCGTGCACAGATACTAGCCACTCTGGGCTGCTGTGCCTGTTTGGAGAGGGCCCATACTTTGCATGTGTTGTTTTTAGCCTACTGCTTAATTTAATCTGTGGCTTGTTATAATGGAGAACATTTTGAGGTACCAAATATTTTCTCTTCTCTAGACCAATAAAGTTGGAAACAGTCAGTCATACTTTCACATCCTGTTGTTAGTCAGCTTTGTGTTGCTGTGACCAAAATACCTGACAAGAACAAATTGAGAAGTTTATTTTGGCTCACTGTTTCAGAGGTTTAGTCTATCTCAGATGTTCTATTGCTTTGAGCCCAAGGTGAGGTGGAGCATCATGGCCAAAGGGCCCAAAGGAGGAAAGTTACTTACCTCATGGCTGAATCAGGAAGCAGAGGGGGCTTCTCATCTTAATTACTAATGTTTATAACACTCAAGTCACACACATGCACTTTACAAGGAAGATACACCCTTCCAGGGCCTTCCCCTAGTTACCTCCACCAGTCATACCTTACCCGCCTACAGTTACCACCCAATCAGTCCTTTCAAACTAGGATGGACAGATTAGGTTACAACTTTTACAATCCCACCATTTTACCTCTGAAAATCTCTTCTTTAACACAGGAGCATTTGGAGGACACCACTTGTCCAAACCATAACTAAATGAAACTCTGCCAACTTGCCTACTGTCATGAGCAATCTATGCCATTATCATAGACCAACCAATTTGTATCTTTCCACAATGTCAGAATTTGAATAACAATAAATTCGTAAACTACACCATTTTCAGCAGATATAATTCACTGAATATTCATGGGTAACCTGATATAGGCCATGCAACCACAGGTCCTTTTAGTCTCATCTTAATTACTAATGTTTATAACACTCAAGTCACACACATGCACTTTACATAATTTATATATATATATATATATATATATATATATATAAATATATAACGTGTGTGTATATATATATATATATACACGTATATAACGTGTGTATATATATATACATATACACACGTTACAAAAAGGCTAAGAAAGGGTTAAGGTGACCGTAGGAGTTTCAAGGGCTGCATTGAGAGCAATTTGAATATAAAATGCAAAGAGTCACTGTAGGTGGTCAGATAATATTTTTAACCTAGTTCTACGGAATTGTCAAGGCAGATGGTGTGGCTAGATGGCAGTTTCAGAGTGGCAGCTTGAGATGATATATTAGAGTGGGCAGGCTCCTGATGAGTAACCAGATGACAGGATCAGTGTGCTACTGTATCCAATCTTGGGGTGCTCCTCTTATGAGTTTCAAGTAAGGGGCTTGCTTTATATGGTGGTCTGATATATTTGATAAGCTCATGGACCTTGTTTTTCTGATATTAGACTGATACACCCATGCATCTGTGTGCTTCTGATTAATTTTATAAGTTCACAGGGGTCATTTTTATTAGCACCATTAATTTATTTTTCAGTATGTGACTTATGGTTGTGCTGGGCAAATGGTAGTTGTTACTAACAATGTACAGAATCATTCTACCCCAGCACTGAATAAGGAGAATCCTTACTCAAAATGGAGTAACTCATAGCAAACTGCTGGTTTATAAAAGGAGTAACTCAGGGTTAGGCACAGCCTGAAAATGACTATTCTATTCATAATGGAATAACTCCGAGCAGGGTATAGCCTGCTATCTACACCTCACCCTCACAACACACACACACACACACACACACACACACACACACACACACACACACACGATCACCCACCAGATTTAAAATGCCTTATTTACCTTTGTATGTCCAATTCCAGGCATTGGGTCTGGTGCACATAAATGATGAACTTAATTAGAAATGTTGCTTAATTTACTCCTAAGATGAGTGTAAAATATTTTACGACTGAAATTTTAAAAAAGTCAATCCTTCTTTCATATTTCTGTTCACAGTGGTCTCAAATGAATGTTTAGAGGTTCTTCAAATTAATCTTGGTAGTCACTTGTTACTTTGTCTATCAACTCAGCTCCAAACCATTGCTTCCCCCTGTACCACATTATCATGTTGTCTATAATTCACTCTCTGGGCCGCTGGCTCTCTCTGTGCTAAGAATGGGCACAATGTCTTCCTTTGTCTTCAAAAGCACAGCTAAAGTTAGACTCATTTATGGATTGCTAATGGAATAATAGAAGAACAGTCCCAAGTTTAATGTGCACTGTCACAGCAGTGGTCACTTCTAGGATCCACAGGCACTAATCCCTGAGCCTGGAGAAGGTTTTATGTCCTCTCCAATCCATTTGTTGAATGTGAATAATCAATTTGTTTCAGAGGAATGCTAGAAAAAGGCTGTTGCAATATTAAACAATGTATTTCTCAAAGTCTGAGATATTCAAACTTAAATAATGTCATTTAAGGAATACTAATTGTTAAACCTGCTATTTAGAACAGTTATCTGAATCCTTAAAGGTGTAGGCCAGCTTACAAATGGGTGCACTTAGTTTATTCAACTGAAAAAAAAAATGCCAAGTTGAATCTATGCCATCTGTGTTTGTGAGGAAATCAGTTTTCTTTGGGAACAATTGTCAGCATTTGCATTATCTATGTAACTCAAGGATCTATCTTGTTAATTTCCCTCAAATCAAGAAGTCTGTTTCAAAAAAAATATTCTAATTATTCCCATTAGCAGTTTTCCATTAAAATAAAATTAAAACATTTAAAGTTTGTCTCTACTGGCAACTCATTACTTAGGTATTTGTTGAATTAACAAATAAATTTTGGAGTTCTGTGATTAAAAAAAAATCCACCATAATTACTTCTCAAATAGAGCAAATAGCAATGACCAGAGAAGTTAATCTAAAATTCTCCATGTTCAGCAGTGTTATTGTTTTTATCCTTAAAATAGGAGGTACCAATATTAAATCCTAGTCGAGTTTCAAATGGCTCTTGATTCTTCCTTTGATTTTGTACACCTTCTTTCCTCTCTAATCATGTTAAGAATATGAGAATCTCCTGCTTCTACATCTGTTATGAAGCCGTGTTTTTAACAATAAAAGCATGCACTAAGAAATCTAACTTCTCTCAGTGATTTTAGACAAGTCAATTCTTTTGGTTCTTTCATATTTTTATTGGTATATGATAGTTATACATAATGGCGGGGTTTGTTGTTACCTATTCATACATGCACACAATACATCAATATAAAGACAAGTCAATCCCAAGGGTACAATTTCCTCATCTGCTCACAGAGGGTGATGAGCTTTATCTCCTTAGAAAACAAATCAATATGGAACTCAGAGCCATCATTTACTTATGGATGGACCTCTCTTGGGGGAAATCTGGAGGCTGGGAAACAGGAGTTTGTATGCCTATAGGTAGGGCATATAGAAACAGGTATGCGGGTCTGTGTTTAGGACCAGTACAAAGAACAGAGCCTCCATGTGTATTTGAGAGATGCCAGGACCAAGTTTGTTTTTTTTTTTTTGTTTTGTTTTTGTTTTTTTAATAGTGGAGAATCCTTGGAAGAGCTATGATACTCTTTACTGGAGACTGGAGAATCAGTATACATGACTCATGTTCCTCAAAATGGAATCCATGGTCCAAAATGCTTTCAAGTCCAAATGCTTCATAAAAGAACTTTCAAAAATATGTGTTGCATCTCACTGATGATCTGGCAAGTTATAGGCATCAGATCAACCGCTGTACAACTTTGATGTGGACATTCGCATTTGTTTTTATAAACTTATTTTTACTGTGTGAAAGTCAAATGACTTTAGAGAGCAACACACTGATAAAACTATCACAGAAAGAAATGTGATGGGAAGGCTGTATCATCAAAGGGCAGAGGGCATCTGTGCACATCATACTCAAGACAATATGCCTCTGGGTGGCAGCTCCCAAATTGTATAGATGATCTCTACAGGTCCCTTCTTTGAAAAAAAAAAAAGAAAAGAAAACCAAACTGTCTCTGCTCCTTTATGGTAAGCATGGCCAGACAGATGAAATGAGACCTATTTCTGGCAATCAGTATTTAGTGAATCTTTCAATAGTGCTGCAATCATAACCTTTTTTTTCAAGTAAACAAGACAGCATTACAGAGTTATCAACTGACACTTAATGAAAATTGACATTTGAAGATTATTTGTTGGCAGTGTTTTGGAAAAACGTGAGATCTATTTATTGTGAGCCAGCAAGTAAAACTTTGAGATAATTAATAACATACTTATGCTAACAGGCATTATCTGAATTACTGAAGCCAAAATACAAAAGAATTATTCAATACAGAACCTGACCTGGGGCTCATCTTTCTCCTATTAAAACCAACACCAGTGATATAGTTTCTGCAGAACATCATTCATTATAGTGACTTAATGTTTTTAATATGAATTTTATTGTCTTATAGTTTCGTTATTAAATGCTTTTAATATATATATATATATGTTTGGTTGTGGTTTAATGATATTTAGAAGCAGTTCATAGACAGTTTTAGTCAGCACTGGGTCACTGCTATAGGTATCAGGAAGAGAGTTCAAAGTCAGACCTGAGTTCAAATTTGAGCTCTCACACTTAAAAATTGTCTCAACTTGAATGTGTAACTTATCTGGAATGTGTTTCATTTTCTTGATCTGCTAGAATGGGCATCATCATCATCATCATTATAGCACCAATATCATGTGGTTATTTTGTGAGGAATAAATGATCCTCAGTATAAGGATCTCTGACACATACTGAGTTATCATCATCATTATCATTATTACTCTTGGGCTGAGGAATCCAAGAGATGGCAGAGCAAGGCAAGGAAATAAGAGATGCAGTAAGAGATGCTGCTACAAGGCATTGCTTTCCATAGGAGAGAGCTAGAGTGGTCACAGGAAATACCATCTCCAGATCAACTGAAGATATCAGACTGCTGACACTTCATCACCCAGAAGTCCCAACACTTTCGAATAGCCTACAGCATGCGTCACCTCTGGGGAGGAAAGTGGTAGTTTGATCCTTCATTTTAGATGGTTTCCAGAACTTTCTTGACATCCTCAGTAGGGCTGCCTGCCCTGCACTTTCTCAGTCACTCTATGGCCCTTCATATAATTTTGCTGGTCTTGGTTCTTAATTTTCCTCAGATCATATCTGTGGGTCATTAGGAGACATTCTAGCCTCTCCTATTAGTATTACCTGGATCCTTGTGATTGTCTTTTCCTGTGGGCTTCCTCATCTTGCAATAGGGGAAACTCAACACTTTTTTGTGGGAATACGATGGCTGGTGAGCCGATTTCATAGAGTAAATTATATTCAACCATTGTTACTCTATTTCAGTACCTGGAAGTTTGTTGAAGTATATCGCTAAGATGTATTTCATAGAAATACAGATAAGATCCAGTGGGGCTCATTCAACCACAGTGTCCCTCCTGTGGTTGCTGGATCACAAGTTTCTCAGATTTGATTCAGGCCTCTCAGAGCTAATCCCAGTGATTCAAGAAGGCAGAGAGGGTAGGTGGTGAAAACATCAGTCAGTAAAACTAACCTGGAGAGAAAGGAGAGAGAAACCTACTAGGATTATTTCTTTCACTGGGAAGAAGCATTTAAGTTTGAATCCATCTCATTTTATTGATTCTTGGTTTTAATTCATATGCTGTAGGAGTCTTATTAAGGAAGTTGGGGCCTAATCCAACATGATGGAGATTTGGGCCTATTTTTTCTTCCATTAGGTGCAAGATTTCTGGCTTAATTCTTAGGTCATAGATCTACTTTGAGTTGAGTTTTGTGCATGGAGAGAGATAGAGATTTAATTTCATTTTGTTACATGTAGATTTCCAGTTTTCCCAGCACCATTTGTTGAAGGGGCTATGATTTTCTCCAATGTATGTTTTTGGTGCCTTTGTCTATATAAGATATCTGTAGTTTTGTGGGTTAGTCTCTGTGTCCTCTATTCTGTACCACTGATATATAGGTCTGTTTTGGTGCCAATGCCATGCTGTTTTTGTTATTATTGCTTTGTAGTATAGTTTAAGGTCTAAAATAGTAATACTACCAGCTTCACTCTTCTGGCTGAGGATTGCTTTGGCTATTATGGGTCTCTTACTTTTTCAGATGAATTTCATGATTGCTTTTTCTATTTCTATGAGGAATGCCATTGGGATTTTGATGGGATTGCATTGACTCTGTATAATGCTTTTGGTAGTATGGTCATTTTGACAATGTTAATTCTGCCTATCCAAGAACAAAGTAGATCTTTCCATCTCCTAAGGTCTTCTTTAATTTCTTTCTTTAGTGTGCTGTAGTTTTCTCTAGGATATATAAACACTCAAAAACCTTAACACCAAAAATAAATAAATAAATAAATAACACACTCAATAAATTGGCCAAGTAACTGAACAGACACTTCTCAGAAAAGGATATACAATCAATCAACAAACATATGAAAAGATGTTCAACATCTCTAGAAATTAGAGAAATACAAATCAAAATTACTCTAAGATTTCATCTCACTCTAGTCAGAATGTCAGCTATCAAGAACACAAACAATAATAAGTATTGGTGAGGAGGTGGGGAAAAAGGCACACTCATACATTGCTAGTGGGACTGCAGATTGGTACAGCCATTATGGAAAGCGGTATGGAGATTCCTTGGAAATCTGGGAATGGAACCACCATTTGACCCAGCTATCCCACTAATTGGTTTATACCTAAAAGACTTAAAAATAGCATACTACAGGGACACAGCCATATCAATTCAATGTTTATAGCAGCACAATTCACAGTAGCTAAACTGTGGAACCAACCCAGATGCCCTTCAGTAGATGAATGAATAGGGAAACTTTGGTATATATACACAATAAACTTTGGTATATATACTCAGCATTAAAAAAGAATAAAATCATGGCATTTGCAGATAAATGGATGGAGTTGGAGAATATCATCCTAAGTGGAGTAAGCCAATCCCCAAAAAACAAAGGCTGAATGTTTTCTTTGATATGAGGATGCTGACTCATAATGGCAATGTGGGAGAAGCTTGGGAGAAATGGAGGAACTTTGGATAGGGCAAAGAGGAAGGAGGAGAAGGGATGGGGTAAGGGGCTTGAATGATGGTGGAATGAGTTAGATATCTTTACTCTAAGTACATTTATGAAGACACGAATGGTGTGAAAATACTTTGTGTACAGTGACTTGAAAAATTGTGCTCTGTATGTATAATATGAAATGAATTGCATTCTGTCATTGTGTATAACAAATTAGAATAAATGAATAATTTAATTTTTTAAAAAAGAAACCTACTAGGATAATAAGAAAGGAAAAAGGGAAGGCACCTTCAGCCTTGCAGATAACACAGATTGTTCACTGTATGATGATTAAAAAAAAAACTGGGGGAACTCCCACTCAAAGCCAGCCTGATTCCTTATCACATGGTCTGAGGTGAGATTTACTGATCTGGACACCTGGTTAGAGTTGTGTTAACATGTAGTATGCATAACTTTCTCTTTCCCAAACCACAAACCCCTGTGGACAGATTTTTTCCCCCTTCTTTTTCCTAGAGCATCTCAAAAGTCTTTCTGTGATCCCAAAGGGCATGAATTATTCACTATATAGAGCACCAAGCTTCAAAGTATACTTTTTGAAAACTAAAACTGCCTAAACCACCCAGTACTTTGCTTTCTGGCTTCACTTTCATTCACAGAACAGCATTTGTGGAATCATTGCCTACATCCCTTCCTGGCCTTCTTTTTGTGGGTCTGATTCTCCTTCCCACTTCATTGCCTGTCCCTCAGTAACATAACAAGGTTTCATCCTGTCTTTTCTCAGATTTGTCCAGCCCCAAAGTGCGGTTTTACATATAGTCAGGCTGCATTTAAATGCATGGACATATATGGAAAAATAGTATCTCTGTCTCATTTAGTGATAGCCAAACACAAATTCTATTGACACATGGACTGACCACCTACCTGTATCTCCTTAACATATTTATTTATTTACTTAATTTTGTGGTAATGGAGAGTGAACCCAGGGCTTTGAATATGCTAGGCAAATGCTCTACTACTGAGCTATGTTCCCAGCTCCTCTCCTTAGCCTTTATTAAGATTCAGGAAGCATCCATAGCTCAAACTAATATTCCTACTACCTAAATAAGCCAACAGTGGAAACTCTGAGCCTCAGTTTTCTTATGGGTAAAAGGGAATAATAACTGTTCAGCTGCCTAGCAGCTTGGTGAAATTTAGAGATGTGATGCACACCCATCACTTAAATATAGAGAAAGTACTTAGTTAATAATTAATCAATGGCAGTTGCTAATTTATAATCCACATTCCAGATTAATGACATTTAGTTCTGGTTCCAACAATTGGGAATTATGTGAGCCCTCTCACATAAAAAAAAATTGGTATTTTCCTTTTGTGTTTAACACAGTACTCAGCATATTCTGAATGCATTCTGCAAGTAGAGAAGAGCCTAATGGAGACTGGGGGTATGGCTCAGTGGTAGAGCATGTACTTAGCACACACAGGGCTCTGACTCAGTCTTCAGCATTCACAAAGAAAAGAAGACCGAGGGATAATATAGCAACATGAAAACTCAAATATAAAAATTTTATCTCAAGAGCTTACCAGTTTAGGCATGTTCACTCATCAAGTTTGAGTCCAACTCCTGCATTGGCCACATAACTTAGCATGCAACTTCGGGCAATTTCATCAGTGAGTCACTCACCTCTCTAAGTTTACTTTCTCATGCATATAAAGGGAGACTTTAAAAGAGCCCATCCAGTTGCTTTTTGTCATGACTTAAACCAGATATTGGATATCAGGTCCTGAGTCCAGGGCTTGACACATGATAAATGTTTGTTTTTAAACTGCAACTTACATATATTAAGTCTGCCCATGCTGTGCTTTCTCCCTAACTATAGAGAAATGTTGAAAAACGTGTGCAGAGGGAGAGAGGGAAATGGCCATAGGCAAAGCAAAAACTGATGTTTTTCCAGAATGAGCTCATTATTTTTTTTTCTCATTTTATTATGAAGAATTTAAGACATACAAACCAGTACATATAACACATGCAAGTTATGAATCCGAATAATAAAAAGGTTACCTATGAAAACATTATTAGAAAGGAAAGGTTACTTAAACCCTTGAAACTTCTGTAGTTTTTCCTGACTCTTTTTCCCTGCCTGCCATCAGGTATAACTGCTTTTTCTCCCCCTCGCTTTTCTTTATACTGTTACCATGATATGTATGTGTCCCTAAACACCATGGTGTCTAGTTTTCTTCCTTTTGAACTTTGTGAAAATGTTATACTGTATGTGTGCCTATGAAACTGTCTTTGGTTGCTCCACTGTTTGTTTCTAAGATTCATTCCTGCTGTTTGTGGCTGCTCTTCTTTCATTATAATTGCAATATAGTATTTCCTCATATGAACAATCGATAATTAAACCAAACAGTCTCCTGCCAATGAGTATTTAGGTTGTTTTCAGGTGTCCCCTTTTATGAACAGTACCATCATGAATATAAACATCGTTGTACATGCTTCCTGTGATTTCTTTAGTGACAGTATCGCATATGGTAACCACTAGTCCACTAGTCATAATTGGATCTTGAGAACTTGAAAAATGGCTAGTCTGAATTGGTATTCATTGTAGGTATCAAATGTCCATCATATTTTAAAGGCTTAGTACAAAAAATGTAAATATCTAGTTTAGTTTTTTTCATATTTTATTATATGTTGAAATGATATGTTGGTTATATTAGGTTAAGTAAACAGTATGAAAACAATTTTAAGAGAATTTCACTTTTGTTTGTTTATTATTTTGGATATGGCTTTGGGGAAATTTTAAATTCCATATATGGCTTGTATTAAATTTCTATTGGTCAGAGATTTTTTAGAGTATAAAATGTATTCTTAAGAGTGAAACTCTCAGTCATAGGGTTAAGATCATCCAGCTTTTCAAGATAGTATCAATTGTACTTGCAATCAGTTGTAGTAATTTGAATTCTCATCAAGAATGTATAATCCTCATTGTTCCACATTCTTGTTATACATGGTATTGTCTGATTTTTAAATTTTTGTTATATTGGTAACTGTACATTGTATTTCATTGTCCTTTTTTTTGCAATTCTCTTATTGTTATATACAGTGAATCTTTTTCTCAAATATTTACTAGTCATTTGCTTTTCTTCTTAGAATGCATGTTAATATATTTTAGTCATTTTTATGAAGGCTTATTTGCCTTTTATTTTATTTTTTATTTTTTGGTACCAGGGATGCTTAACCACTGAGCAACATCACCAGCCCTTTTTAATTTTGAGACAAGGTCTCACTAATTTATCGAGGATCTCACTAAGTTGCTGAGACTGGCTTTGAACTTGCGATTCTCCTGTCTCAGCCTCCTGAGCTGCTGGGATTACAGGTATGTGCTACCACACCTGGTTTACTTCTTATTGTTTGAAGAATTTAGAAGTGTAATCTTTGTTCTAAGCCTTCTCAAAGTTTATGTATTGTATTTTCATTTTCTTCCTTTAATATTTTGATGACCAAAGGTTTTTTATTATTAATGCAGTCATTAACTTTCTTTTTAATCTAATAAAATACTTTCCTTTTATAGTTAACTCTTGTTTCTCTACCCCAAAATCATAGAGATGTATTTCAAAGTTTTGCTTTTTTATATTTAAATCTTCAATATATTTGAAATTCTTTTGTGTGTATGCCTTGGCCTTGGAGGTATAATTTCAATTTTTCCATATGAATAACCAATTTTTCTACCATCATTTATTAAACAGTCCCTCATTTCCCCCTGTGCAATGCTACATCCATCAGAATAATAAATTATACATATTCAGGACTTTGTTTCTGGATGTTTTTCTCTGTTCTAGTATTGTATTTGTTTATCATTGAGAAATTTCTCATTCTTTTATTTTTCACATCTTTATTATAATTTTTTTTTCTGGTAGAGCAAGACCCCCTTACTTAACAGTATCAGCTCTTCTTGGCCATTGGTCTATCGTATATCTATTAGAATCAGCTTGTTCAATGTCTCTTTAAAACAATGTTTCTTGAAATATTTATAAAATTATAGTAAGACTATATATAAATTTAGGGATAATTTAATGTTTTAATAATGTTTAGCCTTGAGTTAAAAATCATGGTACTTCACTGACCTCAAACATCATTTATTTAGCTCTTCTTTAATGTCTTTCAATCAAATTTCATATTTTTTCAACAAATTATTTGCATGTTTTGCTAATTGTGTTCTTAAATAAAATATACATATATATGTGATACATGTATATTATATTACTGTTATTATTATATGGCTACCTTTTTAAAATTGCACTTGTGAACTGTTGTCAATAGACAAAAATTTATTTAATTTTATTTCAAAACTCTTACTAATGCTAACATTTTGTATGTAGAACTTTTTTCATTTTCATTGAAGACAATGATATCACTCTTTAATAATGAAATTTTGTGTCTTCTATACCAGTCTTTATAAATTTTACATTTTGTTATTACCTATGATATCACTAAGATCTGCAACATAGTGCTTAATAGAATAGGTTGAAAATGAGGATTCTTCTTATTTTGTTTCATTTTAAGTAACTTTTTCATGTATATTTTAATGTTAATTATAAAGAAAATATTCTAAGTAGAAAACTACTATACATTAAAATAGTTTGAATGGTCAAGATTTTAGAAACAACTGATTATAAATAAATATTTGAAGGACTATAGTAAGAGCTATAATATGTAATAATCCAAGTATAGTATTATGAAAAATTAAGCAGGTTTAAATTCCCCTCTGCCATTCTTCAGTTGTGTGGCATTAGGCTTAATTTCTAATCTCTCTTGGCCTCAATTTCCTTGTCTTTAAATTGGAGTAGGACAATATTACATAAGATCAACTGAACATTAAAATAGCCTTGACTTATTCTTTATTTGAAAATATAATATACAACAGATATTGTGTATTAAATATACAACAGATCATGGCTGGAAATTTTTTGGTGGACACACAATCAGTTTAAGGAGTGTCCAGTGTTTTATTAGTTGTATAGATATTTTTATTATAAAGAATGTTGAATTTTATCAGATGCTTTTCTGCATTCTTAATATGATCATTTATTTTTTCTCTTTTACTGTCAGTATGGCAAATGCCCTAATAGATTTTCTAATGCTACATTAGTCTTGCATCCTGGTGATAAATCCAATTTGATCATGATAGGATTTCATTTTCAAACACTGCTGAATATATAGTCCATTGTTACTTTGTTTCAGGTTTTTGGTCCTATATGCAGTTATCCATTCATCCTACTTAACCTATAAACTGCATTGAATGGATTTGCCACTCTGGTTTTCTTCTCACATGTCACACCACTCCTCTGACAGCATTATTATGTCCTTTTTACCTTCCTAATTTCAACTGTGAATTGGCTCCAATATCAATTCTTAAATTCTCCTCTTTTGAAATCTACACTTACTCCCTTGATATGCTCACTCTTTCATGGTTTTAAAAACCACTCATATGATGACTGTCATGTTGGATAAGAAGAGTTTCCCCAAACAGCTCATGTTAGAAAATGCAGCAATGTTCAGAGGTAAAATGAACAGACTAGGAGAGCTATAACGTAATAAGTAGATTAATCCATTTTGTGGATTAATAATTTGAATGGATTACTGGGTAGTAACTCTAGGAAGGTGAGTGCATGGCTAGAGGAAGTAGGTCACTGGAGTTGTGCCCTTGAAGTTTTTATCTTGTCCCTGGCTCCTTGCACAATCTATCTCTCTGCTTCTTGGCTGCCATGAGCAAAGAAGCTTTCCTCCTGTATGCCCTTTGGCCATGATGTTCTGCCCCATCTCAGGCCCAGAGCAATGGAGTAGACCAACCATGGACTGAACCTCTGACACCATGAGACAAACTTTTTCGCTTCTAAGTTGTTCTTTTCTTTTTCATTTGTTCATTTGTTTGTTTGTTTATGTATTTATTTATTCTAATTAAGTTTATATGACAACAAATGCATTTTGATTCATTGTACACAATAGCAGCACAACTTTTCATTTCTCTGGTTGTACATGATATAGTGTCGCACCATATGTGTAGTCATACATGTACCTAGGTAATGATGTCCATATCATTCCACCATATTTCCTGCCTCCAGTCAATCAAATAATTCTAAGTTGTTCTTGTCAGGTATTTTGATCACGTTGACCAAAAGCTGACCAGCACAACTGTTCTCTAAACTTCTGGTAGACAAAAGCTGACGTGATATCTCCTGAATGTCTACTCAACATTTAGAGTTTGACATATCTGAAAATAAAGTTTCTTCTCCCCCAACAGGCTTCACTTTTAGGAAATATCAATATCATCCTTGCAGTCATTTAGACAAAAGAACCTTGAAGTCTTGCTTGACTTTCATACCCCAAACCCACTATGTTAGCAAATTTCATTGATTCTGTTTCACAGTAAATCTGGAATATAACCATTTCTCATTGCTTTGTATCACCCAGTCCCAAGTGACAATGATTTCTATCTTAAGTTTTAGAATAGCCCATAACTTGCCTTTTTGCATCTGAATGTCCCTTTAGTCTATTCACAGCATGAAATCCAAAGTGGTTTTAGTAAAATACAAAGCATATCAAATCCTCTCAATATTGTCCTTTCTTAGTCATAGTGAAAACTAACATTTTCTTATAATAGTGTTGGAGCCCTGCTTGATCCAGCATCCATTATCTCTGTAACTGTATATTTTACTATTCTCCCTTCAAGTTCATTCTGCTCCAGGCTTCAGCCACACTGGTCTACCTTGCTGAAACAACCTAGACATACATTAACCTCAAGCCTTTTCATTTTTTGTTCTGTCTGCTTGGAATAATTTCCCTCCAAACAAAACATTGCTCCATCTGACACTTTCTCCTGCTCTTTACTCAAATCTTTCTCAGTGAGATTTACCATGGCCTACTTGTTAGGAGACAGACAGATGAGGATGGTGGGAACAAGAGGTTAAGAGAATAATTCTATAAAATCAGCCACTGTGCTGACCCCTAATGCTGTCTTTTCTAAAAAAGCAATTTACCTGCAGCTCTGCCCAGCCTAAGTGGGCAGAATATGTCACATTCCTCAGCAAACTACCTGTTCACTGCAGGAAAAATGCAGGCCCCAAATAATGTTGATAAGAGAAACCCAAGTTACCCTGAAGGAGACTTTTGTGATGAAATCCTGAAACCCTGGGAGATAAGGTAGTTCCTCCTAACCATAAAATCTGTAAGAATGTATGGTTAAGAATCCAATTAAAACAGGTCAGCATGGGTCAAGTTGACCTAGAGTTGCCATGATAATGGGAACTTGAAAGTCCTATGTCATCCTACCGTCCCGCTGTCAGCCAAAAGTCAAGAGATGGACCTGGGTGGGATTCTGTCTGGAAACTTCTCTGGATTCTCAATAAAACTGGAGTGCAGGGGAGGCACATTGTCCCTTTCCTTTCTAAGAGGATCCAGTCTCTTTCTTGAGAGTGTCCCTTGTTTTTTTTTTTTTTTTTACCGATTCCTTCAATAAACTCATGACCGTTACTGTGAATGACATGCCTGAAATCTTCCTGACTTGGTTGCAAGAATTGGGGTTTGAAGAGGGGGGGCTCTTTGCATTGCCTCAGTTTCTCGGAATGCCCCAGCTCTGTTACATACCTATCTAAAATTGATTCTCTTTCCCATCCTACAGGCTTCCCTCATTTCCAGGTTTCCCTCATTGTTTATCAATACCCCATATATTATATAATTTATTTACTTATTTATTGTTTATATTCTTGCAGGGGAATACAAGGTTGATGAGATAGTAGTCTCTGTTAACATGTATAAATATTCCATGTGTACTTGAAAATGAAATACAACATTTTTTTTATGTTTGTATTCCTCATTCTTTATATTCATTAGTTAGGCTTGATAATATTTAAATCTTCTTCATGCCTACTAATTTTTGGCTTGCTTGATCGATAAATCACTCATATCGAATGTTAATATCTCCTACAAATTTATAGAGTTGTCAGTTTTTCCTCATCATTCTTTCAGTTTTTGCTCTAGATATTTTAAGGATTGAAGAGCTATGTAAATTTAGAATTATTGTCTCCTCCAGGAAAACGGAACCTTTTTTCATTATGTTGTAACTTTCTTTAACTCTGCTTATATATATATATATATATATATATATATATATATATATATATATATATATATATATATATATATATTTGTGGTAAAGCCTATTTAGGCAAGCATGAGATAAGCAGACCAGGTATCTGTGGCTAATATTTGCCTAGTTTGTTTATTTCATCCCCTTATCCTCAATATTTCTGTCTTTATCATAAGGCTTATTTCCTCTGAAGGGTGTATATTCCCTCTTCTTTTGTAACCAAGTCTGACAGTTCATGCTCTTTACCCAGAGAGTTCAGTTCTTTCTCATTTACTATAATTTTTTTTTTAAAAAATGATTTATTTTGACCCTTATTTTTAAATAGTTATGAAATATTTTTATTGAACTCTGTATTATTTTTGAGGGGTTGGGTTTTTTATTGATGCATAATAATTATACATGATGGATTCATTATGCCTTATTTGAACATGCATAAAATGAGTTTTGATCAATCTCTGTGTACCTTCCCTTTCCTTCCCCTCCTGCCCCCATCCACTTGATCTACTCTACTGTCATCCTTTTTCTTATTGTAGTTGTTGTTATTATTATTGTTACATTACGATTAGGGACATATAAATGGGATTCATTGTGGTATATTCATACATGGCTATGACATAGTTTGGTAGATTTCATCCTCAGTACTTCCCCATGCCCTGCCTTCCTCCCTCCCTTTTGACCCCTTTCTTCTTCTCTATTGGTCTCCCTTCTATTTTTGTGAGATTCCCCCCTTTTTAATCAATCTTTCTCTCTCTCTCTCTCTTTCTCTCTCTCTCTCTCTCTCTCTCTCTCTCTCTCTCTCTCTCTCTCTCTCTCTCTCTCTCTCTCTCTCTCTCTCTCTCTTCTCCCACATATGAAAGAAAACATTTGACCCTTGATTTTCTGAGTCTGGCTTATTTCGCTTAGCATAGTGTTTTCTAATTCCATCCATTCATCAGCAGATGACATAATTTCATTTCTTTGTGACTGAGTAAATCTCTTTTGTGTACATATATCACATTATCTTCACTTGTCCACCTGTTGATGGGCACATAGACTGATTCTATCACTTGGCTATTGTGAACTGTGCTGCTGTGTATCACTATAGTATGCTGATTTTAGTTCTTTTGAATAGATATAAAGGAGTGGGATACCTGGGTTGTATGGTGGATCTATTTTTAGCATTTTGAAGAACCTTGTTACTGCTTTCCAAGCTGATTGTACTAGTTTGAAGTCCTACCAACAAAGTATAAGTGTACATTTTACACCTAACCCTCGCTAGAAATTGTTATTTGTATTCTTGATTACTATTCCAATTGGACTAAAATGAAATCTCTGTGTAGTTTTGATTTTCATTTTCCTGATTGCTAAATAGGTTGAACTTTCTTTCCCATATATTTGTTGGCAAATTTTATTTCCTCTTTTGAGAAATACCTTTTTAGCTCATTTATCCATTTATTGATTGAGTTGGATTTTTTGGTTGGATTTTTGGTGTTACATTTTTTGAGTTCTTTTTATATTCTGGATATTAATTTCCTGTAGGAAGAGTAGTTGCCAAAATTTTTCTCATCTTCTGTAGGCTCTCTGTGCTTTTGTTTCCTTTTGCTGTGAAGAAGCTTTTTAATTTGATGCCACCCCACTTATTGATTCTTGGTTTTAATTTTAGAGTTTTAGGAGTTTTATTGAGCACCAATATGTTGGAGTGTTGACCCTATGTTTTCTTCTAGCAGTTGCAAAGTTTCCAGTTTAATTCTTAGGTCTTTGATCCACTTTGAATTGATTTTTGTGCAGGATGAGAGAGTCCTAGTTTCATTCTTCTATGTATGGATAACCAGTTTACCCAGCACCATTTGTTTAAAAAGTCTGTCTTTTCTCCAAAATATGTTTTTGGCACCTTTGTCAAGAATCATATGACTCTGTCTATGTGGCTTTGACTCTGTAGTCTTCATGTCTATTTTATTTTATGCCAAAACCATGATAATTTTGTTACTATAGCTCTGCAATATAATTTGAGATCAGGCATTGTGATGTCTCTACCACTACGTTTATTGCTCAGTATTTCTTTGGCCATTCTGGTTCTTTTATTCTTTCATAAGAATTTTGGGACTGCTTTTCCTAGTTCTGTGAAGAATATCATTTGTATTTTGATGGGAATTATATTGAATCTGTAATCACTTTTAGTAACGGCCATTTTGACAACATTAATTCTGCCTATCCATGAGTAGGAGAGGTCTTTCCATTGTCTAAGGTCTTCAATTTCTTTCTTCAGTGTTCTAGAGTTTTCATAATAGAGATCCTTAATTAGATTTATTCCCATCTTGTCTTTTAGGCTATTGTGAATGAAATTGTTTCCCCAATTTCTTTCTCGGAAGATTCAATATTGGAGTAGAGAAAAGCCATTTATTTTATATGTTGTTCTTGTGTTCTGCTACTTTGTTGAATTTATCATTGCTAGAAGTCTGTTCATGGAATTTTGGGGTCTTCTAAGTTTAGCATGATGTCATCAGTACAAATAGATGATTTGACAACTTCTTTTCATATTTGTCCTTTTCTTGCCTGATTTCTCTTTCTTGGGTGTTTAATGACTTTTTGGATATGAGGGTTGACATCTTTTATTAATTTTGGGAAACTTCTCAGGCAGGAATTATATTGAATAGGAGTGGGGAGAGTGGACAATCCTTGTCTTTTGTTCTTGATTTCAGAGGATATTCTTTTGGTTTTTCTCCATTTGGTATGATGTTGACTTTGTGTTTGTTGCATATAGCCTTTATGATGTTGAAGTAAGTTCCTTCTATTTCTTATTTCTTCAGTGTTTTCAACATAAATGGGTGCTGGCTATTGTTGAGGGCTTTTCTGCACCTAATGAGATGATCGTGTTTTTTTTCTTAATTCTATTTATGTGATGAGAGGCACTTACTCATGTGCATAAGTTGAACCAACTTTGCATCCCCAGGAAGAAACTAACTTGATCAAGATGTCCAATCTTCTTAATGTGCTTTTGAAAGTGAATTACTAATATTTTATTAAGGATTTTTTGCATCTCTCTTCACCAGGGATATTGGACTATAGTTCTCTTTCTTTGACATGTCGATCTAGTTTTAGTATCAGGGTAACACTGTCTTCATAGGTTGAATTTGGGAGGTCCCCTCCCTTTCTATTTTTTTGAAATAATTTGAAGAGGATTGGCATTAGTTCTTTAGTGGCCTGGTAGAACTCAGCTAAGAATTAATTGATTGACCCTTATTTTTAGGCTATTTGTCCTCCGTTTTCATGTTTCAGATTTCTCTTATTTCTTGGTTTCTTTGAATTGATTACCCCCCACCCCATTTCATTTTCCATCTCTCCTCATGCTTAATTTGAAGATAAGTACTCTACTTCTGTTTTTCAATTAAAATATTTAATATTCACACTTCATATATTTAGTCTAAATTTAATTAAGAATTTTACTTTTTTTCCCTGAAATACAAAAACCTCATAGTCGTATTCTATGTGTTATAAGAAACAATTATAGAAAGAATACATGGACTGTAAGACAGATGTGAAGGAATAACAGTGTCCCCCTTCCTTTTCCTTCTGTATTTTCCTCCATAAAACTTATTATATCTAACTTTATTAATTTGTTTATTGCCTTCCTTCCTTCATAAACATGCAAATTCTACAGGACAAGTTTTTTTTTTTTTGCCATTTGCTCATTTTTGTTTAGTGTTTTAACTGATTCTGGTTATAGTAAGTGTATAAGTGTTCACCAAATGTTGCTAGGTGGATGAATACTTCAGTTGCAAATATACAGTCCAAACCCACATGGAATTATTGCTCAGCCTTTTTTGGGGGGGGCTTATATTTGTTGTTTGGTTTTGTTTTGCAGTGCTAGAGATCAATTCAAGTTCTTGTACATGCTAGGCAAGTGGTACACATCTGAGTGACATCCACAGCCTTAGGTCTGTAGATAGAAAACTCACTTTTTTGTGGGTATATCTGAATATATTTTTTTTAATTTTTGTTCTTATAAGATATTTCTTAATGGAATGCAAATTATTTTCCAACAATCTGAGATATTTGAGTGTACTATTCTTCTACTCTGTGGCTACCCCCCACACACTGAAAAGTTATGTTTCAATTTAAATATTTCTTTATATACATAATCTGTCTTTTCTCTGTAGTTGCCCTTAAGACCCTCTCTTGATCATTGGTGTAATTTGATTGTACTGGATCTAAGAATGGATTTATTGTATTTACTTTTCTTGGGTGTTTAATGACTTTTTGGATATGAGGGTTGACATCTTTTATTAATTTTGGGAAACCTCTCAGGCATTGCATCCCTGTAGGTTTCTTATCACACTTTCTCTTCCATTATCTTCTCCAGTAGTTAGGTGGAAATTGCTCCTTTCTTTATATTCTTAACCTCTCTTCTACTTCAATCTCTTTATGTCTCAGTACTTTATTCTGCTGTTTCATCGTATTAAACTTCTAGTTACTTATTTGCTCTATAACTTTGTCTGTCTCCTCTATTTTTTTAACCCTCTGATTGCACTTGTAAATTTTCAGTGATTGTATTTTTAAATTTTAAGCATTCTACTTGAATATTTATCCAACTAGTTAGCTCATTTTTGGTGTTTACTTTTATTATTATTTCCTATTTTAGTTCTAAATGCAAAATCTCTGTGCATTTGATTCTCACTAAGAGTGTAAGAGACTTTTGCTTAGTTGTGCTCCTCCTGAGAGAAGTGCCTTGCTTCTGCAGGTCTCTAGGGATGCTACTATGGAACTCGATGTACTTTAAAATTCTTGAGTCATAGTCTCATAAATAAAAAATAAAGTGTAAATTCAGACCCAAAGTCATGTGATCTCAAGGGATTCAGAGTTGCCAGCAAGACAGATCCTTTTTTTTTCCCCACTCACTGGGTAAGTTTTCTTCTGATTCACCATGCATACCCCTTTTATAAAGACAGAGTCCACACTCCTATTCAAGGATATCTGAGATTATCTTCAAGCACAGAGGAAAAACCAAAATCTTTAAAAAACAAATGTAAAGTAAGACAAACAACAATGAGATAGTTAGCTTAGTCCAGCTATTAACAATGTATTGGAAAACTGATCTATGCTTTATTTACTAAGCGCTTCAATAAAGCAATTCATTTTTCTGATTGAAGGTTGTTTTAACCAGCTTTATGTTGCTGTGACAAAAATACTTGACAAGAACAACTTAGAGGAAATATTTGTTTTGGCTCAGTTTCAGAGGTTCAGTCCATGGTCAGCTGACACCATAACTCTTTGGGCCTGAGGTAAGAGAACATCATGGTGGAAGAGCATTTAGTTCTAAATGCAAAATCTCTGTGTATTGTATTGATGATGAAGCTCAGAACTTAGTAACCAGAAAGGGGTTGGTGGTTTTCTCAACAAGAACAAAATATAAATCCCAAAGTCATGCCCCAGTGACTTGATTAGGTTACAACTCTCATAATCTAATCATTTCACCTCCTAACTTCATGCATTGTTCATCACACATGAGGTTTTGGGCAACACCACATATTAAAACCATAATAAAGATAGTAGGAAAAAAAGTTTACAATTGCAAATACCACACAGAGAGGTACAAGATAACAATTAAAACATAGCTGATAATCATGCACTTAGACACTAAATTTAAGGGAACACTGGGAACTTCAAAATTCTGTTAGGGCAATTTTAGTTTAGTCACAATATTTTTCATTTTATTTGGTTCTTTTCAAAGTTAGTCTCCTGTCATATTTCCGATTCCTTCTTCTATTTGTAAAAGCCATTTAAAACATTTAGTTTCATTGCCAATTTGATACCTCAATTATTTGAAGTTTTGAATGGGATCTGCTTCTGTCTTTTGGCTGGCTCTGTTCATGCTTGGTTGTTTATTCATTTATTCTGCATTTTTTGAATTTGTGCTCATTCTAAAAATTTCTGTGGAAATCTTGCATGACCTGAGTTGAAGTTGTATCCTCTGGCATAGTTTTGAATTTGTTGGTGTCAGTTACCTGAGCAGTGCTATTGGCCTAAAATTAATTTTATGCAAATTCCTTGACTTCCCCTGTCAAGTTTTCTGCAATGTACTTGCTGAAGTGAGGAGGGAAATTATATGTCTGCAAAGAGAGAGAAGCTGGATGGTTGTGTTATCGGAGTCACAAGCACAAAAGGAGTCCAGTAGGAGCCCAATGCTTCTGTGATGGTATACTTCTATCACTTTGACACCTGCTAGAGATGCCTAGCAGAAACTCTTACTGTGGCTGCATTTCTGTCTGTGTGTATTTCTGGTTCCACAGATCCTCAGGCACTGTTCTCTAAGCCACTATTTCACCCAGGCATCTATCCAAGCCCTATCAGCTGATATGGCACGACATGTTGGTATACTTAAATGGCAAAGAATAAAACCACATGCCATCTCCCCTCTCCTTGTTGTTATCATATGTCCACTTGTTTTCTTCTGAATGGTAGACAAAAGGATGGACTTACCTTTCCTAGCAACACTCATGGCCTTAAAACTACTCCTTAAATAGGAGGTTAGGGGACTCAAAATATTTGCATAGTTAACATGCAGTTTTGGCAATGGCTTGTTTTCACTCTTTCACTCTCTGCTTATCAGCAGGACTCCTGGATGTTTCTTTGCATGTCACAGCTGAGGTGCTCAGGATTGCATTTGACCAAAGTAAAGAGACAAAGCCATGTGGCAAACAAGCCATGTGTTTATGACCTACAGCATAAGTGGCCAAAGTCCTTGGGTTCTCAGAACTTATGGCATAATCCCCAGTGATAATTCAATTATTTCCCAGGTCTTAGTAGTGAGAGGCAAGGAGTGGCCATGTGTGTGTAGGATATTACCACCCAGGTTTATAACTGAAGGACCATCTCCAAAATTTAAACTCAAGGAAGAAAAGCTCTCATAATTTACCTGAGTCAGAGGTTCATTGAGTCAGAATATCTCAACAAGCAGATGGATTTTTTGGTAGTGAATCTCTTGGCTCCTAGGGAGAGAGGAGTAGAAAAGAGAGTATCCTCCATGCTGACTTCCTTGACTGCTTTTATATGTGTGGATGCCTCTTCTTCCCTAGTCACGCAAAGCCAGAATGTTCTACGAAGAAGAAATATCAGATGCCACTGTACGTTTAATTTTTGTCTCTTAATTAAGAAAATCCAATTCTGCTACCCAGAGAATAAAATAAATAAATACATAAGGCAGAAATGAGACATAGATAGAAAGTAAGGAGTAGCTTATGAGTCATAGAGGAAACTAAAAATGTGAAGAAGTGTGAATACCAAGTTGCAACCTGTGAGGTATATTACATCTGGTGAAAGCACATAAAGCATTTGTGTGTTGAACATGGGTCAGAAAGATGCAACACCAACACTGTAACTTGCTGAGGAAAATGGAAAGCCAGGTAAATGTTAAGTATTCCAAAAGCAGAGATGATGTTTCCTCGGGATTGAGAGCTGTGCCATACCTGAGCTCTTATGTACCCTATTCTGGCCCAAGTATCCTCTGTCCATCACATATGGTCTTTATTGTCTTAACTGTTTAGAATATTAGTGACTATTTATTGCCAAAATGAGTAGAAGACGGGCCAGGAGTTGATCTTAGCAAGACAAGGTCATCACCCCTCGTCGCCTCTCTTCTCTACTCGCTATATCCCACATAGTTAACGTTCACTTCCATTGTTCTTCCTTCTCTAGCTCATTAGTAAGGATTTTGGTATGGGAGCCTGAAGTCAGACAAATAGGAACCTGGGAGGTTGTAAAAGGCCAAACATGTCAGATGTGAAAGTTGTAGATGTTACATATGCAGTCCCTCCAAACAGGTCTGCTTACCCCTGCTCTGTCTAGCTCAGCCTAGAGTTATGAACCTTTGAGGGGGGGTTGGCCTGCCATGCTGCCCTCTTTTCTGGGGAAACTATTCTTTACTCACTATCTTCTGTGATTCTGGTGGGGTTTTCTGTCATACCCCTCAACGTCACTTGACATCGACATCGAGTTGGACTTGTGACCAAGTCTGGCATACTTTACTATAGTAGCCATTATGTCGACTTGAACTGGAGAAAGAGGGACCTGGTTTTGAGTTCATGGGCCAGGAGATATGGCTCTCTGGGATATGAGATATGAGATATGGTTCTCCTGCCATAGGAAATCACTGTCAGTAGAAGAAGAGAATAAAATCAGAGACAAGTAGATTTGAGAGACTGGTATACAAAGAAAGGATGACGTCAGTGGCAGCTCCTTGTTCTAGTTCTATTTGGTCCTAGAGCTGCCCTTGCTCCCTTGATCTGTACCTTGGTTTCTGTGAGTCCATCCAGTTAAATGGGACTAAGAGCCCCTTTTAGTTAAGTGACTTTGTTCTGAGTTTTTGTTATGTATATAAAGATTCTTGGAAAAACAGAAATTAGCCTTTAGAAGTGGGGTATCAGGCTTTAAAATTCAGAACTGATTGATTTCAGGTACAGTGTGGTTGATGAGATTGCCATTGGACTGAAAATGTGGAATTAGCTTGAAGTGATTCCAAGTGGTTGAATGCTTATCTACCATCTCTTGGTATCATAGACCAATTCCACATACCAAGATGGGGTCTTTAAGGATTTGGAAGACAGTTGTAAGGATATTAGAAGTTGTTGGCTTCTTATGATTATCAGAGGGTTCTAATAAAGTGAAAAGGCTTATTATCTTCGGACATAACTAACACCAGAAAAGGAACAACATTCAGCGTTGTTAATGACAAGCCCTTTCCTCCTGTCTGCAGAATCCTTCCTGGTTCTGTTCAATCTCTACTCTGCATGAAATCTTCTCCAATGACTCCAACCTACTCATTCATTTCTTTAGGGGTTCATTCTTCAAACATTCATTTACCACCACTGTGGCAGAAATTGGACAAGGTGCTAGACATTTCAACCAACTCTGCTAGTTTTTTGAATATGATATGTTAATAATACATTTTTTTTACTGACATTACTATTTAAAAACAGCTCAGAACTCTAAATCTATGGCAGTAAAAGGGGAGAAGTCATGTGATACTCCTACAGAAGGAACCACAAAAAACAAGAGGCATATTCAGCAACAGAAATTGAATGTCTACTATGCAGCTTTGATGTGACTTGGCATGTCCCTGGGGAGCTCGTAGATTCCTAGAAGCATTGTTAGAGTTACATGTAGGATCATGGTCAATTATCAGAAAATCCAGTTGCTGGGCTTCTTTATATAGGGATTATATTTCATTCTTATCTAAAATCAACTCTGGCCAAAGGATATGATGATATATTCTGAACATTTGTACAAAAGCCAAAACTACAAAATCACATTATGAATTGGGAGAATTAAATGGGACTGTGCTGCTGAAGGAAGTTCCTTACTTGGTGTTCAGATCTCTTTGCTACACATTTCCTGTTTGTGCTCTTACAATAAGATTACTGAGATTCAACTCCCATCATCAGATGAATTTGTAAATGTACTATGACATTCATTCTTTTGTTTGCTGGTTTGCGTTTATCCCTCATGCTATATAGCAAGTGGAAGGCCAGGTGAAGTGTTTTAGTCAGTTTTTTTTTTTGCTGCTGTGACTAAAGGACACTACCAGAAAAATTTTAGGGAGAAAAAGTTTATTTGGGGGCTCACAGTTTCAGAGGTCTTAATCCATAGATACCTGGCTCCATTCCTGGGGGCAGAACATCATGGCAGAAGCACGTGGTAGAGGAAAGTGACTCACCAGATAGAAAATACATATCCCTTCCTCCAGCCCCGAGGGCCCCCCCAACCTCCGAAGGGACCCACTCCTTCCAGCCACACCCTATCAGCATACAGTCACTATTCAGCTAATCCCATCAGGGGATTAATCCACGGATTGGGTTAAGATTCCCATAACCCAATAATTTCCCTTCTAAACCTTCTTGCATTGTCTCACACATGAGCTTTTGGAGGGGCACCTAATATCTGAACCATAACGTGAAGAAAGGTGCAACATAGAGGTTAGAGCAGGGAAACTTGAATACAATCCTGTTTTGCAAGCTGAGTGACTATAATCCTGGGTGAGTCATGAAAATGCTCTGAATCTCAGTTTTTCATTTGTGGAACGGAGATTAAAGGCAGCACCTCATAATTACAAGATGAGCCAGCAATATAAATGAAACAAATACTCAGGAGCCCAAAGTGATATAAATAAATTATCAAATAAATGAAGAAAGGAGAAGATCAGAAGAGTTCTAAATAATAAATGTAGATGGAGTTAGAGGAATAGAATCACCATTAGATAATTGCTGCATTCAAGATCCACAAGTAGATGCAAAATCAGTGGGTAAAACTTTAAACAGTTTATTTGCATAACCTCAAAGTATCTCCTCCCAGATATTTATTATATAAATTGGTAGTTGTAACATATCTACAAATTCTTTGATATTCTTCTTTCCATGAAAGGGGACTTAATTCCCCTGTTCTGGAAAACTGACTGAACTCAAAAGAGTATTTCTTATAAAGAATATGAAAAGGAAAAAAATTTTATAGTGGAGACACCTGGCAGACACCACCTTAAATCAAGTGACCACAGTTAATCTTGCCAGTAATAAGTCATGTTGATGTGGTATAGTCCCTGATATGATGCAATGAAGAGGGCACATATCCTTTATGGTATCTCTGCCCACAAATCCATAACCCTATCCAATCATAAGAAAAACATGAGACAAACCAAAATTAAGGAGAATTCTGCAAATGCCCAAATGGAATTCTTCAACAATAGAAAAAAATAAAAATGAAGAAACTGTCACATATTCAAGGACATTAAGAAAATTTAATGTAGTGTGGGATCCTAGATAAAATCCTGGAACAGAATAATTAGTGGAAATGAGAAAATTTGGAAATCTGAATAAAGCCTGTCATTTAGTTATTAGTTTGGCACCCATATTAATTTATTCATTTTGCTAAGTATGCATGAGTTATGTAAGATCTTAACACTGAAGAAAATGGGTGAAGGATATATGTGAATATCTGAAATATTTTTGCAACTTGTCAGTAAATCTAAAATGTTGTCAAAATAAAGTTAAAAATCCTGTCTTACAAATTTGTTTAGAGAACCCCTTCAAAAGTATCTGAAGATGCCTAAAATGCATCAAGTAGCATACTTCGATTTTTTAAAAAAGAAAAAAAAATCTTCTTCTTACTATAAGGGAACATAAATAGTAGAAAGTAGAGATGATTGCTGGGGTGTAAGAGATGAAGAAAAAAAATTTAAATGACATTCTTAAAAGTTCCAAAATCAATGTTCCCTTCTGCTTATTAGAATGTCAGCTCCAGGTAGGGAGAGATTTTCATTTCATGTGTATGGGGTTGGATTCTAAGCCCTGGAATAGTGCTCAGTTCATAGTAAGTGCTCAAAAAATATTGCTGAATCAAAGAATGAGTAAATGGATGAATGCTGTTTTACATTGGTCAGGAGGTGAGGCAAGATTTGGACTGTGCTGTTAGAAGTGAGAAGCAATTAGAAATCCCTAAATCACAGTTAAGATGAGAGAGAAGAGTCTTAACTTTACACTGCTTGTTAAGGGTGAGGGCTGAGGACAAGGTTGGAGCAAAATGAGAGTTATCAAAGGCAGAGGGAGAAGATAAGGGAGAACCAGTAGAGAAAGAGCAGTTCAACTATAGTATTTAGCAGTTGGAGCAATTCTCATGACCTTTCACCTTTTCCAAAAGTTTAGCACTGTTCCTGACCAAGGTCTCAGTTCCTCTGAGTAAGTTGAACAAAGGGCCTGAGTCTCTCTCAAGGGTATTCTGTCTTCTGCTGATTCAAGAAAAGCTTGCTCCCTTAACATAAACAAAGTCCTCTTGTTACAGCTAGACAGCCCATGCTCAGGTCACGATAACCTCCATCTCAGAACAATTAGAATTATGCGTTTCTCAATCATTAAGTTGGCAGAAGGACTAAAAAGAGATTTCTCAAAAGAAATATATTAAAAAAAAAACTTAGCATCCCTTGGAATCAGGGAAATATAAATCAAAACTACATTGAGATTTCATCTCTCTTCAGTTAGAATGGGAATCCTCAAGAATATTAATAAAACACGCTGGCAAGGATGTGGGGGGAGAATGTAAAGTCATACATTGTGGATGTGACTGTAAATTAGTATAACCACTTTGGAAAATAGTATGGAGATTTCTCAAAAGACTAGGAATGGAGGCACTGATGATAGGGTCACCCAAACCTGGGTATTTATTCAAAAGAACTAAAATCAGCATGCCGTAGTGATACAGGCACATCAATGTTTACAGCAGTGCAACTCACAATAGACGAGTTGAGAAATCAGCCCCAGTGACTGTCAACAAATGAATGAATAAAGAAAATGTGCTCTATACACACACACACAGTGGAGTTTTACTTGACCATAAAGAAGAATGAAATTATGACTTGTGCTAGTAAATAGATGGAACTGGAGAACATCATACTAAGTGAAGTAAGTCAGACTCAGAAAGTCAAGGGTTAAATGTTTTCTCTCATACATAGAAGCTAGAGCAAAATAAGGAGGAAAAAGGAAAACATGAAAACAGAAGGGAGATCAGGGGAGTAGAGGAAGGGAATTAATGGGGAGGAAGAGAAGACAGGAAAAGGGAGGAACTGAGGAATAAAAATGGCCAAATCTTGGTATGTACATATAGGAATAGACCACAGTGAATTCCACCTATATGTATATCTATGAAGCACCAAACACACACAAAAAAAAATCCTAAAAGAAGAAGAACAACAACTACAACAACTATGGGTTTCTGCCCCCAAATTGGGTTGCAGTTCCTGAATGGAACCATCTGTCAAAACCATTGGGGGATGAGTTAGGGAATATATTCTACCTGTCTTCATATGGTTGTCTATTTTGCACATATCCCTGTGTTCTTTGAAAGTTCAAATTGGAGTTTCATATAGCAAAATAAAGTTCAAGCAGGAGTAAACACAGAATCCCGTGTCCTAGGCAGTTAATTCCTTGATTCCAGGCAGCTTTAGACCATGTTTTCTAGTTCTGTTTACCAGGGTCCCCAAGTTCATTCTACAAGCCAGCCATTTGTTAGGCTGCTGCCTATGGAGTTCCTTGGTGAAGGAGATTGACCCCCGCACAGAGGCCATAGCAAGGCTATAAGAAGTGTTGGCACCAGGATCTGAGATCCCATGGAGCAGAGCTTCAGCAGGAACTTCTTCTCCACTTATGTAACAGAATTAGGTCTTTCCTGCCTTCTACAGATCGATTGAGTTTCTCCTAAATTTCTCAGGATGAGCTCCATAATGTGGCCTAAAGCCAATTTCCAGGACAATGACCATTACTGTTGAGTTGCAGTTTCCAGCAAAAGTTAGTTTTTCCCAGAGTTGGTAGCTCAGCTGTTTCATATCATAATGGGGTGGAAAACTGGCAGGCAGGCTGTCAAACCTGATGCAAATGATATTTTATAAAAAGTGGTTTAAATTGGCTGACGCTGTTTTTAGACTGATCAGTTTAAAAAAAAAAAAAGTATGTAGGGCATCTTTCTGACTTGCAGGAACACAGCTCCCAAGAATCAGATTTTTCATCCTATACTTTATGAGCATCTTGTAGAGTACAGTCTCCTCAGAAGAAACACATGAAGACTTGTTAATGGGGGAAATATGTAAATTGTATTTAGGCTGCCCTCGGTTAATAGGAAGAGACCTGTGCGCTAAATAGGGAGGAAGGGGAGTCCTGTGGGAATGAATGTACCAGCATGCCCTGGAGAAATAAGCTTTGTTCTTTTTTCTCCCTGGGCTATTCCAAAAGTTGCAGGAATTCCGCCCCAAAACACCAGAGGCAGGGTTCATTTTGCAAGTCGGGGTTATAATTGCTCTCATTTCTCACAGGGACTCAAGAGGCAAGTGATATTTTGACCCTTGATAAAGGGGTTTCAGGAGTAGCAGCCAGAAACCAGGGGTGGTGAGCTTTCTGATTACTGTGATAACTAGTTCCCCTGAGATTAGATAAGCCAAACTCCAAACTCCACAGAGGAATTTGGAGTTTGTGATTTATGTTAATATCAGAGCTACCCACAGGCTTCCTTCTCCTTCTTCCTGTTCAAATCTTACTCTCAGCCATTATCCTGGCTCTGGGCTAGTCTAGATGCAGCAAGAATGCTTTTCTCTCTGCAGTTCTGTGAAGTACTGACTCAGCCTTGACTCCTCCGTTAGGTCCGTGGAATTAGGCTTTTCAGAGGTCTGGGTATAATTGAGATGAGATGTATTGACTGTTGTGCAGTAAACTAATCAATAAAATCAGTAAGAATGTAAGTTAAAGGTTATAGCTGTGAACAATTGTAGTAGCTTGATCAAGTAGACATAAGACTTATACATATCAGCCGTAAAATGATGAGTAAATGAGATAACTGCAAGCATCAAATAAGTTACTAGTACTGGGACAGCGGGAATAGAGTCACTGTGGCTGTAAGAACAAAAAAGTGTGGCCATAGGACTCCTTCTTGGCTGTTCAAGACTCCATCTTAGTTTTTCTGTTACCACTCCTGTGAAGAGGGAACTGACTCATTTCTGAGAAACAAAAATGAAAGCTGTCTTCTGATTTAAAAAAAAAAATGTTTTTCTGTACTTTGTACCCCACAGAATGTCCCCAACTCAGGATATGGTGGTGGTCATGGTGAGTTATATCCTGAGTTTGAGTTCATTTATGGGTCCACATGACTTTGAAATAGATTATCACCCCCCACTCAGCTGAAACTCAGGATACAGTTGTCTAACACTTGCTCTGACCCCAGAAGCGGTTAACTAAATTGTAAGCTAACTGCTTTTTTTTAGTTTCTGTAATTTACTTGCTTGCATGACGCTGAGAAAAGCCTCTGAGTTGTAGTTTTCGTCCTTAAATTCTGAAGACATAGGCCAGGAAATGGCTATTTTCCCACAGAGCATCAGTCTCTATGGGTGGGGGACAGTCCCTGGCCAGGTAAATATAGCTCTCTTTTGTTTGAATTCTGACTTAGAGTGTTTTCTGAGGCGGCTCCCGATGACCTTGACCGTAACTGTTATGATTTGGATCTGAAATGTATCCCCAAGACCCTTGTTTTAAAGGTTTCCTTCTCCGCTAGGTGGCGCTATAGGGAGGTGGTGGAAAGTTTAAGAGGCGGGGCCCAGCGGTGCCCTTTAAGAGGACAGTGAGGCCTGGCTCCTCCTCTTCTCCTTTTGCAGGGGTGGCAGGGGGTGGGGAGTTTTGTTTCACTGTGTGCCCCTGTCACCATGCACTGCATTGCCACAGTTCCCAAAGCAACAGGGCCAATTGACCAGGAACTGATATCTCCAAAACTGTGAGCCAAAATAAACCTTTTCTCTTTATCAGTTGATTATCTCAGGTATTTGTTACAGTAATGGAAAGCTGAATAACACATACCCCAATACTCCATTTGATTCATCAAAGAGCCGATGTTGGAAGTTTGTGTGAAAATGGTTAATGAATGAATATGTAAAAAAATTTTCCTCCTTTCTGCTCTCAAGAATTCCGTATTTGTTTATTCAGTATTTCTCTGTTTCCACCCTGACTTCATTTTAAGACTTAGGGGCTGAAGAATTGAGGTGATGGGGGAAGAAAGGACCAAAGGGAGAAAACAAGAAAGTTTTGAGGGACTGGCTTCAGGTACTTTTAAGGACAGGCCTAAGAGCAAGTGTAATGTGTACAATTCTTGCACTGGAGAGAAAAAAAAAATTTTAAAAATTGGAGAAGTATTGTTGATTAAAGTACTTTTCATTGTGTTAGTTATTTTTAGAGAAAAATTAGATATTGGAACTGAATTATTCTTTATATTGAACATGGACCATGTTTTTTAACTGCAAAGCCACTCTGGTACCACCCTAGATGTGCCACCGAATTATAAGGAATATGTCTGTTTTAATTAGTTGACCAGTTCATGTGTGTCATTGGGAGTCTATTCTCTGCATTCTTTAGGAGAAGATAATATAAGTTGTGGCTTGAGCCTTGGAGAAATCTAAGAAGATAAAAGATGGGGAAAAATTTATAGAAATGCTGGGTGTTCACAAAGGTGGCGATCATGAGTGCACTGGAATATGTTAATACGTTTATAAACTGAAAATTACGATAGAAATAGCAGTGATTATTCTTGTAGTGACAGAGCTGTGTCTACAAGCCAACTCCCCTGACTTCTTCCTGCTCTAGCCAGTATCATATATCAATCTGCTTCTGCTAAAATATTATCATTCTAGGTAAGCCTTGTCTGCCCAGCTTGATGTGGGAAAACATGGTTTATATGGAATCACTATGTGGAACCTAGTATGTAATGGCCACATTTGTTACAAATACCCTGAGAAATAATATATCATCCTGATTTTTTTTTTTTAACAAACGAAACTAAAACTGCAGAAAAGTTTCAAACATTTACCCAAGGTCATGCAGACACCCATAGAGGCAGAATTCAAGCCCAGATCTGCTAAAACCCCAAAGCTTGCATCTTGTCCCTTTCTCTTTCCTCTTTATTATTCTCCTTGAAGTAGGAATGGTTTCTTGTTTTCTTCAACATTTATTCCATACTTGGCCACACTACCTGATCAAGCAGAATTTCTGCTTCATTGATAACTATGTCCTTCTTAGGAAGTCTCTATGAACTATTTTTTATGAACAATTTCCAGTGATGATCCATCCTACAAACTCTATTTTTGGATCATCTCTAGTCATTAAAAAAAAAAAGCATGATCAGGTTTTCAGGTTTAAAAGAATTTCATGTACTATGGCTCTCTTGAGAAAGATCTGAGAATTTGAGGATTTAGCTGGTTCTTTGAACTATTCAGTTGAAAATTACTCTTGAAGTATAAGGGACAATTCATCTTATTTTGTAAAGGGTGAACTCTGAATGATGATTGGAAAGCATAAAAATGGGGTGGGGGGGTGCTGTTATAACCCAAGCTGATGAGAAGATGAGCTCTACCACATGGTTGTAGATGTTGACAGCTTCCTTTGGGACAAGGCATAGACCACAATGACTTGGATATGGTGCAATTTTTTCTATTCAAGGGGATCTCTGCTTTCTAATGTCTTCCCTTCTCTCTTTAAGAGGACCGTCTTACTGAGCCTGGTCATTTTTTTCTCTGGGACTGCATAGTTGCCTTCATAAGATGAGGTGCCCCACATGACCCCTTATGCTGAAGTAACCCTCAAAAAACTACTTAAGTTTCTATTTTAGGAAAAAAGCTACTCTTGAAGAAGGCTACTGAAGGCAAATGCTTTAATTGGAAAGACTGAACATAATTTAGGATTATGCTAAATTATAATTAGGAGAGGCTGGTGAGAAGGTAGTTTCTGGCTGAGTACCTTTGGATTTTGAGTCAGGAAAAGAAAAGACTATACTTTTAAATCCTCTTAGTCTACCACAGTTTCCAGGGAGTGTTGTGCATGGAAAATATACCCTAATTTATAATGAGGAGACATTGGCTGGGAGCTGGGACAGGTCAGGTGTTCACCATAAGACCAAAGTCATCTGCCACCATGATCTGACCTCCTTTGTCCTCTTGGCACAACTTACTCTTTGTGGCTCTGACTTCATTTGCCTGATTAATTATCACTGTCACTGCTTAGCTGCAGCCACATATTTACCTGGTCCCCACATCAGCATTCCTTTATTCTTTTTTGTTCTTTCTTTGATAACTACTGGTGAATGGCATGATGTAACCTCAAATTTGTCATCTACACCTTTAGAAATGACCCTCAGGCATTCAATATACATAACAGGGAAGGCTTCAATTTTTACCTGCCACCACCCGTCATTTTCACCTAATGGTATGAGAGTCTATTTGCCAGACAATTGCAGTTTGGACTATGGTTTTGAATAATGTCACTGGCAGATGGGTTTATTCAGCCTCTGGGGATGGCATCTCTTGATGGCTCTCCTAATACCCTAGTGTTTATTCTCTTCACTGCCAAAGTGTGCTTCCATTCATCTGAACAGTCAACTTTCCCAATAACCTGTCTTTTAAAATAGCAACCATTGTCTCTCTGTGTCCCCTGAGGACAGAAAGGTAAAAAACAAATTTTCTGCATCTAAAACATTTATATGCTAGGAGAGGAGTTCTTGACCAGACCATCTCTCTGTCTAAAGTGATGTTTTAGAATTTTGGCTAACTAAAGATAAGAAGAAGCATGATAGCCACTATATTCTTTTCTTGGAAGTGGTAGGGTTTGTCCTCTTGACACCTGTCACAAACCATTTATTTGCTACTGGAATGTTTTCTGCGCTGTCTTGAGTGCTGAGAGGCTCTAGAGCAACTTAAAAACATATTCTTACCCTTAAGTAGTCTAAAATATAATTCACACATTCAAGAATATGTAGGCTGTCTGTTAACTACAACCTGTTGTGTCAGGTTATTAAAGGAATAAGTTGTGGACTGTTTTCTTGAGGGATCACAACATCCTAACGACACAATGTTCAATTGATAAATGATAGGAGTGTGTATAAATGCCAAGGCAAAGATTACCTAGCTGTATTGCATCTATGCTGAATTTTAATGTCCAATAACATTCATTTTTCTTTCATTTTCACTCTTCCAACTTGCGGCTCCTTGTTTTTTTTTTTTTTTTTTTAAATAATGTCACTCAAGCCAATAGAATTAAAATATCAATCTTTTCCTCCCCTCTTTTTTTTGCCTTCCATTTCCTACCAGATTTTGTCAGTTCTACATGCATGACAAATGTCTTACAAGATGTCCCCCCCCCCTTCTCCAAATGCATTATATTTTCATCTGTGATTAGGGTTCTTGCAATAATTTCTAAGTGCTTCTTCATGTAATTCATCCTCTGTACTGCGGTGAGAGTTAATTATAATTTCATTTGGCTGTTTTAGTCCTTTAAATGTTCATAGAAAAGATGTTCAACTGTGTGAGTATGGCGACTGAGGGTCTACACCAGTGGTGAGAAATTTTTTTCTGTACAAAAATCAAGCACAGCAGAGAAAATGTTTAGGACAATGAAACTACTTTGTATGACATAGTAATAGGAGATGCATGTTATTATAATTTGTCTAAGCCCTTAGAATGTACAACACCATGAATGAATTCAATGTAAACTGTGGACTTCGTGTCAGAATGATGTGTCAGCGTAGGTTCAGTAATGATCACAAATGGACAGTCTGTGTATGTGGGGGTGGGCAAGAGTTATAAGGAAAATCTTCCATAAGTTTTGCTTAATTTTGATATGAACCCCAAACTGCTCTAAAAATAACACTCTTTAAAAGTTAAAAAGATAACTTAGTTAAAAAGTTAAAAACCCAAATGTACTTCGCCTAACAAACAAAAATCAAAAAGTCAGGAAATATTTTAGGCTTTGTGGGCAATCCAGTTTCTGTCACAACTACTCAACTTTTTCACTACGGTACAAAAGCAGCCAAAAATGAATACATAAATAAATGTTCTTGGCTATGTCTTAATAAAATCTTACTTATGAACCCTGATATTTGAATTTCATATAACTTATATTTGTTAAAAAATGTCACTCTTCTTCCTTTTTTTTTGATTATTCAAAAATGTAAAAACATTCTTAGCTTATAGGCCACCTTAAAAACCTGGCAGGCTGTATTTGGTCCACAGGTCCACCCCTAGCCTTGTTACCACTACTGCTGCAGCTTGTCTACCATTCTTTGTCTGCTACAACAGACCATTTACTTATCCCGGTGTATATCAGGTACTTTCTTACTTCTGCACTAGTGGTTCTTAATCCTGGCTGCCACTTGGGCAAGACCATTCAATACTGGATCCCAGGGAATCTTCACATATTCTTGAAACCAACCCTTGGGGCCCTCTTACCTTCTATTGTAGAAGGTCATGGCCCTGTGAACATCCTAATATTATCTCTCAAGTTATCAAGAATAATAATAGATCTGAGATTTTTACCCTATTTGCATTCACCCAAGATTTGGAGTTTGCAAAACTTCCTGCCATTTAGACTTATATATTCTTACGATAACATGCTGACTTTTCTAGTGAGTATCTGCAATATTTCATGTCCATGTAGTTGAATCTCTGTATCTATGGGCTATTTTGAGGCTATTATGAATTCAGACATATCAGGAATTCCTTTTCCTTATTTCTGCACAGTTGCTAACACATAGGTCTTATCTGTAGTCTAAAATTTATTTGCTAGTATTTTGGGGGTAAACTGGTGATATCTTGTTACCTTGCTTTGTAGTAGAAGTTGTCTGGCTTTTGGTTTTCTAGTTGATCTGTTTTTATGGAGGGATTTGAGGATATTCAACAACAAAGACATTTCCGTATCCCTCTTTCCTAGAGTCCTATCATTTTCTTACTTTGCTTTTTTAGTTTTATGTAATGTGACTTTACATTACTTTTCATTGTCTGCAGTTTACCCACAACCTCGAGAACTTACATTGTCTTTATTTTTATTTGATTTTCTAGTGTCTAACCCAGAATATGGGCATTTTATAGAGTGCTCTACTATAAAATATTACAAATGATAACATACTAATTCACTGAAAGTCAACACCTTGACCTGTTACTCATTTTGTACTTAAATATTCTCTTTGAAAAATGAATTAAGTAATTTTCTATAATGTATTTCACCCTTTCAATGAAGGCTAAAATGTGGCCTAATAGCAATGAGATAAAAAAAATGTCAGCTTATACTTTATGGTGTATATTATTGTCTTTAGCAATTTGTAAAGTTAACAAATAACAAATCACTTTTGATGGTAGTTGATATTGAGAAATATCATGAGTTATGTGGCTTTTTATTCAGCTGTTAGAACCTAACTTTTATGCAGAAACCTGTAGATTCTGTCCAGCCTCATTGATTTCACAAAGATAAAGGTACTTAATATTGGTATCATCATTTTAAAAAAATACATGCTGCTACAATATTATGTGTCCATGCAGTTGAATCTCTGAATACATACCACATCCAATGGACCAGACTTTTCATTCTGAGTTGGATGAGGTTCTACCAGAAGCAAGACTTGTTTAAATGTTGTATCAGTGTTTGAGGCTACCATAACCAGTTAACCATAAACTGATTAAAACAACACAAACTCATTGTATGGGATTCTGTTGGTCAAACGTCTAGATGGATATTATTGCATCCTCTACTATGGTCTAGCGAGTCTGAACTGAAGGTGTTGGCAGGGCTACGGTCTTAATGGTGACTCTATGGAAGCATCTGTTTCCAAGTGTTATTTAGGCTGCTGCATCTATTAACAGTAGTCCAACTAAGGTCCTTATTTCCTTGCTGGCTTTTAGCCTAGGACTTGTGTTTCCTCCTAGAAATTTCCTGATTTCCTCTTCATGGTTTCCAAATGGACCCAAAGATGGCAGATGGAGTCTCTTTCCTGCTTCTAATTTTTCTGAATCCTCCTTATTCTATATCTCACTTGCATCCAGCTAGAGAAAGTTATTTTCTCCCTCTCTCCCTCCCTCCCTCCCTCCACCCCTCCCTCCCTCCCTTTCTTCCTTCCTTCCTTTGTTCCTCTCTCTCTTTCCTTCCTTCTTCTCTTCCTTTCTCTTTTCCTTCCTCCTTCTTTCTCTCTTTCTTTCTCTCTTTCTCTCTCCTCCCTCCCTCCCTCCCTCCCTCCTTTCTTTCTCTCTCTCTTCCTTCCTCCCTCCCTCCCTCCTTTCCCCCCCCCCCTCTTTTTTCTTTCCCAGAGGTGCTTTACTACTGAGCCACACCCTTGGACTTTTTAAGTTTAAAAGATTTTTTTTTTCAAATTTCAAAACAGGGTCTCCTTAAGTTGCTTAGGCCCTCGATAAGTTGCTGAGTTTGGCTTTGAACTTGCTATCCTCCTGACTCAGCCTCCCAAGCTGCTGGGATTATAGGGAAATTCTCTTTTAAGAATTTTAGATTGGGTCAACTGAATAATTTAGGAAAACATTCTTGCTTGAAGGGTGATTTTGCAAAACTCCCCACACAGTGTAAAGGAATGTGTTTCTATTCCAGGGATTGGGGTATAGATGTCTTTGGAATATCATTCTTCTTACCACAAAAATTGCTACTGTTTTAATTTTTTCTGAAATTAAACATCTTGAAGTATATAGAGTAAGAAGAATGATTAACTAATAACATGAAAAATATACATAGATTCTGTCTATATATATTATTATATAATAATGCTCATGTTACCTTCCTTATCACCCAGATAAGGGCTCTATTCAGACTTTTGTCTCTGACATGGGGAGGTAGTTAATAAATGTCAACAGCAGGTACCAATGGTTAGTATATAGAGATCACTGGTTGGAAAATATTTTCAAAAGTCCATAGACAATTCTAGAAATATAAATTTCTTTCAAAACCTTTTGCATCTCTGTCATCACACACAAAGATGGAATGAGAGAATCTTCTTGCAAATAACAGAGAAATTTATTTCTACCCAATCTAGAAAATATAAGTAATCACTTATACTCACTATGCTCTCTAATACTTGGTAGACGGTTAGATTAACTCTTCATATAATTATCTTATTTAAAAACCCACAGCACTTTTTTGAAACAGAATTTTCTCTTCCCTGTATACAGATAAGGAGACCTTGAAGGAGTAATATATTCCAACCTTATAAAAAACAGAGCTAAGATTTTAAAAAGCAAAAACACTATAGTGTTTAGAAAAAGTATTTTTATGAAATTGAAGTTACACATGAAAATGTTTTAAAGATTTATACAATGTCTGTTATACAGTCTTCTGCCCACATGACAGACAACTGCTTCCAATTATTTTGTTTGATTACTTCATATCTCTATATAACAGGCTCATATTACTATTTCTTGATTTTTCAGCCTTAGTCCTTATCTATTGCCTCCTCCCTATAGAAAATGAATATTTACCTCTTTTATTTGTCCTACTTCACTTTTTAAGTTTGTTCTTCCATTTTCTATGTTGTCATCTTGCCGATCTTTAGGAGAAATTCTTCAAATTAAAAAGAAAAAAACTTCTATCCTCTCTATTAAATATTTTTAATGCATGCCATCTTAGTTTTCATTTCCAGGAGTTATTTTCTTTGAATATTCCTATAGCATAATTTACTGTTCTCAATTCTCTGAGGCTATAAATGATATTTACATTTTATTATATTTCCCTCATGTTGCTTTTCTGTTTTGATTTCGTTTTTTCAGGTAGATTTTCTGCTGATCCTTGGCTCACAGTTTATATTCAAGTGACTGGATTGTATAGACTGGTTTGGGGTATCATTGAATGGCATTATAATGGGGATTTATCAATATTATGGGTTTAGACATTTTGCTCTTAGACTGGCTAGATTTTTAAAAGGAGTATTTTCCATTGAGTTTTTTTTTTGGGGGGGGGGGCGTCTAGAAGGATAAACCTTCTTAGTAGCATTCTGAGGACTTGGTAAGGCTAGAAGGCTGGTGGTAGGGATGAGGATAGGGGAATCTCAAGATTCTGTAGACAGACTTTTGTTTTTTCTTCCTTTCTCATTCCTACTCTAAGCAGAGCTTACCATGCTCTAGAGCAAAGACCTTCTGTTTTTCTCTCTGAGCAATGGATCCCTAGCCTTCCTATGGACTGAGGCACTCCCTAAGTTAGAGAACTGATCCTGGGATCCAACTGCTTTGAAAACATTCTTTAAACGGATCCTCCTATTTGTAGTTTCATCTTTATCCTCACTCCTAGGCGTGCTAGGTGATGCCTCTCCCTGGGCCTTTTGTGGGTTCTAGAGTATAGTTTTGGCCTTGCTTCTCAGAGCTGTCCCCTTCATTTAAGTCTAAACGTTGGGGTTTGCCCTAGTGTGCGTGTTTCCCACCTTTTGCCGTGTTGGTTGCCTTTAACGTCTCTCTCTGTATTTATGAGTTTAAACCTTTTAAAATTTCCTTTCCCATCACCTCAATGGATCTTGAAAGGGAGCACAGGTAACTCTTGTGCTCACTCTGCCATCTTCCCTTGGCACTTGAGTCAATTCTGTTATTGATCTAGACTCATTGTCCTTTCCAGCCCGGCTCAGCCATCATTGGCAGTTTGAATAGTTAATTCAGATGAACAAATAAGGATCCAGGGCAAGGGCAATAAGGAAGGCCCTCTTCCTTCAGGGGCTCATAGGATACACTGGTGTCAAGAACAAATTGTCAGACGCAGATATCAACACCTTCATGTCCTTCCCCAACAATAACTTTCAGGAGCAGCTCTCCTGCTACTACTCAGCTAAGCTTAGGAAAGGCTCATAAAAGGAGTGTGTATATTGTGGTCAAGTGTCCTCTAGGCTCTTGGTGGGAGAGAACCAGGAACATGTCTTTCTAATTGTATCTCCTCAAAAAGGAAGGAATCCAATTACCTGTACAAATCCTCACAGTAAAGCAAGACAGGTTTTTTTTTTTTTTTTTTTTTTTTCTCCTCTGCAGTAACATCATTGAGAAGTAGCCAGGGATTCTGAGGGCAGATTAGAAATAAATCTGTTACAATAAAAGGTGGAAGACTGTGTTTAATAGAAAACCCATAATTCCTTTGAATCTGTACTTTTTGGGAGCTGATTAGCATTTGATAACGACTTATTTAAAACTAGCTTCAGGTTAGGCAGAGTAGGAGTCTTATGATATTAAAACTAAAAATAGATGTGGGGCAGCACCTACCATAGCCTGGAACATCTTGGACTTCAATAACTATATATTAAGTTGAAAATATGGGCACTGCACCTCAAAAACACTCTTTAGATGGCTAGGCAAAGACCTTTTGAGAGTGTGCATCAAAGAAACAAAGTTAAGATAGTTCTGAAAACTGGAGTAATCAATCAGTTAAAAATTTATTGATAACCTGATTTTCTTCCAATGCTTGGCTGAAAATCTTTTCCAAGTTGAGAGGAGAGTAAATAAGTCAAAGCACTGAATATTACCTGATGTGGCTGGAGATGGCAGTGTTGCATATTTGGAATCCCAAACAATTCTATGAATAAACAAGGGCAAAGAAAATATTTGGATCTGGAAATAATCATGTCTAACTTAAGCATTTTTCCTTCTATTTCTCAATAAAGTTGTGATATACCTGGGAATACCAGGCTAGAAAGTATTATATTTCTGAATAAGTTATTTTGACTAGATTAATTAAATTCTTCAGTCAAAAACTCACTCCTACAACAGATTTGAGTGACAATTTATCTTGAATCCCCCGGTTTTATATATGATGAAATTGATATATTCATCCAGTTATCTTGTCATCATATGAATGCAATAGTAATTTTGTGCTTAATTTGTAAAACTTATGTAAACCACTTTAAGAATTTGGAGCCATGGATCCTTTTGTGATCATTTCAGTCTTGAAAAATACATTCCATTGTTTAAAGGGAAATATCTAAACTGGTTTCATGTTTGTGGCAGAAATTGTTTATTGGCATTTATTTGTACATACATGTTGTATTGGTAGTAGGTTTCTCAAAGCCTCTTTACTAAAAGGAATGTCAGCCAACTAAAGAAATTTATAGGGTCTCAGAAGGCAGATGGGCAGTGGAGGACATTCTACTTCCGCTGTAGCAGGAAAACCCAGCAATGTGGGCTGAAGGGTTGTGGCTCTGGTAGAGGACCTTTGATGGCACTAGTAGCAAGTGTTGTCTTCTGGGCTTTTACAAGGGACTAGCAGCTTGTAACACTTTCCTAATTAATTTCTTGTATTAAATCTCTTTCTATAAGCTAAGTGAAGTCATTTCTATTGACCTTCCTGGACACTGTCTGATACAGTCTGGAATTTCTTAAAGCTAAAATTGGAATTCCACTATGCCTTTTGGCAAAACATTCTATTATTTCTGGATTTGGGCCTGTTGTTATGGCTTCTTTACCCTTTTGTTTTCTAAAGAAATATGTTTAGTCTGATTTGGAAGGCATATATGTGACTACATAGATATTTCTACGTAATCAAATGATCTTCAACCTTATCCTACTTTACATTGTATGGATAAACTACACTTCATCTACTCTTCTAATATGGAAGATGCTATATATTGAAAAGTCATTGATTTTTAGTTTCTTAAAACTACATTTATTATTTTACAATTTCTGCAGGTCAAGATTTGGTGTAGTCTAGTTGGATCTTTTTTTTTTTTTTCTAGGTTCTCCTTTAAGATGTGATCAAGGTATTGGCTGAAACTGTGGTCTCAATAGAAGGCTCTACTGATGGAAAGTCTTTTGTCAAGCTCATTCATGTGGCTGCTGGCAAGATTCAGTTCTCCTGGATGTTGGATTGAGGGCTTCACTTTCTCTTTGGTTATTATCTAGAAACTGCCTTCAGTTCTTGCTATACAGGTTTTTCTGTAGGGAAACTCTATGAAATGGAGACTGGCTTTACTATAGAAAGCAAGAGAACAGGAAGAGAGAGATAGAGAGAGGAAGAGAGAGAGAGAAGATTGAAGGGGGAAGATTTCTAAGTGACATCCTATAAGTTTTTCCATATTCTGTGTGGTAGTATCAAGTCACTCCATGCAACTCACATTGAAGGGATGAGTGATTACACAATGTATGAATCCCAGGAGGTGAGAATCATTTGGAATCATTTCAGAAGATGCCAACCACATCCCTTTCCTAAAAGAAGCAGTCTATTTTTTTTTCTTTTCAGTTTTAGTATAATATTGATGAAAGTTGGACTCATCTGTATAGACAGCTTTATTATTTTAGTTTCAGTGACTATACATACAAAATTATAAGCAGTAACAACAGATAGCCAAACAAATTAAGCCATCTCCCTTTACACCCTGGAATACACATTTAATTCTGGCGATTGCAATGAAAGCATTATTAGTTTTTAACTTGTATATTTTATAAAAGGGAGTCACAACCTAAATATATTGCCTTAGCGGTTACTAGTTTATCTGAGAGACTTTCCTTAGTTACAAAGGAAACTTCTCAAGTCAACCTCCACTCTAGGAAGCATCCTCTAATGGCTACAGAAATGGAAAATGTGCCACCTGCAGACTTTCAGATAAACCGATCCCCATTTCCAGTGGGTGTGCAAACGCCTGCTTTCAAAGGAATCTTTTAAAATTACATCATACTTGCACTTCAGTCTCTTCCCTAAATCCTGATAAATAGCAAAGTGCTCTCTTTGGATGGGGGCAGGTTTCCGCTGTTAAAAGATGTTCATATGGCGACCCCTGTGCTACCTCTTACAAGTTCTGCCAATGCTTTTATCATTTCAAATCTAAAAAGGGCTTAAAGTGGCTTCGTTAAAACCCTTCCTATGAAAAGCTGAAATCCTTCAATAAGTCAGAATGAGATGCAGCTATATAAAGACACAGCAGTTACCTGATTTTCCAGGTAGGAAATGTATTGGCTATGCTTTACCATGTTACATTTGAAGAAAGTTTTAATCTAAATTTGAGATATCAGAGATATCAACACCTAAGTTTTAATTACACACATTAAAAAGTGTGGAGCACGTCTTTGCCTTGCACAAAGGTAGAGATAATGTTACTTAAGTGGTTTAATTTAAAGAACAATGAGCAAACCAACACCCCAAGCAAACTATACCTTCAGTTTTACAATGATGCCTGGTATTGTATCACTTAAGAGCCACCCAATGGGTGAATTCATTATCCCCTTATTAAATGCAAATACCTCCGGAAATAAAAAACATACAAGTAACTAATTTTTAGGACCCAACATTTTGGGGTGAATTAATCACAATTTTTCCATACGACTATTCTTGTCAGATGGGCAGAAAGAAGGGAAGGAGGGAGATTACCTTACGCAGGCAATGGAGAATAAGGATTCCAGGGTGGTTTGATGAGGAAGGCAGACAGCACATGAGAGGGAGATAGAAACACTATGAATCAGGTGTTTACTTGTGTGCCAGAAACAGGGTAATGGATGACATAAGCATTGCATAATCCAATCCTCACGTCTCCCTTGCATCCGCGAGAAGCATCTGAACAGGGATTTGGGTTTAGTCCTGTCTGACTCCAAAGACAGTGCTCTTCTCCTCACACCTTCTCAGAATAATTCTGAAAGTGATAGTGGGAAGCCCCAAAGATAGAACTGGCAACTTAATTTCTTAAGGGTGTGTAAGTTTAAAATGAGAGTGAGAGAGCCGGCCCCCTCTAGAAATGAAATGTCAGTGTTACTGTCTTTAGAGAGAAAATAAAACCGACTCAGATTTGGATCCATTTCTCTTTCCTGAGGAAAATTGTTTGTTTGATCATCTTAGGATTTCTGTCTTGCATGCTGTAGGGCGTTTGGCAAAGACAGTTCCAGGAACTGCGAGGGCCCATTTTTGCTTATATGATGCCTTTCCTTCCTCCAAATGTCAGACTGAACTACATCCTCAGAGACAGCAGCAAACAATAATTGATGTTCACATTAATAATTTTGAGATATCAAGAGAATGTCAAATTGTGCTCATTGGCCTATATATCAGAAGGCAAAAATCTGAATCCTATATTTCAGAAGGATTTTACTACGCTTATTTTTCTAAGTATTGGTGTCTAAATCCATTAATGTCAACTCATGCTTTGACATGTTGCTTGATTAAAAAAAAAAAAGGAATTCATGTCTAAGAGATATTGGCATGATTCTTGACAACAAGGTTTTTTACTTTTGTTCATTAAACAAATACTTGTCAAAAACCTACTGAATGTGAGGTAGAGGTCAAGAAACTAGAGACAAAGCAGTGAACAAAATGATGTAGAACAAGAAAGAAAGAAAAAAATAACGGGAAAAAAATAGTCTAGGTGTAATGCCTGGACTCCTGATGCTATAGGATTGCAGGGAGAAGGGAAGCCTTGAGGGCAGTCTCAATGCTTGGAGATCTTTGTACCTGGCTCAATAGAGGCATCTTTTAATTTTCCGAAGATTCTAAACTTTAAACAGCTGAACCATTGCTAGCTGGTTTACCCATTCTTCTCCCTTATACATTCATTTATCTGTCCACCATCCATTTATCCATCCACCCACCTTATCCAACCCATCCAGTCATCCCTGTATCCATTCATTAATTTAAAAATACTTGAGTGCCTCCTAGTTGGGCATGGTAGCAGATGCCTATAATCCCAGCAGTTTGGTAGGCTGAGGCAGGAGGAGCACAAGTTCAAAGCCAGCCTCAGCAATGATGAGGCACTAAGCAACTCAGTGACACCCTGTCTCTAAATAAAACACAAAATAGGGATGGGGGATGTAGCTCAATGGTCGAGTGTCCCTGAGTTCTAGTACCAGTACCAAAAAAAAATAATAATAATTTGAGTGCCTCCTATATGCAGGACAATAGATTGGGTTCTGTTAATATAATGACAATAAAGATGGTAAAACTTACCCCTCATTTGAAGATTTACATATTTTTATTTACTATAGAGCGGACTGTCCATTGGGAGGCCCATTTCAGGAGGTGGCATTAATGCTTGAAACCTGCACCTGAGAAAGGAAAGAAGAGCATTGCAGGTCAGCATTTAGCTGCACAGGGACTAAAGATAAGAATGCAATTGGCAAGTGTAAGAATGTAAAATAGGCCAGGGTGGCAGGTCCACTGGAAGTAAGGGTGGCAAGCATATGGGGCCAGAGCGGTGGGCAGGATTCAGCCTGCCAGAGCCTTTTAAGCCATGGTAAGAGCTTGGATTTTAGCCTAAATGCAAAGGAAATCAATGGGAAGTCAATGGGAAGATTTAAGCAGGGGGGTATCCAATTTATGTCTATAAATATGCAATGTATACCTGTAATTATAATTCTGGCTGCTGTATGGATAATAGATTGGAAAGGGAAGAGATGCTAGGAAACTGCTTAAAGGCTTTAGCTGCAGGCCAGGTAGAGACGTCCTAAGTTTTCCACTTGGAAAAATGATCCGATCATAAAAGTAGAGTGAATAGCACTAGCTTGCCTTTCATTTGTCTGAAGCACTTGCTCCTCTTTGGTTTAGAGATATTCGCTCAACTGAACAGTGATAAATGACTCTTCTCTGGTGATCATTCTGACTCTAAGCTTTCAGCCAGTGTCAAGTTTAACCCACACTGGGCTCTTCTTTTCCAGATGTTTAATAGTTTCTCCTCCCTTCTTCTCCTGTGTATGCACAGAGCATGAGAAGAAATGGTTTTGACATGATCATGGGAATTATATCACATCCAGTATTTAACTACATGTACTTGAAAACGGCTGAGTGATGAGAATTATGATTGCCAAGCGAAGGTGGAGTCAGTGGGTAAAGTAGGAAGTCCAGGAGACTTGCTACAGGGAGGGAGAGAGTTGGCCTTGAATTAGTTTATACCAATTCCAGGGCCTGTTAGAGGAGCAAATGCTATTCTACCTTCTGGGTGTCTACCTGAGGTGGGAGAGAGGACTAGGTGGTGAGGCTCTAAACCCTCTGGAGTATGTCTTAGTCAACTTGGGTTGCCATAACAAAATACCACAGTCTGGGTAGTTTTATAAACACCAGATATTTACTTTATCATAGTTCTGGAGGCTGGAAGTTCAAGATCAGGGTGATAGGATAATAGATTTATCTTGAGCACTCTCTGGCTTTTAGATGTCTACCCTTTGTGTCTTCACATGGTGGAGAAAGACAGAGAAAGAGAGATATACATAGAGAGACAAAGAGAAAATATTGGCTTTCTGGTGTCTTTTATTCTGAGAGCACAAATTCCATCATAAGCGTCCTTCCCTCATGACCTCATCTAAGCCTAAGTACTTCTCTTGGATCCTCTCTCCAAATACCATAGTTTTGGGGTTTAGGAGCTCAACACATGAATTAAGGGGACATAATTCAGTCAATCAACAGAATATATCAGATCTGCCTTGTATGTTATCACAGCGCTTTACATTTTCTTTACATTTCATAACATATATGAATATGCATATGTGTATATTATATGATAATATATTGTTACAATGAAATAGAACTGCATAACTACTTAATTTAATGCTTATATTTTTCATGAAGCTAGGCTCCACAGACACAGTGACTGAGTCCTTTGCTCATTGTTTCACCTCTAGCTGTTTAAATATTTGGTACTCAGCATATATCTGCCTAATATAAATTTATATTAAAATAATTTTGTGATTCATATGTTGTGATTATGCATTAATATTTTACTTTTTACACATAATACAATACATGTATGCCATTGCTAAGAAACTTTAAAAACATTTGGCTTATAGAATTACCCAAGAGTTCCTCTCTCTAAACTCCCCTGTCATCTGTATTATAGGCAAACTGACTGGAATTTACAGTATTGCCTAAAACCCTCCATGGCTTATATTTAATGGCTTCTATTATAAAAGTCACTTTCAGTCCTTTAGGTCCAGCCATCCTAGACAGAAATGCAGGACCCCCTGCACTCTGGTCCCAGCCCCCATTCTGGTTTTGTTACCTGTTTTTCTTTCAGTCAGCTGGCTCCACTAAAGACCCCCGGCCAGTTTCTTCATTACTGAAACCTGGCCTGTAACATTGTCCTGGCTGCCTTCGTAACCCCAGTAATGGCATTCTGTGTTAAGCTTTTCCCAACTTCACATTCATAATTGTATTTAATTCTTACAGGGATCCGATGAGGCTGATATTGTTATACAAATTTTAGCTGAAGATTGTAAGACAGAAAGGTGAAGTTAACTCACCCAAGCAAGTAACACCTCTGCTAAAAGGTGGCAAACCTCTTATAGACTCTATCCAGAGGCCCATATTCCTTGGACAGTACCTTCTCTTCTGAAAGGCTCTACTCAAATCTACCTCAATCTTTGTGGCCCAACTTGGCCTGCGTTTCTTCTACATAGTCTTTGCTAAACACTCCGGTTTAGCCAACTATCCATTCTTTTTCTTTCTTCCTTCTTTCCTTCCTTTCTTAATTCCTTTTCTTCCCCCTCTCCCCCAATACTGGGGATTAAATCCATTGGTGCTTTGCCATTGTGTTACATCAACAATCCCCATTTTTAAAGAGACATAGACAGATATTTATTTATGAAAGTAGATAATGTATTCAAGGGAGAGAATGGGGGTGATTTCAAGAGAGATACCTTTAAGGGTAAAGCAAGAGATAGACATTCAAGGGAGAATGTGAGTTATCTACAGAGGGAGAGATAGCCTCCCCATCCCTTTTTTATCTTTTATTTTGAGACTAATTTGCAGAGGCTGGCCTTGAACTAGTGATCCTCTTGATTTAGCTTCCTGAGTTGCTAGGATTATAGGAGTGACCACCATGCCCATATATTCTTTTTTTTTTCCTTCACAAAAATTATAAAGCTTTTATGTAATGCTTTCACCAATCTTTTATTCTAATAACAACAATAATAGCTACCCTATATACTCACTATGTACCAGGATTTCTAAATTTGTGCATATAGATTATCTTACTTAATGCTCACATTGATCTAATGAGATTAGTATACTATTTTTACAGATTAGAAGGTAGTTTCAGAGTGATACAGTAATTTTTCTCAAGGTCACAAAGCTATAATTTCAAATAAGAAGTTCAAACACAGAGTTCCCTGGCCTTTTTCAATTTATCATAATGTCTTACTTCAAGAGTGTCACCTTCCCCACTAGGTGTGGCTGCCTGTAGGCTCATGCTTGACATTTAAATAATTAAAACTTGAAATAATTTAAATGAAATAATTTTGATCATAAATGATGATAAGGAAGGACCAACATGCACAACACAGATCCATATTAAAGAGTATAAGCTGGATGGCTGTATTAGTTTCCTGTTGCTGCTCTACCTGCAATAAACTTCGTGTTCTGAAACAATACAAATCTCTCTTCTAGTTCAGGAGGTTGGAAGTCCTAGGAAAGGATCCGTGTATTTGTCTTTTCTAGCTGCTAGAAGCTTCTTGCATTCCTTGGCCTACCGTCCTATTCTTCATCTTTCAGTCAGCAGTGTGCATCTTCCAATCTTTCTGTCTCCAGCCTTGACACCTGTCTCTTAAAAGGACCCTTGTGACTACATTGGGCCCTGCATTCCCGGCTAAGATGGCCTGACCTAAAGCACTTAGAATGACTTTTATGCTAAAAGCCACAGAAGGTTTTATATAATACTGTAAATCTCCCTATCTCAAAATCCTCTGTTTAACACCATTGCAAAATCCCTTTTGCAGATACTATAGCATTCATATTCTGGGGATTATGGCATAGACATCTCTTTTGGGGCAGGCATTATCCAATTTACCACACTGGTGGTTGTGTACAGGACATTCAGCTATCAAAATCTGGGGAGAAGGAGTTGAGCACTGATTATTTTGATACATATTATGGATATTTTTATTTTAAGGAACACAGAGAATAACATGAAAAATGAAACTAGCTCAAAGGAAAATAGCTCTAAGGTGAGATTTCAGCAGTGCCATCTACAGTCTTTTTTTTTCCCCAAAAAAATGTCAATTGGTAAATAACTGCTATGACAAGTACTCAGATGAATGTCTTAGTCATTTCCTACAAGGCTTAAAAGTGTGCTGATCAAGCATTCTCTTCATGAACATCTCCCATTCCGTGGGAGTGCGGTGAGTGGAGAAATGACCAGATAACAGGTGGAGCCTTCCTGGGGTCTTTTTGCTAAGGAAACCACCTGTTTTCTAGGTGTAGAAAAATGGCATCCAAGTGACTGACCTATTGTTTAAATTTCTACTTCAAGTAAGTTGAAAAGTTGGAACTAAACCATCTGTTGCTTGACTCACAGACCAAAAATCTTTCTATTTTGACTCTCTGAAACTGAGGGATATTCTGAAGAATAACAGAGGACAAGTGGTATCAGCTCGGAGAGGATAAAATAGAGGGTGAAAAGGCTGGTGACCCATGTGGGGAGTTAGTGGAACACCAGATTTCTTTCTTCGATGCTCCACTTCACTTTCCATTATCTCCTCTTGGTCCCTGTTTCCTCTTTAAGACAATGTCAGCATCTGTGGTGGTGGCCCATGGTGTGAGAGCTGGAATAAGTGAGGCTAGAGTCAAGGGTGGAAGACAGCTGATTCTTTTTATTTCCTCCTCAAGTCCTATTTATGTTGCTTGCATGACTAAGTGAAATGGTTGGAGACAGAAATGGAGAGTTGATACAGCTGAAGAAAGTGGTTCAGGTTGTTATACAGGATGCATCACAGTATCCAATTTCTATGTGACTAATACCTTTGAACTTTTCATGTATATCTAAAAAGAACAACATTTAAAATTTAAAATAAAGAAAGAAATATATAAACTTAAACTTATTCTTCCCCTCTCAATTTTATAGCCCTGGTAAAACAAATAAAACTGAATTGGGGGGGGCCTACTATATCAAGATCTCAGAAGAAAAACATATATAAGGTATCCTGCAAAGAATAAGAGAAATAGCAGGTATTTGCAGAGACAACTGAAGGACATAAATGTCTTTATTTAGATAATTTTAACTAGCAAATTTCAACTACAGAAGGTATTCTGTGAGTTGGGTATTTGATATTTGCATTTAAAATCTTGGTACCCATATTTGGTAACTAGGTAAGGCAATAATTGTGTGTGTGTGTGTGTGTGTGTGTGTGTGTGTGTGTGTGTGTGTGTGTGTGGTTGGGGTGGCAGGGGAAGTGCTAGGGATTGAACCCAGGGCCTCACACAGGCTAGGAAAGGACTCAAGTACTGAGTTACATTCTCAACCCTAAGTCAACTATTTTTGAGGAATGTTGGCTTAACAAGATGCATTTAAGTCTCAGGACTCTTTCTACTCTGAAAGTTATAATTACAATTTAAGATTTGCCCCCTCCTGTACCATTTCTCCTTTGTGTACTTACCTCATTAGACTGACACAGGCCCTTATACTCATCCACTCTGATATGTTTGGGACTGAAGTGCTCCCCATTCCAAGGAAATTTGCTTTCCAAGGGAGTCTGAAATGAGCCATACTGTCTAGTATAGCAGAGAACAATGAAGAAGATAATTGGGAGAAAAAAGATAATTTCTTCCTGCAAATAATCACCACATTTTAAATCCTGGTATTTCTGCTCTCCTTTGCTACCAAAAAGAATTTAAATGCCCAATTCTTTCAGTGTAATAGCTACGTATTTTTTTCTAATTCCTTAAACTCTGGAATGCATACGAATCTATTAACAGTTGACTTGGGAATGGACTACCAAAGGTTGATCAGCTATCATTTCTGAGTGCTAGGGCCAGCGCTGAATCAGCAGTATAATGACCTACAAGGAACTAGAACATCTGGAGCAACATCAGAGGTGTAAAGGGAACAATTTCTCATGGCCAGGTCTCAGAGTAATTCAAACACAAACAAATTCAAACTGACGATAAATTCGCTTTGGCTCTTGCTTTTCTGTAGGAAGTGTCAAGTTGCTGCCAGAACAGCCAGTATGGCTGAAAGGAGAAAGTTAAAACAGCAATTAGAAGGTACTAATATGGCTTCAATATACTCCCTCCCTGGTTTCAAGTCTTTGCCTGCCAGGGCTCTTGGACACCTTCCCAGGACTTAATTGCATTTTGCAAGTAGCCACAGAACACTTGCCACATATCTCTCCAACTAATTTCAAACACAATCCTCATATGCAATTCAGTAAAAAGAAAGTAAAATACCTTTGACAGAAATATGACAGTGTTATTTAGTTTAAAGATTGGTTTAATTATGGGAATAGCACGTTCTGAAGAAGATAAATAAAAAGGGTAAAATAAATAGATAAATCATAGTCCTGAATTCTGGAGAATTTTAGTAAAGCACCATAGAAGAATGGTTAATGATAAGGCCTGAGTTAGTTCTATTATTTAATGTTTATCTGCATTTTCAGATGGAAGGGATTTTTAAATGTGATTTGGTCATATGGTTGGAGGGTCCATTGGGGTTGAGTGGAAAAAGCACTGGTCTCATTCTGGCCACATAAACTGTGTTTTAGTCACTAGTCACTAAGTATATGAACCTTGAGAAGTTACTTTAAGACTTCAGATTTCAATTTGCTCATCAATATACCTAGGTAAAAAAAAATGATTTCCTTATTTAATTTTCAGGATCAATTGCTAAAATACTTATAAAATTACAAACTCATTTTATGTTAAGATATTTCTATTAAAATCTAACTTGTAAATATTTCCAATTAAACAACTAGATGTTTATGAACTACAGTCATCTATAAATTGTGAGGGAGGTGGGAGGAAGGTAAAGAAAAAGGATGAGAGTTTTGGAAGATAACAACATGGACCAAAAGAGCAATTGGGAATTTTATGTCCTTGAGCTAATTTTAATAACAGTAGGCAAATGCTATTTACATTAGGCTTAAGTGCAATAGAATGAAGTGCCTAGTTCACAAGTTGATAGCATCTATTGAACACTTAGGGCACACTTAAAGTGATGCTTGCCATCATGAGAATTACAGTACATGTGGTATCTTTCCTTAGGGAGATTATAATCTAGCTGAAGCAACAAGACCCAGATATCCTATCATTGGATGAGAAAATATGTCCTTAGAAATTCTCAAGTATATATTTTAAGAGAAGTAGGAGTTGAAGTCCAAAAAGGAAAAGGAAGAAACAACAGTTTGAAGAGACTTTATGGAGGATAAAGGATTTGAGAGGGGCTAGAAGGATGGCTGTGATTTGGAAATTAAAAACATTTCAGGAGATGAGAACATGGTGAGATTAATATGAAAGAGGGAATAAGAGTAGTGGAAAGAGAGCTGGGCATGGTGGCACACACCTGTAATCCTAGTGACTCGGGAAGGTGAGGCAGGAGAATTGTGAGTTCAATGCCAGCCTCAGCAATTTAGCAAGGCGCTAAGCAATCAGTGAGACCCTGCATCTAAATAAAAATACAAAAAGGACTGGGGATGTGGCTCAGTGGTCGAGTGCCCCTGAGTTCAATCCCCTGTACAAAAAAAAAAAAAAATGCAAACAGCTATGTAAAATAAAATGTGATTTATAAACCTGGTTTCTAGTTCCTCTATAAGCAGATAAGTGAAGTTTTCCACTAAAATGACATCGGCCATTTAATACACTCACCAAAGAGTAACTTATATAATTTGTAAATGTCTGAATCTTTCTGAAAAACAAGAACCCTGAATGATGAGCAAAGCTAACCCAAGAATGGTGAACAATGTGGAAGAACAGATGGAAAGGAAAGAGCCAAATCCAGCCAGGGCACATATCAAGTGTCAAAGTCAAGAATTCAAAACCAAGCAGGTGAGGTCAAACCCAAGCAGAATCTTCAGAGAGACAGGGTTAATAACGTGGGCCCTGAGTCTTTGCCTTCAATGCCAGTGAGACATCAGGACTTACTTTTCTCAACTAACCAAGGAAATTCCAGGGTCTGACTCAAAGGTTGAGGGGTTGGAGGTGGCAGGAGACCATTAGATGAATATTGGTTTCCAGTGATCAAATATCCCATCACAGCACCATTGCTTTAAAATACCAGACTTAGGGTGAAAGTTGTTATGCTTGCTGAGTCCTAAGGACAATAGAGCCTAAAAGAAGACTTAAATTGACCTTCTTATTGTATTTCAGATAAATTATTAATACTAATAAGCTTGGAGAATATTTTGGAAACATTTAACTCCATAGGCTGGAAGAAAAAAAACATAATTAAATTAGCTTATATTTTAAAATATCAAACTTTAGTTTCCAACAGCTATAAGGAAATATTTCTCTCATATTATTTGAGATAGGTGGGAAGACCTAGAAAGGAAAACTGCAATTTTCAAAGTAGGGTCCCCTGAAATAGGTTTATGTAGGGTAGTCTTATCTCCATTTAGAAATTCTCTCTGTGACATTCTCCAGAGAGACCAGCATTGATTGTTGAAGTCTATCAGTGCTTTTGCAGGGGTAATGCTCATAGTCCTTGCGGTGCTTGGATAGCAACCTTAGCCTGAAAACAAGATCTGGCAGAGGTTAATAAAGGATCAAAATCAAGCAAGGAGTTGTCACAAAGCCCATGTGCTTTATTAACAAATTTATAGAAGACAGATCAGAACATATGCATCAGACTGTTGTATAAAATAATTATCTGAATGTATCCGCTTAACCTTGTATTCTTTTAAAATTATTTTTTTAGTTGTAGATGGACGCAATACCACTATTTTATGTATTTATTTTTATGTGGTGCTGAGGGTTGAACCCAGTGCCTTACACATACTAGGCAAGCACCCTGTGGCTGAGCTAAAACCCCAGCCCTAACCTTGTATTTTTGATACCTTTAGTTTTTTCTTAGCTTACCAGGGGAACAAAACAAAGTATAGAAGTTATGAGCAGGCAACAGAATAAGTTGAAATGGCATGTAAAAAAATGTAGATCCTTAAGGCATGCTTTAAACCAAAATAAATTCCAGATGGACTGGAATTTTAAATATAAATAACATAAGCTTGAGTGCATTAGAAGAAATAACTAAATAATTATATTATACTTGATAAAAGAGAACTGTCTAAGCATATCTCCAAAAGCATAGCTGACAAGGGAAAACCTGATGGATTCAATAACACAACATTTAAATTTTTCACAGCAACGGAAACAATGAAGAACATGAAGAGAGAGCCTCCAGAATGGGAGAAAATCTTTGCCACCTGCACCTCAGATAGAGCATTAATCACCAGGATATATAAAGAATTCAAACACACACACACACACACACACACACACACACACACACACACACACACACCCCTAATCAATAACTGGGCAAAAAAATTGAACAGAAACTTCACAGAAGAAGAAATATGAATGATCAATAAGTATATGAAAAAAATGTTCAATATCACTAGAAATTAGAGAATTGCAAATTAAAACTACATTGAGATTTCATCTTACTCCAGTAGAATGGCAATTGTCAAGAATATAAGCAACAATAAATGTTGGTGAGGATACGGGGGAAAATACATTGCTAGGTGGGACTGCAAATTGGTGCAAGCACTCAGGAAAGTAGTTTGGAGATTCCTCAGAAGATGTGGAATTGAACCACCATTTGTTCCTGTAATCCCACTTCTTGGTATATACCCAAAGGACTTAAAATCAGCATACTATAGTGACAGGGCCCCCATCAATGTTCATAGCAACTCAATTCACAATATCTAAGGTATGGAACCAATCTAGGTGCCCTTCAATAGATGAATGGATAAAAATAATGTAGCACATATACACAATGGAATATTACTTAGCTTTAAAGAAGAATGAAAGTATGTCATTTGCTGGTTAATGGATGGAACTGGAGGCTATCATGCTAAGTGAACTAAGTCAATCCCAAAAAACCAAAGGCTGAGTGTTCTCTCTGATATGCAGATGCTGACTGACAATGGCGGGAGGGTAGGAGGAGTAGAAGTTCACTGGATTGGATGGGGGGAGATGGGGGGAAAGGGAGGGGGCATGGGAATGTGAAAGACACTAGAATTAATTGGCCATATAGGTTAATATATGAAAACATCATATATGTATGTATATGGTACATGATGTATAATTCCACATCATGTACAATCACAAGAATAAAAAATCTTACACCATGTAGGTATGACATGTCAAAATACATTCTACTGTCATGTATAACTAAAAAGAATGGATTTTAAAAAGTGAAGGGAAAAAACCTTAAATTTGGTAAGGCAAACTCACAAATACAATTGAAAAGAAAATCATATTCTGGAAAATCATTTACTATATATATGTATTACACACATGTACACACACACACATATGTGATTGATTTTTAACATGTATTCCTTAACATACATAAGGCACAGATAAGGGATTGATTTCCTTAATATTTAAGGAGTAAGAGACGATAACCCCAATGGAAAAAAATGAAGTAATAACCATAACAAATAATATTCATTGACATTCATGATTAAAGGTAATTTAATTGACAATAAAAGTGGTATTTTGGCTTTGAGATTATGTAAGAAAAATACCCAGTGTTAATAATGGTATGAGAAAAGACAGTCTTATACATGGAAATAAAAATGGCTAAATTTTATTCGTGCATACTCTGCATCAAATCCCATTTTATAGTTTATGTGTATTTTCACATTTAATATTCAGAACAACACTAAGACGTAAATTGTTGTTTTAACTTGTTTTTTAGAGTGGAAACTAAGACCCAGAGGATCAATAACTTGCTCTTAACCTTCAACCCAAGGTAGGTGAACTAAACTTTGGATTCAGACTCTACCTAGGAGGTCATAATCTTACTTTTCTATGTATTTAAGAGAAATGTAAATTGACAATCCCTTTCTGGAAGACAATTTGGCAAAAATAGTTTATTGCTCAAGTTGTTAAAATGTTCAGTTTAACCCAGTAAATTCTCCTTTTAGGAATAATGTTAGAAGAATGCAAAATTATATATGATATATATGAGATATTTATTATAGAACAGTTGAAAAATAAATATCAAAGAAATAGGAAATAGCAATGTAAATTCAAAGGTCATCTATATTGGAATATTACACAGATATTAAAATGCTGATGTACAAATACACTTATGGTGAGGGAAATATATTTTGAGTTCAGGAAGGATGGTAGATGCAGCTCCTATATTCAGTTAGTTACTGAGTCCAATTACAAGCTCTTTTTATGGTAAAATATTATATTATTACTAAGATTTATACCTCTATGTACTGAGCATTTATGAGCAAAACAAATATATCCATCATCATGGACCTTGCATTCCAGTAGGAGAGACATACTATAAACAAGAATAAAATGAAAATATATAGCATATTAGAGGCGCAATAAGGGCTGAAGAGAAAAAAAGTAAAACATATGTAACATTGGTAGTGGCAATTGAAATCTAGAGAGAATAACCAGGAAAGGGCTCACAGAGTTGATGATTATGTAGCAAATAACATGCATCACATTTGAAAATTGAAATACAGTCATGAAATAATTTTACTGAGGTCTGGCGACTAACTGCTGCAGGAGGCAGGACACAGACACTCTGATTCTATATTGCTATCAATAAAAACTTCAGAAGGAAGTTACTTAATAATTAATAGTAATTATTTATGGACGGTAAGACACCTGTCAATTTTTTGAAAGCTACCATGTTTACTGAGGTATAAGACATACGGTATCTTTTTAGTGATGATTTGTGTAGTCTTCATATGGATGAAAAAATAGAAGAGAGTCCCTGTTAGAAATGTTAAAAAAATGTGGAGTGGATTTGAGAGCACCCTAGATCCAATTCACTTCTTTGCCTTCTACTTGCTGTGCCTCAGCTCCACAGTGGTTCTTTTAATACCATTACCTCCTGGGATGGAGTTTCCACAGTGGCTTCTGCTCTGGTCTATCTGTACAATGACACACTATTATTTAAGCCACTGGATGCCTGCTTTTGATAATCTTTAACCCTTGGGTCCCATTCATTTATTGGCCAGATATGATACAGTTTGCCTTTATAATCTCCTCACATATCTTCTTTCCATTATCATGACCATGACACTAGTTTAGGCTTTAATTGTGTCCCCTCTTTGAGGAAGCTACTACACTAATCTCTTGGTGCCTTCATGATTTATCCAGGAGAACACCTTCAGACCTAGTTAGCAGGTGGATTCTAACCAAACCCAAATCAGGTCAGTCCCCTGATCTTGGCTTTCAGTCGCCCCAGTTTCTACTAAGGTTAAGTGTAAATCCTCATCTTGATATTCTCTGTTGAAAGTGGCTGATATTTCCCCTCTCATCTTTTATTCTCCATTGTACATGTTTTATATTCCAGTCATGAAAGAGATTGTACTGATGACCAAATCATCTCCTTTCCCCCATATTACCCAGCTCCTTGCAGTTGGGCAGGCCATATGGCTAGTTCTGGTTAATTAGTTGTTAGCAGAAAAGACATGTGTTACTTCTGTGTCAGAGCAGAGAAGAACAGGTGTGAGTTCTCCATGCATCTTTATTCCTCTCCTGAAGCAAGAAGCCAAGTTGCACACTTCAGATCATGCAGCTACAAAGTGGTGGATTCTGAATCTACTGATCTATGATGGATGTGCAGCAGGTGCAGGAAATAAACCTTGATGTGTTGATGTGTTGTTATGTTCAGCCCCTGGGATTCTGAAGTTAACATGTTACTATTTTTACCATGAAATGGTAAACTATATTTTCACTATTGTCTTCTCAAGATGTAGCTCAAATCTAAGTGCAGATCATATGTCAGCGAATTAGGAAAGTTTCAGCACATAAAATATTACTATAGTAAAAATCAAGCTAGCTAAGACTTAATTGCTGCAAGACCTCTGGAACTGCAAGAGTTCTTAGCAGAGTTTCTGGAACTCTCAGAATAAGAGAAATAAAAACTAATTTTTGAAAAAGGTATTATACTTTGAAAAGGATTTTCATATACTCTCTTGACGATTGTTAGAATTCTTTGCTGTAGGTGTTACCTATTATAGATCAGTAGGTATTACCCTCACTTTGGAGATGAATGAACTAAATCCCAGAAAGGTTAAGTGACTTGTACAAGGTCAAACAGCTGGTTAAAAAAATGAGTGCTGAGGTCTCCTAACTTCTGGTCCACTGTTCTTTATTTTATATGTTACTGGCTTCCCTAACCTAAGTAAAGTACAAGGAACATCTCTAGTGTCATCATTAGGCTTGTGTAAATGTGCTGTGTTGGCAAGAGCAGCTAGGTAAGCAGCTGAGGAGAGCACACGTGCATGGACACACATCCGCATTCACATCAACATAATTATACAAGCCTCCTCCAGTCTGGGCCAAAATAGAATTAATCCTGTGTTCATTGCTGGCGAATGCTGAATCCTTCCATATCAGTGTTTGTGTTTAAGAATAAGTCAGTATACACACTCTGTAATTGAATGTCAAGAAATATGAAAATATATTGTTTTATTGCTACTGTTCATTGATTTATCGAAGTGATTTATTGTCGATGGACATGCAGTACAACAAATCACTTTGCTGACACCATCAGCTGCCTTAACTAGGTTGTCAGTTCACGACATTAAAGGTAATGGATGGTGATTATTTTACAGTAATGGGTTTAATCAGCGCTTTGAATGACTTAGCAGTCATGTCAGAGTAGAGCCAGCTCATCATTCATCAAGGCAGCATTTTGTTTACCAACATCATCTATAATTCATTTGATTGTTGACAATCATCAGCAAATACCTCTCAGGCGAAGTTTTATCAGAGATGGAAATCTGCACAGCTGCAGCATTCGAAGTCACCCCATGGGACTGCCTGAGCAGACACAGGTGGAGAAGGATGTTCTGGCCCTGAGCCCCCAGACAGGCAGCCTCCTACAACTGGGCTTTTGATCTTCTTACTATCCCATGGATTGGATCATTTCCATTTCCATCTCTGCAACTCTTTGATTCCATGGGATCTTCAATAAGAAGACCCAGAAAGGCTGAAGGTACAAGTTTATGAAGTTGGGAAAATGAGAGGCACATGATTTTGCTGCTTGAATCTCTTTAACATAGTTGAACATGTGATCCTGGCTCTGTCACTTGTAACTAGTCCCTGCAAGAGCCTGAACTGATCTTCCACTAAGGGATGTTAGGACAGGTTTGGTGACCCCCCTGGGGCAGATGTGGCAGGAATCTCTTTACATAAGAGATTGTAGGGCTTCCTAGAGGAGAGTTCAGGATAATGCTAGAACTTTTCTTGGCCCTTTAACATCTTATTTTTTTTTTCAGGAAGAAATAAATTGCATGTAGGCAATATTTTATATATATAATTTTCATGAGTTTAGGTGAAACCTAGACAATGACGGTCAGGTAAAATGGTTAGGACCTTGGATTTTGGAGGCAGCACCTATGGCTAGAATATCTGTTCTGCCCATTACCACTCATGAGCCATTGAGCAGTGGCTAAACACTTTTATAGGGAATAATACTGTTACATTACCTTTGTCATATGGTGCTTGTGAATATTAGCTGAATTGATGTAGGTAAAATGCTTAGCACCATGCTCTACCAAGAGTAAGTGCTCAGAAAGTATGAATCTTCATCATTGTTGCTGTTCTTTACTCATGAATTCGATTTCAGAGCATTTCATTTTAATGGAACCAGAAAGTCAAATTAAAGTAGAAACAAAGCCTTGTCTGAGTTTATTATTGCAGGTTTTTTTTTTTCTGTTACTCATTTTCAGACACAACATGGGCATGAGACATGGAGAGGAAAATAAGAGCCATAAATATGGAATTGCAAGAAAGCTATTCTGCCAAAACTTGGTGGCAGGGTACAATACAATTGTTCTACTTTGGTTTTCTGCACAGTACCTTAGTTCCCAGGGTATCAGTGGAGGGCAGTGCTCTGTGGGAGACAGTGGTGTCCAAAAGGGAGATGACACACAGAAAGGAGGGGTCAGTAGTACCCAATGCAAGCAGCATGCTTGAAGAAGAGGTGGTGGAATCTGAGAGATGCATAGGACTTAGAGATGCCAGGACAGGGATATGAGTCCAGTAATTCCAAGAGCTGACTAAGGCAGGGAGAGGAGAAGCTGAGAAGCTGTGCAGTGGCTGATGGGACAGTTGAGCATATGTGGGATATCCCCTGAGGACTTCCAGACATTGTTTTATTTGGAAGCAAGCATACATCACAGGAGGCTGGAATTCTGAAACTAGCAGGGTGGTGAAGAGGGTCAGAGAAGCCGAGATCTCAATAATTAGCAACATCTTTTGGCAGATCCATTTTTTTTTTCTTTCTTGGCTTCATTTTTCTCCTCCACAAATAGAGTTGGGATATGTATACTCCAGTGGACAAAGGGTAGGTAAGTAGCAATGTATTAGAATTGTCTGATAGTTCCTTTTGGAAAAGAATACACATATTTATGGTGCTCAAAGAATCTTCTTCTCAGAATCTTTGGCTGTAGTTTGATAGATGTTGTAGTTTGGTAGATGACATAGAGGTAGGGAAGTTCAGGTAGCATGTATGGTATGTGTTTAAACTCATACCATACATAACAAAAAGTTTAAACTCTTTGTTATTCTCATTGATTTTTCATTTTTGATAACCATAATTTTAACCATCTCTGATTTACTTTCAATTCTATGATCCTTTAAAAAATTACTACATTAAGTCCTTATGATCAGATTTCATTTCCTTTTAAGTTCTATTCTTACTTCTTTGCCTGGTCCAACCATCCTTGGTCATCGAGGGTACAAGGTTCTCTAAGTTAGATACTGTAGGAGAGACATTAGATTAACATCCATTTTAAGGAATGAATACAAATATTATAACATTCCTTGAATGTTTGCAATATGATAAACTTTCTTCCTAGTAATTTTCATGTATTAATCCATGTAATCCTCACAAGAAGTTTATGACGTAGGTTTGGTCATTTTTCCTTCTTTATAGATTTTAAATAAATTCAAACACAAAAGGAAACAACTTGCCCAGAATCACCCAAATAGAAAGACTTAGACCCAGGCTTTATGCAAACATCTAATTAGGGGAACTGGGCTGTTAACCCTTTCCCTACCCTGCCTGGACACAGCTAATGCTAGAAGGGAGATGACTCTCAGATTAGGTGCATTCCTTTCCCACCAGGATTAGCATGTAGGTCAGGTAAGATGCCCCTTCTGTTTCTTCATTATGTAACAGAAAGAGTCTCATTGCTTCTCTTCTTGGAAACACCTATTAGCTACTGAGCATTCCATACACATGCAAATCATCCCTCTTTGTTACTGAAACCAGAAAGAAAGTGTGGAGACAGGCTGGCCTGAAAACACCAGGGGCATTCTAGACACAAGAGACTGTAACCTTAAAGACACCTTTGTCTATCTCACAGCTTCATTGGGGGGCCATTCTTGAACCTGGTGAACTCTTTTTTGTCCTAGGTAAGCACTCTTCCCTATATCTAAATCCCAGAAAAAGAGAATCATGTCAAGGGAAGAGAGGGTTGAAACTCTTGAGAAGGATCAGGAGACAGAGTGAACATCAAGCCCTAAGGAGGGGCAGAGGAGAGAGAGAGAGAGAGAGAGAGAGAGAGAGAGAGAGAGAGAGAGAGAGAGAGAGAGAAGAAAACAAAAGGCTCCTAAATTCTATTTTAGATGCCAATGGAAAAAAGCGATGGTACAGTATGTTTAACAGCATGCACTTTATTAGATAAACATTTCTTTCCACCTATTTTATCATCTGCAAAAAGCTAGGAAAGATTCAGATTTAAACAACCAGTGTAAAAAAAGGAGAAGACTATAAAGGATACTTTTATTGCTTTTGAAACAACTCCATTTCCTTATATCTCCATAATGCAACAAGAGCTGTCTGCCTCAGCTCTGGTTCCAGGAAATATTAGCAAGTAAGTCTTCTCTCTGCCAAAACCATCTTCTCTCATCTCCGGATAATAGGAAGGAAGGAGGCAGAGGGAAGGAGAAGGGGGCCCTTGAAATGAGTTTTTCAAGCTGTGATGAGTAAACCCCTGCAGAGATGTCTCTTCATTTACTAAGTACTTTTTTGCCACATGCCCTTCAGAGAGCTCCAGAACAAGAAGATATCTGCTTAAACACCAGCATGTCCCTCTTGGAAAGAGCCCTCAAAGAAGAGTGGTGGCCTAGCTTGGGAGAAATGGGGAGTGCTCAGACAGTGCTCTCCTGTTGCAGGGGAAAGGATGGAAGCTGGGATTGCTCTTTACCTCTGAACATCCAAATGCTCAACTCATAACAATTTGAAGGCCCTTATATTATCATAGATTTTTGCTCAATTGCTGCACACAAAGCTCAGGACTGTCTGAGACATTTCAAATATTCAAATAAGCACTGTTCAGTGAGGGCCTGCACACACATAAGATAAGCCATTAAGTGACAGTATAGAATAGAACTGAACCAGGTGACCAAACAAACTGCAAACAGGAGATATCAGCATGGGCTGACCTAGTTAAATAAAGCTTTGGGAAAAAAGTGGGCCTTGAGGAAATAATCCACCACACGTGGGTGAGAACATTTCTGAAGACAGAAACTGCATTAGCAAAGTGTTAGTTGAGAGTGTCATTGAAGAATGAGGTGACCCTCACGAGTATAACTTGATTTTGCTACAAGTATGTGTACCTAATTACTATCTGAAAGCATGCTAATTTTTGATGAATAACACATGACTCATATCTAATTCTCAACCCTTCAAGACTAAATAAATGAATAAAGTTGAGCAAAATTTGTAAAAAAATATTACAATGACAGTGTTGCAAATATCCTTCCAGAAAAATAAAGGAGTGACCAAAGTCCCCAAATGGTACTTTTGGTATGAAATGCATGTCATTTAGACACTTTAAAAATGGAACCAATTCTGTATTTTAGGATAGGATATATTAACGAATAATTTTTATTTGAACTAACGTTGACTCTTTAGTAGAATACATCTTGTATGTACTCATTGTAGAAACTTTTTTTTTTAAAAGAAATGTGATTCTGCAACCTGTATACTCAGAAAAATGAGAAATTATATCCCATCTGATCCAAATGCATGTCAAGATCACTGTACTGTCATGTGTAAGTAAAACAAATTTAAAAATGCATATTAAAAACAAAAAGCATTTGTAACCTCATGTTTCCCTATCCCAAAGATAAATTAGCCTTTTAGTGTGTCTCTTTCAGACTGTATGTATGAAAATGTGTGTGTGTTAGAATGTGAATCTAATGGTCATACAATCTCTGGAGCTAGAGAATATATACTATGGATCCCAAGGAGTTATCCCTCCATGCATGCATATGCCCTGGTATATAGTCCCTGCTCACAGTGTCTCTGGGATTTAGCTATGTGGCTTTCTTTGACCAAAGAGTCATCAGGAAATATTATGTAAGCAGAAGGCTTAATAAGCTCCTAATTAAGTTTCCTTTAGGATAAAAGATCACATTTATGGAGAAGTATAGTCATCTCATATGTCCCTGAAGAACAAGGCCCTGAGTGACCTGGTGTCCATATTATACAGCATTGCTGCATGCATGATCCTCAGAAGAACACAGCAAAAGGACTCCTTGGCTGAACAGAAAACTCTGACATTTTAAGCCACTAAGTATTGAAGTATAACTCAATTATAAGCCTATTTTTTGTTTATACTGAATAAATTTCTGAATTCTTAAAATTCAAGAACCTATTTTTCTAAATGGGTTAGTCATATACCATTATAACATATACCAGAACCTATTTAATGTCTTATTGTTTGACATGTTTACAGTCAATTTTTAATGCTCAATTGGTGATTCCCTAATGACACTTCTACTACCGGTGGTTCAGGGAATATAAACTTAAGGAAATATAATATTATTTTAAAGTAAGTATATATATCACTACATTCTAAGCTCTTTGAGAACACTAGTCATAAATTACTAAACTTTTTCTCCCCTTCAGCTCTTGAAATGTGCATGGCAAATCGTTGGTGCTAAAGATATTTATTAAGTGAAAAATGAATAAGTAAGTTTGCTTTGCAATTAAGTTAGAAAAATAGGACTTAGCTTACAAATTTCAATACAATGTCTTATTCAGGCACAAGATTATGGGGAAAGATTAACCTTGGTACACTCTCTTCTTCCACAACTGTCTCTTCTTTCACACTGCCTAGAAGCACTAGAAAATGAATGTTTCGCTTGATTTCTGTATTGCTACATCAAAACCCGTTATTCCCATGTCACATTCTCTCAATGACCAGATTAGTGTGGAGGTGACAATTAGTCAACAGGATGAATAAACATGCACTAAATTGATAGTTTACCATGTTTACTGTCCCCAAAGATATGCATATTCATGAAGGAATAGTTTGAGTCTCCTCAAATCATACTATTTTTATCCTTAGTTTGACCTTTATGCCAAAAAGTACTTCAAGGCAATCTACTCTTTTACGTTTTTTGTTTCTTTGGCTCATTCTATAAATAAGAATAATTTAGAGGTGGTTACACTGTATTTTTCAATAAATTACCACCCATCATTAAAGCTAATCCAATATTCAATTTAAGTTTGAATTAAAATGTTTTAAAGAAGTAAAAGAATAATTTATTTTCCCATTAACCTTTAGGGCAACTTCTATTGTATTTTGTTTCCTTTGGATAAGAGAAGTACATTGTAATCTTCATTTTTAATTAGGTTTTAAAGTATATATAATCCCCAGGTTAAAGCATATTATTCATGCTTAATAGAGAAAATGAACAACCTTAAGGATATTGGCTTCAGACTGAAACCACAGATCTAAGCTATTTAAATAATGTTGTCTGAGAGGCACCAAAACTTTAAAAGACATTCTTATAGTTTCAAACTTTGATCCAGAAAACTCTTTCTCCTCTGCTTTTCATGATGAACTGTTTTGAATATCAACTATTTTGACTTCACGTTCCCTACCTGGTTCTCCCCTTTGGGAGGCAGGTCCAAGAGAGGGAAGAAAGATTCAAAAAGTAAGAGGACCAAAATTAATTGATCACAGCCTGTCGAGCCCCCAAATAGACACTTTTATCTCCATTTCACAGTTAACAAAACTGAGACTCAGATGATAGGAGGAAATCAGTTGCAGAGACAACACAGATCTCTTAGAATTGAAGCATGTCATTTCCAAAACTAAGCAGTCAGAAGACCTAGATTCTAGTCATGCTTTCTTGGAGTCCCTTTGAGGTCTTCAGCAAATACATGACCTTCCTTTCCTTATCAGCAATCTAAGGATAAATGCCTTTCCTTGTTCATAGGGAAAACATTTCCTTTCCTATCATTTCAATGGGGCTGATATAATAATGGTTGAGAATATGCCTTAAAAACTGAACCAACTCTGGTAGAAATACATTGTCTGAAGTCCAGCTTCTGAATGAGTTAACATCATTTATTGATAGGGCCCACATGGGGTGCATAAGCATCTTGGCCCTCCCCAGGAGTCAGAAGGCTCATCAGGTGTCCCTTTGAACTGAGATCCTGCTTCTCCTTTTCATTCTGATTCATTGATTTTCTTTTCTTCCTGTCTCAAAGAAGACTTTGGGGCTTTTATTTTTCCCTAAACTTTTGTAACAGGGCTGAGCTCTACTCACAAGAACAGTTTTTAAAAGGGGAAAAAAAATGACAGCTACATAGGACTGGTGCCTTAGAACATGTGTTTTGAATCTGGTGGGAGAAGAACTGAGATGAATGGCACAACTTCTGAGCTTAGAGTGGAAAATTTCTTTTGGTCAGTGATTGCAACTACAGACTCTGTGTGTGGGTTTGGTGAGTCAACACCTCTTTTTCTATTCTCAACTCCATCAATACCAGCCCTTTAGCAATTGTTCTCCTTCCTGTGGTACTAGAGATTGAACCCAGGGCCTTGAGCATGTGGTGGGGTGGGGGCTCTATCACTCGGCTACATCCCCAGACCTAAGTGTTCATTTACAAATATAAATTTTTCTGCCAAGAATCAGATGAGGAGCATGTTGGCCATATTTAATTTGCCTTTAAAATTTCCATCTGTAAAATGGGAATATAAACATTGCTCAGCTCTCTTCATCCTGAATCTTGAAAAGGCATTTGAAAAACCTTGGGCTCCTCTGAACGACTTGCTTACAGTGCTTTTTTGCAATGGCACATACTTGTTCAATGTTCAAGCATTTGGAACACTTCCCCCACCCTCAGGCAATATTTGCTTTGTCAAACAATGAACCGTGTGCTACTGCTGTGTTTATAGCACAAAAGTGGTCAAATATAAGCAATTTCATATAGTTCAGCCTAGTAACTCAAGTGATTACTGTTCAGCATACATGTTTACCTTTAAATATGTGACTCAAACCATATCTATCCTGCTTCTCCAAAGAGAAAAAACATTATTATGTTTTCCTGTTCATCAGTATTGTGGAGTAGTATTCTGCAATCTGGATTATTCATCAGATGCTACAGCTCAGGAGCAGACAAACGACAGTCATGAATAGATACTGTATCCCCATTTTGTGGGTGGACATGATTGTGGCATTTTAGTGCCTTGGGGAAAAGAAAGGCAATGCAGGCCATTCCTAGGAATGAAGAGAAAAGGATGGAGAAAGGAGGAGATTATTACCTGGTCCAGGTAGGAATGAAAGAAGGGGCACTGGAAAGATCTCAAAGCCTTTCCTCCAAGAAATTATTTTGTTTAGAAATGAAGTTCCACAAAATTCACCAAATTGTATTGTGCTATTGTGTGCACATTCAAATATGTAACAATGAATCCCACTATTATGTATAATTATAATGCCCCAATATAAAAATGTTAAAAAAAGAAGAAGTACTGACTGTTGAGAAGCTACTGAGAGTAGAGAAGACCAAACTTTGGTCAAAATAGAGCTTCTGCCCTCGAATTTCACTTTAATCCTTACTCTAAGCATTTAAGTTGGTAGTTTAACTGTAATTTGTAATCTGAATTTAAAGTGTGGGCATTATATGATTTTTTAAACAATTGCATTAATTTCTATGAATTAGATTTGAAATTCAAGTTAAGAGGCAGTATTAGAATGCCCACAAGAGTGGCTATTTCTAGATGTCAGTGACTCCATACCAACAAGAGTGGAATGCCTCTGAAATTGTAGCTCGGGCTCTGAGTCACAGCTGTAAACTCTGTAAAGGGAGCAGTGGTTTCAGTCAGTCGTTCCATGAAAGGTGAATTCACCACATATTACAAAGCAGGGTGCTTGGGAGTCCATAGAATGAAAGAAAAGGGCGATCTGCTTTGTTTTTCTCCTGTTGATCAATCATTGAAAACTGTTGGATTATCTTTTTCTCAGAGGCACACATAGCATTAATGATTGTACAAGTGGTTATTAAACTTATATTGAGCAATTTATGGCAGGTTTTCTAATAAAGATCAACACTCTTATCTCATTTGTCCTTACTAAATTTTTGAACAAGAGGTACAATTAGTACCCCATTTTACAGGTAGAAAAAAAAATCTAGATTTAGGAGGTTAATGAGCATAATCTGAAAGCAAGCAGGTTCTTCTTTTAAAAAAATGTTTTTAATGATCTAATTCACTATCACAAAATCAAAGCTTTATTCTTAAAATGCATTTGGTAAGTTCTTGCTTGGTTCCCCACCATCCTGTACATTGTTTTTTTATTCATTGTACACAATTGCAGCACAACTTTTCATTTCTCTGGATTGTACATGATGTAGCGTTGCACCATATGTGCAGTCATACATGTACCTAGGATAATGATGTCCATCACATTCCACCATCTTTCCTGTCCCCATACCCCTCCCTTCCCCTTCCTCCCCTTTGCCCAATCAGAGTTCCTCCATTTTCCCATGCCCCGCCATTATGGATCAGCATCCACTTCTCAGAGAGGCAAACAGTTTCTTCAAAATGACCTTCCATGACCTGTAGGTGAGATCATCTCGACAGGCTTATAAAAGGGAAGAGGGAAGACTGGCTGGACACATTGACAGCTTCTGAAAGAGTGATGGGAGCTTCGTGGGGACAAAGTAGGCAAGAGTGGTTGAGACAACCATGCACTCTTGGCATCTGTATACAGGAACAAAGCCCCACATCCCCTGTGACCACACTGTCAGGCAGTGTGCCTCATTTGTTCCAAATTCAGTGCTTGTTAATCTCCAGGTGACACTGTGGTTTTCCATTTAGAAATTTGAAGTATTTCTAAATGAAATAAAAATCTGCACAAACCTTCATTCTCTTTCTCTTGAAGTTTGAACAATGGCATTTAAACTTAAATACTCTACTGGCCTAAATATTTCTTGTCTTACACTGATTTTGTTCACCTTGGAGATGGAATTCAAGAGTAGATTAAATAATTTCAGAACCTAGGTTACTATGGTGATCCAGGATGAAGTGTATGAGATTTTTTTTTCCCTTTAGATCTTGATATTGAGAAGTCAGCTTATTTGTCCCTGTCTTTTACAGAAACTTGTGGTGTGATAGAAAGGATAATGTGTGGGAAGAGGTGTTATTACAGACACATTGGGAAAAAATGCAGCTTTGGAATTGGCCTCTATCTGTTTCTGAGAGGTCCAGGATAATTCTGAAGCTCATGTTCAAAGGATAATGAAGCCTTGGATGGTTTTATGCTTGATAACCATGAGAAGTCATTTATTTATGGATGTCCAAAACAAGTCATTCCTAAGTGACCTCAACCAGTCCCAGTTTCTAAGTACAGTTGTCCCTCACCATCCCTGAGGATTGTTTTCAGATCATCTTCCCCCAAATAATTCAGAGATTAATCATTATACTTCAAAAAATATTTTTAAATTGTTATAGTTATACTTATGCATGGGGTATAGTGTTGTAAGTTGATACATGGATAGAACATGTAATGATCAATTGGGGTTATTAGCATTTCCTTTACTCAAATATTTATCACTTCAATGTGTTGAGAACCTTCAAACTCTTCTCCTCTAGTTTTTTTAATTGCATATTATATTGAACCCAATTAAAAATGGTTTTGATTTCATCTTTGTTATCTTTCTAAAATCTGCTCACTTTTATGACAATTGTGGTTATTGCCCTTGGACCAAGTAACTACTCTCATCTGCTGGACAATCGAAGTAGCTTCTTATTTTTGTCTTTGTGGTCTCCTTTTTACCCTAAAGTCAGATTGATTCTTTTAAAACATAGGTCTGGTCATGTCAGAAGTTCTCATTTTGAGAAAAAAACTGAAGTCCTCAAGATTGTCCACAAGCCTATATATACCCAGTTCCACTGACCACTGCCAGAACCTCTCCCTCCATGTCTGACCACTCTATTCTGTACCCACTGGGCTGCTCAGCGTTCTGCGAATGCACCAAGCATGCTTTGCCTCTGATGCTTTGCATTGCCCTCTTCTTTACCTGGAAGCTTCCTTCCTCATATATATACAGCTCGCCCCCTCATTATGTCTTTCAGGTTTTCAAATGTCTTCTTGTAAAGAGGCCTCCTCTCCCTACCCCCAGCACTCACTATTCCAGTAGGAGCATATTGTTTTGTTTTTTGTTTTTTTCCCTATAATTAATTAATTTATTTGTTCTAATTAGGTATATATGACAGCAGAATGCATTTTGATTCATTGTACACAATCACAGCCACAACTTTTCATTTCTCTGGTTGTACACAGTGTATCATTGTACCATATGTGCAGTCACACATGTATCTAGGGTTATGATGTCATTGTAGTTTCCACTGACTAATATGTGTGTGCTCATTTGTTTATTGGTTTCCTGGAATGTAAGTTGATTGAAAGCAGGGACATTTACTGTTATAGCCTCAGAACTGTTAGGACAGGCTCAGAATTGAAACTCTATGAAAATTTGTTGAATATGAATGAAATCAACAAGTATTTGGCTGAAATCAGATACAGAAGAATCTCACATAAAGAATCAATGGTCTATTTGTTTGAATGTAAATCAGAATATGCACATTTGTATGTAAGAAGGTACATGTGGGAATGCAGGAGTAAACATCTTTGCATATGTCAGACTCTGACATACACAATTTTGGTATGCTTAATGACAAGAATATCACAAAACCTACATTTTCTTCTGTGTGCTTGTATCTGGTGTTATTACCAGTAATCTGTTATGTTGTTGTCAATGCTTTGTGTGGCTATAGTCAAAATTTATTTATTTTGCTCACTTTTTTAGAAGGGGGAATAGGGAATATTTTTTCCCCATAATATTTGGGGTAATGCCTCCCTGCGTCACATATTAGCAATGAGAACTGTTGATCTGGGCTGTCCATTTTTCTCTTAGCATCTGCATGATTTCTTTGAGTCACATTCCCATTACCCTCTAATTATGTAAAATTATATTATATTAAACATAATTTCTTCTGGTAGCCACAGGGTGGCATTCATGTTCTTTGCTATCTTTTTAATGACTGATAGATTACAAGGTCACTTTGAGTAGATAAATAGCCTATAGATTCTTTCCAGTGAGGTTCACATTCTGATTTTTCATATTAACACTTGTAAATTGCAGAACTTATTATGCTATCCCACCTGAACCTCATTTTGCTTCCAGCACCTTCGGTCTCTTCCTGCAGGAATCCAAGATGACTCTATCAGGTGGCCTTGTTTTAATATTCAACTCAAAGAGAATCTAATGAAAGCCAGCAACTGACTCTGCCTTGGTATTCATTTCAACTTAAGCATCATGGGAAGATTTGCCAGCAGCCTTTAGCACAGGGCTCTGACTGCATACTTGCTGGTAAACACTAAGCTGAATAGCAAGTAGGATCACTCCCCCCAACAGATTTGTGCAAGGCTAGATAGATTCTGCAGACTAGTCCTTGAGGCATTAAAACCATCTATTTAATATTTAAATACCACATTGATTATTGAATACACACATACACACAAAGAAATATTTACATGGGAAACTTCAGTTCTAATGAAGCATCTGGATGATGTCTTAGAGATACAGAAAGAGCCTATCCCTTCTTCTCTGGTGTTGGGCATGCATTGCATTTATCCATCCATCCATCCATCCATCTGTCCATCCATTCATTCTTTGAGGTAGCTCAATCATTATTCATTTCATTTATGGTGTGGTCATACATTGTTATATGTTTTATCATATTTGTTGCTCATATATTATTTTCCTATTTTATAGATGAAGCAAGTGGGTTAACAGCAATATTAATTAGTTGAAAGCAACACTAAGAGTCGACTGTAAAGGCAGAATAAATATGGTGGCTTTTGACTAATTTTATTTGTCTTTGTACACCTCACAGCTTTTCTTGAAGTGACATAAATATATATTATAGATGCCTTAGAGGTCACCATTTTCTCACTATCTCATGTGGGATTATTGCACTAGGGACTTTGCTGGCCTTCCTTGTTCCAATTTCTTTATCTAGCCTATCCTATTGTCCCCTTCTACAATTATCTAAGTGAAATTTGTGTCTTTGATTTTCTTATCACTCAGGAAACTGGGATACCATAGAAACTCAACTGCATTTTATACCCACCCCCCATGACACTTTGAAATTAATGGAAAGTTCTTTCTTCCTCTCTGAATGAACACCTTAAAGATTCCATGAATTTTCAGGTTTCTCAAATGTAATAAAAAGCACCATGTGTTCCTTAAGTCACAAATATAAACTCAATAAAGAGACTAGGACGTCCATCCTAATATTTTCATTTAGTGGGAACAGTTTTCCCTCCTCATCTGCAATTAATTTCCTGCCTTCAAGGAGTGGAGTGCAAGCAGATCCACCTTTTTGGCTTGCTCACCTGCTCTCCTACTCACTAGATGCTGTAATTGACCTTGTCAAGGTTGTGGTGCAAGGAAATGAGAGAAATAGTAGAACACAAAGTCTTATGAGACTGGTATTAGAAGACAGCTCTGCTTTCCCTAGGCCTGAAAGATATAAGAAGCCGACTCTCTAATGGCATTTGTGAGTACTTCAAAGGCTCCATGGCCAGGCCCCAGGGTCGCAGATGTTTTCTTTCATTTAGAAAGTATTCCTTTAACTTGCTCTTCCTGATCCACACTCTCCTCTCCCCACTACGAGTTTCTGGAATCTTTTTGGCAGTCTGTCCACTACACACAGACCCTCTGTTGGAATTTCATCACCCTTTGAAACAAATCTTTTTCCATACCAGGATCATTTTAAACATGATTCCTGCCATGGATTCCTTATATTTTCCCCAAGACGTATGTATCTTTGAACATCAACATGGGATAGTTACCATCCAATCCAGAAGGAGTATTTATCTCTGTTACCATGGAATGTTTTAGCTGCTGCTCATCTTTAGATGGTTTTCAGATTGAATCAGCTTTGCTCTTTTTTTTTTTTTCCTCTAACCAGTCTTCTAAACTGTTTTCTCAAATTCCCAGACTAGTTTCATAAATCACTTCTCTAATCCTGAGATTAAAACTTCCTACTCAAAAATCTGTGGTTTTGTAACATTTCTCTCAATACATTTTGCCTTGTTTTTAGGTGAAACTGACTTTCTAAAACCTACTTTGAAAAATCTGCTTCTTTGTCACTAAACTTTTGTATTTCATACCAATTGTTTGGCTTTCAGATTTAAATACCATCACATATTTTTTAAAAAATTAGATTCCAGTTTTTGCAACTGGCAGATGAGGTAATTCAGACTAGCAGTCCCTCTGTGGACAAAACATAGAGCAACATTTGTTTTTTTAAACTACTGGAGGATGTTGGAGTAACAATTGGTGGATTTACTGCAACAACATATTGGAGACCTCAGATTTTGGAGTCTACTTTTGGCCAGGAGGTATATATTGATTGAACAAGACATCTAGAAGGATGAGAAAGCCTTTGACAAAAGGCCAGCAGAATGGACCTGAAGTCTAGGATTTTCCCACTAAAATTCCTGAAGAACTCCCTCCAAGACAAAGAACAACTTCAAGTAAACCAGTTGTTACATGGACTACACATCAATTCTCAGTCCTATCAGTGACCCAGGAAATCTTAGATCTTAAGATTATCACTTCTATGGACATCTGTATGAAACAAAGTAAGGTCACCTGTCAAGGAAATTAATATCATTCTGGGCCCAATTCCATAAATAACTTAGAAAAAAGTGCAATGTCTGGTAGAGAACCAAAGAGTCAGGTATATGCAGACTTTAAAAAAAAACATAAAATGTAAAACAAAGGAAACAGAAAATAGAAAACAAAGGTCCTAGGTACAGAAATATAAATCAACTTTGTTTATCATCTTCAAAGAGACAAAAGACAAGATTTAAAACATTGGCCAAAAAGAAAAAGAAAAAAGATAAAAGAAAAAAATCCTTAAAATTTTCAAAAGTGACCCAGCAGATATTAAATTTTCAAACTGAAAATGTAATAAGCAAAATCACAAACTTACTGGATTTAAGAGTATTTTAGACATAGCTAAGGAGAAAATCAGTGAACTGAGACATAAGTTGGATGAAAATATCCATAAAGAAGCATAGAAACACAAAAGAATGGAGGAAAGAAAGAGAATGGGACAACTATATATTCAAAGTACTAATGACTATGATTTTTGCAAAACTGATGAAAGACCTCAATCTTTAGATTTAAAATGCAAAAAAAAAAAAAGTCAATACCTAGACAAATCACAGTGAAACTACAGAAAACAAAAGGAGACATTATCTTGTAAATAACTTGATAGGGAAAAACAAAAATTTTCTTCAAAGGAGCAATATTTAGATAAAAAGCTGATCTCTCAAAAACTTATATATTTGAAAATTAGAGGAAGGTTATAAAATAATGTCTTTAGAATATTGAGGGGAAAAAATAGCAACTTAAAATTTTTGTCCAATGATATATTCTGTGATCATGGTGACATGACAACTAAATATTAATAGGTTGGATTTGTTAATGTGACTAATTCTAGATCAGAAATAATGCTATATTACCATTGGAAGTATCTGAATAGATATTATTACACACAGTATTGTTTATGGATCGGCTATATCAATCACACCTGTGAGCTTATCAGATTATGAGCATAATCATAGACACCATCCCAGACCTGGTGCTTCAAATTTCACATTTTAACAAAATGCTTAGACCGGCACATATATTAAAAATTTAGTGGCACTGTATTAATCGCATTTTATTTGTGCTAAATTTCTTGAGTTTGGTATGTGAAAAATGTGTTACATTAGAAAATGCCTTTGTTCTGTTGAGAAATCTGCAGATGTACTTAGACTTAAAGGGCCATGATATTTTCAACTCAAATTGAAATGGTTCAACAAAATGATAAATGATAATAAATACCCATAGTGACAATTATAAGGGAACACATTGTTTCAATGAAAGATAGTGTAAATGTGCTAAAGAGTTTATAATTGCTAAGTACAGAGACAAGTGTCCATTGTATTAGCCTTGCAATTTGGAAAGATCACTTTGGCAAACAGTTTGGAAAACATTTTTGTTAGTGTTTAAGACATTCCAACAATTCCCCTGTTGGGTATGTATCCAAGAAAAATGTTTGTACAAGTGTCTATATATATATATATATGTGTGTGTGTGTGTGTGTGTGTGTGTGTATGTACACACACACACACACATTATACACATATATACATATATGTATAAGAATATTTTTTAATTTTTTAAGACTATTTAAAGCAGCGTATTTGCAAAAATTCAAAACTGGAAACACTAAAATTTCCATCAAAAATGCACTGGATAAATTGTGACAGAAGTACACAATGAAATAGACTATTATATAGCCGTGCAAATACATTGTCCACACTACAAATAATATTATTCATGTTTGTTATAAATATAGAAATAAAGAAGTTGGAACTAAAGGAATACATACTGTATAATTTCATTTCAGTTGACAAATGCATAATTAAGTACTAAAAAGAATTCATAAAATCTAGTAATTTGTTACAGCATAAATGAAGATACTAGTTACCTGTAGGAAAGAGGAGACAGGATCAGGGTGGAGCATGCTGAAGATTATGTGTTGGTAAGAGTCTAAACCTTGAAATGTCAGGTGAGACTATGGGTGTTTGTTTTATGTTAATTCAATTGAGCTGAACATTTGTGCTTTATTAACTCTGTTTATGTTTTTATTTCAGGACAAAAGAAAGGTTTAGAAAGTAATAGAAATGATTTCTGTGATTGCTACATGGAAAATGGACTGAATAGATAATAATAGAAAGAGGTAGATAGAAAAAAACTTGTCATGGTCTGTGTTATACGTGGTGGTGGTATGGGCTAGATTGGAAACAGAGGAAATAGAAAGAAGTGAAGAGAATCAATGAAACTTGTTAATGGAATATATGTGCAGCCTGAGCCTCACCCCCCAAAAAAGCTAAAGGAAGAATAGAATCTTGGTTTATGGATTGAGTAGCTATGAAACGAGGGTCCACTGGCTGAGGTGGTAAGCAAGGAAGGAACAATTCCGAAGAAAGAAATCATCAGTTCATTTTTGGAATATATATAGAGAAGGCAATGATACCAGGACCATTCAGGTGAAAGTGGTATCATAGAAACAAAGATAAAAGAGCGTTTCAAGGAGGGATTTAGCTGGAAGTGATGGCACATGCCTGTAATCTCAGAGACTCAGGAGGCTGAGGCAGGAGGACGGCAAGTTTAAGTTGAGCCTCAGCAATTTAGCAAGTCCCTGTCTCAAAAAAAAAAAAAAAAAAAAAAAAAAAGCACTGGGGATGTTGTTCAGTGATAAGTGACCCTGGGTTCAATCCCTGGTACAAAAAAAAAAAAATCATGTTGGGGGGATTCAGTAAGCAAGATGAAGAGAGATAAGTAAGTTACTTTTTAATTTTGGAAAGATAAAAAGTATTAGTAATTGCAATAGGAACAGTTTTGGTGGAGAGGTAGAAAGGCATAAGAGACTGCTTGAACTGGGTCAAACAGATCATAGAAGTGAGGAAGCTGAGAAATCAAGCCCTGGAAACTCTTCAAAGACATTTTCTGTGAAACTGAAATAAATAAACAGCATCATAGCTAGAGAGGTACATGGAGTCCAAACAAACAAACAAAAAACCGCTGTTCTTAAATAAGGAAGAAGGCAGGACAAATAATGCACAGGAAAGATGGTCCTCCAGTGGAAAGGAAGATACAGGCTGTAGTGAGCGCTTATTATGTGGTAGGCATTGTTCAAAGAAATAGATGGATACAGCCCCAAATCATTTCCCCATAGCACAGAGCAGTGGGGAGAAAGATGAGGAAACTAGCAATCAACGTAGTATTCAGTTAAAAGAAATACATAGAACACCCCAGGAGTACAGTGTTCAGCTTTAGAAGCAGGAAAGACTTTCTCAAAGAAGGGAGATTTAGTTTTGGGTTTTTTTGTTTGTGTTTTTTTTTTTTTTTTTTGATCAGGGATTGAACCCAGAGGTGCTTAACCACTGAACCATAGCCCTAGCCATTTTGAATTTTTTTTCTTTTTAATTTTGAGTCAAGTTTTGCTAAGTTGCTTGGGGTTTGCTAATTTGATGAGGCTGGTCTTGAACTTGTGATCCTCCTGCCTTAGCATCCCCAGTTGCTGAGATTACGGGCGGGCACCATCATAAAAGGATTTATCTAATGGAACCAGTTGGAGTTATAATAAAAGTTCTTTTGCATGTTCACAACTGCTGAATTTTCTAGTCTTGAACATTGACTCATATCAAAACATCTGTCATTCATCTAACATGTCATGCTAACTTATTATGCAGATGCTTTTGGTTTTCTGTAAATTGCTCTTTCCTTCCTGGTGAACTTTTTCTTCTATCTCAAAACTCAGTTGAGTGACCAATTATTGTCTAATATGCCTTCCAACTCCATAAGGCAGAGTGAAGAGCTCTTGCCTCTGGGCTCCTGTGGCACTCTGTGAGTGTCTCTGTGGTGTGGTGTGCTTTGTGACTTTTTAGAGAGGGAGTCTACTTAGATAAGTGTGTAGGGTCTGTGGGTTCAAATGGTAGCTCTGTCACTGGTCAACTGTGAAGCATTGAGAAAACTCCTCAATCTCTCTGGGTCCTAGTTTCCTTCTTCCTAAAATGTGGGCAATAAAACTAATTCAATTGAGTAGAACTGAGAGACATGAAAAGATGGGGAAGATACAGGAGATATAGAAAAAGGTACACGCAAGACAAACATTCTAGACCTTGTGGGTTTGCTTGCAGGTCTATCCTGCTTCCCTGTGAACAGCCTTGCCTGGCTTCTGAAGGCAAGAGAGGAATAGGAAAGAAAAAAAAAAAGGTTTTGAAGGAAAAGAAGGGTTTCTATCTTTGACAACATAACCGCATTGACTATGAATTATGTGTAATTCTAGAATGAAACTAATTTCATTTTTCATGAAGTCTTGTCTTCTGCATTCTCTATTTTTTTTTAAGTACACTGTCCATTTTGCCAATTTGTTCCCATAGAAACCGCTGAAAATTTACAGTTCATTTAAGTGGATCAGAGAAGAGGATCAGGTTGTTGTCGGTATTGGATGAGTTTATCCTGCGAAGCACTCGGAGTTGTGTCCGGCGTGTGAAAATAAGCTTGATAAATTCTAGCTATTACTATGATAATTATGTATGTTTTTCTACTATTATGGTAGAAATATCTCTTATTTATTTTTCGTACCTTGTCACCCTTCTTCCACCCACTCATCTTCCTCTTACATGACACGAGGGAGCTCAATAAGCAACATTAGGAAGAATGGAAGAAATGTGTGAATCCCACCACTCAAGCAACTGGTTTAAGGGCAAGGCTATTTTCTTGGTGTCTCCTTGGGGCTTAGCATGGGTTTGGTATATAAAGCACACAGGGCACAGAGCTGTTTGAATGATTTTTTTTTTTTTTTTTTTACCAGTATGAGCCCCTAAAGATTTTTAAAATTGTGGAAGCTGTCAGGAGGGGCAGTGAATTAAATCCTTACCACTTCAGTGTGACTGCTAACAAATCAAAGGTTATCAGAATAAAACTCAAAAGCTCACAAATTGACTTTCCTTTTTGTTAGGGAATCTCTTCTCAACACCTGTGACGGATGGTCAGTCATTTACTCTCTGTAAGTAGGTTATTAGGAGATGTCTCTCTGAGAACAGAATGAGAGGAAGAAGAGAGAAAAAGAAAAGAGGGGGAAAGGGGCAAAAAAGATGGAAAGAAGAGACACTCAGGGCAAAATTCTAGACCTTGTGGTTTTCCCACAGGCCCTGGCCTGCTTCCTCTTGGCTGGCCTTGCCCACCTTCCCTGGAGAAGGAGTAATGCATGTGCCTGAGGGAAAAATTGGTCTTGATTTCTGTCTTTTGAAATCATAAGTGATGGTGACATCTGTGTGATTTTTTTTTTTTACAAAGGAAACTGGTTTTATTTTATTTTATTTTTTTTTACTGGCTCTTTTCTGTCCTTTGTGTTCTGTCTTTTTATTTATTTATTTTAAGCGTACCGTCCATTTTTGCCAATTTGTTTCCATGGACACCATTGACAATTTACAGGTTGTTTAAGTGGATCTGAGAAGAGGCAGTAGTCATAAACAAAGCCCTGATATGGGCTATAAATAGGAAAAGTGCCCCTGGACTGCCCATCTCCGCTTTTTGCCACTTAGCAAATCAGGCTTTAGAATAATCAAGTAAAAGAACACTGGGCTTCCATCCCCCACCGGTGCAAGTGGTAGGACCCTAACCCTCACCCTAACCCTAAGCCTTTCTCTTTGGACATTATAATGGAAATTTTGGCCAATCTAAGGAGAAGGGGGACATTCTCCAAGGAGCCTAGGGATCATTAGTTGGTGTTTGGCCCACACACAGCTGTTAGCACTTACTCTTTCTCAGGGTAGCTAAGGAAACTGTGGCTCCTGAAATGATTCCAAACCGCAGGGAAAGAAAGCTGCGAGCTTTCTTTTCGTCACCTCCGCTGATAGTGAAGGAGGTGATACAAGCAAGAGGAGAAGGTTACTGAGAACGACAGTGGGTAGATGCCAAGAGTTGCTGGCTGAAATCCACAAGGACATCTCTGGCACTGCAGGGGACCATCTCGATAGCATGTACAACAGAGGAGGCAAGGCAGAGAGCTGGGAAGCTGGGCCACCTGGGACTAGGGCTAGCTCAAAGAAAGTGTTTCTTTCATTCAGATGAGTGCACCCCTATTCCATCTCCACCCCTTGCTCCTTGATAACCTCAGTGTTTAGATGCTATACCCTGTGCTTAGATTTAAATTGGGAGGGAGGATATGAAAGAAGACTGAGACTCATACATCAAAAATAAAAATAAAGAAGGGTGGAAGAAAAAAATAGACACAGAAAAATAGAAATAGACAGAAATTCAAGACTGTGTGCAAGGTTTGAAAAGTAATTCAGAAAGCTCCAATGGTGAATCTCATAAGACTGACTAATGAAAAATGAGTGATTATCCATCTGCTATTTTTTCAGCATCTGCTAGGCATGGGCAGGGGGAAATAAAGGTCAAAATTTCGTCTCCCCAAATTCACAATAGATGAAAGAAAGCTTGAATGTCAAAATACAGTTACACCTGAAACAGAGTTTGAGAAAGACAGTTACACCTGAAACAGACGGAGATTGATAGAAACCATAATTTGGGTGAGTCCAAACAGCTCTTGAGAATATAGTCCCACCTGTTGCTATAGATTGGTGCTGGATCAGTTTCAGTCTAGGATGTCAAACGATGGTCAAATACTTTTGCAAAATTAAGACGTTAGTAAAAATTTTACATTTCTGACATGGTTATGAGTTAATCAGGTTAGCTTTAGCAATCCCATTGGCTCAGTTTGGAAAAAGGGTGGAATCCAGGGAAATCTTGTGGGGCTCTTCTGCTCCTTGATAGCCACACATTTCAATCTGTAGATGGGCTGGAGATGGCTCTGAAACACACAGGATTTTATGGGGTGTTATAAAGGATAGTAAAATACATATCCTATTTATCAATTTGATAAATTGGACTATGACGATATGAGATAAGGGGGCTGAGTAAATTAGGTAGCAGAATAATTAAAAATAGAACTTGTACAAAATCAGCAATTGGAATAATTAGGTAGAAGTCAAGGTCTAATAAGAGTCTTACCCTCAATAGGAAGCAAGAGAAACTTCTCAAGAAAGGCTGGTAAACATGGTCTACCTTGTTAAGAAACCCAAAGAAAAAGCCAAGTGTACTCAGTGGATAAAAATATAAAGTATATATAAGATGCTGAGAAACTTGTCTATTGAAGAAGCTTACCAGCTAGACAGAAGACATGAAAACAGATGAATTGTCAGATAAATATTGCAAGAGTAATTATGCACCAGCTATAAATATGGTGAGATGATGTTTTCTACCTCCATAGAAGTGCAGTTAAAATTGGGATAGTGGTTTTGATGAGAAGAGAATAAGAGCTCAGGGAACCTGAGCTCAGAATTTTAAACAGCCTTGGAGATCATCATAATAAAGCACTATCTGCCACCAAGGAAAATTTAATTTTTCTGTGTCACTCTCATGGGACTTACATGTGAAGAGGTTAACATGAGGAAGACCTGTTTGCATGTTAACAGGTTAACAGAGGAAGACCCTTCCTCTGTTTCTCGAAGCAGGATTCCTTGGGCTATGATGTCCATTTGTGTTAAAGTATTTAGCCACAGGCAATATGGTCTGCTTTCTTTTTTTCCTTTACTTTAGATGCTCCATTGAAGTAATAATAGGATTAACTCCGCAAACCCAAAAGTCTTCACCCCTGCTTTTGCTGAAACTTGTACTTTAATATTAGGGAGTTACAAACTCCAAAGCTAAATCCCGTGTTATAGAGGGGAAAAAAAAACTGTAAGCATACCTCAGACAGTTATATCTCTGCTAGTGATTTATGTTTTCCGCTTTGTAAGCTGTGAGAAAAATACAGTTTTAGATAGGAGGATAAAGTGTAATATCCGAGTGTTCAAAATATATATCCCCAGTGCAAACCTTCCCACTCTGAGTTGTTGTAATTTTGCCTAACTTCTTTCTTTCTTTTATTTTTGACAAAATCTAGGCTGCCTGTTATATGATACTAATAGATCAATAATGATCCTGGAAAGTATCTACTCTTCCTCCATCTTGGTAAGGGAAACAGAATAGGTTGGGGTTGCCATTGGTGGTGTCAACTTTTATCTGTTGAAGATTAGTCCAGAGCTTGTGGAAAATGGAAACTTAGACCCTTAGGCTTATGCTTGCATTGTACGTTCCTCTGCTGGACCTCTTCCTTAAGGTGAAAGTACTTAGGACTCATCTGTACTCAGATAGATTACCTTGGATCCTTTCTAAACCAAGTCTAGGTTCCATAGCATGTCGTCCAAAGCCCTACATAATATGACCCCAATTGTGCTAAGCCCTAGGATTCCTCTCTGTTCATTGATAGCTCATCTCTAGAAAGATATACAGCCCACAATACCACAATACTTTTTGCCTTTGAATATTCTGCCTTCTCTAATTGGAATACCATTATTTTGCTCTCTGTATCATGTCTTCTCTTCAACTCTTCTTCTTGACCTCTCATCTTCTATGATCCAACTTAAAAGTCACCTCTACAAAGTCTTCTTCAATAATTCTTCTGATCCTGATGAAATAAAAGGATTCCTGTACTATCTCTCTGGTCAACTGGTTCATTCCAGGTCAAAGATGGTGTACTCATTAACTTTTATACTCCTCCATGCCAAGCAGAATACTTAACACATATCAAATACCCAGCAGATTAAAAAAAATAGTGAGAAAATGGAAAGGTACAAGTGAGATATAAATATTTGTAGAAGGGAGCTACATTAGAAATTATTTAAGTCTCTTTTGAACCTATGATTCATAATGTAATTTATACAGTTATATTGTCCATATTAGTTTTATTACTGGAAAATAAACATTTTGTAATCCAAAAGTAAATCACAAAGTCTGATCTTTTTGTTCAGTCATAGAACTTCAGATTCACATGACATGGATAATTGTTTTGATTATCTATTTCTGCATAACAAACTATTCTAAAACTAGAAGTTCAAAATAAAAATGTATTGTTTTGTTGAAACTTTGGTGTGGGTTAGGAATTCAGAAAGATTTGAACTGAATGGTTGGATTCCATAGCTGGGCTGGAAGATCTCCTTCAAGATAGTTGCTTTACAAATGGGAATTTTCATGCTCCTAGGGCTATGATTCCATCTGTGTTAAAGCGCCTAGGCTGCTCTTTATCTCCATGAGACATCTTGTTCTCCAGGGCCCCTTAACATAGCTTGCACTTCCTGAACAACAGCCTCTGAGTAGTTGCTATTTTTACTGGCTGCCTATGTTGGATATGGAAAATGAAAAACCCCAAAATAGTGTGGCCTGGGAAAAGGGAGTAAAAAATGTAAGCCGTACATTGATAGCACTGATCCTTTCCCAATATATTTTTTCCTGATGACAAAACAAGCCCTGGGGGGAAGTTGTCCATCAAACCTAGAATGACAGTTTCTGGGAAGAGAGTTAAGCATTGATCTCTCCCCAAATAAATCATTTCCAGATTCTGGCCGAAGACCCCCAACCCTCCACCTTGCCCAATAAAAACAAATCCCAGATATTGACCACTGACCCCAGACCCTCCACTGCTCAGTAAAATCAAAATCCCAAATTCCTGATTGCTCAAACTAACATGTTCATTAAATTAATAAAACAGACTCCAAATTCCTAAGTGCCCAAATTGACCTACTCACTAATTAAGTCACCTCTCTGTATAACCTATATAAGCCCAGTCTCCTCCTTTGGCCAGTGGCTCCTTTTCCACCAGGAAAGAGGGTCCATCAGAGAGATCACCCTGTTCCTGCATAACCCCATTCCTGCATGAAACTTCACTCCTGAAAAAAAAGCTGAGGTGATCCGTGAAGTTTGCATCTGTCCCAGTCTCCTGGCCTCCCAGAGGCAGGAAAGGAGTGCTATAAAGGGACACATAGATGAGGATGGTGGGAACATGAGGTTAAGAGAATATTTATATAGCAAGAGTCCACTATACTGACTCCCCACATGCTTTCTTTACTTAAAAGCAATCTGCCTGCAGCCCTGCCTGGCCCAAGGGGACAGGAAATGTCACATTCCTCCACAAACCTAGGCAGAGGACCAAAGCCTGGCAGTCCATGTAGATAATGAATGATGGGGATCTAGAGAGGATGATGGGTGGCCAACAGCTCACCTCCCAGGATCACACTTCCCAGCTCTATGGATTGCTAACACCTCAGAGGATCATAATTCCTAGCACAAATGATCATCCCCTGCCTATTCCTGCCCTTAGGCACTACACAGAGAAGAGAAGGTGGGAAGTTCTGGGGTCTTTACACAAGCAAAACACACCCACTCCCACAGGCTCTCAGGACTGGGTCCCCTTCTCTCTATAGAAGTCTGTTCCCTCTCTCCCTCTTTTAAATAAAACTTGCTTTCTCCACTTGCCTCCATGTTTCTGGGATGTTTAATCTTCAACACGGGCAAAACGAGGACCTGTTCCTGATCTCCAGAATCACTGCCAGGTTGCTTAAGGGTCACTTCTGTCACTGGAACTGGTCATTTCCTCCCTACACTAGTGGTCAAAGCAGAAACATAGTCCACCCAGAGTTGAAGGAGTAAAGAAACAGACACCACCCTCTTTATAGGACATGGCAAGGTCACATGGAAGAAAACATGTTAAGATGGAATAAGATATTGCAGCCATCAATGAGAAATACAATTTAGGACACAGTTTATATATTTGATAAAGCACTGCCTGAAGGTCTTTGTCCTAAAAGTCAATTAACCCTGTAGAAATGCTCAACATGTTTGATAAGGTATAATCCAGTATATGCTTCTTTTAGTAGCCTCTCTGCCATAGAGAGAATCCCTGAGGAAGAAAAAGGAAGTCAAGCCTACTGGTCTTCACCTAGATATTGTGACCTCATTTATCTGACCTTAAATACTATAGAACCACAAATAATAGTTCCACATCTGGGATTCAACAGCAGATCAAAAGAAAAAGATTATTGCTGCACTAAATATGTACAGGCTTGTTTCTTGCCATTGTTCCCTAAAGAACACAGAATAACAATTATTTACAAGTATTTACATTATTTAGAAATGATAAGTAATCTATAGAGAATTTAAAGTGTATGGGAGGATGCACAAAGGTCATGTGCAGATGCTATACCATTTTATAGAAAGGACCTGAGCATCCACAGATTTTGATATCTTCAAGAGAAGAGGGAGTCCTAAAACCAATCCCCTGTGAAGACAGAGGGACTACCAAGGGCACTGAACACCCTTGCAGAACTCATTTCCCCACAAGGTGGTTTTAACTAAATTCATGGGTAATAGATCTAATTGGCTTAAAGAAAAATAGAGATATATTCCTAGCTTCTGAAGCTGACAACAAATAGAACACTGTTTTTCAAGCCCAGAGTTGTGATCCTACTAATCGATTGTAAAATCTGTTTAGTGGATTGGTGCTAGTAGTTAAAATTTTTTAAAAAAAAGAAAGAAAAAAAAATAGGAAGTGTTAGTTTAAATGTATAAGAATGCATGGGTGTGTTTTTGTGCATGTGTGTGAATATGAGTACTGGGTTACAATGAAAACTGTATTTCTAACTGAGCCACAGTCAAAACGTTTGAAAGCCACTTAAATAGAGCATCTGTGTCCTCTTGTGAACCCTCCCTTGGTACCACTTTCAAAGGCAAAATATGGGACTAGAGGAGCCATTGGTTTGATCCGGCATGGCATTTCCAATGTTCTTATGAAAAATATTTTGTTTGAGGCCCAGAATGACAAATAGCTCCAAGTCCAATAGAAACATCATTTTCTAAGAGAAGAGATTGCTTTACAGACAGTGTACAGCAAAATAAAATATCTCACCTCCACAGCTCATGCCCTCTGTTGCCTATAAAGAGTTTTTATATAAGATTTTTTTCTTCTCTCCTTCTTTTCAAACTTACATCTGGTTGAATAGATTTCCCAAGAGCTTAATTCTTCAACTATCCAGTGTTTCCGACCCTTGACAGGCTGCAAGACATGGTTCAGGGTAGACCCCCAAACACTTGAGAAATATTGTGTGTGGTAATGGCTGTATATGACACAACTGAGTGACTCTTCTTGCACTATACTTAGCTGGGGTGTGGGGTATTTACATAGAGGTGTTTTATTTAGACTGATATTTTGCATGTCACTCAGTGGGACTCAGTGTCCTTCTTTTCTACAAAATATTTCTCCAGTCTTATCTTGTCCATACCTGTAAGGGCAGAAGGGTTAATTTTCATGTTCACTTTTGACTTTCTAAATCAGGTCTCTTTTAGATGATTTTTTTTTTCTGAATAGTAAAGGTAATTTACTCAGTGCTTTTCAAATAAATGACTTACTTTAGTAAATCCATGTGCAAGTTATCATAAAAAATTTTCATTTTTAATTTGGCAAAGTTGAGGCTCAGAGAAGCAAAGTTGCTTTTCTAAGCTGACACCCTTACAGGGAGTGACAGACCCAATATTTGACTGTTGATTCCGTATCCTATACCATGTTCCTGTTGGCCAGAGAAAAATGGGTTTGAGCTAACTTTCTGGACTTGTGCAATTTTCTTGGTTTTATTTTAAGTTTCTTTCCTGAGGATGCCTTCAGGACATTTATCCTTTCATCGGTCAGGCTCTCAGAATCAGGAAATAGTTCAAAATTTTGCCCTACTTCTAGAAGTCAATGTCACTGTGATATAAAGGCAAGTATCCAATGATGGTCAAGAAGCTTGTAGCATAGGTACCTTATCAGCCTTGGGTCTGCCTGATTTCTATATCTCTGCTTGGACTTGATTTGTGAATGTGGTGATAGAGGCCCCAAGTCATTAGTATGTAATAAAATGTAGTCATACATTCTTCTGAAAGATTTACACTCTTTCAGAAATATGTGAGATGTGAATAATAGGGATAATCCTTGATTAGAGTTTTTCTTTTCTTATGAGGTACTGGAGATTGAACTCAGGGTCTCACACCTACTAGGCAGGAACGTTACTACTGAGTCATGCTCCTACCCCTGGTTAGATAGTTTTTATGTTGATTTACTAGGCATCTTAAAAATTTGTCAGCTGAATACAACTACCATGAGTTAGCAACTATGTTTTTTTTCTACAGATTTTGCACTGTGGGATAAGTTATGTCTAGTTAACTAAATAATTTAAGCCTTAGTATAACAAAATTACATTATAATACACTGTGTTCTAGTGCTAACACCCTCTTCTTAACAAAGTATTGGTGAAACCATTATCTATATGTGAATTAGGGAAACATCTCTACCTCATCTTTTGTATACTTTTAAACTTTTAAAAATCCTATTTGAGTGTACATCACATTGTTATCTGGGTGAAAGGGGAATAGCCTTCTCTTAGGGTTGCTACCCTGATTATGGATATAACTTACATATTCCATGCCTGCATAGCATGAGGCATAAAATGACATGATTACATGGATAGCCAAGATATCCAGGGAGCTCCCACACCATTTAAGTGCAGAAATCCAGTCATTTTACTGTATTTCTCTTCTCCAAAGTTTGTTGATACCCATGGAACACTTACACCTTCTACAAACCTGCCTCATGCCCCCATATTGCGGCAGCCAGCCTCTGGCTTCTGCCTGGCACCTCTGCTCACATGAGTCTGAATTTCTTGAGGTTTACCTGCTCCAGGCTAGAACAGATCACTGCTCTGCAGTGGACACCCCCACATCTCTGGTTTGTCCTCCAGGGTGGGTGTTGCTTTCTCCAGAGTTAATGTGTTCTCAATGGACCAGATCCTCCAACTATTGCAAAAAGATGCAATTTCAAAATCAGACATCAGAGTCTTTGGAGGTCAGATTCCTTGCTGAGCTCTTTGCTGTTACCATATGACAGGGACCAGCTTACATCACTCCCATCTTTCACCAATTGCTAAAAATCCCTAGGGCTCACTGCACTTTAGAATTCAGACTGGCAAAAAAATCCGCTGATCTAAAAAGAGAAATGTTGCTGCCCCTAAGAAAAAATGGTTAGTGCTTGCTTAACAAAAACCTGTGTAATCAAATGGGATATGCAAAGTTCTGCTGCCTACCACAAAGAGACTCCTTGCCCTAAAGGCAAATCCCAGAAGCAGAAAGGACTTGTATCTTTTAAGACGGAATTTTTTTTTTTTTTTTTTGTCTCTGAAAAACATGGTTGGCTTGTCTTTTTTGGACACCTGGCTCTGCAGAGAATTCTACATCTTACCATTTTGTAATTTCCCAGAAGCACAAAATCTTCATGAGTGTTTAGAAACTTGTTTCTAAGTTTGTGGTACTTGTAAACTTGAGTGTCAGGGAGTTAGGAATACAGATTTTTGAAAAATGTGAGAAATGAAGAAATGTGTATGTGTTCCTGTGAGCCTATAAGTACTGATCCTCAACCCCTTACCTTTCTGAAACTGTCTCCTACATTTCCATTTGATATTATTTTTTACTCATTGCCTATACCATACACAAAGCATCTCATCCCACACCAGAAGGTACAGAACTTGTGGGATCCTCCAGCCAAAGGAACATTATTCCTGCTCTGTTTTCTCTTCCTCCAAGATTCTGGAGTCTGGAGAGGAGTTGGGGAAATGGTTTCTTCAGTGCCTCTACCTGACCTAAATTCTACCCTAGGCCTGGAAGTCCATCAACAGTCCAGTAATCTTGCTCTGCTGTAGATATTGATAAGATTAACCAACTAACAAGTGAATTGCCAATTCATTTATGTCAACCTTATTCCTTGTTCAGGGCATACCACTTGGAAGGGGTCCAAATTATCTTTCCTAACATTTATCATGAAGGACAGCTATGCCTGTAACTCTCTTACCAGCTAAGCTGGGATCCTAGGCCAAATTCCCATATTACATTACACCAACTAGTGTCAATTTGCTGACAGCTGATAGTCTTCCATGCTCATCATTCTAAGTAGCATTATTTGGCTCAGAGGTTGTAGGTCTTGGGAAAGGAGGAGAAGAAGGACTGGGAAAGGGAGGAAAAATTATGATTCTAAAATTATGGGGGTTTAAAAAACCTCAGTAACCAGAATGACTGAATAACTATGAACCAGGCTTTTTGGATTATATTTTTGGTATGTCTGTTTTATTCTTCTCCCCCTCTCTCTCTTTCTTTCATACACACATACAACTAAACATAAATAATAAAAATGCATCACACAAGGCCATTAAACCACCTTTCTAGTTCACAAAACAAATTCAGTATTACCACGACATTCTTCTTTACTTCACTGGCATCTATCACAAGTCTCATTGGGCCTATAGCCTTTCGTGAGACATACTTATAGGAATGAAGATTTGATTAGCATTTGGAAATATTTAGTTCTTTCTTTCCTTCTTTGAAAAAAATTGCCATTGAATGCCTAATATATACCTATTGTACTATCTAAGTTTGTGAAGGATTCCAAAAAGCAGAGCTGAAAATTTCTTTGTCCCCAAGGATAAGGTAGCATGGAAAAATTAAACAGATGCACAGGGAAATGTTATATGCCTAATGCTACCAGTACTACTACTAATAATACAATTTATGTCACAATTTACAGAAGGAACTATTAAATGACAAAAGGGCAATAGAAACTAGATGTGGTCATCACAAGAAAAGAATGTGAGTTCAGGAAATATTTCACAGAGGTCCTGTTACAGAGCTTTCATGGAATTGAGGCTTGAGATAAGTGGAAATAAGGTAAAGAGATGCATCATGGATGGATAGATGCATCATAGAGTGACTGAAAAGCTTCTTCCTAATGGGGAAGATCTGCCTCAATGTTCTGAAGCCTACGAACACTTGGTACATGCATAGTGAATGGTGAATGCAGGGTGGGATTCCAAACAAAGCCACAGGGGCAGGCATGCTGAGCCCCCATACCCCAGGCTGCATATTTTGGTATGAAGATTTAGGGAGCACCATGTTTAATTTGGATCACTTTACTTTGATTTGTACATAGATAAAGGCCAGTGTAGATAGTCACTATAAGCCACTCTCTAGGAAGAGAAGTACTTTAGGGAAAGAGGATTGATGAAGACAAGGAGGTTGATTACTTACAACTTACTTAGCTGTAGCTCCCAAACAAAAAACCACCTATGGCCTCCTGCTCTCCAGTTCTATTTCAATTAAAGTGGATCTTGAGAATCTGAATGTGCATAAATGTTTCAGTGAGTAAGATCCTTTCTTTTTTTTAAGAGCCACTCATGAGGGGCTGGGGGTGAGACTCAGCAGTAGAGCGCTCACCTTACACGTGCGAGACCCTGCGTTCGATCCTCAGCACCACATAAAAATATATAAGTGATATAAAGGTATTGTATCCAACTAAAACTAAAAAATGAATATTAAAAAAAGAAAAAAAAGACCCACTCATGAACTTGGAATTAATATATCTTTTATTACAATCAAGGGACCACAAGGTAAGATAAGGTGATTTGTTCAATTCGAGTTCAAATAGTACAGCCAATGGGTCTATGAGAAGAAATGGCTTTAACTTTCATCTGTCCAAGTTCCCACTTTAGAGTAAAAAAAAAAGTTAAGAAATGACTTTTCAAAATGTTCTATTTCACAAAAAATTATGGTAGCTACAAAGGAAATAAAACAATGAAATTCTCTACCCCTGAGACATCTTTTTTTTAAACTTGTGGTAAACTTGGTTCAATTTAGAGGGAAGGATTTTCTTTTACTCTTTCTGCTTATAATAGTAATATGTAATATGATTGGTTCAGCTGTCGATAGTTTCACATTTCTTCCCTAACAGCATATTTGCACATATGCCCCAAAGTTTGAAATCTTATTGCTAATTTGCTAGATTTATTGAGTTATTTTTTTATTACACTCTTCAGGGGCAAAAGTAGAAAAAAAATCCAATTTCTGATGCAGCTTTAATCTAGTGAATACTGTTGGGAACTAATAGAAATGCAGCCATAAATTCAAAATGCACAAAAAAGTGCTGGATGGGAGATGGGGGGTAGAAAGATTTGTTCATGTCACTTAGACTTATAAAGCTGAAATCCACATTTCCCAATGATAAAGAACACAATATAATAGGCAGCTACCGAAGTGCACAAATGTCAGGGAATTTAGGACTATTCCATTAATTTTCTTGGGTCTACCAACAATTATTAGGTGAGCTTGATCTTACGTTCTTTACTTAAGAAGCTTCAGAGTTCAGAGTGTCAAAGAAGCATACCCAGTTCTGATACTGTTGGATCGAGTAGCTGTGAAGGTCTTCCTAGTTTGCAGTCCTGGAGTGAGCATGTCTGTGGATTGAAAAGATTAGTCTTACTGCTCAAAAGGTTCACAACATACCTTGGTTTATATCTGCCATGCATAGAATTATGCCTGAGACAAAGAAGGCCTTCAGTAACTGAGAATGTCTAGTAAGGACTGCTGCTGTAGCTTTAGCTCTGTGCATTCATCAAATATGCACAGGCTGAGTGAATTATCAGAAAAAAAAAACAAGTCTCTTATGATGGTTAATTTATATGTGTCAACTTGACTGTATAAAGCGCTATCTAGATACCTGGTAAAACATTATTTCTGGGTGTATACGTGAGGGTGTTTCTGGAAGAGATTAGCATTTGAATTGAGTAAAGGAAGATCTACTCCAAGAAACTTAGGTAGACATCAGCCAATCTATTGAGGGTCTGGATCAAACAAAACGACAGAGAAAAGGTGAATTTTCTATGTCTTTCCTTGACCTGGGCATCTATCTCCTCCAGTTTTCAGAAATCCTTTCAATTCTGGGACTTGCACCCAGGTCACCCTCTTTTTCAGGCTTTGGGAGATGCAGCATCCACTTCCATGGATTATGGTATAATTCAGATTTGGTCTGCATGATACCACCAGTTTTTCTGGTTCTCCAGCTTGCAAATGGCATATTGTGAGACTTCTTTGCCTCAAAATTGTGTGAGTCAATTCCCATAATAAATCTCCTTCTATATATTTTTCTCCTATTGGCCTGTTTCCTTAGAGAACCCTGACTAATATAAGTATTATTTAACTTTCCATCTTCTCTAACTGGGTTAGAAGAAGCAAAAAGAAGAGCAGAGTCTTTACTTTTTTTTTTTTTTCTATATGAATCCTGATGAATTACAGAATCCTCAACCATTCTATTCCTTTTCTAAAGTATGTTTTCAGTGGGCTTTTCTAGTCCTGATCCTTAATCTACACAGGGAAATCATGCCTAAAGCCATCTTGAAACTTCCTAAATTGTCACTAGGAAGCTGAGTTTACAATGTTCATGTCCAGAACACTCAAATGTAAGTAGAGAGTAATAAGAAAGTAGGCCATGCTGAGGCAGTTCCCAGGCTGTTCTATGCTCTCTCACCGGGTCCTTGCACACGTTCTGTTTAGAACCCCAGACTGCCTACTAAAGCTCAGCCCAGGATGATCCCTTCTGAAATCCTTTAGTACATTCCAGGTTGGGATAGGTGCCAGTCACTAGTGCTCCCATCAATACCTGTGTGTTCTCCAACCCTATTATATGCTTCTGTGTTTCAGGCTGACTTTAGACACACACACACATACACCCACACTCACACACACAGACACACACAGAAATTATGAGCTTAAAGACTTACAGGCAGGACATATATTTTATTCGCCTCTGTTGTCTCTTCAACCAGCACAAAGTCTGGCAGGTATTGGGGATGCAGTACATGTTTTTCAATCAATGAATGAGGCTATTCCAAAGAAATTACCTATTATGATTTGACAAGTAAAAACTTGGTAAAAGTGAAAAAGGAATGCAAAGGCTATTTCTGCTATTTTTTGGATTAATCTACTTCATTAAACTTGACTCATGTCCTGGATCAAGAACCGTAGGCTTGGGTTCTCTAAGATAACTTCTTCTTCTTTCCATAAACTGTTCTGCAGAGAAGAATGGAAGAGATCTCATCACTTTTTTTTTTTTTTTAGCATAGAGACAGGTACCTCCCCAGATTATTCTGTGCACAAAATGTCCAAGAACCAGGATTCTCAAGGCCAGACTCACAATAAAATGAGAAGCATCATCCTGTAGCACTCAGTCCCCATTTTATTAACCTGAGTTCCTGGTGGCACTGCATCTGTTCAAACAGGCTAGAATTTATGGAAAAAGAAGGCACAGTGGACTTCTTAAGACAAAAATTCTTTACAAACCAGATAGAAAAGGTAATACTGTTTTCACAAGCATATTGAGCCCCTCTTGCCCAGATCTGTGCTAGATGATAGTTATTAGTTGTGGGAGGTTGTGTGGGTGAGCAATGCTAAAAGAGTATATGCTCTAGTTTCTTCTCTCCTGGTGTCTAGAGCTTACAATATGGCCAAAGACAGAGAACCACACAAAGCCATATATATTGACATATTTACTGAAAGATGAATTAAAATCAAGTGTCATATAAATGTACATTCAGCTAATCACTGTGGACAGACTACACAAGAAAATTAAGTAGTGACTGAAGTTATCAGAGATTGGGTGGTGAGATTGTTGTACTCCCCAGGTCCCAAAGACATCCATCCTTTCAGGCTCCATTAGGCTCTCCCATGTGCCTCCAATCTCATCTCCAAATTTGTCAAATGATCTGAAATCTGGCTCATAGCTGCGATCTCCCCCCTCCTACCTGTTATGTTTTTGGATGATGATAAGTTCTCTGTAGCCCACTTTCTCTAAAGCTTTTACTCTTGGTTTCTCTTTCTTTTTCTTTAGTTCTTTTCCCTTTTTGATACATTATAGTTTACACATTGTAGTGGGATTCATTGTCACATATTTATACATGCACATAATATAAAAATATAATTTGGTTAAATTTGTGTCCTTTTCCTTCCCTTACTCTTCCTTCTATCCCATTCCCCTTACTCTGTTTTACCAATCTCCCTTCTATTTTTCTGATGTCTCCCCTCAAACTCTTCTCTTTTTTTCTATATTTCACATATGAGAGATAACATATGACTCTTGCTTTTCTGAGTTTGGTTTACTTAACATAATATTCTCAAGATCCATCCATTTTCTTACAAATGGCATAATTTCTTTCTTCTTTATGGTTAAGCCAAATTTCACTTTGTATATATACCACATTTTCTTTGTCCATTCATCTGTTGATGAACACATAGGCTGGTTCCATAGTTTGCCTGTTGTGAATTGTGCAGCTATAATCATGGGTATGCATAGATCACTATCTTGGTTTCTTAATCATTCAGTCTTAATGACATGCAACTCTACCCTTTAGAAATCCCTACTCAGATCTATCTAGATCCTGATGTCAGTGGAATTCTTCCTACTCTAAAATCCCAAATCCAAGTTCCAGGATCACAGAGTAAGAGAGAGGAGATGAGGGAAGAAAAGTCCAATTCCGGGACACTGCATCCTTCAGATACTAAATAAAAGAGGAGCTGGCATAGAGTAGTGAGATGAGAAGAAAATCAGGAAGGTATGGTGTCATTGAAGAACAAAAGCTCTTTGGAGACAAATTGGCACCAATCCTGTCCATTGTACTGAGAGGTTAGGAAAATGAGAGAAAAATGGCTGTTGAATCTGGTTAAGTATTAATATCCTTGAAAACCTAGTGAAGTGCAAGTTAGAGCCTGGGAATAGTATCCTGATCTGATCCACACAAGGCTCTGAGTGAAGAGTCCCAAGAAGTTCTACTGATTGGTAGTAGAAAGCACAGCAGAAAGTGAACTAGCTTGTACACCACAGGGCATGTGATTTTTAGGCACAAAATGAACAATCAACTAGGGAATTAATATTGAAGTCATTAGCCAATACACTAAAATATTAGGAAAAAAACTAAATAGCCTGAAGAGAGCTGGAGAGCCCCAAACAAGTATCAACTGGGTAGAGATAGGAAGAGAGCAAAACCAAACGGGAGTTCAAATGGGGACTAGAAACAGAACTAAATATTTCCTGAACATATGCTGGCCATTCCTCATTAAAAAAAAAAAAAAAAAAAAGAGGAGTTGAAAGTTGGATTTGGGGGGAAAAAAGAAAAGAAAGAAATGTATAGAAAGGAAGAGGTAAGATTTAGGGCTTCTGAGGAATTTATGGGTAAAACTAGCCTCTGGAATGATTTTGTCACCAGGCAGAACAAATGAATAAAATGCATATAATCTTCTTAGTTGACCACAACCCTACCTATGTTCAGACTTTCAGTGTTATGTAGAGAGATAAAAGAGATTAGTTAAAGCATGCTGCCTGAGTAGCAGAGTCACACTCCCTTCTGAATTACAGTTAGACCCTCAAGTGCAACATTGCTTCAGACCAACTGATAAAATTATCTGGCCTCAATGTTCTCATAGATAAATTGGGGGATAATTTACTCAGTAAGTCACTGGAAACTATTTACCTTCCCGTCATTTCACTGACCTGCCTAAAGGGCTATAATTATCAAACTGACCAAACCCAGAACAAAGATCATTTCTGATGAAGCACATACACATGGCAATGTTAGCTGTGGGCCCAGCAGAAGGAAGCTAGAAATAGCAATAACCAGAAAAGAGGTGCCGCTGAGACTCCATCTTTAGCCCTCATGCATTATGCCTTTGTTTTAAAAGCGGCAGAAATCTAAGGAAGGAACTGGAACAATTTTCTCTGGGCTGGTGACAAATCCTGTGGGCTCTGTGGGCTGGTGCATGGCAAGTGGAGGTGCTGTCTCATTGTCTGCTCTCTTCTCTTTTTTTTCTGATGTGTCAAGACAATTCAGAGACTTTTTTTAAAAAAAAATTATGTGATTTTTATTCAAACATGAATTGGGAACCTACTGGGTGCTGAATATAGAAAAATAAATTTGGATGATATATTCTCTGCTGTTGAGGGACTCACAGTCTAGTGAAGAGGATCTATCTATATCTATATATCTATATTCATATCCACATCTACAGATACACCTATAGAACAGAGAGTTAAAATAATTACAGGTGCTATAACACTTTTGTAATGAGCATGATGTGTGCCTCTGGAACCCCTATTCTACTAGGCAGTGTGGATGGCTGACCCTGGCCTCAGGAATGGGCTTGGTCAATCCTACACACATATGCTTTGGGATGAATTATTTTTATTATGAATGTGCCATTCTGTCATTCTGTAAGGATCTTCAGACTGATATAAGTACCTGTTTTAATTTGTGGGTAGTTCACTGGTAAGTATTCGTGTCATTTCATAAGTAGGTAAACTGAGGCTCTACCTGGTCAAATAAACTAATTCATGCATTGTATTTCACAATAGTTTGGAAGGCTTGTTAAGCACAGACTACTGACCTCTACCTCCAGGGTTTCTGATTCATTCGTTCTGGGGTAAGGCATTTGTATTTGAATTTGTATTTCTAACGAGTTTCAAGAAAATACTAACTTTGCTAGTCCTGGGGCCAATCTTTGGGAACCACGGCACAGCTCTTCTCTTTCATTAACTTTTCTCAGCCTAATGAATCAATGCATCTTCCCTCTCTTGGATGTGTTCCTTCAACCTCCAGCTGGGATGATAACTCTCCTTCATGGAAGGAGGCATCCTGTACTAAACCATATTTATTTATTAATGTGCTGTATTTTAGTGGAATTGTCTATTTATGACCTCTGTCTCCCAGTGAGTGCCAGATGGGGATGATGTACTAATACTCATTTATGCACTGAGTGGCATCAGGGTTTAGCACAGTGTCCAATACATTTGCACCTAGTGAATATGTGTTGAACACAACTGAGCTGTTTATGGGGGTTTCCTATCATTGAACCCCCAAAACATGAGTGATATCTCAATGGAGGTAAAATATTATCCCAAGAGGATAACTACTGATTCTTGGAAGACAAAAACAAAATAAAAAAACAAAGAATATAGACATTAAAATGGTTATGCTGTTTCAAAGGGCCACATTACATAAGCAGATATTCAGTGTACATGTGGCCTCATAGAGAGGTGCAATTAGAAAAAAAAAATGCCTGGAAAGGCCCATTTGGGTGATGATAATTGAAAAAAAAAGTTTAAGAATCTGCTCTAGAATATTGCTTCTGTAAAAATGTCCAGAAGATTGTCATTGCAGGATCAGTTGGGTGTTTGCTGAAATTTAGATCACAGGCTCCACTCCAGATTTTTTGCTTTACTCCCTGTGAAGGGGATAGAGACCAGCACATAGCAGGTGCTCAATAAATATCTGCTGAATAATTCATTTCTCTTCTAACTACCCATTTTCAGAATAGCCACAGCACTTCTTTCCTGTACAGATTCCCCAGGGTCAAGTTTGGTGTGTGTTCTCATTGACTATCTCATACTGATTGCTTTCATTACTCAAGGAAAATAAACCCCCCCCTAGCTGAATTCTTTTTGGATGTGGAATGACCTTCACAACATGGGATAAATCATGCTGACTCAACTCTGGGTGGGTTACAGCCTTCAGCTGTAGCAGGCTCAACCTCCTCAGGCCCTGTTGTAACTTCAGAATGGGTGCTATCTGAAATCTACACAAAGTCTAAAATTCCTTCCTTTCTATCCCTGCCTGCAAACTTCCTGTTTGTCTCATTAAAGTACATGGCTTACCTCCTCCAAAGAGCCTCCATTTAGGCCTGGGAAATCAGCTTTCCAAAGGTATCACAAAGTTGTGCAAATCATAAGGAGCCACTGCTCAAGGCTTCTTCATAGGATGTCAGGAAATTATGAGCTGCTCCTTTTCAATTCCACATCTAGTCATTAATATTCCTGCCAGGATTAGTGATGCCTTCTTGCTTTTCTCCCTTGGGTGAACTCTTTCATCTACTCCTTCTTCCCATTCTATTTTTTCCTTCTGTTAATATACCTTGATCCATGTATTTTCTCCATTCCCATTCCGCATCTGTTCTCCTTTGGGCAATTGTCCTGAATTATTTAATAGATGTTCCATTTTTTCCCTGTTCACTCCATCCTCCTGTTTTCCTCTCTTGTTGGTGTGTCTAAGTTCCCTTCTGCCTGTGTATGCAACTCATCCAGCAATCCTCTCCTTTCTAAACCATAAATCACGGTGGGGAAGATTGTGTTTTGACACTAGACAGGAGGTAGGCAGCCCCAGGTGGGTGGGCAGGGGAGGAGCATGCCCCAGTGACTTGCTTTTAGAAGGTAACAGATTTGATCATTTTTTTTCAAGGAGCCCAGCAGGCAGTGTGTAATTGGTAATCAAGATTCATCTTTGCATCGTTATGCGGGATTGTGCAGAACTTGGGTTCACTGTGTCTGCAGTTTTCAAACTTTTCCACCAGTTTTTCTCATGGCAGCTCTTGGTCAAGGTAAAAAGAAAATAATTATGCTGTTAAAAATAAATTTATTTTAACTTTTTGAGGTTTTCCTGTTTGTCAACAGCTACAAGAGTAGCTTTCAAAAGGAGAAAATTCTTTTACACACAGCTACACACAAATACACACACCCACAAATACACACACCCACATGCACATTTGGTAAACCTGTGATACGAGATAAGTCAGTCCACCTTGTGGTGGCCTTTTCTAAATACTTTTTCTTTTTTCCAGAAGTCTCTCATTGTCTCCTGAGGCCCTCCGTCTCTGGTCTGAGAAAGGGTTTGTAAGATAAAATGGCTAGGCTTCTGGCAATCCTGTAGGGGAGAGCTTTTGGGGTAATGATAGGCCACATTGATATTTCCTAAAAGTGTTCTTTTGTTTTCTCCTATTTGAGCAGTAAAACGAAGAGAAATCAGCCATTTGCCTTGGGATAGCCTTTTTCAGTTGTTGCTTAGACTGCTTTTTGGCCTAATGTTGAGATGCTACCCCTTGTGTACTTGTGAGGGCTTCTAAAAGCAAGTTTTGTGCATTAGAACCTAACTTCTGTCTGTTCTCTTTACTCAAGTATAAAGATTGTCCATTCAACCAAATTTTCTCATATGCAAAGTTCCCAAATGCAAAGCAATGGAAAGACTCATCGAGTGATACAAAGATAAACATAATCTAGCCTTGTGTCCCTACATTCAAGTCTCTGCCTCTAGTAGTTATAAAAATCTGTGTATATGTATATATGTGTATATATATTATATATATATAGTAATTACAAACTTATATAACTACTATATGTAATAGTTATATATAAGTAGTAATTATATTAGCTATAAAATATTATTACTAATATAGTGCCACTAATATATTGCTATTATATATAAATAGTAATAGATAGTAGTTGTGTATATATTTGCATTAGTAGTAATATATTAGTAATATATTTAGTAGCTATTAAATTGTGTTAACTTTGTAGTACTAGAGTCAAGTAGTATTAATGATTATTTGGGGGAAAAATCAGCCCCATAGTAAAATAAATGGGGAAAACACTGGGGGGGGGGAATGACATTAAAACTGTTTCTTTATTGTAGCACTTTTCAAAGTCCTTGATATGCTAATCGTATTTGAGGTGGTAGAACAACTGGTGGATTCTTCCAGGTATATCTTGGGAAAAGCTGCCTATTCCAAGGTAGGAAGTGGTTAAATGCTGCAAAAAGAGACACCAGTAAGATGATTAAAATGAGCACAGGATTACAAACCAACTTGGAAAATCTAGAACTCTAGAGAGGAGATCCCATTCAAATTGAACCCTAATGGATTGGCTGAATTTGGGATCAGGGTTTGTGAGAGCAGGGTATTTAGAAAAAGGGCACCTGAAAGTAAGTAGCGTCAAAACGTAGAAAACTTCTCTGGTTGTACAGGATGTAGCGTTGCACCATGTGTGCAGTCACACATGAATCCAGGGTAATGATGTCCATCCCATTCCACCATCTTTCCTGCCCTTATGTCCTCTTCCTGTCCCTCCACTTATCAGAGAGAGCATACCTAGTTAAATTAAATAATTAATTAATAACAAATAAAATAAAATTCACAATCACAAGAAAAAAAAAGTAGAAAACTTGACACATCCATGTGAAAGACTAAGTGAGGCAACATAGGAAGAGCTTATTAAAAGTCAACGGCACTGGACAGGGCTGGAAAGGAACATTACAATTCTGGAAGCCTTTTTGTTGTTTCTTAGTAGAAATGATAAGCACTTCCTCTTTTTCCTCTAAGTGACCAGTGTAGAGTTTAAAAGCCTGGGCAATAAGAGAGACTTAGTAGCTTGTGTCTTTATACAAGTGGCTTTGGATCATACAGATTCTTGATTTTTCCCTCTGAATAAAATAGGGATGATCATAATAATTTATTGGGTTATGGAGGCCATTAAATTGATGTTCCATCCAAAATGTTTGATATAGCATCTGATGTATAGTAATTGCCTTGTAAATATTAGTTGTTTCAGTTACTTCTGTGAAGAGAGAAAAATAAAAACAAATTCTATAGGTATTCTCAAAAAATAGAGAACATTGGTCAGTTTTCTATTGACTTTGACCAGCTTGTGTTAATTCTTCCATTTTTAGGTTTCTTTTGTCCTAGACTTACATCTATGCTTGCATATTTTAATTATGGAAATTTGACAATTTCATGGGTAATCTTCTGTGTCTTTGGGAATTTTATTTTTGGTAATATTTGCTGTATTCTTGGTGAGTTTTTGGTAAGTGTTCAACAACTATTCTCCTATAACACTAATAAGCATATTATACGTCTTACTGATATTAAGGATGTATAGCACACAGTTTATAAGTAATAATAACATAAAACAATATTCTTCATGGTAAATTCTATAAAGCCAATTGATTAGTATAGAATGGTTTTGTTAATTTTTGTTGAATTCTCTTATCTGTAGATATGCTGAGGTTGTAATTGATGAACAAGGGTGGTTCCAACATGAATACTGGCTGTGATTTTTCTCTAGGTTCAAAAATAAAAGATGAAAGTAAAACAATGAAGATGCATATCAGAAATTTGTTCATCAATGACATGATACACTTTTTTTTTGTTGGCTTAGATAAAGGTTTTGAATGCTGAAGAAATATTTCCTCATCTTTTTGTGCTGTTAACAATGTGACAACTGTAGAATGACATGCATGTTAAGTGTGCATTACTCCTATTTTCTCCATCACTTTAAAACATCTAGAAAACCAACAAGACAATAAATCCAATGCTGAGTGTAGCATTTACTGAAGTTAATCCTAATTGTCGTGTCTGTTAGTTTCTAGCTGTTGAAGCTAGTAGTGATACAGCTACTCCCACCATAGCCAATTTCAACAATAGCAGAATGTAGTCAATTACTCAGGAAGTGGTATGTCTTGGGGATTTATTTTTAATATAATTTATCTAGTTGCAAATTTATATAATTTACTTTTAAATGACTGTGTTTAACAATTGATTTATATAATTCTTAATAATCAAACAGTCAGATTTTGAAGAGGATCAGGTGTCTCAGACCTTGGGGGTGGAACGTTCTTCTTAATCTGACTTGGCAGGATTTTTGCTGAAACTGGATTTTACGAGGACGTACACCCATGATCCTAGGAGAACCTTGAGGAACCTAGTTTGCTCAAGCAAAGGATATTGGTCATCGTGAACTAGTTGAAAGTGGTACTTGTGTTTTCTGAAGATACTAATATTAAAAAACTTGCCCATTTGTGAGATTCTGGGACAGCCCTTCCTCCAGCTTCTCTCCCACAACATGGAGCATTGTGAAGAAAGAATTTTCTGTTTCAATTTTCCAGCATAGATCTGCCTCCACTGGTGCCATTTTAATTTTGTTCTAAAACACTTCTCAATCCTGCCTGCTTGAATCTCATCACAGCATGTTCCAATAACATTTCTCGGCTCATGTTTTTGTTATTTGGCGCCAACGACCGTAAAATAAATGAAGGCCATATTTCACAGAGAGGCACATGATTTAGCATTAGGTGAAATATCACGAGTCTGGTCACTGTTTCAGTGGGTAGTCTGACAGGCTTTAAGTTTCTGAAACAAATTTCATGCATGGAGACTTTTAGTCAATTCACCAGAATTATAATTTTCTTAATGATTAACTTGTAGTCCAACTTACACCATCAAAATATATCCTGTCCAGCGAATGTCATGATAACCTGCCACCATTCATTCTGTAGAATCCTATAGGTAAATGTGAAATATCTGAGTTGGGGGGTATTGTTTTTCCAATTCGGTACTTTTTTATAAAGCTGTATTACCCTTTTTGTTAAGTTGTGAGTGAGGCCAACATGGAGGAATTTTCCAAACCATTCTAAAGGCATGGAAATCGTCTGCATGCTAACCACATCCTGCTGAGGATGGAGTTAATTCTAATCAGTAAAAAAAGTGGAGTCACAAGCAGTCATTGCACAGGTGTGGCTGTCCACAGCACGTTTAAATTATGTAAAGATTCGTCCCAGGGTTCAAATACCTCTATCTTTCTTCCCAGAATGTTCCTCAAAATGATGCAGCTGGATTTCGGGGCCAGCTTTCCTAAATTGTCTGTCCCACAGGAAAATGCTTGAAAGCATATTCCCTAACCCAGACTTCTTCGGCTAGACTCCACTAAACTGGTTCATGCTTTTATTCCTTAGAACATACTTGTAGTTTTCAATTTAAGCTGTTTTTTTTTTCTTCTTCCTTTCAGTTTGTTATTTCAAAGGCTTTTCTACAATATCATTCCAGGCCAAGACACAGCCATTATTTATATTATCGACAGCTTCTTGGTGCCCCTCATATCTTTGGGGGTCTTTTTCCTTTTCCCATCTTTTGAAAAGACAGATGCTATCCCTCATCTTAAAAGTTAATATGGATGGTGAAACCCCATGATCCCAAAGGCAGGACTGTCATTCTCCTGAGCTTTAATACCTGCATGGTTTACAGAGCACAGAAGAGATGGGTTTGCTCGCCACCACATGCAGGCAGAGAAAATTGGGACAAGTGCATGCCTAATCATTTCCCCAAGAAATAGAAATGCTACCTTTTTCAAATGTTCCTGTGAGAAGGACATGCTGAATGTTAAAAATACAAGTCTCCAATTACCAAATGAAAACTGAACTATATATTCCCTGTATCCCTAAAAAGTTCCATCTATAGAAATACTTCCTTCCTTTCTCTTTTCCTTCCTCCCTCTTTTCCTCTCTCCCTCTTTTGTTCTATCCTTCCAATTAAGTAAGCAATTTCCCCCACTGGTAGTTCAATAAGCTTTTTGTTGTTGCAGTTAGGGTCCTGAGGTTTGAACCCAGGGGATGCTCAATCACTGATCCAAATCCCCAGCCTTTTTTTTTTTTTTTTTTTTTACTTTGAGTCAGGGTCTCACTAAGTTGCCCACCTTGTCCTTGAACTTGTGATGCTCCTGTGTCTCAGCCTCCTGAGTAGCTGGGATTACAGGTGTATGTCACTGCAACCACCTCAGTAAGCTTTTGATGGAATGGAACCATTTGTCATAAATGGACATGCCTAACATTCCCTTTGGTACTCATAGCTAAAGATGGGGTGTGTGTGTGTAAATATCATACAGAGTGATATTCAAATTTGGGGTCCAGTAGTCCCCCATCTCCCCGAAGGATTTTTCTCTATTCTATCATATGTGAACATTTGCAGGGATCTTGACTACCATCAAAGTGCAAAGAACTAAATACTTATCTTAAATATATTTTTCCTCAATCTCCATCACCAAACCACTATGATTTCTCATGCATCCTACTGCAATAACTTCCTAGTCTGGCTTCCTGCTTTCACTGTTACCTGTTCTATGATTCACCCCACAGCTTCTAGATCAAGCATGTATGAACACAACCAGACCATAGCACAACTTGTACACTCAAAAACCAAAACAAAACAAAAAATTCCAAACACTTTCTTTTGGCTTAGAAATCTCTTTTATGATGTGGTATCCATTTACCTCTCTCATCTCACCACCCCACTGCGTACTTTTACACCTCAGCTACCATGCTCCAGCCGCATCCCCTTTCTGTACTATGACAAATCTCAATATTAGAGATTTTACACATGACCTTTCCCTCTGCTGGGTCTTTCTTGACATTCAGATCTCAGTGTAAACACCACTGTATCACAGAGGCACTTCTTGACCACTTTATATATATATTTGCCCAATTAATCCTTTTTTACGTCACCCCATTTTCATTCTCTGAGCATTATTTGTTCTTATTTATATGTTTGTTATTTGTTGTTTATGAAAGATTGATTTCTCCCCACACCTCATATATAATTCAATGACCCAAGGGAACTTTTCGGTCTTGCTCCATATCATATCCTCAGTGCTTCCAGTGCTGTGTGGCACAAGCATTAAATAGAAGTAATAAATGGTTGACAAATAACTAAATAAATGTATGCAAGAAATGCAAGGATGCCACATGCAAAGAGAAATCAGTTCATGACATGTCACATGCCCTCACTTCCCTCCTTAGCCAGTTTCAGTTCCATCACATGATGGTTTCCTCCTGCATATCCTTCAGGTGCCTTGCCCCTCTCCTTGCAGCTGTTGTCTCCTGGTGAAATATTAGTGCTGGATAATCTCTTTACTCTTACCCAGGAAGCTGAATTGGAGGGCAGAGGAACACACACCAGGACAGCTGGTTCCACTTTAAACTCATGATCAGAAACTTTAAATGGAACCTTGGTGAAAGCTTGCAATGGGACTACCACATTTAAGACACTCTAAGACTGACCACTTTCCACATTTTAACTCCTTTGAAATCAAGATGCAAGTTGGAGCTGGTAACTTTTGACAATTTGATTAGTTCTTTGTGACCACCTCTGTGATCAAGATGGCAATTGTGATATGAGGACTTGGTTGCATTCCTGGGCTAGGGCTCATCCAGAAGGCAACTCCTCTGTTTTCCAGTCAAGAAACCCAGTGAGGATAATTTGAAGAAAGATTTGGAGTCCTGCTTATGGCTTGAAACCCTTCCATTAACACTTTCTGGTGGAAAAATACCAGCATCAAACTTGCAGAATGGGTGTCTGTATTCACACTCGCCAATCCTCTTCTCTCATTCTCTAATTGTTTCCATGGAGATCTTAACAAAATAGTTTGAGGAAGTAATATATTCACATAGTTTAAAGATGAAAACAGCTACAAATTTTGCATCTCTATCCCATCTTCTGGCTTCTTCTCCCTCTTCCAACAGGTAATGTATTTTATTAAATTTCTTGTATATCTTTCCATTGATTCCATATTCAAATTGAGTCAAAAGGATCATGTATTCTTATTCTAAACCTTTCTTACGAAAGGCATCATAAAATAAAAACTTTTTTCAGTTAGCTGCTTTTTTTTGCTAAAAAATGATACTGAACCATTGCATATTAATTCATAGTTTTCTCAATCGTGTATTTTGCCACACACATTCCATTGCCCAGATATTTCATGGTTTGTCTAACTTGCCCTTATTTATAACCATCTGGGTTATTTTTAACCAATTGTTGTTACAAAATGCTGCAATGAATTTATGCACACCTAATTTCATATATATAGATAAAAATGTGTTCGAGAAATTCTCCCAAATTAGTTTCCTGGGTCAAAGGGCAAATATATGTTGTGGGTTAAATTATGTCCCCAAGAAAGATATGTTCCAGTCCTAACTTTTGGAATTTATGAATATAAACTTACTTGGAAAAAGGGTGCTGGAAGGTGTAGTCAAGTTAAGATGAGATCATACTAGATTAATGTGGACCCTAATGCAACAACTCTTGTCCTGATAGGAAGAGAAAATTTGTATGGAGACCCACAGGGGAAAATGCCATGTGAATCTGGATGCAGAGATTGGAGGGATATGACTACAAACCAAAGCATGCCAAAGATTGCCAGCAACCCCCAGGAGCTTGAAATAGACAAGGACTCTTCTGCGGAGCTTTCTCCATGGTTCTGCCAACACCTTGATCTTGGATTTCTATAGTCTTTACAACTATGAAAGAATAAATTTCTACTGTTTTAGGCTACCATGGTTGGTAGTACTTTGTTATGGCAGTCCCTAGGAAACAAACACAATGCATTTGTAATTTTCAAAAAATATTACTGGATTCCCCTCCATGGACTTGGCACTATGCTACCCTCTCACTACAAAGCAAGGCAGTGGTGGCAATCTTTTAGCCTCACTGACAGAGGATATTGTTACATTTCTGTATTGCCACTGGTAATAATAAATGGTGCCTCATGTCATATTAATTTAAATTTTTCTTTTTATGACTAAGTACCTTGTCATACATTTAAGGACTGCTAATAGCTGTTTTCTATGAATTCTGTTTATTCACTTGCCATTTTTTCCCAATTTGATTATCGTCATTTTGTTTAAATTTATACTAATATTATAGGATTAGTTTTTGTAGTATGCTTTGAAAATTTCTTTTCCAGTTTAGCATTTGTCTGTTTTAATTAAAATATTTATTTATTCTAATTCGTTATACATGATGGCAGAATGCAATTCATTTCGTATTACACATATAGAGCACAATTTTTTCAAGTCACTGATTGTACACAAAGCTTTTCACATCATTTGTGTCTTCATTCATGTACTTAGTAATGATGTCTAACTTATTCCATCATCATTACCCCTTCCTTTTCCCTCCCTCCTCTTTGCCCTATCTACAGTTCCTCCATTCCTTCCATGCCCCGCCCCATCACCATTATGAGTCAGCATCCTCATATCAAAGAAAACATTCGGCATTTGGATTTTGGGACTGGCTTGATTCACTTAGCATTATATTCTCCAACTCCATCCATTTATCTGCAAATGCCATGATTTTATTATCTTTTAATACTGAGTAATGTTAGCATTTGTCTTTTGAAATACGAATTGGCTAAATTTTTGTTTACATTAGTTAACTAATCTTGCTGTGATTTCTGGAATCTGAGTCACAGGAAAGTTTTGAGAAAGTGTATAAAGGGATTTCACCCATGTCTTCTTTCAGAACTTTTCTTCTTTTTTCATCAAAAAGTTCATTGGAAATTTTAAAAGGATAAAGTTGGATCCAACTTTATCTTTTTCCAGATGGCACATAGTTTATTTCAATACCATTTATTCTTGAAATGTTACCTTTATGATATACTGAATTCTTGTATATATTTGGATCTATTTCTGGAAATTCTATTCTGTTACATTGGCTTGTCTCTCTATTCATGTGCCAATAGAAACCTGTCTTACTTTGAAGTTCTGTAATATGTTTTAATATGTAGGCAGGTTAGTAAATTTCATCATTCACTTTCTCTCATAAACTCACTTCATTTTAGTCTCTGTCCTCAGCGCTTTACCTAATCTGCTTTCATTAAGATTTCCAATGAACTCTGTGTGACTAAGGCATACGATTGGTTTCTCTTGTAACTAGATCAGTCAGCACCAGTTGATGTGGCTGAATAGTTTTTCTTTCTTAAAATACTTTTCTTCAGGTCCAACCTTCTCTCTTGAATGTCTACCTACATTGTTGGTTGACCCTTTGTAATCCACCTTGTACATTTTTTTTTTCTCATTTCTCTGGCTTGCACATGCCCTGTGTTTCCCATGGCTTAGTCTTGTGACATCATCTCTACCTTCCCCACACACATTTTCTGAGTGATCTCGTCAACAAGCAGGATGTTTAATACCATCTGTACCCTAACGACTACCGCATTTCACATCTCTAAGTAGGTCCTCTCCTGTGAATTCCAGGGTCAGAAACCCAACTATTTATCAACATTTCTACTTGTACTAAAAATTACTATGTCTAAAACGGAATTAATGATCTCCTCCTACAAAATATGCTCTTCCTTTCAGTTAAACAAACCAAAAAAATATGGAAATAATCTTTAACTCTTATTTTTCTCTAATGCCTCACATCTCTTCCAGTCAGCAAATTCTGCCAGGTCTAACTTCAAAATATTTCTAGAATCCAAACACTTGCCAGCATCTCTGCTGCTTATGCTCTGGCCCAAGCCATGGCCATCTCCTGCTGGGATTACCTCAATGTGTTTCTGCCTGATTCCTTTGCCTCTTCCTATAATCTATTTTCCCCAGACATTCAGATTGATACTTTATAAGATATAGTTCAGATCATCTTAGTCTTCTGCTTAAAATTCTCTATAGGAGTAGCTCATCTCACTCACAACAAAGCAAAGGACAAAGTCTCTATCTTTATCCAAAGACCTTAATTAATGGGATCTTCATGCCAACCCCATCTCCTAACACACTTGCCCACCCTCTCTTCAAGCATGATCCCTTCCTCACTATTCCTCAAATCTTGCCAGCACTCTCCCATCACCAAACCCCGACCCTTGCTATTTCCTAATATTTTTCTTCATTAAACCTTCACAGCTCTACAAGGTGAGAAAATTATGATCTTAATTTTTCAGATGAGAAAATGAAGCCCAGGGAGTATCAGATTCTTCTTAAGAACCTTCATTTCTTTAAAGGTTTGTAACCTGTATGGTAATTGAGTAGCAGCAATGGGACTCGGACCCAGATTGCTTTGTTAATTTTTACCTGTCCTGTTAAAGCAAAATTTGAGTTTACATTTCCACCTTTGTTACAGCATCACCAGGAGCCTCTGGCTCATATATCCTGACCTGAGCACCTGACCTCATCTATGAAAAGAGGACTAAGTCCAGGTGATGTTAAATGCCTACTAGGGAAGACTCCACAGTAGTGCTCAAAGGGAAGATGTTTGTGATTGTGCTGAGATGAGGAGGATACAGCAAACCATGGGCAGATGTCAGTATAGAGGGAAACTCACTACCACAGAAGTAGGGAAGTCCGAAGTACTTAGTTTCTTGTTACCTGGGGATATTTTTCTACATTCGTCCCTCTTAAATGTAGGCTATTCAGCTAAGCATCCAGATGTGAATAAATTACCTTGCCTTTTCCTGGTACTCATTGCATCCCCTCCCTTGTCAGATCAAGTGGTTGGGATGTAAAGACAGGTCAAAGATTGCTTCTCTCCAGACTTGTAAGCTCAAAGAAGATTCTGTTTCCATTCCTTAAACTTAAAATGTGTGGTCTAGCCACACCTTTCTAATTCTGCTCATACTCAGGACAAAATTAAATTACCCCCAAAGATGGTGGTACAACACCTTAAATGCACCATCCCAGGTTGAAACCAATTACATGGTCAGAGAGACATTACATTGGTTCCTAACTCTAAAACTATCAGTACCATTGCACCAAGAGTCTCACCTCCTACTCACCTGGGGAAGCTCTTCCTCAGCTTCTCTAGGATCCATCTGGTGGCAATGACAGCGCCCACCTGGGCTCAGTGTTGCTCCTGCCATCTCTCTGTGAAACCATATGCTCTGCCTGTAGCTGGTCTTCCTCTCTCCTAAGACAGGACTGTCATGGGCTGGGGGATTCAGTTCTGCCCTTAGTCTCCTCCAATACTTTTAGTGTGATCACTTTTTATCTTTCTTCTTAGAACCTGGATAATTGTAGCAGAGGTTTAGGATAGAAGGAAATGTGACAGTGGATAACTTTTCTTTGCTCCATGTGTCTATAGTAGAAAAGAAACCACTTAACTTGGAGGATGTACTTCATTATTTCCCACATTGATTTATTTCCTTTCAGTCAGATTCAAGCTAACTCAGAGCCCTATCCCACACAGATGGAAAGACATTGAAGCTCAGTTTTCATTGAAGAATTTCTCTTTACTGTGGAATATACAAAGTTTCACAGAATTTTTATATTATCAAATCAGTAGCTAGGTCCAGTTTTTCGAGATGTATCCCATGTCACTAGTCAAGGAGTGGCATTTACATAGACTATGATGTGAAGGGAAACCTTGGAGATGAGTGATTCTTTAATAAAACTAAGATAAAATAGTAAATAAGACAATAAATAGCAGACTGTCTTCTTTATACCACTGTGATCTGGGATCCCCACTCCTCTCCAGACCTCAGCCAAACCTCCCACATCTGTGTTTTCTGTGACATGAATAGTGGAAAGTGTCACTGTAGCAGAGGATCAAAGACTTCACGGTGCTTTACCTATGGTAACTCAGTCATCACACTGCTGTAGTATGTAGGGTCCAATGTTTTCCCCATTGTAGAGGTACAGAGATGATAAGAAGCTGTTGCAGTCACACAGTCAATGGCTAAGCCAGAATGGGAGCCCAGATGCTGTGGCTTTTGCCCCATCCTCTGAACATGGGCCACTCTTTGTGAATCTCACATAACCCCAAGAAGTCAAGGATTTTATGACTTCTACTTTACATTGGCAGAACTGAAGTAGATTGTAGGTTCTTGCCCTTGCTTATGATTACTGAGTAATAAGAAGGAAAAAGGAGGGCTGGAGGTGTAGCTCAGAGGTAGGCCACTTCCTTAGGTGAGGCGCTGAGTCCAATCCCCAGAACTGCCAAAAGAAGAAGGATAAGAGCGGAGCCCAGTTTAAACCCAGATTGACCTTTCTAATTTCATAGCCCTCATTCCTTTGTTTCCCTTAAATACTTGCTGCGCTAGAACAAATGTTTAAATTTCATGTTTGAATCCTGACTCTCAATTGGTATTTAGAAGCAGGAAGATAGAGCCTTTGTGAATATGGAACTAGTGTCCTCATAAGGAGACTCTAGGGAGCTCACTTGTCCTGCCATGTAAGAACGCAGCAGAGAGACAGCAAAGGAAGCCCTTACCAGATGCCAAGTATGTAGACCTCAGACTGCCCAGCTTCTAGAACTATATCTGCTATATTTAAGACACCCAGTTTATGGTAGTAGGTTATAGTAGCCCCAGTGGACTAACCCAGTTATATCTTTCTTGGTTCTTTTTGTGTGTGTGTGTGTGTGAAAAGCAGTATCCCCCAAGAAACCACCAGTAATGGGTGTGTTTGCCAGCTAGCTCTATGTGCAGAGATGAGCACAGGTAGTGACAGGGTCTGTGAGTGAATGTGGCAGATCAGGGGCTCACAGGGATCCCAGTGACAAGGTCGCCTATGCCCCAGGTAGGCTTCTCCATTACAAAATTTCTCAGCAATTATGATCAGATACATTCCAATATGATGTAGACAAATACTTAAAGAAAAAAAAAAAAGAACATTGTAGGGGACACTGAGAAAAAAATACTCTTGTCTCCAGCCCAGGCTAAAAATAAACTCTGTTTACAGTGTGTACACCCTGCCTCATGCTGCAGTATTTCAGGAACGGAGGCAGAATTTAATCATTCCATCCTCTGATGTGAAAGTCTCTATGGTTTAATATGCACACATCACAGATTTCAAATTTTGCTGCTGAAATTCAGTCTTCAACAAAGACCTTGCTGTCTCTTTGACTTGAAATGTGTTCTAAAATGTACAATAAAGGTCTATTGAAACCAATAAAGCATCTCTGGAAAATGCTGGCTTAACCCACACAGCTAATTCTCTTTTTTATAAATTCAATTTGTATTATTTGGTTGAAGAGACTGTTCTCTGAGCCCTGACAGAAGCTAGTGGTAAGGCTGATACTCAGTCCAGAGTTTCCATGGAAAAATCAGTGGGAAAAATCGTGTCATTGATCTCATTTGTTAGGTTTGTCTGGCCTTGCTTGGCTCTAGGTCTCTGCACAGCTTTGCTCTCCAGAGCAGAAAGCTCAACCAGCTGCTGTGCCCTTCTTTAAGCTCTGGATCCATGGAACGTGCCTTCCTCTGGGTGGAAGATATGTGTCATGGTGGAGGGGGTTTGGTCCTAGGCTGAGACCATGCCTCTGTGTGTGCTCCAGGACTTCAAGCTACATCCATGCTCTTTGCTTCTTAGACAGGGCCCTCTATTCTTCCTTGGTCCTGGGACTAAACTCCCAGCTCCTTATGTTCAACTCTCTGCCTACCTCCCTGTTTGGTTCCTCAATTCTTCAGAGAATGGAGACCCACCTACATATGTCAATCTTCCTCATTCCCAAGCTCAGGATTTCTTAGCCTGGGCACTATGAATTTTTGTGCTCTGATTACTAATGTGGGGACTGTCCCATGCATTGTAGCAGCATCCCTGGCCTCTCCCCTCTAGATGCCAGTAGCACCCCTTCTCAATCAAAATCTAGAGTCAAAAATGTCTCTAGACATTGCCAGTGATCCTTGGAGCTGATAGGGCAGATTTCCACTGGTTGACAACAAGTTTTTAAATTCCCTTTGGGGACCAACACACTGTTCTAACACCCAATATGGTTGCCAGCAACCACCATGAGTTTTCACTGATCTCAGTGATGCCCAATAGAAATATAATTTGAGCTTCAAATGGGAGACATCAATGTAATTTGAAATTTTCTAGTGGATTCATTAGCAAAGTAAAAAAGGGGCAGGTGAAATTAATTTTAATCGTATATTTTATTTTATTCAATATATCCAAATTATTATTTTATTTCTGTTATATCTTTGACTTCTGGTGTGTATTTTACACTTACAGCACATTCTAATTTGAACTAACCACATTTTAGGTGCTCAGTAGCCAGTGACAATGGTATGGGAAGAACTGATGTAGATTTCTAACTCCTTCTTTTCAATTCACTCTGAGAATCAGAATCTTAACGGTGATGTAAGTGTGGGCTTTGGTGTCAGATGTACCTGGTTTCACTATTTCTATATCTCTTTCCAATGTTATGAACTTGAAATAATTAATGCCTTTAAATCATTTTCAATGTTTATATTAAGGAAATAGTAATAGTTTGCTGAGGGCCATTACCAAGTAGGAATGACGCATCGAAATTTCCTTGCCAAGCGTACCCCATGCTGCTTAGAGGACATTCGATGGGACATTGCATGCATGCTTTAATAAGGTGACCTTGCTCAAGGACCAAGGCGGATCCGGGATTAGAGCTGATCAGGTTTGAGGAAGTAACCGGCTCCTTGAGTTTAAGGCGTTGCCAGTTTAAGATAATGGGTTTTAGGGAAGTTAGAGGTTGAAGATTATTGCTGGGATTAGGGTGTTCCTGCTGCTTGTTCCCGTTGAGTCCTCGTGAGATTAAAATGGGATTTGGAGAGAGCCTCGTGGAGTAGGTGAATTGTGAGGGTAGACGGCAGAAGGGGATTGCCCCTGGACCTGTGTGGAGGCGGTGTGAGAGCGGGAATAAAGAATTGCTGTTTGAACCTACAAAGGTGTGTGGTGGCTCGTGATTCTGGTGCCAAGCCGAGACCTTGGCAATAGTTCCTCTTCAAAGAATTGATATGAGAGTCACATGAAATAATGTACAGTGCTTTGTACAGAGCAGGTGCTTTGTTAAGTGAGATACCTCTGTTTTCTGTACCTTTGCTATCATTAGACAACTTCGGTATTTAGTTCCCTTAGTGTTTTAGTCATCGTTTTTGCTGCTGTGACTAAAGGACCCAATCAGCACAACTGTAGAGGAGGAAAAATTTAAGGGGCTCAGGGTTTTAGAGGCCTTAGACCATAGAAGGCTGGATCCATTCCACAGGGTTGAGATGGAGGCAGAATGCTGGTAGGAGAGTGTGGCAGCTCACATTATGATCAGAAATCAGAGAGAGAGGTCTCCACTTGCCAGATACCAATATAATAGTCCAAAGCCACTCCCCAATTCTCACTTCCTCTATCCAGACCCTACCACTTCGGCTACCACTCAGTTAATCCCGATCAGGGGATTAATTCACTGATTGGGTTAAGGCTCTTTACAACCCAATCATTTCTCCTCTGAACCTTCTTGCCCAGTCCCACATGTGAGATTTTGGGGGACACCTCACAACCAATCCATAACACCTAGTGCTAGACTCTTTCTTGAAACAATACACCTGCTTCATTTGATGGACACCATGTTCTGTCTAACTGGATCCTCAGGGTGCACACAAAAGACTGTCATCCCAGGATATCCAAGTGCATCCCCACTCAGTCCTGTCAAGCTGCTGTTGATTAAGCCATGATTGGTTGTGTCTAAGGAAAATGGCAATTTAAGAAAATCACGTGACCCTCTCCATTTCTTTTTATTTCATTCAATATTTGCTCCATCCTTTTTTTTTTGCAAGTCACATAATGTAAAGAAGAAGAGAACATTCTTGAATGCATTTTCCCATCGAGAAGGGCCACCTCTGTAACATCATCAAGTCATAGTACCATGTTATTGGCAGATTTCCTTTGCAGAGACACAAAAACCAACATTCTGGCCAGTGTTAAGAGGAAAATGAATGGCTGAATCATATTGGCTAGATAAATGGTTAGCTAATTCATACATTTTGTGACTGAATAGGCGGGATTCAAAAAAAGGTATAAACTCATTATCATGACAAAAACAGCCCATTAAAAATAAAATGCTTGTTTAGGTCAGAACTCATAGCCAGTGGTATTGAGGTCAAGTGCTTATGAAGGAAAACTGACAGTTTTTCTGCAGAGTGTATATTCTTCAGAGTTTCCCTACCTTTGCAGAATTCCTTCTTCCTGCCAATCCCCTTTCACCTGGTGTGAAAACACACTGTCCAACACAATGTGCTAATTAAAACTCTTTCATGTGGCCTGAGTTGTCTTTAATGAAGCCTTAAGGAAAGCTATGTTTTTCTGGGATCACCATGAGATATTTGTGAAAAAGCTATCAAGATTACTTGAGAGACACATTTAAAGTGTGTACTTTGTGTCAGGCACTGGGGAGAGCTGGATGATTAAAGGCCAGTTTCTATTCTCAAGGACTTTGTGGCCCAGGGGGAATCAGCATGCAAATATATGATCATAAGATGATATGCAACTTGAGATATAGAGGACTTTGGGAGCACAGGCAAAAGAGCAATTTTTTATTCATTCACACATTTATTGAGCACCAACTATGAGCTACACAGGCAGGTGAGGAAAAGTGACATTAAAAATAAATTAAAAGATCAAAGGGTCCATATTCTAGCTCTCCTCACCCTTGGAAAAGTGTTCCTTTTTCTAGGAAAGAAATAGTGAAAGAAATCTTTTGATCTCTGTCATGTAAGTATATTCTGGATTATACTTTTTCTAACCGATCTTACCTTTGATTCTGAATGCATGTACATATCCAATTAACAAACTAGAAAATTCAAAGAAAGGTTCAACAATTTTTTTGAGCATTTGCAGTTATTATAGACATCAATTTCCTGACCAAATAAATGCAGAGTTGCCTGTAGTTAATAGTTTCTGTATATATGCATGATACAATCTAATGATGAGTTTTTAATTAGACTGTAATACAACGAACTTAACTCTAAATCTGTTTTAAAGTTAGTTTTTTCTTTTCTTTTCTTTTTTTGCTAAATTAAAATGTTCTTTAGTATTTGCTGTCTTAGGATATTCATCATATGTATCAATAACAATATTGTCATGGAAATATATTCTTATGGTGAATTGTATATTTTAGAAAAAAATCGCATCCTAGATAAAGTCTTTTCATAACAAGCTTTCCCTGTAGAATGTTGAAACATTATTATACTATTATTTTTCTCATTTTACAGATAGGTCAACAGAATACAAAAGATTAAGTGACTTGCCTGGGGTTATGCAGAATAACATTACGAGCAAAGCCAATACTATATCCCAGGTTGCCCAAGTCTCAGTCTGTGAGTCTAATCAGAAAATTTCTACTTGGTTTACCAAAAAATTGTGCCTAATTTTTAATGGATTTCTTTTAATAAATTTCTAACCTTTAAATATTCTAACATCATTCTGTTTACTTCTCAGTTGAAAAACTTCACAGTTTGAGGTAATCAATCATTATTGAATATCTATTAGGTGTAGAAGGGCCAACTACAAGACAGGCAGAAATATGGCCTTCCTCAAGGGACTTAGGATATAAATATTGATGTACAAGATCACTTTGACATGGGGTACAATGGTTATAATAATTAGCATGAAAACATTTATTGTTCTAACCAGTGAAAGCATTATAGTTCAGAATGTACTATGAAGTTCTTGCATCTTTGATCTTAGAGTTGGTATGATATTGACAAAAGGATAGAAACATAGACTAATACAACATAATAAAGAGTCCAGAAATATATCTGTGTGTCTATAGTGATCTGGCATACAACACAGGTGTCACTATAAAATTCTGGGAGAAAAGGGTAATCTTCAATAAATGGATCTTAGTTACAGTTTTTCATATAAGAAATGAACATACTTGACCCCTACATCATATCACATGCAAAAGAAATATGGCATAATATAGTCTTGAGCATGAAAGGCAACACCTTCTAATATTCTAACATCACTCCTGTTTACTAGAAAGCATCTAGAGATGACCTAGGGGACTGACTCCACGTCATCGGGATAAGCAACTTTTTTTTTTTTAAATAGAACTCAAAAATACTGACCACACAAGAGATGACTAAAATGGCCTTTATTAAAATGAAGAACTTTTATCTATCAAAAGTGATTATTAAGAGATTGAAAAAGTAGTCAGACACAGGTGGTAAATATAGTACAGTGCATACATCTGACAAAGAATTCTTCAAAATATGTAATACATTTAAAAATTCTTTTCTAAAAAAGATAATTGAACTAAAAATAAGAGGGACAAAATCTTTGAAGACCATATATATATATATATACATGGCCAATCTGTGTAAGAAAATGTGCTCAATACCATTAGTAGTCAAAAAATACACATTAAAACACCAGTAGAGATACCACTTTAACCCTACCTGAAATCCTGACTCAAGAGCAATGATAGGAGCTTGGAGATGGAGCTCAGGGGCAGAGTGAGAATGTACGGAGCCCTAGGTTCAATTTCCAGCATTTCCTAAAAAATTAAAAAGAGGTGTGATAGTGTCTTGTGTTGGTGAGGATGCAGAGCAACAGAAACTCTTCTTATGGTTGGTGTGGCTATAAATTGGTACAACTGTATTAGAAAACCTTTATAATATCTACCAAAGCTGAGTGTGTGTGTGTATATATATATATATATATATATATATATATATATATATATATACCAACAAACAGAAGCAAGTTCATGATAGACTTATTTACCTAAATGCCTATCTGTGGTAGAAGGAGAAGATAAATTATTTGTGCGGTGGAATACTACAGAGCAATGAAAAGAATGAACTACAATTGTAGTAGGTTGAAGCCAAATGCCTGAATGACTCTCACAAATATAGTATATACAGTAAATATACCCTCAAATAAATAAATAAGAATTTTCACATGAAAGTAATACATATTGTTTGATTTCACTTGTATAAAATTTAAAAACAGGCAAAAATAATCAACTATGATAGAGGTTGGGGAGTGGTTATCTTTGGATAGGTACATGGACAAAGAGCAGTCTGTAGGAAGTTTCAGAAAATATGAGCATAGGAAGTGTTTTGATTTTCTTAGTGGTGGCTACAGATGTACATACACGTATAAAATTCATCAAGTCACAGTTGATCAATTTATGCAATTTACTGCGAGTTTTACATTATGTGGTAGAATGACCACTTTTCTAAGATGTCCACATGCTGGTCCTTGAAATTTGTGAATATGTTCCTTTACTTAGCAAAACGGATCAGGTGAAGGACATTTCCATGGTATTATCCTGGCCTGTCCAAGAGGGCCCAGTCTCCTTAAAAGAGGAAAAGGATGACAAAAGAGTGGTCGGGAGACCAGGCACAAGAAAGACTCGACACGGCACTGCTGGCATTGATGGAGGAAGGGCTGACCCTCTCCTCCAAGTGCCAAGGAAGGTGGGCAGACGCAAAGCTGAAGTCAAGGAATAGATTCCTTCCCAGAACTTGTGGGAAAGAGAGTAGCCCTGAGCATGTCTTTATTGCACTTCAGTGAGACTCTTACAGGACTTCTGACTGCCAGAACTCGAAAATGATACATTTGTGGCTATTTGAAATCACTGAGTATGTGGTAATTTGTTATAGCAGCAATAGAATTAACATACCTCAAAAAATGAAAAAAAATGCTGTTTTTTTTTTTTTTTTTGTACCAGGGATTGAACTCAGGACCACTCAACCACTGAGCCATATCCCTAGGCCTATTTTGTATTTTATTTAGAGATAGGTTCTCACTGAGTTGCTTAGCACCTCACTTTTTTTTTTAATATTTACTTTTTAGTTGTACTTGGACATGGTACCTTTATTTTTATTTATTTATTTTTATGTGGTGCTGAGGATTGAACCCAGGGCCTTGCATGTGCAAGGCGAATGCTCCTCCCATCTCAGCCTCCTGAGCTGCTGGGATTACAGTTGTGTGCCATCGTGCCAATGGCGGGGGAGAAGATATTCTTATTTCTTCTTTATAAAGGGCCTCAAAAGTGAGACTTGCCTGCTTCCCATAAACCTGGTTCCTCCAACCCTGGAGTGCCCACAGGACTCTACTTTGCAATCAATCGTCTTATTTTAGCTGAGATCCACACCAGATCATGAGTTGTCAGAGAGCATCTTTATATTCTCCACTGTTCACATGCCCGACACTATGCATATGTGCATTTTATATACTAGGTACTCTATGCATGTTTAGTAAATTAAATTAAATTGAACCATTTATCTGCATGAGAGGCAGTGACTAGGACAGACACCCTCCCACTAATGTGTTCTCTTAGCCTACTTAGCAAGCTTTCCACTGCAAAGATACATTAACGATAGTGGTTCTGAATAATGAGTCTGGGGTTGTTTAAAACAGCAGGCTGGCATCAGATGAAACATTCCCATATCATTCTAGATTAAATAAAACATTTACCATTTCATGCTTTCTTTCCTGGTAATTTTGGCTTGTCCTTCACGTTAGTGATTTGTTCCGCATGGCCACTCATTTAGGATAATAGCAGGCCAAGAGGCGTGACAAAAAGAGACAGGGCCATACCTGATCACTGATATTCCATTATGCCCCCTTGAGCTGTGGGCCTGGTAAAACTGTCACTTTCTTAAAATAAAGGAACTGTGCTTGAGTCTACATATTAGAAATTCAGCGACTCTACTGGCAGTGATCAAATTATATAGCAAGAGGGGAGACATAGCTACAAAGGGAGGCCAGAGTCAAAATGAACTGCTTTTGCGTGTCCAGTCAAACCACAAATATTTTCAACACCTATTATATGTAGAGCCCTTTGATGCACACTACAGAGGGTATGCGGAAGAGAAGGTAGAGTCTTTAGACTTCAAATGAGCATAATGCAAGCCAGGCACATCTGTGTATGCCTTTAATACCAGCTACTTGGGAGGGTGAGGCAGAAGGATCACAAGTTCATGGCCAGTCTCCTCCGAAACTTAGTAAGACCCTGTCTCAAATAAAAGATAGCATGGGTGGGGGATGCAGTTCTCTGGTAGAAAAACCAAGGGTTCAATTCCCAGTACTGGAAAAAATAATATGAATTAAATACAGTGGGGGAAATAAAAGAGTTAAGAAAAGTAACACAGGAAAGGTAGCAGGGCATTCTCTAAAAATGCAGAAGAGGGAGGCAGAATTTCACTAGGAAGCCTTTGGGGAGCAGGTAGAAATAAAAGTAGGAGTGACATATCAGCATTAAATGTAGAAAGCTAATGCATGGTGCTGATGTGCCCAGGACCTTCCAGAAACAATTCCCAGCCCAACTGGCCTAGAGCAGTTACTTAATCAGTCTCAGCACTATCTACATTCAGCCCTGTGCAATTTCTCATTGTGGAGGCCTTGGGCATTATAGGATGCTCACCAGCATCTTGGTCTCCACTGGTTATTCCGTTTACCATGAGTTATGACAGCCCAGTGTCCTCCGACAGATGAAAACTGCAGCCAGCCGGGAACCACCGTGCTGGAGTAAAAGTTCACAGGGTGGGAGACATGTGAATTACCTGCAGACAGTGAGTGTGAAATTTGATTCTACATACAATGGGAATGACTGAACGCATTTGTGTTGAAGAATGCAAGCCAAGAAATGCTTGAAAATAATTTATCCGACTGAAGTACCGAAGAGAAATTGCAGGGTGGGGATGGGGGGAGATGGGCATTCTGGGGAAAAGAAAGAAGAACTCAAAAGCTATCAATCATAATGTCCAAGCATGAAATGATGAGATATGGTGGTAACAGGACTAGGGAGCACTCAGGTTTGGTAGGTGTTCTCAATGTCTGGCAATTTCAAAGCACCTTTATATTTAGATCAGCATTTCAATACCGCGCTTTAGGTTTTATTTGAATACTAAGTTCTCAGAGGTGTTTCGCCTGTTTTAGGAAAATGAAGCCGCAGAAGTCCTGAGCACCCGCTCATGGGCCTCCCTGGAGAGAAGAACAGCCGCAGGCTGCATCTGAAGCAATCTGTAGCCTGGGAGCCTTGGCTGGGAACACTCCCCAGCCTGATGTTTAGAAAATGCAGAGTAGCAGCCCAGGACCAAGCATGTGGTGCGAATCCTCGGGGACCATCCTTCTGGCCCACGGGAAGGAAACTAACAGTAACTTCTAAGCTTCCAGAAGCCTCTTGGGCAATAAACACATTTTTGCTTTCACTCCATTCTCTCTATAAATTTCAAATTTATATCTAATTATGGCAAAAAAAAATATTTTAACAAGTTTTTGTTCCCCCCTAGTGAAATGGCAAGAAGAAAAGGGAGAAAAATATATCCTGGGCCATTTTCTAATATATTTTTCTCCCTTTTCTGATGGCCATTTCTTAAGCTTACAGTATCAGGTAAGAATATTATAAAAAAGCTGTGGGTGTGCCAGAACTTCATGGAGGACACTTCTTTAGTGATTTGAATGCAACACTGAAACTGCATGGGTAGATGTCCATATTTAGGATACACCAATAGAAGTCGAGACATTTCTTCAATAGATTAAAAACTTTAATAAAGGCAATGGTCACTTCATATATACCATTATTTTCCATTTCCTCACTTAATAGAGTGATGGGTAAATAAAAGCTTTCAAATTGTCTCTTGCCTGAAATTAAATTCACTGTGACTCATCAGTAAAATGATCTGTCAAAAGAATAAAGTTTTTCAGGGTCATGGAATCATATCCCAGGTTAAGGAAATGTTCTGCCTAATAGAGATTCAGTGCTTGGGACATGGATTCAAGAATGAGACAGGTGGATTAGAATCCTCCCTTCACCTTCTTCTAGGTTCATGACCTTAGGGTTTTTTATTTTATCCTCTGTTTCCTAGTTCCCTTGCTTATAATATGGAGCTAAAATAGGGCCCACCTCGCAGAGAGAAGAATTAGTAGCATTACATATAAAATACATAAATACTTAGTAGACAAAAACTATTACTGGAATGCTGTATGCAAATTAAATATAAAAACAATTTTTTAATAATATTTTAGTAGTTATCTTTACATTTTTCACATTTTATATGAGCTGAATATTGGGAGGGATTCCCTAGGAAATTCTTTGGGACCATGAAGACTCACCTTTTGAATTATTATTTAGTGGCTATGGATCTCAATATATTGATTTGCTGGAAGTGGAGAATTCCCCCAATCGTGGATCATCTAGCAATCAGAAAAAAAATAGGAAGAACAAGATCTGTGGTCAGACCTCAGTTGTGACACTGATTAGTTCAATGACTCTGTCTCGCTGAGCCTCATGTCTTTCCCTATTAGGAGATGACAACTATCTCTCTTGTTAAGCGAATTAGTGTGTCTAAGTTATCTACTGTGGTTTAAGTCTAAAGAAGTGTTTAGTGTCTCATTTTTCTGTCTCCAGTGACAAGATTTTGATCTGCATGACCACATGGGGTTCTTCCTGATCCAAGAAAATATAAAAAAAAAAAAAATAAGAACTTTGGGTGCAAAAAGTTCTCATTCTCCATATAAATGCAAAAATATTTCCATTTCAATGACTATCAATCTCAAAAGCATGTCTCTCAATCACCTTTATTTTTTTCATCATACATATCAAGTAAATGGGCTTGATTCAAGTGGGATACAGAGCTTGCTGGGGGGGGAATCACAAGAGAATACAGTCCTACATTATAATTTTTGAAGAAGAGGCATTTATGCTTTGTAGAGATCATATCCATGGCCCATGAAACACTCTCTTTTTTTAATTGACTATAGAATGCAGACATACTGTCAAAGGATTTAAACCAATTTTATATAATCACTTTTTTTGAGCTCTCATTACTCCTAGAAGATTCATATCTGCAGCTGATTTGGAAAGAATTGTAACTAAAATATCAGTGCTGTAGCTCATATTGAAAAGTTCCTCTCTATAGATTGTTATTTTTTTTTCTGACACTTCAAAGCCTAATGCCAGACAAAAATAAAAATCTCATTTTGCATCTGCCTCTTTAAATGTGGGCTTTTAACTGTTATAATTCCTAAGCCTGGATTCACACATATCACCTTACTCCAAACAGAACATTGGGATTAATGGTGTAGTATTAAAAGCAGAAACAAAAAGCAATTGCTTTGGGAGACACTTAAGTATAGTAATACCTAGAAAAATAAGAGGCTTGATACATAGCTGAAAAGCTACTTTTGCATTAGTTATTCTACACGATAATTTTGAAAAGTAATAGATCAGTCTTCCATTTACTGGCTTTCTGAAACTATGGATGCAATTTATGTGTTTAACCCTTGCAAATCCAATTTATATTGGATTCGTTTACCATAGCATTGAAAATCAATAGAAAAGACCAGACCAAGTGTCTCTATCTCTTCAGCTTTTGCTAAATACCAAGCTTCCTGACAATGGAATTTCCAGATTTCTAGGATATACAACACTCAACCTGTACCAAGTCCTCATATAACATACATATTAAAAATACTGTCCAGACACTGGATTACAAAGAGAAAGAAGAAATGATACTTGCCCTTATGTACTAGAAAGAAGGGAAGATGTAATCAACTAAAAGCAAACACAGACGCTTCAAAGTGCAACCGATAAAAAACTGATGTCTAACCTCAGACCAGTTGGAAAATAACCAGAGACTACTGGCTCCCTTCTGCAGGATCTTGAAACTGCTATGAAATGAATAAGGAGGCTAATGGGTTTCAGAACAAGTTCAACAAACACAATTAAAACACTGTAAAAGGTGCTGGGGATGTGGCTCAGGTGATAACGTGCTCGCCTGGTGTGCGCGGGGCACTGGTTTCAATCTTCAGCACCACATAAGAAATAAAATAAAGATGTTGGGTCCACCGAAAACTGAAAAATAAATATTAAAAAAGTGAAAAATAATAAAAAATAAAACACTGTAAAATACTTTGGGAATAAGATGATTAGGACATGTGGGGCTGGAGACCAAGAAAAGGATGAGGGAATAGAAAGTACACTGCATCAATGGAGTAGGGAACCTTGGGGTTACCAGATATAATTTTCTAACCATGTCCTTTCTTTTATATTATATTACTTTAAAGGGATCATTACTTGCCTGATTCAGTCTAGTACCAGATTCAGTCTAGTACCAGCCACAGGTAGCAAGCACCTATCAGGATAACAATGGAATGGGATAGATAGATGCTACACTAATGACTGTAGACATGCTGCTCTGTCCCAGACCATCCTTAGCCCTTGTCCGAATCCTTCCATCCACAACCAGTGTAACCAATTGAATATAAAGAATGGTGGAGGACCCAGGAGAAGATATTACCTGGGATTGAAGTATTAGGAGATTCCCTGGACTTAGGGAATACCTTGAGAAAGGTGAAAGAGAGGTAAAAAGGAGAAGTTAAAATTATAATCTCAACAAATGTGCTATAAGATTGGGTGGAGAAGCTGTTTTAGAAGATGCCAAGAAGACACAGATCAGACGTTCTGCTATGAAAATAGGTGCTTCAGGCTATCTGAGGACATGTTCCTTAAAGGAATAACAATGAATGATGTATAATAATCTATCTATCCACCTACCTATCTATTATCTTTCTATTTATGATCATCATTTATCTGTATTTTTATCAAAAGAACCATATAATGACCATAGAAATTGGCCTAAGTACATACAGCAAGTGAGGAAACATTAATTCAAGAAAATCTACTAAATTTCAGAAGAGTCAGACTAAGGCACTTGAGTCACAGCTTACTTTTGTTCTAACTGCACCCTGTTCATCATGATAGAAGCTCTACTCCATGTAGCCAAGAAGACAAGGCTTTCTTTTCCCTTAGTCCTCAGTCAAGGGATATGAAATGTCATGGAGAGGATCAGGACACTGGCATTTCTCATCACCCCTAGCTTCAAGTTACAGAGGCAAAATTCCTGGGAAGTGTGGGTTATAGGCCAGGGACTCCCTTCTTCCACCAAGCCCAACTCATAAAGTGGAGTCTGTCCGAGGGATGGTAAGTAGAGAATACTTGAGCCCAGTTACCCTTGCCCTATCTTGCTTGTAAGGCCTACATTCTCTACTGAGGCCTGGGCCCTTGCCCTCCTGCTATTGCTAGTACAGTAGGGATACTATTTGAGAGAATTCAGTTTTCAAAGTAAGATAAACGTAAAATAAATCCTAGGTAAAAAAAAAAAAATTAGGAAGAGATCTACATCCTGATATGTGATAGTAAAATTCCTGAAAGTCAAAGACAAATTTTGAAATGAGAAAGAGAAAAACCATTCCTTATAAACAAGAAAGGCTTAACAAGCAGAACAGCCGACTTCTCATCAAAAACAGTGGAGGGCAAAATGCAGTGGAGGACACATTCAAGTTCTGAAAGAAAACAATACTCAATCCAGGATCTTCTATCTAGCAAATGTATCTTTTGAAAGCAAGGAAGAATTGAGGAAATCCCTGATGCACAAAAACTAAAATAGGTCATTCCTTGAAGACTCACCTTGCAATAAATATTTTAAATACTAGTACATAACTAAAGGACAATCTTTAGTCTGAGAACAAGTAAACAGGTGGTGGAAATTCAAATCAGATAAAAAACAGAGTGTCAGCATACTTAATTATATAATTATACACACACACACACACACTGTTCCTTCTTTCAACTGATTGGAAATAACTTTATAAAAAAATATGCATATAATTACTCTGTTACATATAAAAATGAAGTATGTTTGATATTACTAGCACAAAGAAGGTGGAGAAAGATTTGTTGGAGAAAGAAATGACATGAGATGGTAACTTGAATCCACAGGGATTAATATCCAGAATATATTCAGAAATCCTAAAAATCAATGACAATAACACAAGCAATCCAATTCACACATTACTGATATTCAGAATTATGTGAAAGCAATGAACTCTACCACCGCACATCTATTAGGATGGCTATTGTCAAGAAAAATAAAAATAACAGTGTCAGCCTGGAAGTGAAAACCTTGTGTACTTTTAGTAAGAATGTAAAATGGTGCAATTCCTGTAGAAAGCAGTATGGTGTTTCCTCACATATGAAACATAGAATTACAATTCAACCCGGTAATTTTGCTTCTGGGTATGCATAAAAGAATTGAAAACAGGATTCAAACAGGTACTTACACACCCATATTTACAGCAATGTTATTGCAACAGCTGAAACTAGAAACAGTTCCAATATCCACTAATGGGTAAACAAAATGTGGTATATACATAAAATGAAGTATTATTCCACCCGCAAAAGAAAAAAAAATTGATACATGCTCTCCTGTAGATGAAGACATTACACTAAATGAAAAAAATGACAAATACCTAAATCTGTGAAATTCATAGAGATAGCTCTTGGTTTATCAGGGGCTGGGAAAAGGGAAAAGTAGTTAGTTATTGTTTAAAGAATGCAGATGATAAAGACTTTCTGGAGATGGATAATGGTGATGACTCCACAACAATATGAAAATGCTCCATGCAACTGAACTGTATGCTTAAAATTGCTAAATGGTAGATTTAATGTTACATATATTTTACCATGATTTTTAAAAAGAGAAAAAAAGCCTCAATTTCAAAGAGTCAACAACATAAAGAACACGTTTCCTGATCAAATATAGAATTTAAATTGATTAAAAAAGCATTGCTAACCAAAAAAAAACTCATTAATTTTTGAAATCAAATAACCTCTTAGTAAGTAACACTTTAAGAAAATAACATAAAGCAAAAGCAAAATTAAAAACACTGAAGCTAAGTGACCAAGCAATCAATGTCAAACTTTGTAGAAAATAGCTATAGCAGTTAGTAGTTATTTGTTGAAATTCAAACATTAGAAAAGTGGGATATAACAATCATGAAAAAACAGTGAAAGCAATGATCTATATTTTTACACCAGGAATTAGAAAAATAGTAGAAGATAAGAAGAAAAGAAATATTAGATTTAAGGCCATAAATCAAGAAAGCTTTACAAATCCACTTAAAGATGATTAACAAATGAGTAAGCTGATCCTTCAGAAATGATCAGCTTTTTTAATGTGATAAAAAATTTCAGCAAGACAAAGGAATAAAGTTGATACAAATAAATATTCAGAGTATTGAGACATAGAAATATCTACATATAAAAGCAGTATAAAGCAGCTATTATGAATAACAATAAAATAATTCATTTGAAATATCTAACAGTTGCTTGCAGAAGACATGGTGTGTGTGTATATATATATATATTACTATTATATATATATTATATATAAAATATGTATTATATATAAATATTTTATATATATGTATAAAATATGTATTATATATAAATGTATTACATATATGTATATGTATTATATATAAAACTATAGATAGTAGTTCTAAAATTTAAAGAAAATATGAATCAGAAGAATAAATATTTATAGAATTTAAATGGAAATTAAAAAACTTATCTTGAAAGTTAAACCAAAATAACTTTGTGATTTGAGTTCTATTAAAATTTGAAGAACACATGATCCTCTTTTTTAAAGATATTTATTTTTTTAGTTGTAGTTGGACACAATATCTTTGTTTTATTTTTATGTGGTATTGAGGATTGAGCCCAGTGCCTCACGCGTACTAGGAAAGTGCTCTACCTCTGAGCCACAATCCCAGCCCCCCCACGATCCTCTTTTAATGAAGATTTTAACAGAACAGAGAAAAAAAGGAGCATAAATAAGATAATCCAACAAAATAAAGGTCAAGCCAATTTTTAGAGATGTATATAAATGAAACAAATCCTAAGTGAAATGTTTAATACCTAAGAATGAATTTCACATAGATGTCACAATCAAGAAAGATTTATCATAAGAATGTAGCCAGGGCTCAAGTCATCAAATGAGTTATTTTCCCCCTTACAAGATAAGGAGAAAAACAGATGATCATATCAATGATATAAATAAAGCAACTGAATATTCAAAAAATATCATTATTAACAAAAAAGAAAAGAAAAACCAATGTACAGCTTATAAAGTCAGAAAGAGAAAGTAAATTTCTTATCTTGATAAAGGTTATCCAACAAAGGCTTACAGTAAATATCACACTTAATGAAGAAACTTTGGACATATTGCCTTTAAGGTCAAAAATATGACAAGAATGCTTGCTACCATTCGTACTAATTAATAGAGTTCTCTCTTTCCCTGTGTGGGGTATATGTGTGCACTGACTCCATATATGTATACAGAGAACCTCCTCACCTGTGATCCTGTTCTTCTTGGATCACCTGTTTACCCGATGAATGAAGAAAGGAGTGTATAAATATCTGGCTGTTTTTAACCCCAAATACTGACTGCAGTATTCATTTCTAATTCCCTCCTGAGATATCTGAGGCTTTGGTGGCCTTCATAGCCGTTTAACTTCTCCCTCTCTTGTATGCTGATTTTTCCTATTTCCTTTCATAGATGTGGATCCTCTAATGAACACCTTGGACTCCTAACTCTCTCCAGAATCTCCTATGAGCAAACTTAACTGAAGAGAAGATATCATCATTGACACAGAAAACACAATGGAATTAATAAGAGAGTTCAGAAAAGTTGCAGATTAGAGAGCATCGGTATTTTTAAAAAATTAATTTTCTGGGCTGGGATTGTGGCTCAGCAGTAGAGCACTCGCCTAGCATGGGCACGACCCGGGTTTGATTCTCAGCACCACATAAAAAGAAAGGCATTGTGTTGTGTCCATCTACAAAAAAAAAAAAAAAAAAAAAAAAGAAAAATCCCTCTCTCTTAAAAAAATTAATCTTCTGATGACAATTTGAAGATTGAATTTTTCACCAATAACTACAAAGAGTACATCAAATACATAAAATAAATATATGAAAGAATTAGCAGAAAAGGCCATCAAGACTTGAGAGGACAAGATAAACCAACTTTCCCCTTCATGCATTTGCAAACTTATTATGAAGACAACAGGTGAGACCAAGAAGCAAGAATAAAATAGCTGCTAAAAATTAGAGAATCTCAGCAGAAATTTTATCAGTTCCATTTTTAGTAAAAAACAAAATGCATGTTTTGAAGAAATGATATAAACATCTATTACAAAGCCACAGTTAGAAAAAAAGCTGTATTTCACTAACACAAGAGCCAAACAATAGACAATAGGGTAAGATAGAGAACCTAGAATTGGACCCATAAATTAAGAGGATCCAGTCCATGATATGAAAGGTATCACACATTTTTGAAAAAATGATATTGGAAAAATAGGTTAACGTCTATTGAAAAATCATAAAAACGTAATTTACCTCAGTCTTTTCCCTGGACCCCAAATGGATTAGAGGCCCAAATGTATAACTCCAAAACTAACAGGAAAAAAAATATCAAAAAATATTTGTCATTTTGAGATGATGCTGAAATTATCAAAGAAAAGTCTAAAAGAAATATATAGGCAAGGAGAAACATTGATTAACCTATCTTACATTCAAATTATACCATTCTGTTCTCTTAAAAAACTAAGTCATAAGCTTTGTGACAAGATTTGAAGGGGACATTTGCTCCATTTAAACAGACAGTGTTTGATATCTAGACTTTCCAGAAAGAACACTCTGAAATAAGCAAATGACAGGGAATCCAATAGAAACTTGGAGAAAACGTATGAACAAGCAAATCACAGAGAGACCAAATGTAATGACAGTGAGGAAAAAATAGGAATAGCTCATATTATAGTCTCAATAATTAATTATTTTACACACATTAATTTATGAAGCACTCATGATAATCCTCTGAAGGAGGTTTCATTATAAATGTATAAATAAGTACTTGACTTCATTAATATCCCCAGAAAGACAAACAAACCAATTAAATGCCACTTTACAAGGATCATTTTAGAAAAAAAAAATAAAAAAGTTCAAAAGTATCAAATGCTATTGACAACATGAGGAAAACAGAAATGCTCATGCACAGCTGTGGTATTTTGGATTGAAGGATCTATTCTTGAGAACAATGGGTCAATACTCAATGAAGGTAAGTCCTAGTTCTGTGAGCTACAGTCAGAGCCCCTTCCTTCATGCCCCAGCTCCACAGTGAGACACGTACAAGAATACCCATTGCAAAATGGTTTATGGTAGAAAGTAGGTAAGAAGAACATGGATGTTTCTCACTATAAACAGGGTAAGACTCTATAATATGTTCCTGTGGTCGGGGCCCAAGCAGTTAAGGTATTAAACCTCTGTATATGAGCATGGATGAAAGTTATAAAAGTTGGAAATAATGAAATGTATACAGAATACCTTTTGTGGAAAGAAAAACACACTTACTTAGCATGAACTTTAAGTTCCATGTAGTGAAATAAGTCTGTCAAGATGGATTTGGTGATTATATACTCAATATACTGGGGTGGGGGGCTAAGCAGAGAGGAGGATGGGAAAAATGATAGAAAATGAGGAAGGGGAATTGCATGAGTGAGAGGGAGTGGATGGGAAGGATGAAAGAAATTTCATCACAAACTAATTTAATCTTGGAATTGTATTATCTCACATACTTGGAAGGTGTAATGCAGGGGCTCAGTCTGCTTCCCTTTAGGAGGCTCTGGGTATGCCCTACTGTGTGTCAAAGTCAACCTTATGCTGGTAGCAAGCTGGCTGCAGCATCTCTAGTCCTACATGTGTCCTCAAATGTTCAGAAGATGAGAGATGATAGCGTTTTGGAATTCTAGAAGACAGAATTTTTCTAAAAACTATAATAGACCACAACCCTTATCTCAGTGAGGCAAATTTGGTCACACGTCTTTTTCTGTAATGATCACTTGGCAAGGTGATGGATTCTCTTCTTTATAGAGAATTTGTTCCTCAAATGGAACTGGAAGTAGGGCTAGCTTCCCTGAAGGCAGTGGTTCCCAACTGGGGTAGTTTTGCCCCCAGAGGTCAGTGACGATGCCTGATGACATTTTACAAAAATGCAGGGAGGCATCTAGTAGGTAGATCCCAGAGGTGCTGTTGAAAATATGTTAGGATGCAAAGGGCAGTCGCTGCAAACCCACAAGTGCTCATTCCAAATGTCACTATTCTGTTCTGAGGCATGTGGGCTTTAAGTGAGAGTGATGAATTACTAAAGAATGTCAGTAGAGCTTCTGTCTAGAAAGAAGCAATCACAAATAATTATTGGCAAGTAAAATATTATGGAATCCTAAATAGAGGGAAAGACCACAGTGGAACAATTACGGTGCCACTACAACTGGTGGACATTATGAGTAGGTGAGTATTTTCAAGAATGTCTAAGGTGAGGTGTTTAGGGGATGCTATGGCCACAGTGTCTTACGTTCTCCAGACACTGGTTCAAATCTCAACTTTGCATTTTACTAGATATGTCAAATTTTCAAACACTTAATCCTTCTGCAAGTTCGCTAGTGCAGCACCAGTATCTAGAAATCAGTTGCATGTTTCAAATAAAAAAAATATATAGCTCAAATATGAAATTTAAGAAAGATTTGATTTACAATAGCATCAGAAACATATAATCAGATCTAGAAGAATAATGAATACCTTTACCTAAAAAGTTAAAAATGTTATTAAGAAAAAATTTAAACTAAATAAGTGGAAGAATATATTAATTTCATGTTTTGGAAGACTCAATAGTAAACAGACAGTCAAAGTACCATTCCACCCCCTCCTAAGTGGTCTGCAGTTTTAACTTTTGACTTCCTAGGATATGACATGTATAAAATACAGTATTCATATCATTGTAGTGATGTTAGGTAGATAAGATAATCATGCAAGGAGATCACCACAGGGCTTGCCATATATTAACATTCAACAAATGCTAGACACTGTAATTATTAGTTCCATAGGCATTGATGCTTAAAATGATTTTTGAAAGAGAGAGGATTTTTTTTAAGGCATATATTATAGAGCTAGGCAGAAAAGTATCTTTCCAAAATAATAGGCAAATCCTAGGCAAATCCTGAGCCATGAAGCTGTGTTCATTAAGGGAACCATTAGTACTTTCACTGGGTTGGAGTCAAGGTTGTACAGGAGTTAGCAATGTCAGGAGAGGCTGCAAGAATAGGCAGAGGGGCCTGGTCAGTCACCTTGCCACACTCCTATCATAAATAACTATTTATTTTGTAATAGTTTTAGGTCAATGCCTTCTTTTTCTTTCAAAACTTAAATTCTTAGTCATTCTTTTTTATCCTTGGATTTTTCAAAACATACCAAGGACTCATCTGGAAAGCTGGTTTAATTTGAAGTCAGGTAGCTGGTTGTAGGGAAAGGCGGAACTCCCTTACTACAGCCAAGCCTTCATTCTGCAAATTCAGTGATGGGGGAAAATGTTGCTTATGCTACCTGAAGTCCTTATCAAGAGATCTCATGGGGAAGGTAAAATCTTGGAATGACCTATGATTTCCAAACTCAATGGTCCCTTTCAGCATGGGAATTCTTCAAGGGATCCAGTGGTGTTATTTGGAGCACCATTTCAGAGACAAATGAGAAATAATCCCATGAGACTGAATTAAGGTCAGTGAGGTATTCAATTTTAGTAAGACCAAGAAGGACACAGTGTTTTAAAAGTAGTCCAAGGTCATTTATAAAAATCTGCCTTTAAATGCATTTAATGGTGGAGAAAGAAATTACTAAAGATTAATGGGTTTCATTTTTCCTTAAAATTCTATTTTGCAAGGATAAACAAAATTGGGGAAAATGCATCAGAATGGACATGATCTTGTATTTTCTTCCTGGATAATAGAGAATACAAATTTCAGAGCTGAAGGCAAAGACATTTGTCCTATCAGCTCTGGGTGGGAGCAATATGCTCTATATTTCATTTCTATTCTAACCATCAAGTCTCCAACAGTTTTTCCTTAAAATAATAAAATGAAAATAAATTGCATTCAAATGCACAATGAAAAATAAGACAGATCTGGTTGGCTTTTGTTGTTATTTCTTTATAGTTCAAATATGTCTGCAGTTCTTTTTTCAGAATGACAAGTGCTCATGGTATAAGATAGTCTATGTCTCTTGGGTGGGTCTGCAATAAGCACATTGCTGTGATGTATTCTGAGGGTAAAATGAGGTCAGGCAGGGACAGGGTCACATCAGTGTTCTTGTGCAGACTACATAGGGGACAAAACACACAACCTAATTGGGACTGGGGTCCACCTGTCACTCATCAGCATGGTGAAATGACACATCGTCCTCTGGAGCCCTTCCAGAGAATCCTCCCAGGATCGACATGGGTCTACTCTGTCCTTACACTTTTGAAATATCAATCTCAACCTAACAGGAGCATAGTAAAAGTCAGGAATTTGATCTTCTTTTAAAAATTTCTTCATGTAACCTTCTCAGCAGTTGATTGATACTTAGGGATCACAGCATACATATTGAGGAAATGCACTCACAATCTATGTACAACCAGGATCAGGGCTGCTATTGATAGTGAATAGGAGCCTAAAGACACACATTCTGGGTTTCTTCAGGGATAGGGATGGGTGCATTTGTTTCTAAGTGCTGATAATTTCTACACTTTTTTTTTTTTGGAAAAAAAATCTATGCACTAACTTAAAACTAGCTTGCTTTCTTCCTGTATACTTCTTTCCCCAATTTATCGGTCTCCCTCTTTCCCTGCCTCCCTCCTCCTCCTTCCCTTTCTCCTATCTTTCCTTTCCCCATCTTCCCTCTCTCCCTTACTTGTTCTTATTAGTTATACATGACAGAAGAATGTATTTTGACCATATTATACATATAGGGAGTATAACTTCTCATTCTTCTGATACTTCCTTTCTTTTTATTTTTCTTTTTCCTTTTTTCCCTATAAAGGAAAATTTAAAATGTATGTAACTACATTACTTGACAATAGAAATTAAGTAAAAATAATAAAAATTAAAATTGTTAAATTTTAGCTAGATCCAGATGCCTATTGTGAACTCTAAAATTGTGAGACTTGACCATTTTTCTTTCTTTCTTTTTTTCCTCTTTGGTCTAAAAGGATATTAATTACTATGGACGACATTGTAACTCTTGACCCCAATAGAATCAGAGAAAATAGAAAGGGAATAGATGTTTTGTAACAATATGATTCAGCGTTGAGCAATACCCTAACCTCATGACTCTTAAAAGTTTGCATCTGTTAGTAGCAGAACAGAAAAATACCGAACTGAAAGCGGTTATATAATTTTTATATAACCCTAGTTCTAGGATCAGTTTATAGCACACTTGTTGGTTATTTATTCAGCAAATAATTATTGAGTGTGCATTCTGGGCCTGGGTACCATTCTAAGTGCTGGTGGGACGGTAGAAGATTCACATTATAAAAAAATCATAAAGCAAGAATGGGGATAGAGTGTTCTTAGAGTGGGGGTGGGGAGTCTGGTTGCAATTGATAAAGAATGTTCCAGACAGTAGAACAGCAAGCACAAAGTGCATGTCAGCTCTGTTGGGGAAACAAGGTGGTAGATACTGGCAGGAGCAGAGTGGATGAGGAGGAGCACCGTAGAGATGGGGACAGAGAGGTAGCTGGAAACTGGAGGGATGGTCAACCATGCACAGCCCTGCAGCCCACTTGGGCTTTTATTCTGCAGAGTGGGATAACAAACTGCTGGATATTTGCTTTAACTGCTCAATACCTCCTTGCTATTCTGCTCTCTTCATGTACACTGCCACACCCACTCTCCCTCAGGTGGTCTGCACTTTTAACACTTGATTTCCCATGCAGTTGTGTCCTCTGGATTAGATCTGAATGCATACACATGATGAGGTAGGGGTCTGATGGGGGGGGGCACTTCTTCAAAGCAATTTCTGTTTTGAGTGGGTTTTTGCCAGAGTTACTTGGATTAAGATCCTGCTTTTGTATCCCATTGCAGAGTCAGGAAGAACAAAACCCTTTTGCAAATTCTATTTTATATACCCACATTCGGGTACATGGATTAGTTATCTAACCAGAAGGAGGAGGGGAAAAGTGTAAGGGAAAATGTGCAGAAGAGGCACATTAAAATAGCTCCAAATTTATGCAGAAATATAAACTAGGTGAAACTATATAAGATGAGTCAGAGTACAGCAATAAACTTTGTGATTTCTAGGTTGGGAAAAGCAAGATCCTTTTAGATTGGGAAGAGTAAGATCCTTGCAAATACTGATTTTCCATTGATTTAGACAATAAAAGTGTTGGTTGCATATTATGATGATTTGAAGACAGTTGAAAGGCTTCCCTGGTTGCCAAGCACATCCCATTCTATTAGAGTGCAGGGAATTTGCATTGAAGAAACTGAATATTAAATGAGGCTGAGAGTAATGACTTAAAATTTCATAATAAGTCTGATTTCAAAGCTGGAATTAATCCATCTGATTGATTGGTTCATTTCCCAGTGTGAGATAGTACCCAGCAAGTATCAGTTCAGATATAGAAGAAAAGGAGAAATTCAGCAAAAGTTCCTGAAAATAGTATTCTATTTATGTAGGTCTTCCTATTGGGAAGCCACAACTAATGCGCCCGCGAGTGTGTGTGTGTGTGTGTGTGTGTGTGTGTGTGTGTAAAAATAAACATTGTAACACTATAGGGTCTTGTTTTCCTCCTCAGTTTGTAAAATGGTATGTATGTGGCACATAATAAAGATATTGAAAAATATACTTTAAATTAATCTACTAAGTAAACTAATGCTGAAAAGTTGAGAGTAAGGAGAAGGTTTGTTACAAACATCTCTGTTGTAGAAAGAATTTTCACTAGAAGAAAAGTAACTAGCAGAAGGGACTTTCTGAGGGCAGGCATGAGGAAATGAAAAGGAAGAAAGCATGATAGGAGGAGGCTCATGAAACACAGATGATAGAGGCCTCTTAGGACACATGTCACCTTCGTATCTGAGCCAGAATATAGAAAACAGTCTGTCTGAATATTCTGCAGACATGACATTGATACCAAGAACCCAAGTCTGGGTCGGGGTGTGCTGGGTCTCCTATTGCTTCAGAGTAAATAGTGGGCTGTGGTCTCCTCTGAAGAGAGTGTTCTTGTGGCTCAGTGTGTTTAGGAAGTTGTTCACATATGCAGAAGTAGGGAGGGGGAGGGGGAGGGAGAGAGACAGAGACAGAAAGAGGGAGAGATAGATCCTTAAAATCTGCTTTGTTAGCACTTTTAAGTAGGTCATTAAGACCTATTTAAATAGCTAATCCCTCTGTAAGGCAAGTTTAAATTTGTTTGATGCTTGTCATCTGTTTACTTGATAATACATCTGAATCAACTGGAGAGCTTTTCAAACTGGAGGTCTCTAATTCCACTATGATTTAGGTCTATTGAATTATAGACCTGAGAGTTTTGGTTTTGTTGTCATTGTTGTTATTATTATTTTACTTTTTATGAATCTCTCTAGATATTTCTGAAGTTGGAAAAAAAAAAAAAAAGATACATGGGTAGGAGTCAGAGCCAGCTTTGGAAAGTATCATATACCTGTAAAATTCATTACCTTCCTTTTAAAAATGGAAATACTGATAGTAACTTCCCTTATTCCATGTAATGCATATAATGTCCAATTCCAATACACACTGTACAGTTGGTGCAGTTTTTCTTTGTCATACACCGTCACCTTTGGTCCATTTTTCTTTTATTTGTTAACATGCTTGATGTAAATAGTTACCTGTCTCAAGGGACAAGGTTTAATGGTCAAAGGCTTGGGCTTTGAAATCAGGCATTTGGAAATCTTCATTGCCACCTACTTGCAATCTATCCAAGTTCCCCGAAGTCAGAGTGTGTGTGTGTGTGTGTGTGTGTGTGTGTGTGTGTGTGTGTGTGTGTGTATGTGTTTCTTCTCAGCTGATAAAGAAGGATGACAGCTAAACCTATATCACAGGATTGGTAGGAGGGTTCATATGGCCTGATGTCTGCACAGAGTGAGTGCTCAAAGTTGGTCTTCACTACTGTCGCACTACCATCCCAAACTAGGATTTCTGTGTGGTATAAAATTTTGCTTTAGGTGTGAAAGGAACATGCAACAAAAGGAATCAGTGGGAAAGGTATGATTGATGATGATTTTAAGGGAAGTGACAGCACTCTTAGTTCCTGAAAATAAAAATGTGTAAGCTTGGTAGTAGAAGAGAGTGAGTTTGGCTATGCAATTGGCCATAAGTAGCTCATGGTCAAGGTCACCTCAAGAAGACATTCTCAATGTCTGTTCAGAACATTGGCATTTTAAAGCTTAAAGAACCCAGAAATCAAGGCCAAGCATATTTAAATAACAGAGTTAGTGGCAGATTTAAGATGAGATGAATTCTAATATGTTGCAAAGATGTTTAACATAGTTCAAATGAGTGAGAAATAACTGTAGCAAAAATAATTACTGAAAATAACCACATTTTTTTGTTTTATATCCTTAAATTTTAAGCCTGATAACCTGCCACCATGTACCCGTCTAGTCTTTTCTGTTTAGAGCATATGATGGTGATTGAAATATGGATGGGGGAGGGTGCTAGGTGGAGATTGATCAAAATAAGTTGAAGGAATGCCTTAGCCATTGAGTGTGTTGGGGCCGAAAAAAAAATTGAGAACCACTGTATTATGCCTAATACTGCCTTGATTTTTTTCTTTAATATGTCCTCCCACAACCCCTTATTCTGTGTTTTGAATATAATTTCATGTCTCTCCTTAGTACCTGAAGAATGATGCTTGATTTTTGCTAATAAATTTTGAATTGATATTCCCACCAGAAAGGGCATTGTGCAGAGGGCTGGGAGGCCAGGCTGGGCAGTTATTAGAGCATTGGAGATGCAGAGTTCCAGCTTATTTCTGAGAAGAGGAAAAGCAAGATGTTTGTAAGGACAGTGCCTTGAGACTTCCCTTGGTGTCCACTTGGAGGAAGGAGTTGGGATGAAGGGAGAAGGTGTGGAAGAATCACTGTTCAAATGAAGGAGGCCTGGAGAATGACAGCTATACCTAGGTTCATATGGCCTGATGTCTGCACACCTGGGTCTCAAAGTACAGTGGAAACCCCTGTACACAGCCCACACAAATCATATCAAGTTTGGTAAACTGTGCAGAGAGAAAGAACAATGTACATATAGTACTGACTTCACCAGAACATCTCCTCAGCCTCCCATTCTCCATCGTCAGGCCATTTTATTCCCCAAGGAGACAACTATCAACAATAATGTCATCGGCTTACAAGTTTTAGCCATTGCTGTGCCTTATGCATGAAGCTAAGCCTTTTACATGCAGGACCCACAGTGAACTCCCTAGAAGACACCATTTTAGTCTTTCATTCATAGACTAAGAAACTGAGACTTCAATTAGATAAAATCTTCCTGGGAGCAGGATGCAGATATGAAGAGGAAAATTATCTGAAAGAACTTTAAAAAGTTCTGAAAATATTTGTGTGTGTGTGTGTGTGTGTGTGTGTGTGTGTGTGTGTGTGTACTGTTCATAAGGATTGCCTACTGCCACTTGTCCTAGAAAATTGTTAGTAAAAACAAAGGAAATATAAATAAACTTTAGACTTAGTTCATAAGACTGTATCAGTGTTGGTTCATTAATTGTAAAATGTACCATAGGAATGTAGCATATTAATTGTGGAAACTGCATACAAGCTTTGCGGGAATTCTCTGTCCTATTTTTGCCATGTTTCGGTAATATCTAAAACAGTTCTAAAATTTAAAGTTTACTTAAAACTAGATGAATTAATTAAGTATGGTACCTGATCTCATAAAGCTTACAGTCTAATGAGAAAGACATACTAGTTGGTGAGAAAGAGAGGTAGAAATGGGTAAGGTAGGATGCTGTTCAACAGTATTACAAGAGATGATGGCATTTTGGGCTAGAGTGGTAGCACTAGAGATGTAGGAAAAGATACACGTTTTATTGACAAGGAGGCAAATGAGCAGAATTGGTGAATGTTTAGAAATAACCTTGCTTCTGAATTGCACTTATTGATGAATGGCGGTGATCCTGAGAAGACAGGAAAAAATATCAACCTCGAGTAATGATCCTGGTTTTTAGATATTTGGTTTGTAGCATTAGAATAATACAGAACACAATTGTATTTACCACCAGATCTGGAACTCAAAGTGGAGATCTCATTAGAAGGTATCAACATATCAAACATCTGTTTATGAGTGGTCATTAAATCCAGGGGATAAGATCAAATAGAGAAAAAGAGTTGAGAAGTAAGAGAGCCTAGAACTAAGGGTTGAGGACCTCCAAAAGCAATTATCTCAGTAGAGTTAGGTGAGCTTGCTAAATGGTTGGTCCAGATCTGCTCAAACAATGAGAATCAACCAAGAATGGATACTGTCATGAAGCCAAAGAAAAGACAGCATCAAGGTGGAGGCGGTGAGTGGGAATGTCTCTGAGAAGTTAAGTGAAGTGAGTGCTATACACATCTGGGAAGCTAGCAGAATCAAAGCCTAGAGTAGGCACAACTGCTGCTGTGTCCCGACACATTCCTGTGTCTTACCATTTGTGCAGCCCTCTCTTGCCAGCTGCTCTTCTGACAGCCTACACCAGAGCTTCTGCCTGAGAGCCTGGCCTCAGCCTATAGCCACTTCACCTGCACTTGTAGAGCACTTTCTTACTTTACAAGAATCTTCACTGTAGGGTCTGATTTTGGAAAACTGACCCAAGATAAATCTTGGTTAAAAAAGAAAAGAAATAAACAATCTTCATTTGAAATGGGAATAGGTAAGAAATAGTCCTTTCTGCTAGGGATTATCACTTTCCAGGCTCCTAGGGAAATACTATAGAAATGTCCAAGATCAACATGCGCAAGCCACATAACCACAATGTCATGGCTGTCCTTTATAATGAAAACTTGGTGGTCTTCTTGGGAAGGTATTTGTGCAGCCTCATTGTGGGAGGGGTATATGAGTGGAGGTGGGTACAGTACAGAGCATGTATTTGTGTGTGTATGGAATAGCTAGAATATAGAGGGAACAAGAACAGATCCAAAATTCAAGGGTCCATAAAGGAGAAACATGGAAGACTGGTTAGAAGCAAATGTACTTTTGGTACATGGTGGAGAGAAAGATGTGGGGGTTTGCAGTGGCCATGTGGCACTTATGTAAGCACACCTACTTGCCTACACATCATGTGATATGTTGGAATACCACTTTTAAAAGGGGAGGCTTTAAAAAGAGAATGATCTCATTTCAGAGATAAATAAGTTAGTTGGAAGCATTTGGAAAGATAAACTTTATCCAGCAGACTCACACATTTTGATCTAATTTCTCAAAATATTATAGCTTTTCAAGATAAAGATCCAATCATTAGCATTTTAGATTTATGATATTCATTAGACTGTAAAGAGAAGGTTTACTTCTAAGAGCAGAATGAATCAAAGACAGCTTTCAGGCAAAGAGTATGCAAGCCTATTAGTTTAAAACAACAATGACACCCTATGGCAACAGATAAATCAATAAGAGTATTTTTCAGGATTAAATTTTATATATTATGCTTAATTAGCTCATATTTTTTTTAAAAAAATGTCTTCATATGATGGATACAGTGAACATACTTTAAATGTGAGGATGATTTAAAGGGCCCTAGGGTGAGGAAAAAGCAGAAATGTGGCAAAGGCAAAGGCTGTGAGGTCATCCATTAACCTACTTACATAAACAGGCTGCCTGAAGCACTCACGGAGCAGGTTAGCTGTGCACACATGTGATATCAGGGAACACAAGAGGATCAGCTGCCTGTCTCCCTCTAACTGATGCTTCGGGTCGCTAATAGGGCCTTCGTGTTCTTAATCATGATAATCCTCACCTTCTGTGTCAAGTAAGTATTTTTGGCAGGAAGACGTTCTACCCATAGCCCTGACAAGGAAGGAGACTTTTTTCAGGAACTGCCATTGGTTGGACCAAGTGTGGACACCTCCTTCAAGGATGGCTCACCATTAGCTAATCAGTGAGTCATCGGTGTCCTGGTATGAAAATCATTGTAAGAAGGGTCAAAATGGTGGTTTTGGTTATTAGCTAGCCAATTAGGTCTAACATTTATAGAATTTTGATGTGAAAATTTTAGGAGATTTCTAGTTAAGGTACAATCATGGAGAAGAAGACTGGCAATAAGGGAAATCATGGTGGGCGGGGGGGCGGTCTGGGACACAGAAGGACAGAACAGTCAGTCCCCAAAGCTGTTGTGCACTATGTTCTAATTTCTCAATTCAAGTCCCATATTTCTAAGATCTTTTGAGTATCTGTTCCTTGCAAATGAAAGACCCAATCATGTGGGGAGTTAGTTATATCCATAAAGAAGTTTGTACCTGAAGTTAGAATGTATGGGCTTGAATCCCAGTTCTTTTATTTAACAAATAGGAGATTTAGAACAATTAATTTAATCTCACTGATATTTTATTTCTTATATGACAATACTTTGTAAGAGTGCTATAAAAACACAAAACAAGATAGTAATAAAACATGTTTTTCCTTATCATGATTTTAAAAGATGTGTCTATTTAAAAGACCTATACTACCCTTGGAAAGGTCACAATGGGTATTTAGTAAGATGGTAGGAAAAGCAAATCCAATCTCAAAGTCCCAGAGGAGCGAAGGATGGCTAAGGATCAGTGTGAATCATGAGTCTGAATGCCTGGTAAACAAATTTAATTAATATCCTTATTTTCCATGGATTCGAGGCATGTCTGTTCTAAATTTTCTGAACCACTGAGCTTCCTAAATTCCTAAGGCTAATATATAGGATAGATGTGAGATAGTTGGAAGAGAAAAAGTAATATCAAACCAAGCCCAGGTTGTTTATTGTAGCAACTTTTATACAAACTCTCCATCAGGGTAGAAGTGTAAGTCAGTTATCTAAGTACATTCTTATTTTTAATCCTTCTCCTTTTTGGAGAAGTCAAAGATATGAATAAGTTCACCTGATTCATTATATAACTGAGGAAAAGTGCAAAACAATTTTTTTCCTGTTGGAGAAATTGGCATAAAGTTTTCTCATTGGTTAATATCTATTCAACAGTTTTCTTTCTGATGATATTTCTGAAACACAGACAAGAACTTCTGATTTGAAGGTTGAGGATAGAAATGAAAACTAGATGACAGAAAAGCAGATCTAATTCTAAATCTGGGAATTTGAATTATTAAAGAGCCAGGTTAGGAAAGTGCACATTTATGGCCATACATATGCATACTGCATTTCAAACAAACCACTTCAATTCCTTTTGGGCTGGCCTGTATGTTGGCTATGGCCTTGATACCGGCTTCTTGAACTGAGAAGTTTATATTACTTTCTTTCTTCTCATTCTCATCCAAAGCAGTTTTCATTCTAGATGTACATTATGAGGCTACTGCTGGGCTATTTTTTTTAATTCCCCAAATTGAGATTATTATAATGATTACTGGGAGAGGTAGAGGGATGTTCTTCTAGGGTGGAAAAGAAGAAGGCATGAAGACTCATTATAACCCAGTAGCACAGTGGTGTTGAATATAAATTTTAGGCCTTAGGCAAACTTTTGCAAAGTTTCATCTTCTTGGTATAACATTTCTCGCCATTGTATGAGTCTTTCCTATACTCTGTACATATCTTGTATCTCCAACTGGTAGAATTTTAAAGTTAAAAGAATCATCCTTGCTTAGATGAGCATGTGTGTGCGCACAAATGAAAAGAAAGGGAGCAAGGAAGGAAGAAGAAAAGAGAAAGAAAAGAAAAGGATATGGGAGTCATGATGGAGGGCGGGCATAAGCAATACTACATTCCAGAGTTCCTGACTCTCCCAGATGGCTAGTCTTACATACCACCATTTTGTCTGGCTCTCCCAGTTCTACAAGGGACCATGCATCACCTCCATCCCACTCCATTCCTTTGTGCATGCCAGAAACCACCCTTCTCTTAATCCAGTTGATCTCCTTCCTCAAACAAAGGACACTAAAAGTGAAATTACCCCAGATTTTCCTGACTCAACCAAATATGAGGTTCTTAACCTGGATTACCTGTTTGGCTGCAAGAGTTGTAAACATTTTAAAATTGTATGCAAAGTTTGTGCCTCAGTGTCGTCTATGTAAAGGGTCTATGATTTTCATAAAGAGATTAAGATTGATGGCTTCAAAAAATGAATTGTAAGTCAAATTGTTGGTTCTATTGCATCTAATGAATGGGCATTCTCTCAGTTATAGTCAATTAGGATTTTACACTTCGATTCATCACGACAAAAGCCTTTTCAGAGAAATACAGATATTATTATATGATGGATCACATGCCATTGAAGTGTCTGAGCCCAAACACTTCCTGAAAATAAGTTCTACTGCTTGAGTTTCATGGTAGATGGCTCCTTGTTTCCTGATGACAATAGATCACAGGCATACAAGGTCAAAAGGAAGCAATATCAGATGTTCAAGCATCTACAAATATTGAGTCAGACTTTTCAAATGAACTCCATGAATCCTAGTCTGATAACTCGTAGAAACCAATGAATCTAATCTATTTCCTCTGATTAAAAATCTCTGATTTTTCTACTCATTTGTGGCACAGAACAAGCTAATTTTTATTTTTGGGCAAAACCTCACTTTGAATGGTAAGATTGTCCAAATTCTGGCATAAATACTCCCAGCATGCCTGATTTCAAGCTGCTAATGTTCTATAGAACACAGAGAACTTAACAATGGCTTCTTCTGAATTAGCATGAGCTGGCTCCAGCATCTCTATGGAGGGTGTCAGCTTCCACCCACATTCAGTCAGAAATGTCTGATTTCTGACCTTGAAGTTAATCCCTCTTTAGACGATTAGCATTAATTTCAGTGGATGCTCGCCTCATTGCCACTCACTACAGTGTGGTCTGACTTCAGGGATTTTCCAAAAGTTGAGCTACTCAGACTTACCTAACATCTGTTCAGAATTCCAGCTATGTAGTCCACACTCTGCTTGTCCATTCCACTAGCTCCTCTATTCCAGAGAGGCAAAGAAAGGATCAGTCTCTCAGTCTCCTCTTGCTATAAATTCCTTTCTATCCCTGATCAAGCCAAAAATTCAATAAAATGGGGACAAAAGCACAATGTACCAAAGAAGAGAGAGGAATGACAAACAAGCACATGGGAAGATACACAAAAATTTTGGTTATTAAAGAAGTACAAATAAAAAACACATACATACCCACTAGAATGGCTAAGATGAAAAGGAGAGCAGAAATATCAAGTAGCAAAATGGAATGCTGGCAAACTTGCAGAACACCAGATCTCTGATGCATCACTAGTGGGATTGCCAAGAGGTACAGCCACTTTGGAAAATGATTTGGCAGTTTCTTATAAAGTTAAATCTAAACTCACCACCAATGTCGTGGCAATCATACTCTAAGTTATTCACCCAAGGCAGTTAAAATTATCCGTAATACAAAGATTTGAACATAAATGTCTAGAGCAGCTTTAGTCATAATTATTAAAGAGGGAAAATATCATCGGGGCTTGGTGGCACACGCCTGTAATCTCAGTGGCTCAGGAGGCTGAGGCAGGAGGATTGCAAGTTTAAAGCCAACCTCAGCAACTAAGCAACTCAGTGAGACCCTGTCTCTAAATAAAATACAAAATAGGACTGGGGATGTGGCTCAATGCTTACATACCCCTGGGTTCAATTCCTGGTACCAAAAACAAAACAAATCATAAAATATCCACCTGCTCATCAACTGGTGAATCCTTGAAAAAATTGTGATATATTTCTCCAATGGGATACTATTTTGCAGTAAAAAGCAGTTTTGGGAAAGCAATAAAAAGGAGTATGTTATGATACATGGAACAACATGGATGAATCTCAGAAACAGTGGGTTAAGTGAAAGACAAGAGAGGCTGTATGTCACTGTATGTTTTCGTTTATATGACCTTCTGGCAGAGGAAAACCACAGGACCAGAAGAGAAAACATGTGATTGTCAGTGGTTAGGTGATGGGAAGGGAACTTTTGGAAGTGATGGAAATATACTCTATTCCAATTGTAGTGGTGGTTACATGACCTTATGTATATGAGAGTGGATGCTACACCTCCACAAGTAGTCTTGAGATGACTGTAGCCCCATTACTGCAACTGCATAGAAGAGTTTGAGCTAGAATCACCCAGGTAGGCTGCTCTCAGGTTCTTGGCCAAGAGAAACTATAGATCAAGTGTTTCAAGCTGCTAAATCTGGGGATAATCTGTAATGTAACTATAGATTAATGGACATATTGTATATGACATATATTTATTTGTCATTTAATATTATTTAACTAATATATATTCATTATTATTATTATCTGGCATATCTACCTACTTACCTATCTACTTAAGTATTTGTCTTGATTCCAACATAATCGGCATGGGCTGAGAGCTACTGAAAGATATACCCACCATCCTTTTTTAAACAAAATATTTTTTAAAATTATATTTTAAATCTGAAACATTACATTTATATTATTTCAGTTTTCTCCTTCTCCCAATTGCTTTTATTTGACTAATGGAAAGGGCTTGTCAGAATGATTTCCTGCATAATTAAGAGAGGGACTTTCCTCAAAATAAATTATAGCATTTGCTATAAAAGGCAGTAGTTTTAAACTGGTTATAATTTTTAAAATGGCAATACATTCATTTTAATTATCATTCTGTGAGTACCACCTCTGTGCAGGAGACCAAGCCAAGCATAGAGGTTATATTGTTGTGAGAGATAAATGTAGTCTTCACTTTCTTGGAACTTGTAGTCTAGAGGGGAAGAGAGACATTAAATGAATAACCCAACAATTGAATATAATTGTGATAAAAGAAATAAAGAAGACATATAGGATTCATATTTTTTGGATTGAAAATATCTTATGATCTCCCACCAGGCACATGTGAGTTCAGAACACTATTCATTGATTCCTGATTATAAAACATTCTCATGCTCATTTTAGAAAAAAAGAAAAAAGAAAAAAAAGTTTTGGGGAAAATAGTGAAAATCACTAGAGAAGACCTTGTTCTCTTCTGAATCTCCTTCATCCATGGCTGGCTTCCTCCCTTTTCTTAAGTGGGAAGAAATTAATCTGTGGCTGACCCAGCATAGGAGATTCCTCATAAGCACCAGCTGCTATTTTGTGACCTACATCCTGCCCACCTTGAACCACCTGAATTAGGTGTGTTGATCCTTCTGTTTGCAGCCACATGGGTCTATTAACAGCATCCGGCAGCCATTCTAAAGGGCCCTGAGTGGCCTTAAAGTTCTTTATGAGGTTGGTGTGAGCTGGTGCAGGATGGCGAGAAATCAAAGTGGGGGCTGTCCTGGGACTAGGCTGCTGTTGTCTAGGCAAATTTATTAAGAACCTTTGTTCCTTGAAAGATGAAGCCTAAATTAACTCTTGAATTCTTGGAATTAAGGCTTTCATTCTAAACTTGTCTTTGGCACTTGAGAACTTCCTAGTCTCTCCTACCAAACCATTTTCACCTTGTTTAGAGCCCTCAAATATTTATCAAGTGGCGCTGATTTCAAAGGTCTCTTTATTGTTAACATATTATTACAAATTACTTGACCATGTAGATGCCAGATGATATATTTCTAGAATGAAATCTAACCTCAAACTTAATGTTCAAATTATGATTTATTCTCTGATTCTAAAGCCGTCTGTAAAAACAAAACGCCATGGAGAACAATTTTTGAAAGGCATTTTTCTTCACCTTAGTATAAAGTGAAAGACACCATGTGTACCCATAAGTGTTAACATTGGCAATCTCATGTCCACAAGTTGTTAGGGGCCAATGCACCTTCTTTCAATATTTCCAATATAGAAAGTTTCTTCTTCAGTGTTGGAATAGGCTGGTGTTTTTTTTTGTTGTTGTTTGTTTGTTTGTTTGTTTGTTTTTGTTTTTTTTTACCTAAGCAGCAGACAGCAATACTTATACTGCATAAGTATTTGTGGTGCACCAGGAATTATTTGAAATATTTTGAAGATATTAACTAATTTAATCCTCATGAAATCATGACAAGGAGAGGCAGAGTAACTTGCTCAGGTCACAAATGAATGCTACTATTCAGAGGCAAGATTTAAACTCAGGCAGGCTGGTAGGCTTCAGAGTTTGTGCTCTTGATCACTCTTAACAGTGATTTACAAATTTTCCTAAAGTGGTCAACTTGTACTTAGAAATCACAAGACAGGAAAAACTGCAATTTTAAATCATACTGAGCACAGCTAGTGTTCACAAGAGGAGAGGTATGCAGGAACTAAGACCAAATTGCAGACCCCATTCACCTATTCAGTAGAAGGGTTTGCTGAATTATCAGCATTATTAAATTTCTCTCTTTCTTGAGAAAGTATAAGATCTGGAATCCAGTTTGAGTCTTAGCTTATTTACTCTTTGCTTCTCCTTTTATATGCCTATCTTAGCTTTTTAGTTTTCTCAACTATAAAATGTGTCCACTATTCCCACTGGAAAATAATTATTTCATAGTATAGTTAAGAGAGGTGGTAAGTATGGGATGATCTGGGACTACATTGGAGGAAAACCTAGATGGCTTTTGAAGGTCAAAGATGGTTTCCCAGAGGAAGTACTCTCTGATGTAAGTATAGAAGCAAAAGGAAGAATTAGCCAGACATAGGTATGGTGTGGAGGCAGAGTGTGGGGTGGGGGTGGGGGTGTGTGGGGGTTCATTGGTGCTCTGGACCAAGGGAATGTTACATTCAGTGTTTCTGAGTTCAGGTAGATAAATGTAGGTTGAGTGAACTGAAAGTTGTTCCAAATAGGTTGATCATACAATATGAAGGTAAAAAAATTTCTTAAACAAGAAAAAGTCAATAAAGTCATGTTAGGGAGCTTAAAATTTACTGTTATCTGTATTTCTATTGAGCTGGAAACAGGTCAGATTTTGCATTTCTGTGGTCCAGAATTCTCCCTGATCTCATCATCTCCAAACATGCTGCCATGCACCATGCTTCACCAGGTTCACTCACTTGAACCAGGAACACCCTTCCTTTGCCACCCACGCACTCATATTCTGTCAGTCTTGGCCTTAGATCCTTTTGACCTTTGCTGCAATGTTAACTTCTCAGTCAGACATTATCTATTCATCTAGATTGTAAGATCCATCGTCCTCCCTAACCTTCTCTACCTGTGCCCCTAACTGGCTCCCTTCCCCAAATAGTATTTGCTAGTATCTGATAAACCATGCAATTTACTTATTTATTTAATTTACCTGTTCTTCATACCACTTCCATAAGGGGAGAGATTTGTGTTTATTTTTATATCCTTGGGTCTTTGTACATTGCCTGACACACACTAGAAGGTAAATTATATACACATACTAAATGAAAAAATAAAAGATTTTTAGAATGGTCATTCAAGTTTCAATGTGGAGACAGGATTGGTGAAAGGCCTGAAGCAGGAAAGCCAACTGGAAAATACTGCAAAAATCCAGACATGAGATGGTGTGAGTTATACCATGGATTCTAGAAGATTTTAGAAAGTGCAGTCAACAGAATGACTGATTGATTGAGAATGGAGATGCTAGCTGATGTGCAGCATGAAGAAGAGCTGCCCGGCCACACTTATGCAAGATCAGTCAAATGACAGCCAACCTTTAGACCTACTTATGTGAGAACAAATGCTGTTGTAAGCCAAAGAATTTTAAAGTAGTTGTTATTCATCATCACTATGGCAACCACTAATACACTTGGTTTCCAGCATGGGTTTTTATTTGATAGATAGTTGAAGCCTTCTTTAGACCTGGAGAATCTAGAAAGATGAGCAGGTTTAGGGGGAAAGATTGAGTTAAGGTTTGGACACAGCAGGTTTGAAGTGCCTATGGGAGCATCCGAGGCCTTTTTTTCTGTAGATAAGTAGATACTTTGGTCTGTACCTTAAGAGCTGTGCTTTGGAATTCAGTAGCACACACCAAATGATGGCAGCAATGAGAGAGTGCAGAATGGGAAAAGACTGAGGACAGAGACCTAAGAAGCATTTCATTTTATAGAGGACACATAAAACTCTTTGAGCTAAAGAACTCTCAAAAAAGCTAGACTCGTAGGATGCACACTGAGAGCAGCATGATCCACAGTCCTGGTTTTAGGCTAAATTTAGTAGATATGTCTTAGACTCAAAGAGTGAAGTCCCAGCTCACACCAGCTCTGTGTTTGTTTCCTCTCCATTGGTCATAGCCTCCACAGTTCTCAATGGCAAGAATCCCAGAGGACTGAGAAGGCCACTTAATATTGCCCCTTTCTAGGCCGCATGCAGTGGCCATTGCTGAATTCCTCGTTATGGAAATGCAGAACAAGTTGCAAGTTCCTTCTGATTATCGAGAAGGACAAGGAAGGGCAGAAGTGTTCTTCTCTGCTCAATGATCCATGCAGCTCAAACAATATCCATCGTAGGCAAATTCAAGGCAGAGATCAGTTGAGATGTACAGCCCAGCAGCTCTCATAAATGAATTTAGTTCAAGTTGAATTAAGGTGATCTGTGAAAATGTGTTCCAAAATGATTTTCTTCAGTATTGGGGACACCAAATCATTCTGAAAAATGGTTTAGCACTTTTGGTAAATGTTTCTATTATAGCCTCGTCATTCTATAGAAGTTAGACTAGGGACCTCTAATGAGCTTATTGAAACGGTGAGCACTAAGTGCTATTTAATATTTGCTGTCACTTTTCTGAAGGCAAAAAGATCTCTTCATTCTGTTTTTCGCTGACTGCTCGCAGCTGTATTGTGAATGGGTAAAAAGACCATGTTTGCCAGGCATGGAAAAAGCAATCTGTTGAAGCCGGAAATTACAAATGATTGTTCTTGGTGAGGGAGGGTGATGGAACTTGAAAGAGGCAGGGCTTTCTTCTGTTGGAGATTTCTATCAACAGCCTCTTTAGGTTTTCTGGGAAGAATCAGGCTCCTGACTTCTCTCATTGTTTACTATTCAACCTATGCCAAATTCTTTCAGATAGTCTGAGCTCCACCAAAAATATGCTATTGGGGGCAAGGGAATGTCAAGGAGACCAGGGATATATTTTGACAGAGGGAGAACATCTGGAAGAGACCAGAAGTAATACAAGTTGACTGACTACTGGGGGAGAAGAGATTATTATGTCTCACTAATTTTTAATATTGAAAATAATCATCATTGCATCTTCCTCCGCACATTACACATCATGTAGCCAATAACACAGCTGGGAGACTTCGCCAAGGAGCTTCTCCTACAAAGAAAGCATATCTGTTATATGAATGGAGGTTTTCGGTGCACACACCCCTATGGACATGATAGACTATGCGATACAATTACAAGGTTGTGCAGAGTGGTGCTTCATGCTGAAGTCGGTGGGTCTTCCACCAGGGTTAAATTTCCAACAGCTTCCAACAGCCACACACAATTACCAGAACCTCAGAGACTCTTACCAACTCACCCAGGCAGGCAGGCAGGCAGGCTTTTTGTTATTTTTACTTCTATTTCTATATTCACTTTTTCCTCCTTGGAATACACTCTATTTTGTGGAGCTTAGAGAATCTGATCCTCTCATCAAAAGAGTTGAGATAATGAGAGACATTGAGGGGAGGGCAATTTTGGAGGCATTTTAACAGTTTAAGAAACAAAGGACAGAGTTTTATAAAGTGAGTTACTAGTTGAACTAGGAATGGAATCAGAGGTTTCTGGATCTCAATTTGCAATTTGCTAGTGAGCTGTGGGCTTTGACATATAATATAGTGTCATTTTACTTTCCATTTTAAATGCCCAGAAGTGCTTTATTCTGAGACACCTATGTTGCCAACTATCTTTTTAGAATCTGGCTCCAAGTTTTCCCCTTTCTCCTATACATAATAAGCATGTATGCTATAAATTGCCAAAAAAGAAACAGGCACCCATCCCTACAAGATGAGCTCTAAAAAGCCACTGTCATCACAGCCAGTGATACAAACTTGTATTCCTAATTGGCTATGGGGAGTAGGGATGTGGTTTTGGGGATCTGAAAGTCACACAGACATTGGAAAAGTGAAGAGAATGGTAATTTTCCAATGTCCCTGATTAAAGCCATCTGTGCATCCCTAGCGCTGTTCCCTTAATGCGTTCTAATGCAAAATAGCCTCTTCCCTATTTATTTTGGAACACAGCTGTTGTCTTAATTGAGCCTAACAGATAATGGAAGCATTGTTGCTTTCCCCACCCCCACCCAGTCTCCAAAGAAGCACTTTGTGGGATCTGAGGAAGATGGGAGGGAATCAGCCTTACTTTTGGGAATATGTATGTATGATTTCTCTAAAAGTATATATTTATTCATTTTGCTTAGAATCAGAGGTGGAAAATACCTATCTATACACGTGGGCACATGCGTGTGCGAGCATCCTGCTTCTATTGAATTTGAACTTTGGATGCGCTTTCTCTTGCAGTCTTTTGGCAAGTCCCCCCATCCTGACCTCCCTTTAGTTAGCACATGATCCATCAGTGATTCAGGTTGAACTTTGAAAGCTTTTTTTTTCCTCTAGCATTTACCTCCTCCAAAGTGAAAAAGTTAAAATAACAGAGAATAGATTGATTTGCTCTTTTTCTTGCTACCTTTCCATTCACATGGGCTCCCAAAAGTCTTTGCATGCTACTCTGAGCAGGTTAACCATTTAGCATTCTATTCTTTTCTTGATCGCCAGTGATTTACTTAAATATTGTTATAGGATATTTCAGACTTCTGAAATCTAGGTTTGGTGGGCTGTGAAACATGTTATTTTATGGATGCTTATTAAGAAACCATAATATAAATTTTAAAGTTAACAAATAATACAAAACTTATAAATTCCAGGGAAAAAAAGGGAAATATTTTTATTAACTGCCTAAAACACTTTTATAAAAACTTTTTTCCCCTACGTATTTTTGCTTCATACTTTTTGATTGTATCTTCATTTGGCAATGTTTGTAATATTATTTTCCACTGGGAGAATAAAAAGACAATTCAATCTTTCCTCCAGGTTTTTTTTTTATTATTACATTTGGTTGCTGTAATACATAAAACGTGTGACTTCACACACAATTGCACTCACTGTTTCTAATATTGCTACAAGTTTGTGCCCTACAAATACAGACATTCCAAAAAAAAAGTTCAGACTGCATGATTTCCATCAAAAAAGAAAAGTGAGGGGTTTCCAAATACAATGTTACCATTTCTGGAGTTGACCTCCAGCCATGAACTACAACACAGTACAAAATAAATAGGGGAACTGTTTTCATGCATGGACAATAAAAAGGACTGCCATCTCTGGGAGAGGGGAACACAAACTGTGCCTCAAGGTCACCAAGGCCCTCAGAATAGGGCCAGTTTCTTGATTCTGGAGCCAAAGCAAAAGCACACTGTATGGTATTGTAGAGGTGAGAGGGCAGAAATTTGGGGCTCGGGCTGATAAAACTTATTATGTATGGTGTAGGAAAGGAGAGAATTCATAGAGGTGGGGTAGAACTCTAGGTGGGGTTTCTTGTGAGACCTTAGCTGAGGCCAAGGCTACACACATAGAGGGTGAGACTCCTTGAATCCCAGCAGAGAACAGCTGCCACAGAGTAGAAAAGGGAATAAAGATAGTAGGGGATCACGCAGTGCTGGCTAGAAACAGGTGCTCTCCCTCAACCCGAAGAATGAGATCCTGTGAATGTCCATTGGTTTATCTGTGACACCAGAAAGGGCCCACCTTTGCAGTCCAAACAACACCCTAAATTCTCACAATATTCCTTCCCATTCCAGAAAGGAATATTCCTGAATATTCCTCCTCTTTATTAGGGCAACTCTAACAAAGCATAAAATGAAACCTGAACAGAATCACCAAGTTGCCAAAATATTAACTCCCTGTCCTCCCCAAACAAAACTAAAAGCAATTCAATCCTCTTTAAAGGAAGACATCATGATCCTTAATCCAGCCTCCTTGCAATGTATTATCCACTATGTCTGGTGAAGATATATATGTGTGTGTGTGTGTGTGTGTGTGTGTGTATTTTTTTCCCAGATATGTGAGGAAACATCTAACAACTGTAATCGCACAGAGGCTGTAAGTGGGTGAAATGGGAACATGTTATTGTAAGGTTCTTGACGTTTGTTAATTATGAAGATGAATTAAAGATTGAGATATAAACTGGTACAGTATTAATTCTATGTCAACTGTGAAAAGTTAAGAATGCAACCACTAGAGAGGTCCAGTGGGGCTCCTGAAAGAGCCTGGTGTTACTTAAGCGTGATACTTAAATCCCCCTTTCCAGTTTTTGTTCTCACCAGTCTTTTGTTTTGTTTATGTCAATGCTAATCTGTATTGTTGTCTTTCTTATTTTCAACTAAAAAGAGATATAGCTAAAACAAAACAACAACAAAAAAAGCCAATACAGGGAATAAAATAGAATTTGCAAAGGATGATCAAATTAACTGAAGAATAGCAGTAAAAAAAAGTGCCAAAAATATAGGACAAATAGAATCTATAGCAAACTGTTAAACTTAAATCCAACCATATCAATAGCACATTAAAAGTAATGAAGTAAACACTGACTGCAATTAAAGTTAGATACTCTCAGAGTGGATAAACATACAAGAACAATACTTTAAAATTAAAGACAGAGGTGGGATGGAAGAATTTTGAAAATGATTTGCCATACTAATAGCATAAGGAAGAGAAAGAATATTATACCTGAAGATGATTTTCATAATGACAAATGACCAATTCAACAAAAAGGCCTAATAATTGTAAATTTACAAATATCTAAAACATAACTTAAAAATTTACAAAACAAAAGTGGACAGAACCATGGAAGAAATAGATAAATCTATAATCACAGAGATTTTAATATACTAATTGTTACTCAGTGTATTGTCCATTAACCAGCTGCATTTCTACCTGGCCCTAACCTAATCTTTCAGGACAAGATGCCCCAGCCTTTCTTCAGGTGGGCTTGGAGCTAAGATGGCTGCCGGAGTGAAGGCCAAACATCCTCTAACCTCATTATAATCGCAGCTACATGATAAATGACGCCTTCCAGCAGCAGAACACTTGACAATTGTTATGACAATGACTAGAAAGAACCACTAAAAAAAAATGAAACAGGTGTCACCCAAATTCTCAGAATATCTCTGCACTTTCCAGAAAGGACATGAATATTCCTCCTCTTTATTAGCCTATTTCCTCTCTTCATTTCTTTGATCCTTGTTATGATTTAAATATGAGGTGTTCCACAGAAGTTCATGTGTGAGATAATACAAGAAAGTTCAGAGGCAAAATGAATGGATTCTGAGATTTTTAACCTAATTAGTGCATTAGTCCCCTGATTGAGTAACTGGGTGGTAATGGTAGGCAGGTGGGGTATGGCTGGAGGTGGTAGGTCATTGGGAGGTATACCTACATTTTGTTCCTGGCGAGCAGAGCTCTCTTTCTCTCTACTTGTTGGTGCCCTGTCCTGAGTGGTATTCTTCCACCCTACTTTTCCGCCATGAACTTCTGTCTCATCTAGGGCCCAGAGCAATGGAGCTGGCTATGTATGGACTGAGACCTCTGAAAATGTATCAAATAAACTTTTTCTCTTTTAAAACTGTTCTTGTCAGGTTTTTTTTTTTTTAATTGTAGCAGTGAAAAGCTGACTAAAACAATAAATGACTTCCCCAACTTCCATGTGTTGAAATGTTGAATTGTAAGTCTGCCTCCCATTTCTCCTATTCTTGACCAAAAATAAACTCTTTCACTGTTCCATCTGGTTTATTGGTTCCATGATTATGAGGAGGAAAAGAAATTCAATTTTGGGTAAAAAGTTGGTAGTATTTTCAGTAATTGTGAAATGACTGTTAGATGAACCAGATGACAGAAGAATACACAAGAATATAGAGGATTTGATTACCATAATGAATTCAGTGGACCTCATGTACAAGTTCAGAATACTAAACCCAAAATATATAGGGTGCACATTAAAAGAATTCTCAGTATACTTGGAGATACTTAAATCTTACAGATTTTGTTCTTTATCCATAATTTAACTAAATTTAAAACTAACAGCAATAAGATACTAGTAAAATTCTCAAATAATTATAAATTATAAAACATGTTTCAATAATTCATGAGTCAAAGAAGAAATCACTTGAGAAGTCAGAAGAATTTTCAAGCTGACTAATAACACAAATGCAACTTTTTGCAATTTTGTAATGCTGCTTAATCATTTCTTCTAGCTATATTTATATTTATAGTGCATATTTAAAAAAATAAAATATCTTTAAAATTAATAATCTAGGATTACACATTAGGAAACTAGTAAAGAAGAAAATTCCAATCCAAGTAACCAGGTAAAAAAGAATATAAACCAATAAAATGGCAAAGTAAATAGTAAATATCAATAAAGAAAAAATTTGGTTTTTGAAAGATTAATGAAATTGATAAACTCAAATAAGCTTGAGCGAGAAAAAGAGAGGGAAAAATGCAAATATCCAATATGAGATGAAAGAATGACACTACAGATTTGAGAGCCATAAAAGGATAATACAAATATTATGAATAACTTTATATCAGGTAAATCCAATAACATAGATGGAATAGAAAAATTACTTTGAAAACTTCTTGCTAAAACTTATAAATATAAGACAGAAAGTTTATATATTATACTTAGGAATGAAATTGAATCCTTAATCAAAAACTTTTATGTTAATATAGCTCCACATGTTAATATGATCTCATTTTATTGGTAAATTTCCCCTAACTATGAAAACATAGAGATCTTAAACTTTTTAAGATAAAAAAAGAATATTTTCCCATATTTTTATTATAGCAAGAACTGTTAAGGATAAAATTTTTAAAAAGCATCCCTTGTAAACATAATATTTAAATTATTATAAAATGGAATCGAACAATATATAAAAATATACAATATCATGATCCATCAAGTAGTTTTTTTCTAATGATTTCAACAATTGAAAATCATTCAACATTTGTCATGAAATCAATATCAACCATTTTACATTACAATATAGGAGAAAATCATTATAATTATCTCAATAGAAACAGAAAAAAAATTTCATAAAATCCACTCATGATAAAAACTCTTACTTAATTGAGAATGAAAAAAGAATTTCCTCCATTTAATAAATGGGATCTATGGGAATATTGAGTGCTTTCTCATAAGACTGGGAAAAGGCAATGATTGTCACTCTTACCATTTAATTCACTAGCTTTCCAATAGTGTGATAACACAAGAAAAGTTGTAAAGATTAGAAAGAGTACTTTGTACATGCTGAAAATATTTTTTAAATACCCAAATTACTAAAATTAATAAATAAATTTCATAATGTCATAGGATAAAGAGGTCAAGTTAAATAAGTTTAATAAATAAAAGAACAGTTGGGAGATGAAGTTAAAATAGCATACAAAATATCAAATATTTCACCAAATTGATTTAAGACGTCTATAATGAAAAGTAATGCCAAGAAAATTTAAAGATACTTAAAAAATAGAGAGACTATGGTCATGGGTGAAAAGACTCCATATTGTTAAGATAGTAATTATTCCCAAAATGCATTAATTCAATGCATTTCCAGTTAAAATTCAACTTCAGTTTTTAAAATGTGGAAGCTATTTTTTTTAAGAGTTGTTGCTGTATAAAGAAAGAAATATAATAAAAGTCTAAGAATACTGTGAGGCCAGGCATGGTGGTGCATGCCTGTAATCCCAGCAGCATGGGATTCTGAGATGGGAGGATTTCGAGTTGAAAGCCAGCCTCAGCAAAAGCAACTCAGAGAGACCCTGTCTCTAAATAAAATACAAAAAAGGGCTGGGGATGTGGCTCAGTGGTCCAGTGCCCCTGAATTCAATCCCCAGTGCTCCTGACCCTGCCTCCCCCCCAAAAAAAAAATTCAGTGAAAAATGACAACTGACAATGAGCCTTATTTTCCAGGACACTATAATGTGTGTGACATCAGTGTCACACTGAAGAGCATACTTGTTGCCTATTGAGATAGTGTTGATTGTTGGTACAGGCATGTGACTGTGGTATTGCTAAACCTTCCAGTTTTTCAAAAGAATCTTGAAATTAGGACATTTATGTGAACGCTTTTAACATTTAATTTTTAGAATAATTCATCCCATTCTATTCTAACCATAAGAACGGAAAAGATAAAATATCTCAAGTTCACTTTCTATCAGGTCCTCTGGTATAGACTTTTAGACATGGTATTTCCTTAAAGAAGATAGTCAGTAAAGGATAGAATTGAATTGGAATTTGAAGATCCAAGCCCCAAATTTTTAATATTTACTAAATACTCTGTGGTAAGCTTCAGGAGTGACTTGTATTCCAGATAAGGAAAGTAATCTTTAAAAAGTTAAGAAACATACATGGAGGAGATGTCATTGAAGCTCAGTTTTATATGATTCTAGAGTTCAAACTCAAAACACAATTTTTTTCCCAGTTTAGGAAAGATGTGTGGGAAAAGTCCAAGTTCAGGAAGCAGTACAAGTAATGGGTAAATGTGAGAACCCAGCACAAAACAGACCCCTTATCTTATGATGTGTTTTGTCTCCTCCTAATTACCACCTAGAATACCGAAAAGTTTTTCTCTATCATGTCAGTATCCGGAAAATCAACACATTTGATCTCTGCATTGAGAACATCATCCAGGGATGATATTATTTGCCACTTAACAATTTCTCTGCATGCAAAGCTTATATCCATGGCTAAATTTAGTGATGTTACAACATAGAGCAAATAATTTACTTGAACATCCGTGAGCCCAACAAAGTGAATTGCAGTATCAACTCCCCGCATATGACTAAAATCAGGGCGAGAACACTGGCTCAGGAAACACAGGGACACTGAGGAATTCTGAGGCTACTGTTTCATCCTGCCTGTCTCCCAGAGCTTCTGCCTCTATTACCTCCTGGGAAAATTGGGCACCTAAGCAAGGTCCTTACTGGATTCAGCGCCCAAGGACATGGGTGCAGACCCAAGATCATAGAATGTTACAATAAGAGTGGGTCTTAGCCCATAGAGAGCCAAGGGGACAATCATGCTCTCAGAGGGTTCTAACCATATAAACTGGGTTGAGTTGGTGCTTATTAGTACAGCAGTCGGGAAAGCAATGCAAAGTCAGTTGTGGCTGGTAAGCCATCTACAGGAAAAGACTATTGAGCATATTTGTTAAAGGCGATTTTTAAAAATAATGTTACTTCCGTGGACAGATCGTCAGAACATTCACAACTAGTGGGTGAGACGGGCACTACTGTAATATTAAGAAATGCCCACACAGAGATTATACCCATTGTTTTGGGAAAACAGAGTATGAGTAATTTTGCCTGAAGCCAGACGGAAGTAGCAGTATTAAAATGCTTGTACTTTTAAGTAGAGGTTAGGAGCTCTGCACAATGCCAAAAAATGTCATTCTTCAAGTCTTGTGTCCCACCCAGTTGTGCAGTACAATCCTGTATAGGATCTCCTGCTCAGACTGGAGCCACTTCCATGGCAAAACTTCTTTATTCCCCCACAGATTTGTTAGCACTTTTTGACCTCCACTCCTGTGAGAAAGCTTCAGGAGCTCCAGCCTCCTGCTTGATGAGGGACCTGTGTCTTCCAAGGAGAGTTGCTGAATATTCTGGATTCAGCAAAAGATTGATACTTGACTATCCCTCTGTGCTGAAGGGTCTGACTGTATATCACTCCAGGGCTCACTCTATGTTTAATAGAAGAGGAGGTGGGCTTCACAGTCAGACAGGACGGTGTTTGAACCATGCTCAATAGTGTAAAGTGAGCAAGTTACTTAAACTCTTAGTTCCCTTATGTAAATTGCTATGATGATAGTACCTGTACTATTTAAGTTAGAGCATTTTTATGAGTAGCTAATGAAACAATGCTCATAGTTTTGTAGCACAAGGACATTTTCAATAAGTGTTATCCAGGGCACCAACTTCCACCCAGGCATACAATGGCTGTTTAATAAATATTGTGTGAAATCAACAAGGAAAATAGTCAAAATAAGAATGGGCACACACATGCACACGTGCAACACACACAAACACACACAGCCTTTAGGGCTACAGTTATAATCAAACTCATTGCAAATTTTATTCACAAAGCCACCTTCCCTGGGCCAGAAAGACTACATGCTAGACTGAGCAGAAGACTATGAGGAACCAACTCTCCTAGCTTGGAATCCTGCTCCCTTACAGAAGGGAAACCTCAAGCCTCAGTCACGCTGGCTGGCAGTGTAGGAGTGAGATCCTGAATTTGTGAGATCTGCCACTTCTGGATGCACAAACACAAAACACAACCACATAATGCAGTGTGGAAATTAACTATGATACGCTATATCAGTTCTAGGCACATTAGCAGAGATTGAAAATGGTTTCACACTTAGACATTTTCAATGGATGATAAATAGGGTTAATGGATTGTGACTGAAATACTCCTGCCCTCTTAAATCTTCCAGGAAGCTTTTAAAACTGGTAAATACATATTCTTCATGATGGCTTGCTAAAGTCTGCTCTAATTCAATTTCAAGCTGCTTAGGACTGTGCAAAATGCAAAAACCTGCTTGCAGAAACATTCAAGCCCTGACACTTAAACACACACACACACACACACACACACACACACACACGGAGTGAGAAAAATGATGCTTTAAATCATTCAGTTTCCTAGAGTCTTTTGAAGTCCTGCACATTAGCATTGGCCTGGTGTTAATCTTCTTTTCAGAATAGAATCCAAGGTCAGTATTTTGTTTGCATGTTTATCTCTGGAAGCTTGGAATGCTCAGGGCTGTTCTTTGAATCGATTTGTATAATGCTTCACATCAATGGAAAGCAGAAGAGAGATTTGGGGGCTATGAAACTTGTCATCTAGTAGGTTGCAGTGCCCCTACCCCATTTTGCCACATTTATCCTGGAGGGAACTGAGCTCACTTGAGCCAAAGGAGGGATATGATAGAGAGCAAGTACTCTCACACTGGGTGGAGTTACCCAGCATGGTCCCTTTAATATAATTCCAAAGGCTTGACAAATTCACACCAGGAAGAGCTTTGTGATCTAGTTGTCTTAAACAAAGTACTCAGGAGATAGCAGCTGTGCTGCCCTTGAGTGACAATGATGAAATCATCTATGGCAAGGGAGCCATGGCAGTGCAATCAAAGGGTGACAGATCAAACCCTAGGAACAAAGAATTGTGAGGAAGCCTAAGTTTTGCCAAGGAGTTGTTGGAAGGACAGAGATGGGTGGGTAACATTCAGATGTGAAGGACAATTCAAGCAACGACTACACAGGTGGGTCTTTTTCAAAATTGCTAAAGCATGTCACCTTTGAGGAAAAGAAAGGATGACATCCCGTGTCTTTTTATGGGGTGGGTGAGTACTGGGGATTGAACTAAGGGGCACTTGACCACTGAGCCACATCCCCAGCCCTATTTTGTATCTTTTATTTAGAGACAGGGTCTCACTGAGTTGCTTAGCACTTCACCTTGTTAAGACTGGCTTTGAACTCTGAATTCTCCTTTCGCAGCATCCTAAGCCACCTGGCTAGACCCAGTGTCTTTTAATCCTTGCTCTGGGAAGAGAAGAGTTTATTCCACTGGAGAACCAACTAGCTCTGCTACACAGGAGAGTACTCAAATTTGCATACAAATCTGGGCTCAAGGCACTTAGCAGCTAGATGATTTTTTGTTTTTGTTTTTTATAATTGCTCCTGTCTTGAGATTTTAATTACATCTTTTGAAAAAAAATTATTTGACTATCTTTTGATAGTCATATCTTCCTCACTGGATTGCTTTTTTAGTTCAATGAGTAGAAATATTTTATAAGCTTTAGAATCTTACCTAAATGCTAATTATCTTCATTAATGCAATTATTAATTTCTTATTAGGAAATAACCTGATAAGACAGAATCCCTTTATTCTTATAAAGAGCTCAAGTCCAGAGAAGCTAAACTAACCTGACTAGTGATTGATTTCTAGTAGATGGACAAAAGAAGCAAGTTGTCCCCATTCATATTCACATATTGGGTCTATGTAGCCTCCACAGCATCTACATAGTAAATTAAATTCCTGAAATGATTTGATAACAGTAATGGCGAATCAATTGTTGTTTTGTCTTAGGCTGACTCTGAAGAGATTTAGAAGAAAGGATTTCTGGCATCACAGATCAGTGGTTTTTTCTTTCTTCCTTCTCCTTCTCCTTCTTCTTGTTCAGAGATCTTTAACATCTCTTTCCCTAACCTGGGGAACATACAGAGTTACCAGTGCAGAATTTGACCAAGTAAGGACATTAATGCAAAACAAAACAGAGCCAAGTGCAGTGGTACACACTTATAATTTCAGCAATTTGGCAGGCTGAGGCAGGAGGTTTGCAAGTTCAAGGCCAGTCCAGCAACTTAGTTGGACCTTGTCTCAAAATTAAAACAACAACAACAACAACAAGAAAAGAACTGGGTTGTAGCTCAGTGGCAAAGCACCTCTAGGTTCAATCTCCAGTGACAAACAAACAAACAAATCCAGGAAATTACTATTTATTCTTACTCTCATTCCATATAGACATCTCTCAAGTCCAATTTCTCATATAAGAATGAGAATAAGAATAGATAGTAATTTTAACATATTTTCTTCAAAGCTGGAAGAACAGACACACAGATTTGTTCTTAATAGCATTAAGAAAAACAGACTTATTTCTTCTCATGTTCTAGTAAAGTGATCCAACATTGTCAAGACTGGCTGGGCCTGCACACCTGCTTTGGAAACAAATTTCTGTCACATGTTGCATGATGATGTTTGGGCCAACAACAGATCCATATATAATGGTGGTCCTGTAAGAGTCATCACCCAATGAGAGCATAGCCATTGTAATTTTTGTAAGTGTATTTTATGATGTTTAACCTATGAAATCACTTAATGACACATTCCTCAAGTGTGTCTCTGTCATTTGCAGTACATGATTATACTTGGATGGTTCAGTCTTCTGAGACATCTCCCAAGCCCAATTTCTCCTTACCGTTCTCTTCTTCTAAGTAGTTCTTCCATCTTCAGAGGTAATAAAGACAGATGAAACTATAAAATTCATATTCCCAGAAGCTAGTAACCCTAGTTAGGGTACTTCACGGAGTAATTGATTTCCCATTGTACTGAGCATTTGACAGCCACACATTTTTTTTCCTTGTGTGTCTTTCCTCACAGACATAGAAAGCAAACCACTCAGGATAATGGGATAAAGTACTACATTAGGATCTGTAAGCATATGTGCATTTATTCATAACAATGTTGAAAAGAATTTAAGGCATTTAAATCAATTGCATATGTATTCACCATATAATTTAATTAGCACTTATGGAAGGCACCATAAGAGTTCCTATTGCATTATTTCCATTACAAATAATTACAAACAAAAAAATACTTGTAGCATTAGGGATGGTGTTCTCTTTGTGATTACAAGAGGGCAATTTGTTTAAAAGCTCCACTGACGTCATGAAGGCAATAGCTATTTATCATTTCAGCAAAATGTAAAAGATGATCTTTGCCAAAGGAAATAGTGTTTTTCATTGTAGCACTTTGCATACTTAAGTACACATAACAAGCCAATAGAGCTAGGGGGTTGCTATCTATTTAAATTGCCTGATTTTAAAATGAAGTGGAATTTTGTGAAAAAGGAGGGGAAATGGTAACCTAAGTGTTTGTAACAACAACAACAACAACAGAACAAGAGCAACTACCATCATTTATTATATGTCCAATGGCTGTTGGGTAGGGAACTATATTTAATATATACAACATCCCCAATTCTTGAAAATAGCTCTAATTCTTACACATAATGTTCATTTTCCTCATGGGGAAACTGAAATTCAGTGAGTTCCTATGTAAATTGCACAAGGTCAAGTTAGAGGCATCAGGATGTAAAGTTGTATTGACAAGATATGAAAACAGTTTTCTTTATGTATTTCTTTCCTATTCATCATGACTATGTCCAGAATAGGCAAACAAGGAGGCAGAATGTTGATTGTGGTTGCTACTGCCTGGGAGTGTTGGAAGATTGGAGGATAATAGCTAAGACATACAGGAATTCTTTAAGTGATAAGAGTGTCCAACATTCATTGTGGTGTCTTGAGTGGTAACTACTAAAAAACAAGACATTTTACACATTAAGTTGGTAAAATGTATATTAAGTGAATTATCAAAGATGTCAAAAATTGAGAAAACCAAAAAGAAAAAATGTCCATAGCATTTCTAGTAAAGAACAGTGTCCTTACTCAGGTATGGTACTTTAGTGCAAATAAGAGGTGAAAATCCACTGTGACTTGCTTTTGCAATTCCTTTTAAGAAGAATCAGGGGAATCTAAATTACATGCTGCTATGTGTAGAAAATCCCATAATTACATGAATTCAGATGCATTCAGTTATCTCCTACTTTCATATAAATATTTTTTACCATCTTAGTAAAAGCAAATAAAAGTGAATTTCTTCCTAAAGATTTTTTCATAGGAAAACAAAAGACATCGTTTTTTCCCCCACAAAGACCAAGGCATAATCAAAGACTTCCCGAGCACTTAAAATATAACATCAGAGGGGGAACCTTATTCATGCAAACTAAGAGTGAGCTTAATTGAGAGAGTTGGCATAGGGGGTTGGTTACATTCTCTTTCCCCTTTCAAATATTTTTGATGACTTTCCAAAAGCATAGTCCATCTCACCTCCCAATCCATTTCTTCAGAGAGAGAGAGAAAGAGCACCAATTCATCTGGTAAACACAATGGGCAAGTTTTTTGGTTTTTTTTGTTTTTTTTTGTTTTGAAAACTGGTACTTCACGACCTTTAAGAATAATCTACTTCACTCAACTGAAATTGCTAATTAATAGAAAATCACTCCAGGCATGGCAGTTCATGCCTGTCATCCCAGTGACTGGGGGGTAGTGACAAAGGAGAATCACAAGTTCAAGGCCAATTTGGGCAACTTAGTGAGACCATTTCAAAATAGAAAATAAAAGGGCTGAGGCTGGGGCTTGGGCTGGGGCTCAGTGGTAGTGCAGTTGCCGGGTATGTGTGAGGCACTGGGTTCGATTCTCAACATTGCGTATAAATAAATAAAAATAAAGATCTATCAACAACTAAAAAATATTTTTAAAAAGGGGGGGCTGGGGATGAAGCTCAGTGGTAAAGTGCCCCTGGGTTCAATCCTCAGTACAAGGAAAAAAAAGTTACATCCCTAAAAGAGCCTAAGATTGATAGCTTCATCCAGAGCTTTCCTCTATGACTCTGAAACCATTTTTCATGGTGTTAGAAAGAGGTATTTCTGACATATTTCATTGTGTATATACTTTTCTTGGGATGAGAACTTTACCTGGAACTCTATAAGAAATACTATGAGAATGGATAAGTGACTTTTTTTTTAAGTGGAAAGTAGACTGTTTTTTGTTTGTTTGTTTGTTTTTTGCTTTTTTGACTGGGGATTGAACCTAGGGGCACTTAACCACTGAGCCACATCCCTAGAGCACCCCTCCTTTTTTTTTTTATTTTGAGATAGGGTCTCACAAAACTACCTAGGGCCTTGCTATATTTCTGAGGCTAGCTTTGAACTTGTGATCCTCCTGCTTCAGCCTCCTTAGCCACTGGGACTGGAGATTTGTACCACTATGCCCAGATGAAAACAAACTTTGACAAGCCAGGAAAGCAAACCTATATCTCGAACTGCATCTCATGTTCCTTCAAGGATGGAAGTGTCCAATATAATCAACTTGCTACCAAAAGGTGGTAGGTCTCCTTGATCAATATAGCCATATCAGGAGCTCAGGGCTAGTCTTTGAGTCTGGAAGTTGTACAGCCAGTATCAGCAATAACCAGATCAGAATTTTTAAACAGAAGCCATGCTATTAGACCCACGTATAGTCTCAACCTCTCCAACCATTACCGCTCCATTAATGTGCTGTGTGTGCTAATCTGGGGATGGCCATGGGCTAATAAACAATGATCAACTCATTCTGTCTACTTGGTTGTTCAGCGCAGCTTTCCTGCTGACTAGTTTCTTATATGTAACCAAGAGGATCTGAGCAGCTTAAAGGAGAGACTGTGGGAGACCCAGAGATGTGCTGCCCAGCTTCCTTTGACAGGAAGGACTTCGTGCCTCAGTTGTCAACTCTTTTCGGGTTTGCCTCAGCCACAGATTGCTGCTTCTCCCCAAGGCTCATCCTTCCCAGAGCATCCCATATGTAATGAATGATGGACGCAGAAACTAAGAGGCACGGCTAATTAAGATGCCTGCAGGACAGCTCCCACGAACTGTGCTAAACACTGACCTCCCAAAGGGGTAGAGCAAAGCTCTGTTGGACCCGAGTCACAGTTCAGCTTCTTCCTCTGCCTATCCTGCTGCCTGTGCACTTCCTTTCATGGACATCAACATCAATACCTACTACATACCCTAAATGCCCATCTCCCTAACCATCTGTTTCAGGAAACCCTGCTCATGATAGAGTCCTCCATAAAACACTGCCTTGGGAAATGTTGTACTAGAAGAGTTGTAAAAATAAATTGTATCCTTCTCACTTATCAGTTCTTTCAAGATAACAAGTATTTTAAAAGTGATTACTGACAAATGTTTCTCTAAAACGTTTTTGTTGCATTTTTTTCCTTCTTAGTTATGAGCATTAGTTTGGTACCCATAGATTAAAGCAAACCAAAAGAAAAGAAGAAAGATAGCATTACATAATTTCATGCAAGACACCACTAGGCCTAGAAACTCTAAGGGATTGTTTTTATTTTTTATTTTTTTTTGGCTATATAGGATGCTATGTTGACTTAGAACCTTCAAGAGGCAAGAGACATATGAAAAAAAATAAATAAATAAGAACCAGAGATTGCAGTGGAGTGGTCATAAGGCAGTAGATGATTAATTTCTAAATGAAGAAATACAAAAATGTGTTCTAGAAGCCAGGGTCACAAAGGGGAGGACATACTCAAAATACTAAGAAAACATTAAAAATAAGACAGTGAAACAATCTCAGACTGGAATTGATGAAATGTTCAGAAAAAAGGAGGGATTTAAATATATTTGGTCCCTCTCTTCCAAATTTAATTGAATTGTTCCTATATAAGAACAAAATGCTCAAAACTATTTGCAAGATCCTTACGTTTGTGGGGCTCAGTGCAATGCTGTAGAAATTGCTGTGGACTAAGGTGTCCCCTCTAAAATTTGTATGTTGAGATCCTAATCCCTAATATGATTGTATTTAGAGATTGGCCTTTTGTAGGAAAATTAAGGCTAAACAAGGTCACGAGGGTGAAATTCGAATCAGACAAAACTTGTGAGTTTGGAGAGAGAAAGAGAAAATCTTGTCCACTCACAGACATCAAAGGAGACCATTTGGAATCTGCAGGTGAGGATTGGCTGTAAACCAGGATACCCCTCACTGGGAAAATAACTGACCTTGACACCTTGATCTTTGATTCCCCAGCCTGCAACCACATGAGAAAATAAGTTCATATTTTTTAAACCACTCAGACTGATTTTTTTTTTTTTTTTTTTTTTTTTTTACTGGCTACTGAACCCAGGGAAGTTTTACTACTGAGCTACACCCTCAACAACTTTTTTGTTTGTTTTCAGAGACGGGTGTCTCACTAAGTTACAGACTGGCCTCAAACTTGTAATCTTCCTGCCACGGCCTCCCCAATCACTGGAATTACAGATGTGTGCCACTGTGCCAGGCTTATAGTATTTTGTTAGAGCAACCTGAACGGAGTCAGAAATTATCCTAAAAGGAGAGATGGCCTCTTCTCTGTCAGAGTTAATATTCTGCCAGAAACAGAAAACACTGGCAAGAGCTATGTCAAGAAGGGAAATGTTCCAAATGCCTGTGTTATATCTGAGTAGGAGAGGAGGAAGACAAAAATGCACACATTTAGCCCACTTTGAGTTTGATATACAAAGTTTATTTGATTATAAGATATTCATAATTTTATAATCTGGTAACTACAAAATAAGCATTGGGTGAGAGAAAACATTTTTTTTTTTTTTTTTGCGCAAGAGCAAATATTTTAAACAACATACAGCAGTTTTAAGGTGGGGGTGGTACAGGGTAAAAATTGGTGACATAATCTTTTGATTTAAATAAGATAGTGCAATTAAAATGAACAGAAGCCACTGCACCTAAATGCAGAGCGGCATTGACATAGAAACAGGAACATTTCATTTTCAAGAAATGTCAGTTTTCTATAAATATAGAGGTTCAGTCATTACCAGCAGAATTATTCATTATACTATGATTCAAAACAAGATGAATATACTGGGCCAACATTAGGACTCCAATCCCAAAAGAGGCCTTTAATGTATTTTTCAAAACTGGTTTTGTCCATTTAAAAATAGAAGTTTGTTGAATATAAGGTCAGGGGCAAAAAATGTACTCATTTCTTTCCCAGATAAGTTAGAAGTAGTCATTAAAAACATTTGAGGCATTTAATCCAAAATATCATTCTTAAAACTAAAATCTGGTAATGGAAAAATATCAGCATCTGAATTCTCATTCCAATTGATCCCCACCTTGGCTTTAGCCCCTCTCTGGTCTGGTCTTGCTTTCTAATCTCTCCCTGTTTATATCCTAAACCTTCTTCATCTCCAAGTTGAGACTCTCACTTCTTCCATAAATTCTTTTCTTGTGACTTGTTTTTATGATTTTCTAGGGAACTGTGTGGATGGGTGTGTCCAAAATGCATATGTCATTCTCATTTATCTTGTATTATTATTATTATTATTATTGGCACTGGGAAGGTGCTTTACCACTTACCTATATAATTATAGTCATTTTTAAAAATTTTTATTTTGAGACGAGGTCTTGTTAAGTTGTTGACACCATTAGGTTCCATCTTGTTTCACTTGCAATCTTCTTCACTCAGCCTATAGATGTGCTGGGATTACAGGTGGGGACCACCACTTCCAGGAGGACCTGTCTTTCTCTGGGTTCATCTTGTTCTCCTTGTTTTGTGGAGTTGGTTTTACCAAATGATTGGTGGTTCTTGGTGTTGGGTGTATGTCCATGCATGAATTGGGTTGATGGAGTCAGTGGCAGGGGGTTTCCCCGAATTTCTGTCATTTTTTTTTCTATAGATTCCTATTGAAAGGAAGGGCTCAGATTGGTTCTGGGTGTGTGGTCAAGATGTTTTAGCTCACATGCTATTCTTTGGGCACAGGAGCAGGATCCCCATTGCCAAGTAAGAAGAAATGGACTCAAGCAATAGAGAACTTTAGTCTACACTTTTTTTTTTTTTTTTCTCCAGAGTGGCCTTTGCTGACTCTGTTTTTCTCTTCTCTTTCTTAGGAATTTGGAGTTTTCACACAGATTGTGTCTGAACCCTCCCCAGGCAATCAGTATATTTTATTTACCTTTTGAATTTCCTGGGATTAAATACTTCAGTACTTCCAAGACTACTGCTCATGTGTGTGTGTGTGTGTGTGTGTGTGTGTGTGTGTGTGTGTGTGTGTAGAGAAAGAGAGGTCACCCAGCACACTTACTTTAATTACAGTTCTTTAATAAGTAGCTCTGAAGGATTATTCCAGGAAACTTTTTTGCTTTGTTATTATTATTGTTTTTTTAAGTGTATTCACTTCAAGCTTGGTATTTCTCTGCCAGCTTATGCTTGCTGATGGTTTACCCAGGTTCATCAGGCCTAAATCATTTGCTTTTCATGTTTCAAGTCTCTCTTACAATATCTTAGATTGTCTTGTTTTCCATCTGTTAGGAACCTTCAAGATCGAATCTTAAAAGGTATATTCTTATAATTCACTTAATTTATTGATTGGAAAGATGTAAGTGCAAAAAAGGCACTTCTTTTTATCCACTAAAATGTTAGTATCTGGGTTTATTTGAGGAATAACAACAAGGAGGCAACTTTTTAATCTTCTTAATGCAGAACTAGATCTTGGTCATATCTTAGGGCTACATATTTCCTCAGGTTGCTCATTACTGGCTTAAGATGTTTCCACTCCTGGGGGCATTTGCATTTTAATGGGGAACTCTTGCAGCACCAAAGCCTTCAAGACCAAAAGAAATTAATCTCTAAAAGTGAAATTTGAGATATTAGGACAGAGCTCTGGGGGCAAAGAAGAGAGGGAAATTTTTAAATGGAAGATGTCTCTCTACCTGCAAATTATATCATGTCTATCATAAGGCAAGCTTCAGTAGGGAAAAGCAGGAAAGTATATAACCCCATATTTCCCATAGGATGTAAAATTTATTTTCAACAGTCAAAAATATTAAAGGACTGTCAAAAGTACATTGAATTATTTACATATTTTGAAAGACATACATTGAGGCTTTTTATTTTTACTTTGGCACAGATCATTATATAAAATGCTACTTTGAACTATTAATTAGTTCAAATACTCTCCTTCCTCCTAACTTCCACCAAAAAGTTTAACCAGATGGTCAATAAGAAGTATGCAATATTAAGTGAACACTCGTGACACTCTATGCATGGATGTGAACATAGTAGCTGATAAAGCATCAGGTACTTTGGAATAATTAATTCACTCCAAAATAATTTAATTTGTGGTGAATTTCTCTGATTGGACAAATTGCCCAAATTCCAAGTTCCCAAGAGGGAGACTGAGATCCTGATGATAAAAAACAATTAAAAATAAACTTCTCCATTTGAGATGCAGAGGATCAGATGAATGACATGTGTAAGTAATTATAAGTTCTAGGGTCTCCAGTATTTTTCTTTTCTCTTTTATCAAACAAGAGTAATAAATCTTAATTTTTCATTTTTCCTTGTTTTCTTGTACATTTTACTCCTGAACCTAGCAAGTAAGTAAAAATGGTGAATAGCATTTTCAAATCTCAAGGTTCATTTAAAATTTTGTTTGAGCCAGCCATGGTGGTAGCACCCCTGTAATCCCAGCAACTCAAGGGGCTAAGGTAGGATGATCACAAATTCAAGGCCAGCCTCAGCAACCTAGCAAAATTCTAAGAAACTCAATGAGACCCTGTTTCAAAAGTAAATAAAAAAATAAATAAATTTTTAAAAATAGGGTTAAGATGTAAGTCAATCCCCAAACTCAAATAAAGAAAAAAGGAAAAATAAAAAGATATTTTGCTTGAAGAAATAAAGAGAAAGCATTGAGATGGGAAACAGCAAGGAAAAGAAAATTCCTATACTTAGCCAGAGAAAACTAAAATGAAAACTGGACCCCCATACCCACTGCATTTTCTAAGTGATAATGCAGTATGCTGTATGCATACAGTACACTTTTATTTAAGAAACACAGTTATCTTTACTTAAAAATGAAGTTAGAGAAGTGCAAATCAAAACTGCTCTAAGATTTCATCTCACTCCAGTCAGAATGGCAATTATCAAGAATTCAAGCAACAGTAAGTGTTGGTGAGGATGTGGTGAAAAAGGTACACTTATACATTGCTGATGGGACTGCCAATTGATGCAAGCATTATGGAAAGTGGTATGGAGATTCCTCAGAAAACTTGGAATGGAACCACAATTTGACCCGGCTATCTATCCCACTCCTCAGTTTATATGCAAAGGACTTAAAATCAGCATACTACCGTGATGTAGCCACATCCGTGTTTATAGCAATTCAACTCACAATAGCTAAACTATGGAACTAGGTGTCTTTCAACAGATGAATGGATAAAGAAAATGTGATGTATAGACACAATGGAATATTTCTCAGCTTTAAAGAAGAATAAGATTATGACATCTGCTGGGTAAATGGATGGAGCTGGAGAATATCATGCTAAGCTAAATAAGCCAATCCCCCCAAACTGAAGGCTAAATGTTTTTTCTCACAATGGGTAGGGAGATGGCTAGGGAAGAATAGAGTTACTTTGGATTAGGTAGAGGGGAGTGATAGGAGGGGAGGAAATATGAGGGTAGGAAGGATAGCAGAATGAATCAGAAATTATTACTCTTTGTGTGTGTGTGTATATATATATATATATATATATATATGACTACATAACCAATGTGATTGTATATCATGTACAACCAAAAGAATGAGAAATTATATTTCATTTATGTATAATGTGTCAAAGAGCATTCTACTGTCATGTATAGCTAATTAGAAGAAACAAACAAACAAACAAAAAACTGGTGAGAGGGTTTTAATTATCATTGTACAGACTGAACTATTTACAAAGCCCTTCAGCGGGGTATGGTGGTACATTTCTATAATCCTAGTAATTTGGGAGCTTGAGGCACAAGGTTGCAAGTTCAAGGCCAATGTGGGCAATTTAGGATTCTGAGAAATTTAGCAAGACCTTGTCTCAAAATAAAAAATAAAAAAGGTTAGGGGAGATAACTCAGCAACAAAGCACCCCTGGGTTCAATTCCCAGTACTAAATGAATAAATAGGCCTTTCATTAGATAAGAAATAAACATATGAAAAGTTGTATACATCCAAACTGGTATATAGACAAAAGTTCTAAAAGGTCTCCCTAGGCAATCTGTTTTATGAAGTGAGTCTTGATAAGAACACTTTGTTATTGACATTAGTTAGAGTAGTAACTTATTTGACTGTTTTCTTAGGAACCTTCAGATATTTATTTTCTTAGAAACAACTCCTCTATAAATAAATAAAATACATTTGAATATCAAATGAAAATAACTAAATACAAGATTTGGAAACTAATTATTTTTTCTTATAAGAATTGTCTATTTGGGGGGGCTGGGGATGTTGCTCAAGTGGTAGCGCGCTCGCCTGGCATGCGCGAGGCGCTGGGTTCGATCCTCAGCACCACATAAAAATAAAATAAAAGATGTTGTGTCCACCGAAAACTAAAAAATAAATATTAAAAAAAGAATTGTCTATTTGGCTTTTTTTTTTTTTTTTCACCATAGGAAACATTATTCTGGGCTGCTCTGGATATAGCAGATGTCGTTCTAAGTTATGTGTCACCAAAAGAGCAGGTGTGCTGTAAAGGGGAAAAAAAAAATCTTGTTTTCGTGCAATTATCTTTTTTAATGAAAATAAATGAAGGGGAAAAACGTACAAGACCATATCAGCATCAGCATCTTCTTCCACTTTCCCTCTCTGCAAACAATTTCCTCTGAAATGAAAGCAGCTCTTTAACCTCTTCAATTCTTGAATCGCCTACTAAGTAAGCACTCATCAGGATAAGTACTGAAATCTGAAAACAATCTTACTGATTGAGCTTCGCAAGCAGCCATTCAACCTCATAAGAGTAACTTTTTTCAATTAGAAACTTAACAGTAGGTAGATTACAGGAAGATGGTGGGGCAGATAAAAGAACACATTAGAAATACAGATAATAGATGTGAGAAGGCTTTCTAAATACAGTGTCGTGAAATGCGGCAACTCCAGAGATCAGATGAGGAAAAAGTAAAACATTCTAGCCCAGAATAAGATAGTAAAGTATTTAGGTCAGAGAGGAGGTTGGAATATTCCATAATTGCATTTTGCTCCAATTATGTAAGAAAGAACAATGAGAAAATTGCAGTGGTTTGTAGAGAAGAGTAAAAACAGTAGAAGCCCTGAAAACCAGAGGGCAGATACTGTGAAGAACTCCACAGTGTCAAAACTAACCAACCTATGCCTGTCTGTAAGTGGGGTGAGTGCTAATAGTGCTGAGGATTAGTTCTTCATTATCTCTATAACTTTTACAGTTTCATCTTTGCTCCTTCATTCTGTCATCAGGAATGCTTTTTTTTTTTTCCCTTTCTACAATACTTTACAATCTACCATTCTCCATTCCCTACCTCTTCTCTGAATACTGCTGGTTTTCTCAGTCTGCAGTTTCCAAAACTAAAGAGGAAGACAATTCGCAGGAATTTCTTATCTATCAAATGCAGGTGTTTTAAGGTGTTGTAAGTAAACAAACAAAATGCTGTTGACCAGAAGTGAAGACTAGCATTTTTTTTTTTAATGATAAGCATTCAAGTTTTACATCATTGAATGTTATAAAATTTAGAGAAAGAAAAAGGGAACCGATAGCTAGGACATGCCAACGGGAGAAGATGAATTTAAGTTTTGTTTTGAACTGTAGAAGAGACATACATGGGAAGAAGGAGAGGGGAGCGAATCGAGAAGTAACAAGGACAAAGTCATAATGACAGGCGTAAGGTTGATTGTAGAAGCAAGAGTCCACATAACTTTAAAAAATGTCAAGCACATCATGGCCTTCCTGCGCTGAAACTCTGTAATGGTTTGCTCATTTTCACTAGAATAGAATACAAATAACCTTCATGAACTTCAAGGTCTTATATGGTCTGGATGGTCTAGTTGCTGCCTACTGCTCAGCAGTCATATTCTATTGCTTTCTATTGTGTTGATTCGGATTCAGCAAGTGGGCTTCTTCTATTTCCTGAGCAATGCCAAGTTGTTTCTACTTTAAGGTTCCAGATAAGCCCTTTCCTCCAACTGGCATGCTCTGCCTTCCTCCCTTCTTTCCGTCATTCAAGACTCAACTGAACGCTACTGCCTGTGGAAACCTTCTCTGATCCTTTCTTCCACTTCCTATTCCAACAATTTTGCTATTTTCTGAACAGTTATTACTGCTACAATTTACTAGTTAAATAACTCAGGAGTTTTCTCTGCCCCCACTGTCAACTCAGGTAGAACACAAGGCATGAGAGAAACTACAAATTTCCCATTCTTCAAGCCTCTCTGTTCAATATTGAGTATTAGTAAAGTGTTTTCCTTTTCTTCTTTTTTTTTTTTCCCTTACACTCACCTCCCAGAGAAGTAGCCTTCTTGTTGTTTGAGTCCTGAGATAGGAGGCTTTGAGAAAAGTCACTTTCCTCTAATCTGCTATCTTGTCTTTCAAGAATCGACACTTTCTATCTTGCCCATTGCTAAATCTTTGTCACCTACCATTAGTTCTAAAGCTCAGTGCTACAGAAAGTACGTGGTCTATGAACTCTTTACTACCATCTTCTCAACAGGTAAATCAATAAGTGCTTTCTTTATCCAGAATCTTTTTTTCTACTAAAAAAAAAAATAGCTAAATTAAACAATGTGTCTAGTGACATAGTTGGTTTATATTCTGGGACAAACTTCCTATCTGCTCACAGACCCTAACAGTTTGTAGACTTTTATGAACCACAGACCATGCTTTGAGAAGCATGATCTAGCTTCTAGGAGAGGTTATAAGGTTTCATTCCAGCAGAAGGCAGAATATATGAGTGGATTAATAAAAAGTTTGACAGTTTTGATGGGTTGCCTATAATTATCTCACAGGTGATAAATTATCACTGATAATTATATTTCTGAGATACACGGTGGCAACATCAGAAAAGTCTATCTGATTTCAAGAAAATTTATTAAAGTCAGGGGGGAACAGAGCTTGAGAGAAAAGGCCAATTCACTGATGCCATGGACCAAGCTTAATGCCGAAAGTCATTAAAGATGGGACTCTCCCCTGAAACACAGAGGTTACTCTAAAGTGGGGAAGCCATGGGGATGTTCTAGGGACATCTAGGGAGAATGTTATTTTGTCTTCCCACAAAAAGATCGATACATTGTGCACCAAATAGAAAACAGATATTAAGCTCAAAGGGGTTAATTGGTTTGGGAAAAAAACTTTCCATACCTCAATATTTGGAGGTAGTCAAGATTTCCAAAATGTCAAATAAGAAACTTAAGATTCCTGTAAATAATTCAGATATGATTGTTGCAACAATACACCTTCATGGAGTGTTCCCTATCTACAAGGTGCTATAGCTATATCACATCCATTATCTCAATGAATTTTCTCAATAATCCTTTTGGGTGGACACTGCTCTTATCCATTTTAAGTGAGGCTTAGCATGTGGTGGAATCAGTATTTGAAAACGAAGTCTTAAATGATTCTATGCTTGTTTTTGTCATTTTTTTTTTTTTTTTTTTTTTTTTTTTTTTTGCTGCTGGAAACAGAAGACCTGAGAACAACATGGAGAAGGAAAGGTTTATTTGGGGCTCACATTTTCAGAGGTCTCCTTCCATGAATGGCCACCTCCTTTGCTTTGGGTACCAGGTGAGGCAGAGCCATAGAAGGGTATGGAGGCACATGGAAATTAGGAAGCAGAGAGAGAGAGAGGTCCACTCACCAGAGAGTATATATGAACCCCAAAGGGATGCCCCTAGTACGCACCACTCTTAATTGGGGATTTTGCTTTTAAAAGTTTCCTATGTAAATCAGACAAGTTTGGAAAAGTTGCATCAAGCGAATCCCTTATGAAGAAACAGTTGGGAACTTACTACACTCTAGACGGTGGAAGGTTGGAGAAAGGTAAAGAAAAATGGAAACATTAAATAGAAACAACAGTTTCCATAATTTTTTCTAGTTTTAGTTATGCCACAGGGAATTATTTTTAACCCTGCCTTGTCTCTTTCAGGGCTCCAAGAAACATTTCAGCAAATGGATCCAGTGTACTGAATGAAAGCATAATGTGGAATAAATACCTTGGGTGTGGAAAACCTGAAGGAATTCAGTGTTTCCCTTTGGACAGACAGCTGGATGCCAGGTGTGTTACCACACCTTGACCAGCACAAACAACATTATCCTAAATTAAACAGATGTGGCTTCAAGAGCAAGTACTTTATATCAAAATCACATATATTAGGGTTTTTTTTCTAGTGATGAATTGATATTCTGCTTGGTGTTGGTATATCACTATGACTCTTGCATTTATAAAGCAGAGAAATCAAACTATACAGCAAGAATCCTTGGAACTTGAACCGATACTAAAAAAAAAAAAAAACTCAGAAATTGAGTAGGTCTCAAGTTGAAGATCAGCTTCTTGGTCTTCTCTATGCTCACTTGGGGCTTTGAGTACAATTTGATTTTGTACTGTCTTACATCTATTGGAATACACATTTGTTAAACTATACTATTGCTATGGGACTCATTATGTCTTGTAGGATATCATCAATATCCATTATCTTCAAGTGTTGTTCTCAGGGTACTTTAATCTGAAAGAGTTTGAGAAGAGCAGCAAGGCTATTTAAAGAAAGTCAACATTACAATTATAAAATGATTGTTTATCTTTATCTACGGATCTGGATGCAGTGCAGGACATACTGAATCATTAATATCATTAAAAATGATGATGCTGACAACACCTTAGATTTGATGAAAGTAAATCCTAAGTGGAAGGACAGTCCTGAATATCTATATTTTCCACTGAGTTTAAGACTGTTTACACAAAAATTCCTTCATTACTTAGCTGGGAACTATAAAAATAGAAATAAGAGGAGGCGTATGCCAGATGTTTGCCTAGGGTTGGCACATATTCATCGGAGGACTACGAGTGTTATTTGTTGAGAGCAAGCCTAGCTATTATATGTTTAATTTTTTTTTAAATTAAAGGTTAGAAAAGTTTTGTGTATTAGAATATTTTGGAATGTTATTATTTGCACTGTACAGTCAAACAAGCAAGAAGAATTTTCAACTGTCAATAGTTGCCAGGAAAGGATAACAGGATATACAAGTATGGGGAAAATGAATGAAGAAATTTCCATTCATTATGTGTGCACACTATCACATTGTATGATACTGAATGTATACACTCATTATAATTAGTGAGTTAAATTCAAATATTAATAATTGGTACCAATAAAAATGTTGGATACTTGTCTGAAATTCAGGTAGGTGCATAGTCTAGGTTTCAAGTAGCAAAATAGTAGGAAAAAAACCCCTCTCATCAATTTCTTTTAAAGTTGTGGATATGTTTTCTTCATCACAGATAAGAAAGTAGGGGAGAGTACATTTACCATGTGAAAAGAAAGGCTGAGGAAAAACAATGGATAACTATTTGTAAACTTGAAATTTGTTTGGGGTTTGGTGCCAGCACAAGATAAGAGTTTAAGGTCATTTCTCATTTCATCCAAATAAATCTTCTTAGTCGGGGTTACACATTTAAAGGGATATAATCTGCACAACGCTCCAAATCACTTCACTTTCTTTCCCCCAGATTCATTTAGCATGGCTGGAAGGCTCTATTCAGGAAATGAAGTTTTCTAAATTGTGACTGGTTTTATCAGACGATGAATCTTCCCTTAGAAGGAGGATCAGGGATGTGAGGATCAGGATGTCTTGGCCAGCAGCAGTAGCAGGTTCTAGGCCACACTGCTAGCAGTGGAAGGAGAATAAAATAATAAATGAAAAGTGCTTTCTGACAGATGCATCCTCTTTGTCTTTTCCCAGCTGTGGCACATGATCATCAGCTTAGCATATCCCCTTGGCCTGGAGGCCCACGGTAAGGATGAGCTATGGAAAAGGAAGTCAGGTTTTTGAGCCAGTTCATTAAGTGATTAATTACTAGTGATATATGGCTTTTTTGTTCTCGTTGCTTTATGCTGGGTTTCACGGAAGCGTTTGGAGAGCATAGGTGTTCATTTATCACATCTGATCTCTGCCTAGTCAGAGGTCTCTCCCAGAACACAGTTGGGAGCCAGGAGAGAACCAGAGTCAAAGGTGAAAACTAGCGTGAAGGTGATTTATTCCATTGAAACTTGGGCAATGCATCCCTGTCACCCTGTCAGCTGTCAGAAATGCCACTGGCCCTTTTATTTACTTGTTGCAGTACATTCTTCTGGATATCATCCATCTTTGGAAATGGCACTTTAATTAAAAGCTAAAGGGAAGCAGTAAGTTCAAATTTGTGCGTGTATGTGGTTAAATATGCATGTGTGAATGTGTGCTTTTATAATGATGTTTGAGTTTGTACCTGTTGCGTATATGCGGGCATATTTATAATATATGCATACTTTTGAGTGTCATTTTAATCAGTTTACACACTTGAGTTTGTGTAAACAAATTCGTATGGTTTTGGGAAATATACCTGGAGTCACATTGATAGACATCTGAAATGACTATATTCTTTAAAGGAGGCCTATCATAAATCCTTTCAAAAACAAATATTTATTCTGAATGGTAACTTACTTTCTTGCGAATTTTATGATTTTTTAATGACTTTTGAAATTTTAAACAAGAAAACTGTAGATGATAGTTGTGATGCTGCTCAGGTAAAAGAAGAATTAGATCAGAGGATGATCTCCAAGGGTCCACTGATTAGGTAACTAACAATCGTAGGTGTCTGTCATTGTGAGACCTCGTGGTTAGATTTCTCCACATGAGGCCATCCCTCACAAAGACGATGACATTTCTGATTTTCTTTCTATTTTCTTTATTAGTGGCATTCGCCATCATGGGCCTGACTCTCCCTTCTGTTGTTCTCTGAATAACTAGTCAGACCACTCCCATAGGGCACTCAGTGAATATGACTTCTTCTAAAAGGAATTTTGTCTTTAAATTCCAAATCCAAGAGAAATCTTCCTTTTTTGGAGCCATGTTTAGCAATTTCCATATTGGATAATATTAATTACTATAAATGTTTGATATGGTATTCTGAGGGGAATTTCCCTAGCTAGGGCAAAACCATGACCAATATATGTTACTGTATTATGGAATGTCAGATTCCAGCAACATGGCTTCTGAAACAGAAAGAAATATAATTCTTTCTTTTTCAAAGAGCTTTGCTCTGGTTGGCTTATGTCCCAGCAGTACAACGAGTAGGTGATGTTTTGGCAATGGTATGAAAAAATATGGGATAGTCAAGATTGTGCTCTTATTTGCATTCACTAAAAGCCCAGGATGATTATTTGTCCCCACTGCTCAGTGTACACACCATGACACTTCATTCAACAGGTCCCCTGTGCCCATGAGACATCAATTCTATTCAACAAGATGTATTCACCATTATATCTTGACAGAAGAAAGCATAATGTTGATGTTTTGGAGAGGAATATTTCAGGGCAGTTTCTTGTCAGGAATAAAAAAAAAAGATATTATGATTGCCAAGAGAGGAATCATTTGCAATCTGGGTCTTCTGAACCACAGAGCATTATAAAAATGATATTGTGAAGGTGTGATCTTTTAGGAATACAATCAGAAAAGTAACTCAATTAGCTTTGGAACAATTGAGGGATCCTGTATAGCTGTGTATACTCAGTTTGGGAAAAATAAAATACATGCTAGTTCTGTTCCTCCATTTTCCATGCTGAACTGTGGCATCTTGGCAATCGTCATCTTGCCCCATGGGTATGGTTTGGTAGACTAAGGAGAAGGGCTGTGAAAATGGCTGGTTTGCAAGTGGAAGAAGACAAGTCAACATGATGCTTTTGGAGTGATGGGAGAGTGAGTGGACAAGTTATCTAAGGGTAAGAGAAGATTATTGCAATGGCTTCACTGTAATAGTTTGCTCAGGTTGCCATAACAAAATAACTCTTATGGGAAAATCAATTTTCTCTCAGTTCTGGAGGTTAGAAGTTCAAGATCAAGGTGCTGGTAACATTGGTTTCTTTTTCATCCTCTTACCTTGTGAGGGCCATAATATTGCTCCCTCTTTACATGATTGTCCCTCTGTATCAGTGCATCTGGTGTTTCTGTGTCCTAACCTCCTTTTCTAATGAGGATGACCATCAGATTGGATTTGAGTCTACCCTAATGGCCTCATATTCATTTAATCACCTCTTTAAAGACCTTATCTCCAAATCTAGTCATACTCTGAGATGCTGAGTGTTAAGGCTTCCACATATGATTTTCAGAGAGACATAATTCACTCCATAACACTCATTTGACCATATACTCCAACATGCTATTACTAAATTTTAAGGGCTGCCTCAGTCCTGGTCATCTATAAAGTCTAGTAAAGCTCCAAGTTTGGTTTTTGTTTGCTTCTTTTTCAGAATGTTACTAATACTGTTCCCAAGCTGATAAATGTTGAATAGATTTCATGTGTTTTCCATTTCTTTTGTGCTATCTCAACTTCTGATTTTTTAGGTTACCATCGATAACCATCTCTGTATAATAGTTCTCCAGTCAAATATTTATGTGACCTTTTGATACTTGGTTTAGATTCGTAGAAAACATAAGGATAATGTTGCTCCAGGATGGGCTAATAAGAGGATTGGTGTATATGGGAAACTGGAAATCAGAACACATGTGATTCTTCTAATGGGAGAAGTGCTACTTGGACTGACTGGAGTCATATAGAAATTCTGTAGATACCGGAATTTCTGATTTTTCAAGAGAAACTGACAATACAGATTTTAATCGAATGTTTACAATTTTTAAACTTTTTAAAATTACTATAAATGAGCTCCCAGTCTGTATTTGGTAATCAAGGTGGTATCTTGCATCTATTGGAGGTGCTGTATCAGAGCCAATGATCAAAATAGGAATTCTTGTGGAGAATAGGAAAGTACAGAGTAGGATAATCATTCATACAAGGAGACAGAGACTTTATTTATTTTCCAAAATCCATCTTAGGTGAAGCACTATGTCTTCCTGAAGAAAATGCTTCTTAACGTGAAAAGGAAACTACATGGACAACTCAAGCAAAACAAAACTCTTCACACCAAATCATAAATCACAAGAGGAAGGCAGGCTAAGGGAAATAGAGGGCAGGAGAAGAGGGGAACGTTATGTCTCAGGAGGTGGGAAATCAGCTAAGCAGACAGAAAAGCTCATGGAAGTGGAGGTACTTGAGCTGGGTTTAATAGATGAGGAGAAAAGGGTCTTTTAATTTAGGATGTGGCAAAGGCAGAACGAGCATGTAACCTTTCAGAAATAATTGAGGATGGAGACCATGGTTTTACGATGTTAAATGAAAGCAATTGGAATTTCCAGTTTGGTATTATTTCTGGTTGAGTTTCCTAACCTTGTGATCTTTGCTTAACCAAGAATAATAGATAGGCAGGAGAAAAAAGAAATACTAAAAGACAGCCTTTGGATAAAACAGAAGCCCACAAATGTTTCTGTGAAGGGCCATGTGATCTCTGTGCAAGTTCGCAACTCTGTTGTAACATGAAAGCAGCCAGACAGAACACGAGTTAAGCATGGCCTTGTCCCAGCACGATTCTATTAAGGGCAAGGTTTGGCCCACAGGCCACAGTTTGCTGATCTCTGGTCTGGAGGGAAAGACACATTAAGGTCATCGAGGGGTAGGACAAAGGACAAGCTCTAGAGAGTGACCCTAAAACAGTACAGAGCATAGTACTGGACAGCTTCAAAATGATTCATATGTGGTTTTGAAACTTTATTGAAGAATAAGAAGGAAAGGAAACAGCATGGTAGGGAAATGATGGATAGGGATAGGGAAATGATTTTTTTTTTTTTTAAAGCAGAAAGAAATGGTTGGGATTAAATGGGAAAAGAAATGTCCAAATGGGATGAGCAATTAAGCCTATTCGAGGAAGCTAAAATGGGAAGAGGAAAAGCCAGAGCATGGAGGTGAGGTCATATAGAGATATATCAAACATCAGGGTATAAAGGACCTGGTGATATTACAGACGGTAATGATATAAGCCCATTGCAATAAAAGGGCTTCTAAAGGGGACTTGAGCTCTTCATCTACTACTGAGCCTGCCTCTCTGAACCAGAGGCTCATCAGCCTCATTAAGCAAGGTTTAACTTTCCTTTCAGCAACTGTCCCAAATTTCTTACTCCATCTCTAATTAATCATTCCAACACTGAGAAGCAGACAGGAAAATGAGAAATGATGGGGCGAGATGGGCTTCCACGGGTGCTTCTGTGTGCCCCCTCAGCACCAGGCCCTGCTTACCTGTCTCTTGATTTCTGAAAACTTTGTCTATTCTGGTGAGGAATGGATGATCCCATAGGCACAGTGTGGAGTCTACAGAGTATTAAGCCTTGCAGATGTCATTAAGGCAAGGTTCCCAGCTGATTTAACGAATGCAGTCAGCAGGAGGGCCAGAGAATTGAGTTTATCAAGGCGATTGTTGTCCTCTTATTATCTAGTTTAACAATTTGGGATCACCAAATCACATATCATCGTAACTCCCTCCCTGCCAATGTTTTCCCCTTCTCTTTCAAGACTTGCCACTGAATCATTTCACAGTATGCTTTAATGACAGTGGATATGGGATTCACTGTGGTTTTATAATAAAGCTGCAGCTGCCAGGCTCGTCTAAAGAATTACAAGGTCTCTTCTCCAAGCAGAGTGAAATGAATATCACATCAAAAATAACACCTAGGATTTAAAACAAAGGAGCTTGGATACAGCTTACAAGAACCAAATTCTCTTTTTTTAGTTTTTGTTCCAGGGTAATTCCTGATCTCTGAGACGATGCTCTTGTGTGAAGTAGAAAATGTGGAAAGGATGGACTTGGGGTAGAACTACCTAGACTGGTGGTTCCTTCTTCATCCCACCCAGCTGACACTGTATTCATGTCCTGGTGCAAGCTGCACCTGGCTCAGTGCCTCACACATAAGAGTTGCTCAGAAAGTGGGAGGTAGGTTGGGTGGATGAATAATTACAAATTTCCCTAGTGCTTCTTGGGAGGGAGCCGGCTAATGTCTTCTCTTGTTAGTTCCTCTTTACTCTGCAAACTGCCACCAGGATTGGGATGAGTTCCAGAGGGAGACTTTAATTTAGTAACATGAAAACTAGGCAACCTACTTTTTTTTTGTTTTCAGTCAAACTTGAACCATTGCTGGGGAAACATTTTGAACTGATAGACAACTGGATCATGTTTCTGTATACTAGCCTACAGTTCATGAACTTGAACCTTTAGTTCTTTTTTAGTGAGGCTTGTTAATGTCTATGCTGTGATCAGCACTAATCACGACTTTAATTATACTGTAATTACACAAGCACCATTATGTCCTTGTGTTTTCTCGAAGCAAAGAAAAGCACAAAAGCTCTTCTTGGCCATACTTTGTCCACATTCTTCTTTTGTCATCTCTCTGATTCTTTTTTTTTTCTGCAAGTAATTAAAATTATGAAATTCAGGACAAAAATTCAACAGTTAAATAATTCATTGTATATTTAATAGACAAGCTGTACTCTTCACTTATTGAAGGTGCAATTAAAAACACATAAAACTTTAATTCAAATAATGTTTAATTGGTAGGTTTGAAGCCAATTATGGTACCAATGTACTCTTTTTCCAATTTTAACTCCTACATTATTTTTCATTAAAAATGTTAAATTAAAAGAAACTGTCATTAAATAGCAAGGAAAGCTGTCACTGAACCTAGCAGGTGGTTTCTGTTAGCAAAGCTAAGACCACTTAGGAAAATGGCTCTAGTGGAATCCCTATTAGGTAACCACTGTTAGGGGGGACACACACACACACACACACACACACTTCAGTTTTCTCTAACAAAAGCTAATGCATATATGTAAGCCAGAAAACTGGAAAGTATAAAAATATGGAAAAAAAATCCCAAGATGAAATAAACATGAGTTAACACTTAGAAGACAATAAAATTTCAATCTTAAAAAAAAAAATGTGCTGCTCTAAGATCCACATGGCTCAGCTTAAAATTTTAAAGACTGTTGGATAATCTTTTTTCATGTTATTAGTCTGTTCTTTTCCTACAGGTCTTTTCCCTCCAAGAAAAAGGAAAAAAAAAATATTATGACCTTTGGTAAGGTTGAACTCCTTGGTTGGTTCAGGAAATTTATCTTTGCCTCTTTCTGTTAAAATATTTTTGTTAGAGAGAGCTGCGATTACTATTTATAGTTTTAATTAAAGGGATTTTAGAAACTGTAATTCCTTCTCCATTTTGTCTTATTCTTTTTCTCCAATCTCTATGCTTTCTATAGTTATAAATTAAAGATCTCAACTAAAAAAATGTTTTATATAGCATGAGGAATATGCACAACCAAGACAAGAAGGAGTAGACATCATGCTGTTTCAAAGGAAAGAGCTAAATTATTTCACAATTTTATAGGCATCTATGGTCTTAGTTGAGGGTAATGCTTTCTAGTATTTAAGTGCTAAAGGATCTGTGAATTGTAGCAAAGCTTCACTGCATGCTGCTTGATTTACCTTTCAGGACTCCTGTTTTTTTTTTTTTTTTTTCCATGAGAGTTCTGTGTTGGAAAAAGCCCTAACTATTTTACTTTTAATTTCTTCCAAGGAGGAGATTGCCTCTAAACAGTCCTAAAATATCAATCTTTAAAGATTTGAAGATTTCTGGGAAAATTCAAGCATCTCATTTCACTGATGGAAGACTTCAATTTTAAGGAAAGTTTCTTGGCAATTTCTAACTCTTTTCTAAGGTCAGGGGTCTGGTTATAGAAATAAGGCCAGGTTTTGTTATTCTAGAGCAGAGATTTTCAACCTCTGCAACACAGGCACTGTATTCTCTTATGCATGTAGGATTCCCATCTTTTACCTATTAGATGCCACTAAGCACCACCCTACCAACCCTATCCTCTCTCCCCCACCATTTGTAAAAATAGAAAGTGTCTTCTGGGGGTGGGGGAGAGTAAAAGCCTCCCTGATTGAGAACCACTGTCTAAAGAACAAGAACATAACTGGTTTGTAACAAAGTTTGGGCTTTAAATCGGGGTTCCATGTCTTCCCTTTCTCCCTCCCTATTATGGTTTAGCTGAGGTTTTCCCCAAAAGCTCATGTGTGAGACAATGCAAGAAACTAAAATGATTGGGGTATGACAGCCTTAACTTAATGGGTCCATTAATCCCCTAATAGGGATTAACTGGGTGGTGACTGTAAGCAGGTAGATGTGGCTAGAGGAAGTAGGTCAATGAATGTGTGCCTTTGGAGTATATATTTTGTCCATGGTAAGGGAATTCTCATTCTCTCTCTGTCTCTCTGTCTCTCTCTCTCTTCCTCTCCCTCTCTCTCTCCCCCTCCCCCTTTCCTTCTCCTTCTCCTTCTCCAGCTCTCTGCTTCCTGGTGCCATGTTCCCAGCTTCCCAGGTGATTCCCTCTGCCACTCACTTCTGCCATGATGTTCCCTCAGGCCCCAAGGGGAGTTGACCATCTCTGGACTGAGAACTCTGAAACTGTGAGCCTCCAAACAACCTTTTCCTCTCTAATTATTCTTATCAGGTCTTTTGGTCATAGAAGTATAAAAGCTGACTAACACTTTTCCTTCCTTCCTTCCTTCCTTCCTTCCTTCCTTCCTTCCTTCCTTCCTTCCTTCCTTCCTTCCTTCCTTCCTTCCTTCCTTCCTTTTTTCCTACTGGGATTGAATCCTAGGGGTGCTTTACCCCTGAGATATATCTCCAATCCTTTTCACTTTTTTTTTTGTTTGTTTTGAGATAGGGTTTCAGCAAATTGCTGAGGCTAGCCTTAAACTTGTGGTCCTCATGCCTCAGTCTTCCTAGTCACTGGGATTTCAGGTGAGCATCATCATACCTGGCCGTGCTTTCCACCATTTTGTTATTTCCTGAACCGACTCAACATAGACTATTTAGAGCCTCCTGATGAACCCATTTAAAAGAGATGGCTTTAGTTATATAGAGTGGCCAGGAAATGTGTGGTAGAACCTGGTGTCTGCATGGCTTTTAAGTTTTCACGACACCAGTGCTCACCAGACTGAGGAATTTGAGAAGATATGTTAGAGTCACATTTTCCTGAAATTCTGTGACCTGGTATATTGTTTAATAAAAAAAATTCAAAGATAGGAATTTGTGATGGTTAATCTTGATTATCACCTTGATTGGACTGAGAGGCAGCTAGGAGATCAGTAAACACAGTGGCACAGCAAACTGAGCTGAGAGGCCTGTCCTGAATGTGGGCAGCACCATCTAATAGGCTGGGGGGCTCTATAGAAAAGAAACAAAAGGAGGAGGGAGCCCACCAGCATGTGTAAGCCTGATGCTTTTTGAGCACGTGCATCTATTTCTGCTGCCATGACCCATAGATATCAGACTTCTTCAGTCTTTGCACATGGATGCTGACCACTGGTTCCCCAGGGACTTCCAGGCTCAGTCTCAGACTGGGGACGGATCACTGATCTGTCTTGTTCTGAGGCTCCACCTTCTTGGATGATTTGCCTGGCTCTCCAGTGTACAGATGGCCATCATACTTTTTGATCATGTGAGCCAATCTCATAAATCCCCTTTAATAATTATATGCCCCTTCCATTCTTTTCCTCTAGAGAATCCTAATAGAGGGAGGGTGTGTTGTGGCTCTCTGCTGTGGCTTAGCCTTGCCTACTACTTCTTGGATAGACAAATCTAGATTTTGCTCCTGGTTGGACCTTCTGCCAATTAAATGACCTACTGTCCTATTTCCCCACACTAACTTTGAAAATATGTGTGAGTTTTTCTTAGATTTGTTATTGAATATTTCGTACTTTGATTAACATGTAACTGAGGGAGAAAAAACTTGAAAGTTTCCTCAGTCTTGAGTACTCTTCCCCAGTGTTTCTTCACTCCATGGGCACTATTGTTTTTCGTGATCCGTTGTGTGGAATGCAAGGTTTCTCAGGAATGAGTGTATTGTGTCATTGCTGTTATGGCTTACAGTTTTAAAAAGTCACATAGCGAGAGGAGCTTATAAATATAGACCTGGATCTCTGCCTCAAAAACCTTCAGAACCTGTTCTTTATCCCAGGTGTTCTAAGATTTCATGACATGCCTTTTTGTGGGTATTTTTTCATTCATTTCTCTGGGCACTCCGTGGGTACTTTTAACCTGAAGTTGTATGCCTTTCACTTTGGGAAAATTTCCTTGTATAATTTCTTTGATGATTTTCCTCTCATCCTTTTTTTATAGAACATCTATTAATACGATAAAAGTGGAAGAAGGTTTAAATGAAACTTCTCCAGTTATGAAATCCAAACCAAAAACAGACGTCAAAGGGGACTGATGCCAGGTGTTAGGCTAGAGTTGACATCTATTTACTGGAGGGCTGTCAGGTTTATTGCAATCGAGTCTTGCTATTATTTTTAAAATTTTTCGAAAGTTCAATGTTAAAATAGCCGCGATAGCAGTGTTTCAAAAGTTCATTATTTCCACAGTGTGTTTGCTAGAGCAAGAGGAACATTTGACTATTAAAAGTTACTGGGAAAGGATGAAATTAGAATAGGAGAAAATGGATGAGAAGGTTACATGCAGGTTACCAGCCAGCACTGCTGACCCCTTATTGCTGGGGGTGTGGGCTATTATTTAACAGCAGCCCCTTCTCTAGAGATCTGTCCTGGTAAACCAGGGGCTGCTTCTCCTAAGGGGTAATGCACACACTACACGGGGTTTAAAATTCAGACAATGACTGACTGACATGGGGAGTAAAAGGCCAGACCTCTGCTTGAATGGGAGATTGGTCCAGTAGCGCAATGTGTATTGTGATGTTTTCCCAGTGGGACCAGACAGAACGAAGTCTCCACCTGAGACCAGAATCTTGCATAGTTTTCTTGCCTTTCCCTAGCATGCATTCCTCTACTCTCCTGAAAGATCTCCCTCAAGCTGTCATTTAAACAAGAATCCCCTTTCAGTCTCTTCTTCTAGGATAGCTGGCCTAGGATAGAAATTATACTTTTAAATTCAAAGAGTTCTCCTCCCACCATCATTTCTGTTGATATATGCATCCTCTTCTTGTGCCATGAATATGCTAGTCTGGAAGGTTTTGTTTGATGCATCACTTTTACCTTCTTTTTGTTTGCTTTTGTCTCTCCTTCACAATAAGGTTTTCCCCAAATGACTGGTAATTTTTAGCTACATAGTCTTATTTAAGGTACTGAAAAATGGTTTGGAACCTGAACTAGTCAAGATTCTCCAGAATCAATAGGAAGAAAGGGTGGGTAGATAGATGAGAAGATATTGATTAGGGAAGTTGGCTCACAAGATTAGAGGGGCTGAGAAGTCCCATGAGAGGTCACCTGCAAATGAGAGACCTAAGAAGCTGTTAACATGATTCAGTTCAAGTCTTAAAACCTTGGAACCAGGGATGCCACTCAGCCCAAAGCCATAGATCTGAAATCCTGGGAATCTGCTCACCTAACACCCACAGTCCAAAGAGCAGAGCCACCAGAGTTCTGATCTTCAAAGGAATAGAAGAGTGTCTCCGCTTTAGAAGGGAATTCACCTTTCTTCTCTTTTGGTTTTATCAGGAATCCCAGCTTATTTGATGGTGACTCTCCACACTGAGGACAGATCTTCCTTACTCATTTCAGGAACTCACTCACCTACCAATCTCCTCCAGAAACACGCTCGCAGCCATACCCATAGGCAATGCTTATCAGCTCTAGGCATTCCTAATCTAGTCGCGAAGACACTTAAAATTAACTATCACAGAAGCTCTGTGTGGACTGTGGACTTCTCTTTGGTGAACATCACTTGTAAGAAAATTGGTGGACACTGGGATTATCAGATGTTCCCAACAGCTTATCTTTGAGGTGGTTCAATTTCTCCAGAGAAGGGTTCCCTTCTCTCTGACCTAGAACATGTAAGCATGGTTGCCCAGCTGGTATCCTGGAACAAAGAGGAAAGGGCCTGAAGAGTTATTATCTAGGGGGTAGTTTTAATTTTGTCCCCTTATTTCAGTACAGCTGCTCATTTGCCCATTTTAAAGCCTAATGGATTTGCCTCCAGAGTCTCTCAGATTTCATTTTCCCAGAAAACAAATCTACCATTTTCTGATAAGCATCAGGGTGTGCACAGGGTAATCAAAATATCTGATTCTTACAAGGACTTTCAAATAAGTCCCTTATTTTCACAGCCTTATCATTCAATGTCATCCTTCCTGAATAGCCTTGCTTTTTATTATTTCTATCATTTTGATTAGAATGGATCTCTCTGTAATATTTTATTTATTTAACTAAAGCTTATATCATGCTTATTATCTAGGCCATTGCACACATATAATTCATTTTAATATTGCAACAATCTCTGAGATGATGTTTTTAATCACTATTTTACAAATGAAGAAACTGAGCAAAGGTCACTTGCCCAAGGTCACATAGTTACTACATGGCAGGGCTAGGTTTTGAATTCAGGCAATTTGGCCCAGAAGTCTTTTTCCTTAGTCTGTTCTACTCGTCCTGTGATTTTGGGTCACTTCTGCCAAATTATTTATTATGACTTGAATCAAAATGTCTGAATTTATTATAGGTGGAATTTCTGTTTCTGATCTTCTTGTTTTGGGGTAAATTCCAGAGAAAGAGCTTACCAGGGTTTTTAAGTTCCTCAGGTGGTTAAAACTTTAGGCTGGACATAGTTATTTTTCTTAAAGCCTTAACATCTGATTATTGATTAGAAGAGTATAATTTAGAAAATAAGAATAAAATCATCTGGTTGTATGGATTAGTTCATCAGGGCTTTTGATATCCTCTCAGTCTGAGAAAGACACCAGATTTTGTTTTCTAAAATAGCATCATTGAGGTATAACTTATAAAATTTAAGGCTAAACTATGTATTTAAGAAGACAGTATGATGTTTTGACAAATGGTGAAACTATCATTGGAAATCTAGATATTGAATATACCCATCACATCAGTATTTATTCTCTTCATGTTCCATGGCAATCCTTTCCCTTGCACTCAGTCTAGCCTTCTTCTAAGCCCCTCTACCCCCTCCTAAAGCCCAGTCCCTGGGAAACTGATCTGCTTTTGGTCGCTACTCATTTGTGTTTTCTGGAATTTTGAAAAAAAGACTCAAGGAATCATAAAGTATTGACCTTTTTTTGAACTCTCTTCTTTTTCTTTCTCTCAGAATAATTGAGTCATTTGTGTTTCTTCATGTGTTGATAGGTTATTCCTTTCTTTGGCTTAGTACCGTTCCATTGTGAGGATATACCACATTTGTTCATCTCCTCTCCTTTTGATAGATTTTTTTTAAATATACTGTTTTTAGCTGTTACAAATAAAACTACTGTGAACATTTTTATAGAACACTTTTTATAAACTTATAATTCTATTTTCACCTGGGAGCAGAGGGGCTGGATCATTGGATAGAGATACTTTTATTTTTTTTTTTTTTTAAGAAAGTGCCACATTTTTTTTCTAAGTGGTTATACCATTTCCATTCCCTTCAGTAATGTATGATTATCTCAGTTTCTCCATACTCTCATCACTGGTATAGTCAGTCTAACTTTTAGACATTCTGATAAGTGTATAGTGGTATTTCACTGAGGTTTTAATTTTCCTTTCTTTAATGACAAATGATGTTAAACACGTTCTTCTCCATGTGCATGTTTATCTTTTTTGGTGAAGTATTTGTTGACTTTTTTAGCCCATTTAATTTTTTTTCTTAAATCCTACAATTTTGGAGTTGCTCTTTATGTATTTTAGATGCAAATTCATTGTCAGATATATGCCTTCCAATTGCTTTCCTTCAGTTTGTGATTTTTCTTTTCATTTCTCTTAATAGTGCCATTCAAAAAGTCGTTCTTAATTTTAATGAAGTTAACATTTACAACTTTTATTGATAAAATAAGGTAGATTCAAAGTTGAGCTGAAGCCTCCATCTGGTATATTTCTCATTAACTGTTACTGTCTCTCAGGAATAATATTCTTATTCAACCTGTCCTAAATAACAAAGGTCTATATAATCTCATTCCAAAAATCTCAAAAAAGCACAACCCTTAACTTTCACCTTCTAAAATGTTTCTCCTAGTAAATTGCAGTAAGATAAAATTTTAAGAAAAATTTTGGGAAAATCTCATAAAGGACTGTTTTTACTAGCCCCTATTTCCTTATTAGGCCCCATTTGACTCTAATCTTTTTGTTTGCTTCCATCCACTGCCTATGGAAGTTCTTCACACTTGCTACACCTTTTGGGGCCCTTCTCCTAGCAATACTGTTTGCAAATTGAGAAACCAAATTTCTGTTTTCTCTTTCCTAATGTCCTAAAGATAATCACTGAGACCCTTTTTATTTTAAGAAGTTGAGTGCTGATAGCTCTGGGGAAGCAGATGGTAATAGCAAAAATAACATTACCAGGAACATTAAAAAGGTTCTAGAAATTTTACAAAATTCTTACAGTTGTCTTCTCTGTTCCCTGGCTCCTGGATCCCCCTAAAAAACTATCAGTTATTGTTAACTGTTTTCATTGTTTGTAGGTGGGGCTTCTTCACCTCTAGCAAAGGACATTTTCTTTGCCTTTCCTTATAATGGAATAAAAAACTCTGAAGATTCAATAAATAGAAGCACTGTTTTCCCTTATGTGAGAAGTTTGCATCTCTGTAGCTATGCAAACTTGGTAACAATCAAAGTTATCCTCTGGGAACTTCTACAGAAGTATGAATCCTTTGTATATTAGTGGTAGTATCTTCCTATTATGAATTCAATTATGTTACTCCCAACTACCTCAAAAGTTAGAGATTGCACAACTGAATCCATAGTAAGATGTCCTGGGGAAGAGAATTTAGATTCAGAGTCCTACTGAGCTTCTACAGGCTATAAAAATAGGCAAATTTTTACCATTTCTATAAATCAGTGGATAGGTTCTGGGGTTTTCTTGATACTGGGGATCTAAAGCTGAAGAGCAGGTGAGGTTTAGGACAAAGCTCATGTTAAGACAAACAGAAAAAAATATTTCACATGGTAGACAGTGGGGAGTTACACACAGAGGATTAAAATTGTAAATGAAGTATTGAGTTGAGTTAATGGGAAAAGCTGGAAATGAGGCAGTGATACTCGAAAACTGTCATAATGGCAGCATCAAGTAACCTCCACAGGGATGGATCAGAAGGCATTTGGTGTCACTGATTGTCAGAAATAGGGTCAGAGAGTCGAGCTACCTGTATGGCTTCCACAATCAGCTACGTCTGGTTCTGACTTCCTTTTCACTTAATTTGGCTTAAAGATGACCTCTCTGTCAACCATCTGCTCCTTCACATGGTTTGAGTCACCTGAACTCACTTTGAGTTCAGAGATGATTAAAGGTGGCAAAGCACTGAATGATCCTCTGATTCAATTAACATGTATTGAAAAAGATGTTTATAAAAAATGTAGTAACAAAGCAAGAGTGAAATGGTGAAGGTCCATGAGGTATCAAGCAAGAGCACCCAACTAGCTGTGTGGGCCCTGAGGAGGTTCCTGCTTATGTCCTTTCTACATCCTAAATCCATCCTATCATACATGCCTTCCTTGTTGTAATTGCACATTTCAAAGAGCACATGAAATAATTTTTGTGAAATCTCTGAAAATTGTGACTACTGATAAATATAGTGAAGCCTAAGACTCAGACAATGCTGCACACACACTTAAAATCAGTGACTCAGTAGTCTGAGGATGCAGAATTCAGAGAGTTAAAGAAGCTGGCTTGAGGCTGGGGATGTGGCTCAAGCGGCAGCATGCTCGCCTGGCATGCGCGCAGCGCTGGGTTCAATCCTCAGCACCACATACAAATAAAGATGTTGTGTACTCCGAAAACTAAAAAATAAATATTAAAAAATTCTCTCTCTCTCTCTCTCTCTCTCTCTCTCTCTCTCTCTCTCTCTCTCTCTCTCTCTCTCTCTTTAAATAAAAAAAGAAGCTGGCTCATAGGCAAGCTTACATATATGTACCTATGGTAAAAGAAATGACCAGCAGATATCTATAAACTATGGAAAAGCACACAATAACAGTAATGATCATTACCATTTGCTGAAAATGTACTGTGTATTCAGAGTTCTCATCTCATTTCACACAATGGATATGATTACTTCCATTTTATGAATGAGGTGACTGAATCTCTAAAGAAGTGAGGCAAACACTCCAAGGACCAGAAGATAGAAGAGGCTGAAGCAGGCTTGGAACCCACCAGATGACTGGAAGTTCATGTATTTAACTAATCAAATGGCCTTTCCTCTCCAATAAAAATACAAGCCATTGGAGGAGGTTTGGGTGTCACGTCTTTTAAAATGATGGTCTTCATGTTCACCCTACTGCTTTTGAACAAGAATAGGTCTCATTTCAAAACTTATCAAGAGATTTCTGAGAGGTGTGTCAGATGCCCCAGGAGAAAGTGAACGCTTCCCAGAACACAGCAGGCTTTACAGGGATCTCGGTCTTGGGATGAACTAACTATCCACTTAACCTGCCATCCACACATTGGAGGGGAGAAGAGATTTTCTCTGTCCTACTGTCTGGAAAATGGGGAGTAAAGTTGCCTCGTTAAAAGAGGGCAGGGGAGCCTTTTACTTTTCTGAAGATGCGTTAGTATGTGTGGGCTGCAGAAGCCCTGGACCATTGCCGCACAGAGAGCTGATTAAGCCTGGAAATCACCTTGCTGGGCTGCAAAACCACTTCTCTTTCCCAAGCTACTAACTTCCACGCAGGAATGGCTTCTTAACACCAGGGTTCTGATTATATAACACCCAGGGATAATCTGTCCTTGGAAAAACAGCCGCTATTCTACTGATGTTCTAGGGAGAACAGAATTAAGAGGGAGGAGAAATGCCAGCAGGTGGGTTTGTTTTCTATAACAGAAAACCCCAGAATTAACGGATATAGGGGGAAAAAACTGATTGAAACTCATTACCAGGTTTGTTAAAAGGAGATTAAACTGAACCTTCTCAAGTTCTGCAGACTTTCCTTGGTGCCCACAAACATCCAACGAATTAGTGTGGTGTTTCTAATTGACGGATATTTTGCCCTCCAGGAGGGCATTTGGGGAGGTCTGGAGACATTTTTGATCGTCACAACTGAGAAGGCGTGACTGGCATCTAGTTGGTGGAGAACAGGAATGCCGCTGGACATCGTACAATGCACAGGACAGCTCTCCATCCTATGACCACACATACCAAAGACTTATCCAGTTCACAATATCAACAGCATTGAGACCCAGGAATCCTGTAGGTGCAAAGAAAGTTCTTAGGATAGAATCCAGTACATAGCTGCTTTCTGAAAGTGTCAGCTAGTCCTTTTGTAACTAAAGAATGAGCACAATACACAACTATTGTGATGAGGACACTGCTCCTGTTGCTGCTGCCACGCAGCTAACCACTTTTCAGTTGTCCCAGAAACTCCATGTGGCGGTAACTTTTGTTTCCAGAGAAAGACTCCTACAAGGTCCCTGACTCTTGTGTCATTAACTGCTGGGTCAGAATCGAGTGTTAGTTTATCTGACTGGTGATATGTGCATTTCAGAGGATACCTGGGCCACCAGGCATGATGAAAGACAGAGTACCTTCCCTTTTCATCTTCTGTAATGGGAGGTGGGACCTATTTCCCATCAAGCTTCATAACATGTGGACTCCCCAAACACAGGACTAAATTCAGTTATCTAAAATAATAACAAATTCCCACTTCACTGAGATATTGCAGCCTAGGATCTAGATATTGATAGACATTTATTATCATGGAAATTACTGAGAGAAAGGAAAGAGTTATTTTCCTATGCTGTGCTCAGACATCAGGGAGTTTATTCCGAGGAGTATAACTAGGAGAGAGAGAAATCTCTATTCTTCTTTTGTTCTTTTCATTCCACTGAAATTATTAGTACTAAATATATTTTTAACATTCTAATCATCAAAGGCTACTTCCAGTCTAGTAAATTTTCTTCAGTATTTGACACCTTTGACTCTTCCTGTTGTTTAAAATTCTTCTCTCTTGATTTCTATGACACTCTTATTGACCTCGGTGGCTGGAATTTTTTCTGCCTGCCTCTTAAATCCTAAAATCATCTATGGTTTAATCTATGGGTTTATTCTGCACATTCTAGAGATGATTTTGTCTATGTCCGTGGATTATATGACCAGTCAAGACTAAAGGGTCCTTCCATTAAAGGTCTTGCAGCTTAGCTTATCTACACCCCCCCAACCCAATAATAACCCATATAGCCAACTGCCTTTTGGTTGCTCTAATTCATCTTAAAGTCAACCCATGTAGAATGAATACCTATATTTATTTTTCTCCCCTACCCACTTATTTTCTACCACATTTAGTGGTATTTATTTCCTAAAATATATAAGAGAAGTGTGAAATATTTTAGAGTTCCCCTTTTCCCTTAAACCCATATTCAAACAGCAACTGATCCTTTGGCCTTAGCTCTTTAATATATCTCTTCCTCCTCTCCAATTCAAATTCTTTGTCCACGTGTCTTGTCATTCACCATAGATAGTAAGTTCCTTGAGATCCTATTCAATTTTATATTCATGGGACTGAGAACAAAGACCACCTGGGTCAACATGACCTAACTCTAAAGATAAAACTATAAATCAATAAGTCATTTTGCTGCTTGTTTCAGGAAATCATTGCAAGCCAATTTAAGCCAGACAACTGGTTTGCTCATCTGGATACACAGTTTCTTTTATTTAACAATATCCTCACTTGAGCAAACATCAAATTGATTGAACAACTGTTTTCTCAACACGGATATGATATCTATATGTTCACCATTCTTAAACTATTGTGTCAGTAATTTTGCCCAATCCCACCTTGAAAGACTCACTTTAAACCATCTGAGTCCAGTCCCCCCCAAGCCCTATAAACGTCCTTCCCTAACTTCATTTTTTTTTTGTGTGCTATTGAGAAGGCTGTCTCCATGTGGTTTTCTCCTGTTGTAGTATATTTAATAAATTCCATTTTGTCTCGTCAACAATGGATGGATTGTTATCCTATGATGGATATTGTTAAGGAGTCAATAATCAACAGGTCCAAATTCAGTCCTTAACACATAATCAAAGCTCAATAAAGTTCTACTTTTGCTGTTGCTTTTATTTCATTAAAGAACTAAGTAGGAACTTGGGTGGAGTATCATATAAAAGGAATGTGGAGAAGAGGAAACAGGGGAATAATAGCCAAAGGGTGAAGTTTTGGTTATACAAAATAACCAAGACTCAGAGATCTACTGTACAGCATAGTTTCTGTAGTTAATAATACTGTTTTGTATATTAAAATTTGCTAATAAAGTAAATCTTTTGTTAAGTGTTCTTGCCTCAATAAAAAAACAAAATCAGTGGGAGGAAACTTGCCTTCAATAGGTATATGTGTATATATTTGCAATAGATATATGTAAGGGATAGATTTGGGGATGATTTGGTGGGATACATTTATTTCCAAACTCATCAAGTTTTATACCACAGTCACGTACAGCTTTTTGTATGTCAAAAATAAAAATAAAACATTTTGAATTTGGAAAAAAATGTGGAGAGATCTGTGCTGCTTCTCATCTTTATAAGAATTAGAAGATTTTGGGATAAATTAATATACACTTAAGGTTGACTATGCTAGATGTTTAAACATGGGGAACACCCTTATGTTTGAAAATAGTGAATGAACCAATAAACTTTATTGTATGAGCTAATAATCTTTCCAGAGCTTAAGAAAAAGCAGATGAGTAAATTTTACTTTGTTGATCCTAGATATTCTGAAAGGAATTGTCATGAGACCCTAAATCTCTGAATTCACAAGTACTAACAGGCCTCACTATCAACCAAGGAGTCTTTGATAAGGTCAGAAATCATGGACAAAGCAAATCCCCACTAAATTACAAATGCTAAGTTGATGAGCAATCTACTTGGCTAACTTACCAGCTAACATATTTCCCTCCCAAGCCTACTCCTACAGAGATTCAAAACAGCATCATAATCCAAATCCATGCCTCTGCAAAAGTACAAATACTCTGTTATAAACTTCTAACACACAGTAACTGTTGAAACCCAAATATTAAATCTAGGAATGCAAAGTCCTTCTGTAAGTAGGTCGTATTCTTAGTTATTCAATGACTCATTGGTAAACTTTCTCATATGAGATTCTGAACTTAAAAGCTGTGTTTTCAGGTTGACAGTGGGCATGGTGTTGAATAAAGAAGGTGTTTAATTTAAACATTTACTGAAGACATAATAAATTAATCTCACTTGGGAAAGTGAAATGCATAGGTCAATTGCTTCCAGTCATATGAGAAGTCAATAGTGCTATGTGACAGTGGTGACCATATGGGCTTTCTTAGGAAAGTTCCATTTATACCTGTTTTCCCAGCATTCAGTTTAACTTAGAATATGTCCAGATAAAAGGTACCTGAACATGGCTGGTAAATTATAAGGTTACCCTGTAACTTTGATCTTCTACCTCTACATTTGAAACTTATTAACTGGATATTTTTATTTTCATTTGGAACATGTTTTTCCTGCAGTTTATAAAAAGTAGTTTGCAGGCTGATATGTTTCTCTTGGAATTGGAAAGCAAAGAAAGCTAACTCATACTGTGAGGTGTTTTCTCCAACTTAATCCTGTGGGTACTTTGCCCCACAATTCAGAGAATGTGAACTTACACCCATGAGCTGTTAGAGATCATTCAAATTAAATATTTTAAATAGAAAACACTTTTCCTATACTTTCCAATCTTCTGTACAAATATTAAAATAAATTATCTTCCCTTAGTCTCTAAAAAGCTCAAAGAATATAGTTGATCCTCAATCATAAGAATCATAGAGTTCAAAGAGATAGCCAATACATGAGGTCAACCAGTCAGTGTTTGGAGATACATATATTATCCTCTCTGGAGTGTCACAAAGAATGGGCATAAAATTATCTGATAGATTTCTCAATGAAGAGCTTGAATTTATCAACATTTTTTATTCTTACATGAAAGGCTTTCTGTGTACCTCCAGTTTAAGCTGAGGCTCTGGATTTGCCTACATGGGCCAATAGGAAGAAAATAGTTATTTATTCAAACGTTCAGTGACTATTTTGATTTGCTATTTAAAAAAAAAACATGGTAGTTTCCAGTGACACTGAGATGGATAAAACAGAGTATCAGTTTTTAAGCATCTTTTGGCATACAAAGCTAAGGTTTTAATCTCAAAGAGAAGTAAATGAAAGGAAATAACATTTCAGAACTGTACAATCCTGAAAGGATTCATGTTCATAAGTTTTTAGATGGTCCTGTTGATCCTCCAAAAAAAAAACCTATGAAAGGCAAAATTATTTTTTTCTGGGAGGGTTCTTTTCATTTCATAGAAGTAAAGATCATTAACTTGGGAAAATATTGTAGCTTAGGAATCATTGTCAATTGCTTTTTTGCTGCAGAAGGGGGAAAAAACAACCTTTTGTTTTGTTTTGTTTAAAGAAGTAGAACATTGAGTAATTCTTGAAATAGAAAATAGCTTTTTGCTATCATGTAGTGCAACTACGGCCTTTAGCAAAGATAATATCCATCAAGCCAGATGATGAGTAAAGCTCTTCAATGTGGTAACTCCAAAATGCAATTGGTCACCTACTCCAGTGCATACAAGTTTTCAAAGTGAGTAAATATTTCTTAGGGACAAATATGTAAAATCTTCTCCCTTATGAAAATACAAGGCCTACCTAATTTTCTTGTTCTTGACCCAGTAAAGATGAAGACAACCTTTCTGCATTCCTAGAAAGAATGTTAGAGGCTTCCATTAACTAAACCACTGGCACATTTGTTGAGGTTCATAAGAAATTAAATTAATATCTTAGGAAATAACTGTATGCAAGAAACAGAAAAGCAATTCTAGGCTATATAAAGGACAAGTGAGAATATGAATATATGAATAATATATATATATATATATATATATATATATATGGACAAGGTCCAGGCAGAAACATTTAATGTGGGGAGGATGTCAGGACAAGGGTCTGGGAGAGAGTATAGTGCATCTTGAGGCACAGTGGAAAGTTGGGCAGAAAGGAAAGGTAGCAGAGGTGGGGAAAGAGCAGGGCTGATTCATAGAGGGATGAATTTTAGGGTAGAACTTTATTCCCAATGCCAGGGATCCACATCCTACCTATGCATATTTGTTAAGTAATAATGATAAATATTATCCATTCTTATTAATGAAGCTTATGTTAAAATATAAATACATGTGAGATCAAAAGAACAACACTTCTTCCCAGCCACTGTTGCTGTGGTAGCCTGCTTGATTCCAGACTTAGTCTAGGCATTTTACAATGTGTATTTTTTCAACCAGGCACAGTGGTGCACACTAGTAATGTGAGTGATTCAGGAGACCTAGGCAAGAGGTTGCCTCATTCAAGGCCAGCCTGAGCAACTGAGAGAGACCCTGTCTCAAAATAAAAAATAAAACGGGCTGGAAGTGTAACTCATTGCTAGAGCACTTGCCTAGCATGATGACTTGGGTTCAACTCCCCATATTGCAAAAATAAATAATTAAAAATTAAAAGGCATATTTTTAGCTCAGTTTCAACTTGATTGTGCACTTTTCAATTCAGTATTGCATTATGAGTCTTTTCCATGTGAATTATGCATCTATTTTATTTCATCAAGTGCATCTGCTATATTTTTTATACCTCCTATCTAATTTCACCTTTGAATAACCTCTCATTTATTATTATTACAAGCCATTTGCTACTAACATCTTTGTATATAACACAACTTTTCTGACATGGAGTCACTGAGAGGGGACTGTGGTAGCGTAGACAAAACATAGGATTTGGAATTAATTAGATCTGGTTTTGATTTTTCAGATTTCTTGCTTTAGTTTGTGATCTTAAGGAATGTAGCTGGCTTCTTTTGAGCTTTGGTTTCCTAAAATATAAAATGAGCATCACTATGGTTACTTTGTAGAAATATTTTGAGAGTGAGATTTAATAATGGAGAAATGCTTAGAACAGTACCTGGCTTATAATGGATGCTCAATAAATAATGGTTATTACTGTTATTATTGTTATTCATATTAGATATTAGAATGTAACATCAATATTCACGTTGATATTATGTGGCCCTTCTTAGGGACAAAGGAGAATGATGGGCAAAAACCATCTCTGGTGAGTGGAGAGATTCCATAAGGAAAAATGAGAAATAAACTCAAAGAGTAATTTGTAGCCTGATTTAGGCAGGGTTGAGTATTATTTCAATTGTGCCTCTGAGTCTCTGGATAACCAGGAACTGTTCATAATTCTAGAGCAAAAGAGTGTTTTAATGAAAGTGATCTAAGAAAATGAACCATTAGTCTTGTTTTTTTCCCTTGGGTAATCAATCCCAACATTATTATTGTTTCCCTATCAGACTTTCACTTCCACATTAATCCTTTGGTTCTTCCTGTAGATTTCCACTTATGTAGATATAGCTTCTATTTAAGTCTGTGAGCTGAATCCTTCTCCACTTCGTCCCTACACAAACATAGGTAACCCCTAGTTAGGCACGGAAAATAAAATTTTAAAATCACCTAACTACACATCAGATAAACAAACAAACAATCAAACACCCTCCCCTACCCCCTACAGAAAAAAAAAAAGGAGAGAACTCTATACTTGAACCCAATTCCAAATCTTTTTAGAGTAAAATAAGTGAGTCTTGAAAAGAGACTGCACACAATACAGAAAATACTTTAAAATATATGTGTATTCATGTAAATTCTTTAAAGATTTATTCTCTCAATTTCCAATCAGAAGAACTCATGAAGGTGGAGCTGGTGGACTAGGCAAGTTTAGAGTTGATGGAAGACAGATGGACTTGTCATAGTACCTAAGCTTTACACAGCCTCACTTACTGCTCATTCCTGGACCAAGAGACAGCTGACCTAGTGGCTCATGATGAACCATTTAGATATTTAAAAAAATCACAGTTTCTGCTTCTTAGGTGAAATGAATCAATTTTTAAGCCTTATTTATATAAAGTTATTAACTTGGTTCTTTTAAGGTGAAAAAAATTAGCAAAAACTAAAAACCTAAGCAAATGCAAAAAAAAAAAAAAAAGCCACTGAGACATGTTGTCTTTGTTTTTTTTAAAAAAAAAGTTACAGAAGGTACATGACCTTATTCTGATTTTGGTACCTTTACTGAAATTTATAAATATTGATATTCCTTGTTTGGGATTGGAATTATTTTGTTTTTTCCTTCCTAGGAATGAGTGGCAAGTGTGAACAATATTTGTTTGTTGGTTTTTGTAATTCTCTTAATGAAGGCTTTAAATGGCCTTGCCTTCTCTATATCAATTTGCTTCTCCACAAATATGTCACAGATGTCATTGAAGTAATTAAAACAATCTGAGCTTAAGAAATTATCATCTAGAACTTGTGTAAAATACCTTTCTTATAAAAACACATCCTTATTCATTTTCCTAAAATTGAAATAGAACTACATTATTTCCTTCTTAAAAGCATTTCCATTAAAGGTGTGTCCTAAAACTTTAGATGTGTTTTTTTTTTGTGCCCTCTAATTTATTCTGTCACCTATTATTAACTATTTACAAATACACATACTAAGGGAACTTCCATTTAAAGCAACCATTGATCAATTTCTTTATAACGTTCTTCTTTAATGAAGCGAAAGGAGTGAGGTAAAAGATACCTGGATACCATACTGGCTGTAGAAGCAAAGTGAGGACAGTGAGCAGGGGTTGGCAGTTGGAATTTGATGTTTGAAAAGAGTCATAACTAGGGGATATGTCAACACTTCATTCCAGTGTGCTTCAGCTTTTTAAAAATTATTACCTCCTAAAGCAAATTATTGCCTCCTTAGTCTTTTTCCCTCCTGATTGCTGCCCCTCTATAGAAATCTAACACTACAGAAATATCATATATTTCTTTTTGTACATCTGTGCATAAAAAGAATAAGATTTTTTTAAATCCTGTCCTGTGTTTGCTTCTATGAGGTTTGTTTTGTTCCCAATGAAATACATGCTCCATGTGAACTTGTGTTTAAGACACAGATTGTGCAAATGATAAGGTGGAAGAGGAATCTTCTATATCATAAAGGACTGCAAGAGTCAGCCTGTGGCTGTTTGAATAGATAACATCAGAGACAACATCCTTTTAGGGAAGGCTATACAGAGAATGAGACTCCCAGTGTTCTTTCAGGAAGAGCTGCCAGGTGCTGTATCTACAGTGCAAAGTTGGAATTGAGTTGGTCTATTGAGTACCCAGAAGGTGGTTTTCCCATTGCATCTGCAATTTGAATTGTGTCCTACCAAAAAGATATTCTGGAGTCCTGATTCCCAGTATTTCAAAATGTGATATTTTTAGAAATAGGATCCTTAGAGATGTTCAAATTAAAGTAAGGTCACTAGGGTGGGTCCTGATCTAATATAGATGGTGCCTCTACAAAAAGGGGAACGTTAGACACTGTTAATCTACTAAGGGTGTCATAAAGTAATAACATAACCCAGGTGTAGTAAATAATAGAGATCTATTTTGTTACAGTTCTGGAGGCTGCAAGTTCAAGATCAAGTTACCACTGGAGTTGGTGTCCATTGAGGCCTTTCTTCCTGATTGTAGATGGCCAATGGCTTGTTGTGTTCTCACATATGATCTCATTTTACCTCATTTACCTCATTATAGGCCCATCTCCAAACATAGCTGTCCTGGGATGAAGGCTTCAACATGAAAGTTTTGGAGGCACGATATTCAGACGTTATGAAGTGACCCAAGAAGAAGATGGCCACCCATAAGCCAAAGAGAAAGGCCTGGAAACTTCCTTTCTTCCAGACCCATTAGAGGGAACCAATGCTGCCAACACCTCGATTTCAGACCTCTAGCCTCCAGAACTGAGACAAGAAGTTTCTGTGGTTTAAGTCACCTGGTTTGTGGTACTTCATTATGGCAGCCCTAGCAAACTAGCACCGTGGTCATCTCTTAAAGTAGAGGCAGTCTGTGCTAGCTCTAGGTCATTAGCCTGAGATGCCTGAGTCCTAGATCAAAGAAGCAAAAGAAGAGGGAGGAGAGCCAAGGCATTCTGAAACAAAATTTGAACCCATATATCAGAGTGATATCTGCTCCTTTACTCTGGTATAGGCAAAACTCCCTGCTGGCACTGCTATTCCTAAAACTTGCTCTCCATTGTCCTGGGCAATTGCTCTCTGCAGAAGAGAATACTGGAAGCTTAACCTGAAAATCCAGATGGGGATTATATCACCAAGAAGGAGAAGAAAGGATGGTCTAATGGATGAGGATGCAGAAATACAGAGGAATAGGAGATTAAGGTTGATTTAAGGAAGCTAATAAAGATACAGTCATTTGGAATGGAAGACCAAGTAAGGTCTTGAAAAGAAATGACTTACCTAAAAGGTATGGTCATGGGAGGAAAATATATTTATAGAAAATGATCAGAGAATATAGGGATATCATGGGGAAGACCAATCAGAATCAGGAAAATTCGAGAACAGCAAGTGAAATGCGTTAAGTATTCCCAGTAAAGATTATTTTTCCCTTTCAAGGGGAAAAGTTTCCAGCTGCTGCAAAAGCCAAGTAAACTGAATTTTTGGTCTTTCTTGAGCAAATTCTGTTCTGTTCTGCTTTAGCACATTTTTTTGACTAAGACACAACCTCTGTAATATTAAATCTTGGAGCCAGAATTGACTGATATCATGATACAATGGAAATAACAGAATCTGACATACACGACATGAGTTTAAAGATTTGAAAAGGAATTAAAAGTGACTTTTACCCATATTAATATAATTTATTTTTATAGTGATCTTTAGAGGTCTCTTAATTCCATTTTCCTATGCCTGATATAATTTTTTCTCTCTCTTTCTTACTCTCTCTCTCTTTCACAGACACACATCCTGGTTTTTGTCTCCACCTGATTCTACTATTGAATAGCAGATTTTTAGCCCTCTATTTCAACATGTTGGATTTTCAGCAAAGTAGCTTTCTTAAAAAGAAATTTAATGGTGGTGGTTGTATTATGATACAATAGAAGTTGTTTACTTTTGCTAAAGCAAAGGAGAAAAATGGAGTGAAATCAACCATGATTTTTTTTTCATGCTAGCTTTTCCTATTTAGAAGATTGTTACTGATGACATGGCAGAAAACATATTGCTATATTAACAGGGTCACTCAGTCACAAAATCCTATTAATGTGGAAAATGACAGAATCTAGCCGTGTGGTGACAAATAAGGCAAGTTCTCACCTTTTATTCTTAAGACTTCTTGTTCAAATTTTCATGGACGGCAGAGAAGTTGAGCACAGATTCAAGTGAGATGCGTGTCTCTGAAAAAGTTCATATATCAGCAGTATTGACACTTTACTAATTTTACTCTTTTTAAATTTTTTTTTAAATGGTGGCAGCAAACTAAATCAGGGAATATGTTTCAAATTTATGCTTATATATAAAAGAGTTATCTACAGAAGTATAAAGGAACCTGCTGAGTAGAAAATTTCAAAATCAACATATACATTCATAACATCGCTGACATATTAACTTTTTTTTAAGAACGAAAGGCACAAAATAGTCATTTGCATTTTGAACGATAGTAAAGGCATTGCAGATTTAGTTGTCAATTTAATGAAGCCTCAAATATTGATTTTAGAGGAACAGTAAAGTAGAAAATAAAAATAAAGAGGATCATTATAATGGTATCCCAGAGGGAATCACCATGGTCACTTCAGTCAATGATAAACTGACTTTAGTGGTGTGGATTAGGCAAATAAAAATAAAGATTGCCTTGATTTAGCTTAAGCAGGAAAAGAAATCTTGGAAGTTTATGGCTTCATAAATTGTTCTGAATGTTTAACATTCCGTGAAGAAGAAGCAAACAATGAAGATACTTCATTCAAGAATATATACCAATATACTCAGGCAAAAGACTTGTCATTCAGATTTAGCATCTTGTTATCCCTGTTTGCACTGCTAAAAGGCCTTTGACTATTTCCAAAGCATTTTTATGCAGACATGATGAACCATTTTGCTTCTTTTGAACACCTGAAAGACTGATCTGTCTTGATGGTGTTGTAACTACCGAAAGGTTGTACATGAGGTTATTTATTTTAGTACTTTATGACCTTTTGTTGAATATAGATAAATTACGCACACTTCAGAACAAACTATTCTTGCATGTGATGATAACTGAACTGTTTGGATCCCCCAAATACTTTCATGTCTCATTGGAAAACATTAGGAAAATTAAAAGGAAATGGTTTATTTACTATAAGGTTGATAAAGCAGAATCATAAAAAAATTATAGATTTATTTCCCAGTCTGTAGGGCACCATACATACATTACATAGTTTAAAACTATAATTATACTGCTTTTTCTCCATATTGTATTGGAATTTCTGGAATGAGAACAAAAGGGATGGTATTAGAGTTTGCTTATATACTCATTCCTGCTTTTCTGAATTTAAAAGGTTTATTATTATATCTTCTCAACAGAATGCTTATTATTAGTTCTATCTAGAATATCCTTACCATGTCATTCAACTTCTCTGGAGATCACTTTTCCTAGAGATCTACTGACACTATACTTATATGACCCATGCTACCTTTCCCACACCCTGGCCCGCAATGACTCACTCTATGATGTCTTAGGCCACTTATTTGGCCTTATTATAGTCCTTGTTTTCTTTCTTTTCTGAGGTACATACTGTATAGTTTTAGCCTAAGACTCTCAAGATCAAGAATTTCAATTTATATATGCTCTTTAACACATATGAAGCAATACGTAGTATACTAAGTACTGTAATATAACATAGTATAATATATAATAGTATAATATACTACACATATGTAGTATACTAAATAGACTACACACTGTTCTCTTAGCAAATGACAATCATGCTTCAATATTTGCTTTGGTTACTGTGGATCCCCCAATTCAATTTATGTTTTATATTTGTAAACATATATAGCCTCTCTTGCCTCTCAAGAGCCATCCACATTTTTTCCTGAACCTGAAACCTACTATTAACATATTTCTTAACCCACTATTAACATATTTCTAATTTTATTATTTTTGTTCAAAATGATAGGTGAAGCAATAAACAAATGTTAATATAAGTTCATCATTGGTTTGATTAAAAAAAAGTCTCTTCTGACCATTGTGATATATGTTTTGGAACTTGGTTCCCATTTGTAATAAATTTGATCAATCAAGAGAAAAGTCCAGATTAAGAAATAATATTATATGTATAAGAACATGGTTTCAGTGAATGGATTCAGTCTAAAGAACAGAAGGATGGCTTCATGGTAACATAAAAAATGGGCTCTGAATAAGAGTGGACTTTGGCTAGTTAAATTTTGAGGAAGACAATTTATAAAATAGAATTAGCAAAAAGCAAGAAAAAAATGGAAAGAACATATTTAAGTTTAAATACATTAGACCATCTCTAAAGAGCTGAGACTAAATAGGATTAGTTGAAATAGATGATGTTAGCTATATAAGTAAAAGTACATCAAATAAACCATTAATTAAGTAGACAGAAAATATGTAAAATTGATAAATAAATTCAAGAACTGATCCTTTGAGAGCAATACTGTAGATAAAATTGTCACAAAGATAATTGGGAAAAAAGGAGAGAAATAAAAAATAATATTAGAAATGAGAAAGTTGATAAAAATTCACAGATACAAAAGAGCTTATTTCAATAAAAACAAGATACCATCTGCTCAACCAAAAAATAAATCAAATTATAAAGTTGAAATAATTAAATGGGGACATATAAGTGCAGGAATAAACTTACAGGCTAATGAAACTGGGAAAAATATCCAGAAGGAAACCTTGATGCACACATAAATTTAATACTTTATAAAGATGGTGCTTCAAATCAGTTAGAAATAGAAAGATTTTTCAATAACTTGTGTCAGGAAACTGGCTGATCAGTTAGAAAAATATAGATTGTTTCCTCACACCATGTGGGGAAAAAAGTAAAACTTTTAAAAATATATAAAATTGCTAAAAAGAAATATAAATATTTGTACATTGTTAGTATTCGAAAACATCATTTTGAAAATGACCCAACTTCTACAATAAGCTGGTAAGAATTATTATTAAAACAAACAAGCAGACAAAAGCAATGAAGTCTATTTAGAAAACAACAGAACAAAAATTGTTCTGTTTAGATGGTTGAGTAGGTAAACACCATTCATAGCTTCTACTTTTTTGTTGCTAAAAATCTAAAATTATGTGACAGTGATATGGAACATAGACACACATACACACATTTTTTTTCTTTCAGAAAAAAATACATTTTAGGAAATAGAGGTATATGAGTTATGTTTCTAATTATGTATGTGCCCATGCATAAGTACATAGGTATCCCTAAGTGGTTTTAGTTACAAACAGAAAGAGACTCTAGCATAAATAGAAGAGGAAAATTTGAAAGCATATTGGATGGGTCACAGAATCCCCAGGAAGAGTGCAAAAGGAAAAGTCAGGGATCAAGGCAGGCAAAGTGGTATAAGCCACTGTCAAATCATACTATGGTGGTCTTTGCTGCCACCACTGCCTTTGGAAATGTTCCCACTGCCATAGCTAGAAACAATTGTCGTCTCTTCTTTGTGCCATATTTGATTGGCGACTCATGCATTTTGGATCCTTCTACTGACTTCCAGGAGAGAGAGAGAGAGGGAAAATACTTATCTGGTTTCAACTCCTGTAGTGAGAGGCAACCATGACACAACTTATCCTTCACAAAAGGGAACAAGCATATATTTGCAGATTTGCAGGTGTGTGTGGGTGTATGTCTCCTGAGATAGCATCTGATATGATTTTGCTATGAATAAAGTGATGCTGTCGGTGACTTTCTACCTAAAATATATATTGTGTTCATGGATTCACTATACACCAGGTACTGTGTGTTGCAAGTGTGTTGCATGCAAGTGATTTTTTCCCCCCATTCAAGAGGGTGTAGTCTGGAAAAAACGATTAGCCTATGTGGAATATCTAATACTATAAAACAGCATATATCAAGTTTTACAATGATTGACACAATTGATATTTGCTTGTTTTTGAAAGGAAAGATTTAAGTGATTGGCACAGTTGAGAAGACTTCATTAGAAAAGTACCAACTTGAAATAGACTTTGAAAGATGGATAATATTTGTTACACATTGCCTATATGTCAGTGTGTTGATAAATGTGTACATATATGGTCAAGTATATGTTTACATGAGTAATTATGAATATATCCTCATCCAAGAGAGGATACAATTAATGAAATAGTTGCTTAGTAAATTGTACATAGTGCATTTCATGTGTGGGTTCAATGTTTCTCAAGCAATTCTTTGATTTTTGTAATAAGGCCTTGAGCTAAAATAATCCCAATTGTTTTGTAAACTTATCCAACAAGTATATACACAAAGAATAATATATGTGTTATTTGTACATATACCTCAATGAGTTTTAGCAAAGTGAGCACTTCTTACAAGCACCACACAAATTGAGAAACATAACATTGCACTCATCCTAGAAGCCCCTGGTGTGCCCATATGATTGTGCTATGAATAAGATGCTTTCCACAATGGTAACTGATATCTTGACATCCGTCACTGTAGTCTTACCTGAGAACTTTATATCAATAGAATCATATAGAACATACTCTTTTGTTCCAGTTTCTCTGTCAGCATTACACTTATGTTATTTATCTATGTAGTTGTATAAAACTACATTACCTTCCCCCAAGGCTATCATCCCTTGTAGAATCCATCATAATTTATTTATCCACTCCATGAAGCTTGATTTTATTGTTTATAAATTTGGGCTTCATCAATATTGCTGCTATAAGCATTCTTTTTGATAAACATGTGCAGGCCTGTTTGTTAAACATGCAGGGATGAAATTTCTAGCTCTCAAGTATGAATATATTAAGATTCAGTCCATATTGGCAAATAGTTTCAGTAGTGCTTGCTCCAATGTACATCATCTGCAACCTGTGCTTGAGAATTCTTGTTCTTCAAATCTTGCAAGTGCCTACTATTTACCAACATGTTTGTTTTTGTGTCTATAATGTACCATTCTTGGGCTTATGTTGTGATTTCTCACTGTGGTATTAATATGGATTTACTAAGACAACTAATGAATTAAGGAATAATGCCACTGGTCTAATGGACATTTGTATATCTTTTGTTTACTTTTTTTTGTTGAAATACCTGTTCAAGTCATTTTATTATTTGGTTTTCTGTTACTGATTTTTTAGTTCTTTCTATATTCCAGATGAGTCTTTATTGTTTGTATTGGTAATATTTACTTCTAATCTTTTCATGCTTAGGTGTATCTTTCTTTTGATTAACAATGGTCTTAATTTTGTTCAGGCCCAATTTGTCAATATTTCCATTTATGTTTAGTGTCTTTGTGTGTGTGTGTGTGTGTGTGTGTTCTATTTCAAACACATGGTTATCCAAGTTGACCAAACACAAGTAATTAATAAAACCATAACGTCACCAACGTACTTTAGTAGAAATTTCTCGTAAATGAAGTGACCACATTTGCTTAGGTGTCTTTGAATCTCTTTTCTGCTCCAGGGGTCACCTCATATGTTCTTGCTGGTCTAGAAAATTTCCAGCCACTCTGGATAGCAAATGATGATAATGGACTAACTTCCAAGTAAAGACAAGATCCAGGGTACTCCCAAGGACTCAGTCTCAAGATAACATCTCAGGTGTTTATAAAGTCATTATTTTTACTTCTTTTCTCTAATCAATCATAAAATATCTTTCATGTTCACACATCTTTGTTCAGTTCATTGCTATTAATAGTTCAGACCCATGTCAGTTCTTGCCCAGGTTATTAGTTTCCTACTACGTTTTTGTCTACCTTCCACACTTACACTGGAATAATCGGTTCCCTCTTTCAGTCCTTCAAATTATTCCACTTCTTCAACATAAGACACAGACTCTGGGCCAGAGCAATTAGACAGACGAAAGAAATTAAAGGCATAAAAATAGGAAAAGAAGAACTTAAATTATCACTATTTGCAGACAATATGATTCTATACCAAGAAGACCCAAAAGGGTCTACAAAAAAACTACTACTACAACTAATAAATGAATTCAGCGAAGTGGCAGGATATAAAATCAACACGCATAAATCAAAGGCATTTCTGTATATCAGCGACAAAACTTCTGAAACGGAAATGGGGAAAAACACCCCATTCACAATATCCTCAAATAAAATAAAATAAAATACTTGGGAATCAACCTAACAAAAGAGGTGAAAGATTTATACAATGAAAACTACAGAACCCTAAAGAGAGAAATAAAAGAAGATCTTAGAAGATGGAAAAATATAACCTGTTCATGGATAGGCAGAACTAACATCATCAAAATGGTGCTATTACCAAAAGTTCTCTATAGGTTTAATGTGCCAATCAAAATCCCAACGGCATTTCTGTAGAAATAGATAAAGCAATCATGAAATTCATATGGAAAAATAAAAGACCCAGAATAGCAAAAGCAACTCTAAGCAGGAAGTGTGAATCAGGCGGTATAGCGATACCAGATTTCAAACTATATTACAGAGCAATAGTAACAAAAACAGCATGGTACTGGTACCAAAACAGGCGGGTGGACCAAGAATAGAGTACACAGAGAATAGAGGACACAGAGACTAATCCACAAAGTTACAACTATCTTATATTTGATAAAGGGGCTAAAAGCATGCAATGGAGGAAGGATAGCATCTTCAACAAATGGTACTGGGAAAACTGGAAATCCATATGCAACAAAATGAAACTGAATCCTCTCCTCTCGCCATGCACAAAAGTTAACTCAAAATGGATCAAGGAGCTTGATATCAAATCAGAGACTCTGCATCTGATAGAAGAAAAAGTTGGCTCTGATCTACATAATTGTGGGGTCGGGCTCCAAATTCCTTAATAGGACACCCGTAACACAAGAGTTAAAACAAGAATCAACAAATGGGACTTACTCAAACTAAAAAGTTTTTTCTCATCAAGAGAAACAATAAGAGAGGTAAATAGGGAGCCTACATCATGGGAACAAATTTTTACCCCTCACACTTCAGATAGAGCCCTAATATCCAGAATATACAAATAACTCAAAAAATTAAACAATAAGATAACAAATAACCCAATCAACAAATGGGCCAAGGACCTGAACAGACACTTCTCAGAGGAGGATATACAATCAATCAACAAGTACATGAAAAAATGTTCACCATCTCTAGCAGTCAGAGAAACGCAAATCAAAACCACCCTAAGATACCATCTCACTCCAGTAAGATTGGCAGCCATTCTGAAATCAAACAACAACAAGTGCTGGCAAGGATGTGGAGAAAAGGGTACTCTTATACATTGCTGGTGGGACTGCAAATTGGTGTGGCCAATTTGGAAAGCAGTATGGAGATTCCTGGGAAAGCTGGGAATGGAACCACCATTTAACCCAGCTATTGCCCTTCTCGGACTATTCCCTGAAGACCTTAAAAGAGCTACAGGGATACTGCCACATCGATGTTCATAGCAGCACAATTCACAATAGCTAGACTGTGGAACCAACCCAGATACCCTTCAATAGATGAATGGATTAAAAAAATGTGGCATTTATACACCATGAAGTATTACATAGCACTAAAAAATGACAAAATCATGGAATTTGCAGGGAAATGGATGGCACTAGAGCAGATTATGCTAAGTGAAGCTAGCCAATCCCTAAAAAATAAATGCCAAATGTCTTCTTTGATATAATGAGAGCAACTAAGAACAGAGCAGGGAGGAAGAGCAGGAGGAAAAGATTAACATTAAACAGAGACATGAGGTAGGAGGGAAAGGGAGAGAAAAGGGAAATTGCATGGAAATGGAGGGAGACCCTCATTGTTATACAAAATTACATATAAGAGGTTGTGAGGGGAATGGGAAAATAAACAAGGAGAGAAATGAATTACAGTAGATGGGGTAGAGAGAGAAGATGGGAGGGGAGGGGAGGGGGGATAGTAGAGGATAGGAAAGGTAGCAGAATACAACAGTTACTAATATGGCATTATGTAAAAATGTGGATTGGTAACCGATGTGCTTCTGCAATCTGTATTTGGGGTAAAATTGGGAGTTCATAACCCACTTGAATCTAATGTATAAAATATGATATGTCAAGAGCTTTGTAATGTTTTGAACAACCAATAAAAAAATTTAAAAAAAAGATACAGCCTCTGCATATGAGAAGCATGGACATTGCTTACATTACTATTTTCTTACTTTAATCCTTCTTACGTAAACCTTCCTATGGTCAGTAATAGCGGCCTAAGCTCAAGGTTTAGTCCACCAACCTGCACCTCACCCTTCTGTTTCTGTTGTGAGGAAACTGCTAACCAGCTCTAATTCATTCTATCTAGAATTCCCACCTCAAAGTATCAATTCAGTATGAAGCTTTTTCCCTTTCCTTTTTAACAAAAGTTAATCATTCATTTTTATTTACTGGCTGTGAACTGATATTATCTCTACTGCATCTTCATATTCATCTTCATATACCTAAAGATTAGGTACTTAAAAATTTGAATTGAATCAAAATGATGAATTTAGAACTTCTCCCAACAGTACTTACTCCTTTTCACAAAAACAAACATACAAACAAAAAGTAAAGGGATTTAAATCATTAAATATTGAATCTCCAGTTGTAGTACAAGAATGTTGAATATTAAGCTTCAAAATTTAGAAAATAAAGGAATAACAAAAGAATATCTCTTTAAAAATACTTATTAAACATTTTTACAAAACTTTCAAAGGAAGCACACTGAACCTTCACAGGCCTATCACCCAGGTACAACAATTATCAAGATCTTCTAACATGTACTTCACATAACTCTTTACATTTCTTTCTCTTTGTTGAAGTATCTTAAGGCAAATCAAAGTCCATTTCACTTTTACATATACCAGAATAAATTTTTTTAAATAGACTTTTTTTTTTCACAATACTCTACTGTCCTTATCCTGCATGGCCAAGTAAAGAGTTCTTTTGGTGTAATTTAATATCCAGTCTATAATCAAATTTCCATGATAATCTCAAAAAATGACTTTTATGACTGAATCAAGAAACAACAAGTTCTACTCAAAGCATTTGTTCTTTTTGTATCTTATGTCTTTTAAAATTCTTTTGGTAACTGATCCTCCTGCCTTTATTTCCCTCATGCTATTGAATTTATTAAAAAATTAGGCTAATGATATTCCACGTTCTGGATTTGTTTCTTTGCTTCTTTACAATGTCATGTAAATAACTTCCACTTATCCACTATAAGAGAATGTTAGCTATGGATCTTAATTGGATTTAGTTTCAAGTTTTGTTTGTTTGTTTTGGAAGAGTTCTTTACAGGTAATGTTGTGTGTCATTCTTCATCTGGTCTCCCAAGACCACAAGGACTACTTTTTATACCTTTAGTGATACCTGGACTAATTAGTGGAGACAGGTACAGGCAATCTAATCCTATCATAATTCAATACCTCATATCATTTCATTGGATGCTTTCATTAATTTATTATCATTATCTGAATCTGTTATTTATCTCATTAGGAATTGTAAAACAATTCTTCTCACTTTATGGTATCGTTCCACGTTTCTAGATGGAATTCTTCAGCAAAAAAGAACTTTCCCTTATCAACTAGAGGTATTTGTTAATCTTGAAATATAGTGAGCACACATCAGGCTGGATAATGCCCTTCTTTTTTTATGGCTAGTGTTCAGAGCTGTTGCCTTAGTACTTCCAATCACATCCTAGGAGGTGTTTTTTCCTTTCTCTTTATGAGTTCCATCTCAAACTCATATTTTTATATATTGAATGCTTTTAATCAGTCACATGCATCAGATTTTGATGTTCCAATTCTTCTCCTTTTGACCAAGGGGGGGCCTTCTCGTTTATCTCATCTTTTTCTCATGTAGCCCATTAGTCTTGAAGACTTCCTTACTTTCTGGCGCTGGATATCTCAGTATAATCTTGCATATTTCAGCCATTTCTCCAAGAAGCTCTGAGTGTCAACTTACTTATTGTTAATGTACTGCTATTGATGCTGGGCTTCTTCAGTGGATAAACTAGAAAATGCACAGTTATGGAAACAAGACAAAATAATGAAAGTCCATAGTGCTATTTCTAATTCGCCTGTAATATGATAGTATTTACGGAACTTGTTTGATTTTATCATATATTAATTTCATATTAAAACTTTGAGCTCCCAAACAACTGGTAATATGATTTCTAACTTGTGTTTTTCTACAACACATAAAAGAGATTAGAAATTATAATATAATTACTAATCATTAAACTACATGATGAAATTTAGTACATAGCTATTACCAATAATGTAAAAGCAGAATGAAATTTATGCTACCAGATTGCATAGTACCTATCCTTTGTTCTAAAGTTACTTTAAGTAATTCTTCTGCTTATACTGAAACTTGATATATAGCCAAACTTCAATCAAATATGAAGGAAATAAAAGCAGTTTTGGGTCATAAAATGACTCAAGTAATATATAATCCACATGCTCTATGTTAAGGAACTTCTTGAAGACTTCCCCCCAAAAGAAGAAATATAATAAAATAAAAAAGGAAAGATTTGAGAGCAAGGAATAATGCATTAACTTTAAATACAAAGAAGATTTATCCAACTGGGGTCTTAGAGATCAAGTAGTTCAGACTATCAAGGTATCAGGGAGATAGCCCAAACAAAGCTATATGTCCCATGGACAGTTTAATAAAATGCTTGAGACAGTGGAATAATTTAAAGATATAATAAGGGCACTTATAGAACAAATAGAGAAGCACAATTAGAAAAACCAAAAGCTCTGTAAGTAAGGAAATGTGATCATAGAAAAGTCATTGACTCTGCAGTGAACCTTCCCCAAGTGATGATAATTTAATATTGCTTAATGATTTCTAACATTTAGCATCAATATGTGGACAAAGTAAGAAGATTTAATGATAGTCATAGAAAACCCTATAAATTTTAGTAACATTAACTCTGTAAAATATAGGTAGCCAAATCTAAGAAGTAAAGTCTGGGGGAGGCAAAGGGGAAAACAGATGCATTAATATACTCATTCTACACAGAATGAAATCAGGAGATAACTTTCTATTAAATAAAGATTTCATTGTATTACTTGGGTACACAAATGAAATTTATAATCATAGGAAGAACTGAAGTATCAATGACTCAAATGTGTGATTCTTATGGAAACAGAATTAAGATTTTGTGGGACTGGGGCAATAACTCATTATTTTTTTTTGTAAACCGTCCTATAATAATAGGTTTATTTAATAATGTATATGGAATATATTGGATAAAGTGTGCAATATTAATATTTACCTAGTCACTTTAGATGACAGAAGTTCCACGTCAAGAAATGTATATCACAAAATGAAGCTGAGGAATATCTTTCGGAGGCGAGAAAATAGAAATGTCACCTATGAGTAATTAGTGTCCCTAAGTGAAAAAGTGATGTAAATGAAATAGAAGCTGTATTCAAGGATAGAAGAAAACTTTATACTTGATAGAGTTCTGAATCAACAGACAAAAAAATGTCTCACTATAATGAGAAACAAATTTTATCAAAAAAAATACTAAGACACATGATTTAGGTTTTCGCCACTGCAAAAGCTATTTCACAGGTCAGCTTTTTCACCACTGTGACCAAAAGACCTGACAATAATAATAATAATTATTATTATTATTGTCATCACACATCAGATTATTATTATTATTATTGGTACTGGAGATTGAACTCAGGGGCACTCAACTACTGAGCCACATCCCCAGCCCGATTTTGTATTTTATTTAGAGACAGGGTCTCCCTGAGTTGCTTAGTGCCTCACTTTTGCTGAGGCTGGCTTTGAACTCAAGATCCTCTGCCTCAGCCTCCAGAGCCGCTGGGTGATAATAATAATTTTAAAGGAGAAAAAGTTTATTTAGTGCTTATGGTTTCAGAGGTCTCAGTTCATAGACAGATGGCTCCACTACTCTGGGCCGGAGGTGGGGTGTTCACAGTGGAAGGCTGTGCCAGAGGAAAGCAGCTCAGGCATGACCATCAGGAAGCAGAGAGACTTTCTTCATTATTGTCAAAATATAAACCCCAAAGGCACATCCTCAATGACCCATCTCCTCCAGCCACGCTCTGAAGGTGTACTGTCACCACCCATCAGGAGATTAGTGGGCTGAATAAATTAAGGTCTCATAACCCAAACATTTTACCTCTAAAATTTCTTGCATTCTCTCATGTTAACTTTAGGGAAACACCTCATATCTAAGCCATAACAACATATCTGTAAATCAAATAAAGTTATGAAATTTAAAAATAGAGAGAAAGAGAGTGTGTTTAAGAGAGAAAGAGAGTGGGGGTGGGAGAGAGAGAGATCAACTTTTTAAGTTGACTTACAGAGTTAAAGACACTAGGCTACCGCAGGACTCTCCTTTTCTAATATCTAAGTAATAGATGAGCATCTTTATAGAATTAGCTAAATAAAAGTAGTGATATAAATATTTGAGATGGAAACAAACTGTTGTTCTCTTATAAAGAGGTCACAAAGAAATTTTCATGTATTCCAAGATTTAGGAATTACTTCACTAGTGAATATCTCATTCTGAACCATGTACTTGAAGGGAAGATATATGGTGTTGGTATTAAAAGCAAGGGGTTGAAACAATATCTTCCAGCTCAAAAATATTGACTCATGTCAATTTTTAGCTGCATGAGTCTGGTTTTGTATGTTTAGAACTTTTAGTCCTCTGTAGGAAGCAAGTATAATTCCCTTCTGCAAAACAATAGCATTATATTAAACCATAATGTATTTATAGAACTTTCATATAAAATATCAAACATGAGATTAGAAGTAGAATGAGGAACACACACACACACATATGCATGACACACAAATTAGTAATATAGAGAAAAATCATGACAGATAGATAGACCATCACTGTGGCTGGAATGTGGTTTTTGCCCCAAGGGTTCTTGTGCTGAAGTCTTGGTTCCCCCGTGGAATGATGTTGAAGTAGCAGAACCTTGATGAAGTTGGGTCTAATGCCAGATTATTAATGAATTCAGGACACTGCCCTCAGAAACGATTAATGCTGATCCTACAGAGTGATGTTTGTCATGAGATTGTGTTGTTATAAAGCTAGGCACACCCTAAGCATGGCCTCTTCTGCATGTAGCTGGTTCACTTTCCATATCTCCGCCATGATGTGACTCAGCCAAGGGAACTGTCATCAGAGACTGAACAGATGGGGCCACCCAATCCTCAACTTTCAGCCTGATAAACTGTGAGCTAAATATATATCTTTATAAGAATCCAGCCTTAAGTATTTTGTTACACTAACAGAAAATGGACTAATACAGTCATGTTTCATGAAGGCCTAAAAATATATTTAGCTATAATCCTAGCATGAGGCAGAAAATGAATGAGAAGACCAATATTTGAAGACATAGCAGCTGTTCATTTTCTCACTTTGCAAAAGATATTGAGCCATGGAATTAATAAAGACTACAAACCCCAAGCAAGAGAAATATAAACAAAACATCTGATAAGATTATAGTAAAACTGTCAAAAGGCAAAGATATAAGGGAAATTTTTAAGGAGTTCAAAAAGAAAAGAAAAACACTCCACAAGAAGAAATAACCTATCATCTGGGTTCTCAAAAGCAACAGTAAAGTCTGATTATAAGACAGTACCCCAAAGTTGCTGACAGAAAATAGCCTCCAAACTTAGAAGTCTGCTCCCAGCAAACATACCTTGTAAAAATGAGGATGAAAAGATATTTTCAGAGACTCTAAAAATTGATCACCAGGACACCTACAACAAAGAAAATATACTTCAGGAACCAGAAAATTGATCCTTGTTACAAACCTGGAGGTGAAAGAGTTCATGGAAAACAATTGCGATGGATTTGTTTTAAAGAATATTAATTATGGAAAATGATATCAATGATAATGCCTTATGGAATTTATAGAGTAAGAACCCTGATTTCAACTTCCAGCCTCCAAAGTGTTGACAAATAAATCACCCAGTCTATGGTAATTTGTTATATCATTCCAAACTGATAAAGATATAACTGTTAAATCACATAACAGTGCTGAAATATTTAAGGAAAAATATTTGACAGACAAAAAAAATTAACCATAACATAAAATTAGTGGGAGACTTTAATATGCTTTTCTTGGTTTGTAACCAAAATGAAAATAATAAAAAAATATTATTTTACAAAATATGATATGGAGCAATGATGATAAAACCTCAGGCAGTATCAACATCACTTGGGGGGAGCCCAAATACCTGGCCTCACCTTCTTGAATTTAGTTTCATTTGGTATGGGTAGGCTCCAAGCATTATTGATTTATAAAAACCTCCCAGGCAATTGCAATGTATAATCAGAGAAGAAAGCTAATAAGGTAGAGGTAGAGAATCTGGAAGTTATTTTACTAAAGTTAATATCACACTCTATATTAACCTCTGTAGCCTACAGAGATAATCTCTTTAAAAGAACACCTACAAATTATTTACAAAAATTGATACTATACAAAGTCACAAAGCATCCTCAGTGAAATCTACAATATAAAATGGCATAGTTTTTGTTCCCTAGTAACAATATGATAAAATGACGTTGGAAACAAAATACACTCTCATGACTCAACTCCATACAAAAACCTAAACTATAGCGCATTATTTAGAAAGTAGAATGATGGTAAATTATAATGATTTTACGTATTAATTGTTGTAATTATTATGAGTATATAAATCATATGGCTAAAGTTTTCCTAAGAGAAAAATTAATACTGCTTAATTATTTCATAATGAAATGAAATAGTAGGAAGGAAAGAATTAAAGCAGCTGACTTGTGATTCATTTATTTCTTTTAGTGGAGAATCACATGCAGCGGGGTAAAAAGACAACCTGGTTAATATCACTGTCAACTAAACTTCTGGATAAATAGACTAAAAATTGTTGGGAGGAAAGAGATATTATCCGCAGAGTTCCCTTAAGGAAAATACCCCCAGTTAAAGGGTTACTAAATCAAGTTCATTAACATAAGCATTAATTATCTCACTGATTTTTGTGTATGTATGTGTGGTGAGAATATAAAATCTATTCTCTTAGCAATTTTGAAACCACCATAATATTATATTCAAAGGATATGAAATCACTATGTCAAAGAGATATTCTTGTTTATTGCGGCACCATTCACAATAGCCAACATAATGGAATCAACTGTGAGAAACATTCTCACCTCCCCAAACCCAAAGAATGGGCTCAGAGGTGAAGTACAGTGAAGGTGAAGCTTTAATGGTGGCCTTGAGAGATTGGGCATCTGAGGAGCAGGCACCACCAGAGCCTGATAGGATCAGCATCATATCCCCTTTTGCACAAGGATCCTCCTTTGATTCCTCATTGGTTGAGTACCCTGAGGCACACAATCTTCCACAAACATTGTCCAGGTTTTACTTTCTCCTATTGGATTATTTAAAGAAATGTTGCTTTAGCTTTATCCACTTCCCTTTGTGATTTTGTAGCAGGAAGACCTTTGGGGATGAATGCATTTTGGCAAATCCTCAGTTTATCTCTGATGGCCAGGCTGGTTCTTTCCCTCCCTTCTTGTTTGTATGGACTACAAATCTGCCACATAAAGGTGTTAAGATCTGGTAACCACTCTGTTTTATTTCCCCCTCTGCTGTTTTTCTGACATGCCCAGGACCTTTACATTTAAACTATATACTGTATTCTGAAAACACATCTATTTCTCACAAACCAAATGTCCATCAATAGATGAATGGATAAAGAAAATGTAGTGTATATGCACAATGAAATACTACTCAGTCATAAAAAGGAAATCCTGAGTTTTTCAAAACATGAATGAACCTGGAGGACATTTTGTCAAGTGAAATAAAGTGAGCACAGAAAGGCCAATACTACATGGTCTCATTTGTAATTGGAACCTAAAAAAAAACATTCAACTCATAAGCTGAGAGTAGGATGGTGTTTACCAGAAACTAAGGGATAGGGGTATTGATGATATTCTAATCAAAGGAAAATTACCTTCTTATTCTTTCCACTTCCTCTGTATGATGGTCCTAGATATTTTTGCAGATCGGTACATTCAAAATAACAAAATCAATCCAGATGTTAATCAACTTAATAGTTAATAGGAAAAGAATAGCAACCTTCAAATTTATTTTTATCATGCTAGCATTTATCTGATGTAAAGTATTCAACAATGGTTGACCAATAAATGAAAATGCTTACATTACTTAAAATTCATGAAACAAATAATATGAAAGTTATTTTGGAAATTTTATAAAAAATAAAACAAAAACAAAAACAGGACACAGACTAAAACTCTAAGATTGAAGTGTATTGTAATCCTGTAATAATAAAAGCTGCATATAAATGACCTCAGAAAATGCAGTTATTAATGAATCAAAATTGTAGATCTTGAAAACGACTTAATGGTAACTGTAGGAAATAAATTACATGATAAAAGAGTCATTTTTTGACATCGAGAAAGAATGAATTATTCAAAAATGTTTTGAGAATAACTAGATAACCACATACAGAAAAATTAAGATTTCATTTTGCCTCATTCTTTACAATAAATTCCTAATAATATTAAAATGACTAGATGAAAAATGGAATTTTGGAAACCATAGAAGAAATGAAAGAAAAATCTGTGTTTCAACAGCAGAGGAAGATTTCTACAACACCAAAGGCAAAAGTTGCAAAATAAATATTGCTAAATTTGACTGATTAGGAAAATATTCACAGATATATATGATAGAAACTAGAATTTTCCTATCATCTCAAATTTAAAAAATTAGAACTGGTGATTGATAGATGGCTTTTTAGACATTGGACAACACTGCCCAGGAGAGTTATCTCTGCCAGAAGGGAAACATTGAAGCTAGTCCCACAATTGCCCATTTCTATTGCCTGCAAAGAATTTCCAGAATACAAAGCATCTGGGGAAAAATCAGTCTGGTGGTCTTCCTGGGCGGAGTAGTCAAGGGAGAACAAAGGAGCTAGGATCCACAGTGTAGAGGGCTGGAGAAGAGAGAGATATACATTCAAGTAGCTCTGGAGTAGAAGAGGGTTCCCTTTCAAGGCCCAGTGTGCTGATCATATATACCTAAATCTGAGGAAGAACTACCATAAAGGTGTGGTGGGACAATTCCTAACGTTCACACAGGGCTGAAACTAGACTCTATACATAATCAGCATAGGGAAAAAAAAACCTACCAACATTCAGAGTACCAGGTAGAATACTTGATTGTGAGGACAAATTAGCCTTAAATTAAAGACTTGTCTGATTTTGCTTATCAGAGATTACAAGCAAACCTTATGAGGATCAAACTTTTCCAAGTGACTAAACTATGTATCAGAACAAAGATCAGTAGTAGAAGGTTTTAGATTTTTAATTAAATAATAAAATAGTTTTACATTAATGAACTTTATATATTATTGCCTTCCGGATTACAACGCATGTTAGGAACATGACCTCGCCTTAGCGGGTGGTTTACTTGTATGGCTGAATCAAACAGCAGGAAGATGATCCAGGCACTTGCCAATCTTCATGTGTTGGAGACATAACACTGGTACTCTTGCCTTGTAAAATCAGATCGGAGATGGATGTCTTAGAGACAGACTTACAAAAATGTATAGGAACTCAGATGCAAAGGGACTTTGTTTTGTGATTGAATAAAGTACATGGTGTGCTTTTGGCTTAGGGTTGTCTCAAACCTTCTCCCAAAGACTTAGTTTTCATCAGTAGGAGTACTAATTTTTTTAGAAACATGGTATAAAATGTTAGGTGGTTTAATTTTGTGTCAGTTCTGTGCTGAGAGAGGCTTTAACCTAAACACCTAGCAACTGATAGTTCTGTTACCTGTCAACTGTGCTAGTGCCAACACAAGTTGTGAATTTCTTAATGATACTAAAAATATTCTAGAAAATAATCAAAGTTACCAGTATGATAGTCAAGATCTAATGACTAACATATCAGGAGAAGCCCCAAAGGATTAGGAAGCTATTTTGGGGGACGTCTGTATTGATACATGTGCAATTGTTTACTGGTCAAGAAGAAAAATGATAGATGTTGCACAACTACTTGTAATTTTTAGTGTTTATTGAAGGCATATATAATTGTTTCAACAGTTCAAACAGTAAAGTTAAACACATTTATGATTAATAAAAATTCAAATTAGATGAGGAATATATAAACAGGGTTCATAAACAAAGTATAAACTAACCAAAACTGGGCTCAAAAAGAGTACATTTCTATAAATTACCAATAAATCTCTTCAAAAGCAATGCCTTCCTAATATTTAAGTGCTTTTCATGCTAGAAAACTGTAATTTCACACATCACATTGTGTGTTGTTAAATAATTTTCTGTTTGATATTAATCATTGATGGTTAGCTCTCTCCCTTGATAGATATTCTCAATATTTATATTTCAATTAATGAAACATGAACTCTGCTTAACAGATTCATACATCAATGAGTCTTCTGGTTGTTCTTTAAAAGAACATATGGTCAATTTTTTAAAAGAAATATACAAAACAGAATCACATGTGGAGGAGAAATAAATGAGCTTTAGTCTCTCAAATATCATGCTTATTCAATTGGTAAAGAAAGGTCTGTATGATTATTTTCATGGTTTAACTATCACCACGTGTTCTTCCTGGGATTAATCCTTGACATCAAACTTAAGGCAAAGATGATTCTAAAATATATGGGAAACTCATTTTGTCCTTGAATGGAGGTAGGGTCAGGATTCATCCCCCACTCGTGGCAGTTTGGTTTATGAGGATCTTCCTGTGAGCTCCTTTCTGTTTAGGTTTACTGCCTGTCATGAATGAAGCTGTGAGCACAAAACAGACTGAGGACTTTGTCTTCCAGTGGCCAAAAATAAACAGCAATCTTTCTCCTTTTTACTCAAGAAACATGCCTGCCACAAGATAAGGGTTTTATAGAGAAAGAGGGAAAATTATTAATTGCTTCCCACCTCCCCTTCTCTGTAACAAGTCCAAGAGAAGGAGATATTAGAAAGCAAAGCAAAAATAAAGTGCTCTGATAGAAAATGGGAAGAGATTCAGTTTGATCAGTGTCTTCCTCTTGCTTCCTATAAAAGTATTCTCCCATCCAGAGCTTATCAAGAAATGCATCCTCAAAATGATCTATCTCCTACTTATAATATGTCAGACTCAGAATGTATTTTTTTTTTTTTTTGCAGTGCAAGATTCTGGGAAAATTGAAAGATAAAATTAAAAGGAAGCTAGGAGGGAAATTAAAATTTTCTCTTTAGGGTCATTCATAAAATCTTTGCTTCTTAGCAGAGTGATAAAAACAATAATTTTATTTCAAGGAATAGGAAATTCAATACCATCCTTTGTTTAACGCCTTACAAACAACAAGGAGGGCAAAACCATCCATCACATACAAAGAAGTACGGAGCAGGGCTTTGGCTCAGCCAGCCACCTGGAGGAAAGCTAGAGAGGAAATGGAACTTGAGTTGGTTACTAAATAAATATGACAAATGCCTGGATATTAACCTTTGAAACAACCAAGTGCCATTCAAACCAAATCCCTGGAAAGTTGGCTTAGAACTAAAATTTGCCTAGGCAACCAAAAGGGAAACCAGCAAACAGAAGAAAACGGTACAACGTGGATACTACTACAAGGAAAGTAACAGAGAGCTCCACCAAAGGAAGCCTGGAGTCCCCTTTATGACACTGGAGTCACAGAGTGTGCATGACACTGCTGCATGATTGTAGGAAACACAAGACAGTTAAACTTCTGTCAGGGAAACTTTAGACTTGGACTTTTGACCAGTGATGAAACTGTTAAGATTTTGAGGACTTGGAGATGGACATGAACCTCTAGGGACAAGGGACAGAATGCTATGGTTTGAATCTTAAATGTTCCCCAAAGCCTCATATGATAAAGGCTTGGTTGCCAACCGGTGGCACTACTGGGGACTGCTGGAATTGTTAGGGAAGTGGAGAAGTGGAAGGAAGTTAGGGTGAGCCCTCCCGGGGGGATATTGGGACTCCAGGTCCTTCTTCTCTTTCTTTATCATTGTTTCCTTGCTGCCAAGAGGTGAACAGTGCTACATTTCTCACTGCCATGATCTACTATGTCACTACAGGACCAAAAGAACCAGGCCAAGTGACCATGGACTGAGAGTTGTGAAACCATAATCCAAAATAAAACTCTCCTCCTTTTATGTTGATTTGTCTTGAATTTTACAAAAAAAAAGCAAATATTTGTTACAAAAAGCAAATATTTGTAACAGTGGCGGAAAGCTGACCAACACCGTATGTAAGTATCTAGATCATGTTTCCCTGGGAAATGTATGAAAAGACTCAGGTTCAAGTGTTCTGTTCTGGAATTATTCATAAGAGAAGATGGAAAACATCTCAAATGTGCATGAAATGCACAATAATTGAATAAATTATGGTACCTTGACACTTTGAAATAATTCAGACCACTATATAGGAATGAAGAAGTCTCTATCACAGATTTCAGGATCTCTATTATATATTATTAGTTTAAAAAACAAGGCCTAGAACAGTATGTAAAATATGTTATTTTTGTTGAAAGAAATCAGTTATATATAAATATTCAAATAAAGATATGTATGTATGTATATGCTTAATTTTAATTAAAACACTGAAACTTGAAATAAAAAATAATAAAATAGTTACTTATACAGGGTAAAAGGAAAAGAGACAACAGGATGAAGGAATCAAGTAAAGAAGGAATTTTTAAATATAAGTTGGTGTTTAGGTTTTAATTTATGTGCTTTACAACACTTCAAGTAGACTCTAATAACCACGAGAAAGTGATATCTAAAAATTTTAGAAGAATTTAATTGTGTATCATTAGCGATACAAATCACACAGAGATGAGCATTTTTTAAGCAACTTTAGAGCATATTCCTTTTATTGTGTTGGCTTGGTGGAAAATATTGTAAAGAAACTAGAACTACAAATAAATCTTGAATTTCAGTCAGTAGTCGATGGGAGAGTAGTGATATCAATGTATAATTTTGGAACTTTTTAATATATGCTATAAATTAATGCAAATAAATAATTCGTTAAGATATAAAATTCATCTTTAGAGAAAAAAGGACCCAATTGCAAAAATACAAAGGTTGAATAAAGTATGAAAATATAAATTTGACTGAAAAATATAAGCATGAACACTGGGTATTTTTTTTCTTTTTTCAAAAACAGTTATTTATTGTAATTCCTGGAAGTAATGGACAACTCGATAATAACGAACACACCTAGTGCTCAGATCATGATCTCTAAATACCATAGAGAAATCAGAGCTTCTAGGAATAATGAAAGATTCCATATGGGAGCTGCAAAATATATTCAAAATATGTACCTTTAATACAAAGTGGATAACTACCAAAGGTAAATGGATTCTATCCAAGGAACACAGAAATAAACAGAAGAAAATTCCTAGCCAAATTTGAGCATTTTGGACTGAAACATAGTAGTGAATGCAATTTATTGTAATATATTGAATATATGAAAATTCATGTGTTCACAATGTTACTCAAAAACATAAGGGGATGAAGATGACCAAACAGAAAACAAAATCATCTAGGACTCAATTGGAAACAGCAGAGGCATCAAACCCTTTGTAAGAAAACTGACCAAAGAAAAGTTCAAGTATTTAATCATGTCTTTCCTTTATGAGTTATATTTCTTAATGATAAAATAAACTAAGTTAATGAGGTATTTTTTATATTATGTGAAAAAATAGTAAGTTTAGAAAATGTGATTTTTCAATCCCTTATGAAATAATTGATTCAGATAATTATCATCAGTGGATAAAAGAATTTATTGAATAACTGATAGAGCACTTTATCATGGTTGGATCAATGGACTCCCACCTGAAAGCTCTGATCTATCTTAGAATCACTTGAAGTGGGAAAACCAAGTATTACTTTTCTCTCTATGTGAGACAGCATGCAGCATGTAACATCATTTTTGAAACATTCTTGTAAAAATAAAGTGCACAAATCTAATCAAGCCTGTCATTAGCTTTCATTTACAGGAACTATAAGGAATAGAGCAACACATTAAATCACACTAAGAGGAGGTTAACACACATCTAAATGAGTGACATTCAATAGGGGGACTGGTTTAGCTTTTGTGAAAAGTCAGTGGCATGAAAAATACTAGGGTTAGGGAAGTGTACGGGACCAGCTCTTGATTTAGAAAGCCCTAGGAGACATGATATTCAAAAGTAAAGTGTGGACAAATTAACTATGAACAATACTACTTTGTAAAATAGTATAGAAATGGAAGCGTGCATAACATAATGATACGAAGAAGTTGTTTTCTTTTTAAAGTTTGACAATGGCATTGTATTCATGTAAGAAAACATCTGCATATATGCAAATTGGAGAATGCATGGGTGAATTGTCATGAAGTCTGCCACTTATTTTAAAATATTTTAGCAAATCACAAAAGAAGTAAAAGAACAAATGAAGGAAGCATGGCAAAATCTTGATTATTTTTACATCTGGGGAATCTTTAATTTTTACATATAGAAGTTGGTTGTATTATTGTGTCATTTTGTGTATATTTTCAAAATTCTATAGTAATTTTTAAGTTGCAAAAACAAAATTAATGCAATGATGTTTTTTTAAATAACTGCTATTGCTTGTATATGGGTAGATGAATAAATTAATGAAAGATTCATAACACAATAAAGCTTATATTTGGGCTCCGGTACTGCACCATTTTTGGTTTTAGGTAAAGTTGAATAACAAATGTAGGTCATGTGAGGGCAAAAGCAGGTGACAGTACTCTGAATTGCCAATGAGACAGACTCTCAGAGCTTCCACAGAAGTAGCTCTCCTTGTATATTAAATACTTGCTTTAAAGGTGAATATATCAAAGAAAACAAGACTTCTAAAAATCGTATGATAAGAAAAATTTTTTGAAGGAAAATTCAAAATTTGAAAAATTGTCTGCTCTTCTGATTAGTGATTATTCAACTTTTCTATTATAAAAATTAGTAGTTTTACAGGGAGTTCAAGAGATCTGAATATTTAAGATGCTTAAAATGTTCAAAGTAATGAGCAAAAGACAGCCAGATAAAACAGATTTGATGAGGACATTCCCAAGAGGAAAAACACTTTGAATAAAGCAAGCATGAAGCTCAGAATCCACATGGAAGTCCTTGGAGTAATTTGAGTAGGTCAGTATTGCTAGTAGGGCACCCAGTGTTGAGTGGTTCTTGTTTTGAAAGAAAGCCAACACCATATGAATAGGAAAGAACTCTGCATTTGTCAAAAAAATGTGATATCCCATTTTCATAGATAATGATGCCTAACAACCTAAATTCATTGATCAAGAAGAGTAAAATGACAAAATATAGGCATTAAATATATTGCAATACATTGTTGAAGAAAAATAAACCCATGTTAAAGTCAAATGACTTTTTATATTGTTTCTGCCTATTACATGTCAAACATTTCCTGCGTTTTGGTTTGTATATTTAAATTTAACAAGCAAAATATAAAAAGTGAAATACTCAGGAAAGGATGCTACTACCTAAATGATCAGATGATGGAGGAAAATAGGTATTTTGACATAACTTGAGTACTCATTGATCACCCATCTAATTAATAATTAAGCTCACTGACTTGAAAAGCATGCAGGTGCTTACATACATGTGTTCATAAAAACTGGTGGAGAAATATACTTTATTTAATTTTTAAAAATTAATCCTTTAAGCACAGTTAAGATCCAGTATTTTACTGAAACTATGATGAAGCATTTTGCAGAGTTAAAAATCCTAACATATTGTAAATGTCTAGCTTTTCTTATAGATTTTAAGTGGGTTTGCTTAACATGGGTTCCATTTTCAATTAATTTGATATTTATTCAATTCAGAAACAGAGCAGCTCAAGAGAAGATCCTATATTTCTATACTCAGATAAAAGGGATAGGACAGAAAAGAAGAATTGACATAACACTAAAAATAATTGTTAAATCCCAGAAAGTAAGGTTCTACAAGTTAGTTTCCCACTACATTAAAGCTGATATCGAAAAAAAAAAAAAACTGATAGGGTGACACCATCAATCTCTTCAAGGTCCCTGTGTGTTTGGAAATTTAACAATGAAATATATTTGGAAAAGAGATAGAAAAGCAGAGATCAAGACATTAAATATTTTTTTTACACTATGAAAAACATTTTTAAAAAATCATATCAAAGAGATATTTATCTTTTTCATATTTCCAATCTTATATCTGCTTCCTGTTGTGTTTTGTAACATCTGAAATATGACAAACCCCACTGAATGTAAATTTCTCAAATTCTAGTCTTATTCAAAGAAGGAATTCAATTAATGGATTTCCTAGCCTAAGATTCAATAAGATAAATATAAAAATCAGACTTATAATGAATGTTTTCTACTCAACTATTCTCAGCACTCTATCCATAAAGACAGAACAGCAGTTGAGTATGCATTCTTTTGAATTAAAAAATTTATCAGGTTCATCTAGCAGCATTTCTATATACAGAAGTAAATTATGAATTAAATAAAAACCTCATGGGATTCATATCAATTTTTACCAGTAAAAAGTAAAAGATGAAGTCGATGTTATACAGGAACTCAGTTGAAGGAGAAGATGGAGAAGGAAAATAACGTTAATAAAGTTAAGACATTGAAGATCAAATAAACTTTGTGGTTTCTATTTTATCTTTGCTGTGGATATGAAGGTTTGCCTTTAAATTTCTATATGAGGAATTTTCAGTAAAGGTTTTAGTGCTTGAATATGGAAAGGTTGTGGCCTAGGATATGACATATATTGATAAAATAGTGGGTTAATTTCCAAATGAACCTCATCTTGTGTGTGAGATAATACACTTTGCTGCCTGCAGAGGCAATTACAGGTTTAATACACTGGGTGTTGTACATCAATCTTGCTAAATCAATCATTATAAATTATCTCACAAGGTGCCTGCAATTCAATGACAAAGCCTCAAGTGGAAAACCAACAAAGTTTGCCCAACAAAAGTAGCACAGAAATTTATTTTATTGTTGTTCAAAAAGACTTCTCAAAGAAAATTCGAGAATAGTCATATATGATAATCAATATAACCCCTAATTCCTTATACTGAACCTAAAAGGCTTGTATAGATTTACTGAGAAACAAAGTTTTAAAAACCTGGTAGGTCTTGGTCACACTTCTTGCAGTTTGGTTTCTTGGTTTATAAAAATTCATTCTCGTCAATGTAAGTTTCTGCAACATCACTGCCTTATGACAGGCAGATGAGTAATTTTCAAACTTATGAGAAAATGAGAAGGGACGTTGTATTTCTACTTTGCATAAACAGGCTTCCCTTGGTGATACATTTTTTAGTAGTGAATAAAGATTACAAGATGTCCATGGCAGCCTGAAATGACATATGTGAATTTATTTGATTTCTGATTCCACCTAGGAACAGAAAGGAGGAAAATAGTAAGATCCCCCTTTCCTCTCCTCCATCCCAGACTTTAATGTTTATTATTTTTGTTTACTTTCTAAGCATCTTGAAGGCATCATCTTTATTGTGAATCAATATTCCTAAAAGAGTTCATTGCTTTTGTATAAAATCTTGTCATGCAAGTAGAAATTTATTTAAAGCTTTTCATTTTCTTTTTCTTACATATACTGAAAAAATATACATCTAATCTACAGATATGAATGCACACACATATGCCCACACACATATAGGTTTTTATTATTTGTCTAGTAGTTGCTGGTTTTTAATTCACTGCCTTTGGTACTTTTCTCTTCAACAATATCAAGGCTGATTTCAATAGAAGACATCTTTCAGGGGTGGGAGGGAAGAACCTTTGAACCCTGCTACTACTAGGAATTCTTTTATCCACTTTGAATGAACAGACTTGGCAAACAGCAGGCATATTCATGTATAGATAGACTTTAGGGATGTGTCTTATCTGTCTATTGCGGGACTTGCCCTTTCTGTTTTCCTAATGTGTACATTAAAAAAAAAAAAAGACAGTAAACATGACTCACCCTGGGATGCTTAATAATATAAATATTTAAAAGTACTGTTATGGAAGACATATTTGATTGATCAACATGCTCACAGGCTCTAGCTACATATTAGGCACTGTCCATTTCCCCACGTGATTCCATTTGGAACTGCTGCCCCTGTAGGTTAGTTACGGTCTTCTCTGGACTAGAAAATAGCTCCCTGACTTCCCAGATGGTTGTCTAAAATGGCTGATGGACTGGCCAGATGACTTCAGGTATGAAAACCTCTTTGGGCCTATTATAATCTCCTTTTAGCTAATGGGATTTCCTATCCCTCTGCTGTACACCTCCTCTCTCCCCCACTGCCCTCCTCTGGCTGTAAGCCCAAGTCATCAAATCCAAATATTTAAGAGCATTATGATCTACTTAAAACGACTTACATTTTAAATTTGTTTAAAACATGTACGGACGACCTAACAGCCCAATGTGGCTCCAGACAGTATCATAATAATGTACAACACAGCTAAAAAGAAATTCCACTTGTTTTTTTTTTTTTTCTAATTGGCCTTCATATGAAAATAAGGAAATGCTTTCAGCCTACTAAATTATTCAGTGGTACTATGCATTCTCTAAATTTATTACTCTTGGCTGATCTACAGTTTTAAACATAAAATAAATGGTGGAATCTGAACTAAAAATGCAATAAATAGAACAGTCTGACGGTGGCTGTAAAGAAACTTCCATTTTCATGATCCCCTGATGGTGACCACATATCATCAAATTTATTTTGATAAAAACTGAATGAATAAAGTGAAAGATCTAACTAAAGTAGCATTCGGTACTCTAACTTCAGGACCACGTGAAAGTAAGTAATCACATATTTTTGGTTAATTGCTTCACACATATTTCTGTTTTTAACACTTCTGCAGCAAATTAGACAAGACTACTAAATGTGTTATGGAAGTTATGTCAAAGATCACGTATTACCCTGGTTGGTTTTTGCATTGTTATAGTTTCTTTTAAAAATGAGATAAGCAAAAGCAATACAAGTAAAATTAGATGTGAAATATCTCTTGGTATAGTTTTTAAAAACAAAGTTTTAATTTGACCTTTGCCCTCATTCATTTTTTTTTTTTTTTTTGGTACCTGATATTGAACTCAGGGACACTCAACCACTGAGCCACATCTCCAGCCCTAGTTTGTATTTTATTCAATGAGACAAGGTCTCACTGAGTTGCTTAGTGCCTCGCCAGAGGCTGGCTTTGAACTCTTCTGCCTCTGTCTCCCAAGCTACTGGGACTTACAGGCATGTAGCACCATACCCAGCCGCCCTTATCCATTTTAGTTATTATTTCAACACTTAGTGACTACTTTCTAACATATAATCCAAATGTTTCTCAATCTTCCCATACTTTCAATTACTTCAGCCTTTGAGTCAGGTGTCCCCTTCCCTAATCATCAGTAGACTCACCTAATGATGATGATCATGTGACAGTCTTAATCACAAAAAAACAATACAAAATATGTAGAAAACTTACTATGTCTCAGATACAAGCTAAGAGCTTTTCCTGTATTACCTTCGGTATAACATGACCTTTGAGAGTTAAGCCCTTTGTATACATGAAGAAACTGAGATCCATAGTAATTAAGCAACTTGACAAGTGTCCCAGGACTGGGAATTCATATATAGATATCTGGCTTCAGTGCTACCAGTCTAGCATTTTAAAACACAAGTCAGATATCAGATGTCAATCTTACATGTGGAAACTTTTTATCCATTGCCCATCATACTTAGAAAAAAGTACAAAACCCTTCCTATGCCCGATAACCTCTTTAGTGATCTCAACCCCAGGCTCTTTCCCCAAATCTTACACTCACTCTCTACAATATGACAATGATTTCTTTGGTCTTTTCCAAAATGTGAAGAATCAGTTTCCCCTCATGTATTTGCTTGGCTTACTTCCTTACCCCATTCAAGTTATGCTCAAATGACACACTGAGAGGAATTCCCTCCATATTCTTTCTAAGATATCACTTTGCTCCTATTATTTATTTTGATTTTTAGGCATGTATCCTTTTCCCCACCCCAGTGGGGAGCTTCAGAAGGACAGGGGCTTGCTCCACTCTGTTCATTGCTGTTTCATTTGTACCTGGCGTAGTGATGTCACATGATAGATGGCTAATTAACATTTGTGAAATGAAGGAAGAAGGTAGGGAGAGGCCTGAAGGGAAGAAGGAAGTGAGTCCATCAGGCAACCTCTTTCTAGAGCACTGAATACTTCTTTTTCTGTCTCTATCCTTTATTTTGCCTCTTTGCTAACTCCTTGTATTTTATTTTCTTCCAAAAACATGGGCAGTGTCCAAGATTTTCTTCTCCCTTGTTGCTTACTTTGTAGAATCTTCTGTTCTTTCTTTCCTTTGGTTCCTATGTTTAAGCAATTACATTCACTTAGTCAATTTGTATCGTTATGGCAATCCTGGCATTCTGTGAGGGAAAAGCTAGAAGCCGAAATTTCCCCCTCCTCTCTGTTAGGTGAAGTGAAAGCCACTGAGCCAAGAGTTCATGGATTCTTTCCTTCCCTGAACACGTGTAAAAATGTTTGATAAGGGAAGAACACAATCAAACTTTATACTCATGGTTTTGCAGCAATAACAATAACTTATACGCAATGAGTGCTGAGGCACCCAGGCACTATGCTGGAGGATTTGATGTACAATCTCATTTGATCCTCATGTAAACTTCATGAGAAAGATTATTTATTATTTCATTCAGGGGCACATAATGCTTCCCACCTCTGTTTAGATCCCGGAATACAGAACAGTTCTTATTCTTGCAAGCTGTTTTGGTGAACTTGCATGACGGTACCTGTGATTATAGTGCTGAGATGGAGAAGGATAGGGAGACATTTTCTGAAGCCTGAACTTCTGTTCTCGACTTAAAGCATTAAATAAATTTCTAACAAAATCAGAGCAGCAAAAAAAAAACCCACAAAAGGGGTGGGAGGCATGATGTAGTTTTAAGTTAGGGATAAAAAAACACAGTTCAGGTGGAAGAATGTTCTTAAAGCAATGATGATTGATGATTAGATATCATTATATATACATATATTGTCACTACATCTGGATTAAAGTGAAAATTATGAGATTTTATAGTTATGCAATTTCACAACGTTAAATATTCCTGGGAATTGTTACTTTAATCCTCTTTTATAATTAATTGCAATTCTACTCCAGGATTGTATATATACTATGCTAAACATTTACATGGAACAACTATATTTAATCACTATCCAGATGTTTCCAAAGAAATGCCCCAGATGGTAGACACCATGTCTGAACGATCCAATTTGGGAAAATTTCAGAATTCTTCTTAAGCACAAATTTCTTTCCAATACATAAAACCAAATGAGAAGGAGTAATGTTCTCTGTTTTGTTTTCTTGTCTGATTTTCTTTCTTTCTTAAGAAAAAATATTTTATTTAGCTGTTTATGGACCTTTATTTTATTTATATGCAGTGATGAGAATTGAACCCAGTGCCTCACACATGCTAGGCAAGTGCTCTACCACTGAACCACAACCCCAGCCCTGATCTTATTTCTTTATCTTTCTATTTCTATTATCAACACTCTAAATCAGCCTTCCTAAGTTCCATCTGTAATACAGGAATATTCTCCCTAATATGCCCACTTTTCATTCATAGTCAGCTAAACATAAAGGCTCTAAACAGAAGAGACCATCTCTTTGCTTAGGAAACCTCAGATTTCCTCAGATTGCTTAGAAAACCTCAGATTTAAAAAAATAAAAATAAACAAAAATAGAGAAAACCTCAGATTTCCCATTACTCCTAGGATAAATCTCAAGTTATTGAAACCAGATTTAAAGAAATGATTGGATTGTGAGAGTCTTAACCCAATCAGCGATTTAATCCACTGACAGGGATTAACTGAGTGGTAATTGAAGTAATAAGGTGTGACTGGAGGAGGTGGGAATTGGAGTGTGGCTTTGGTCTATATATTTGTATCTGGAGAGTGGAGTCTCTCTTTGCTTCCTGATCACCAAGATGTGAGCTGCTTCCTTCTGCCACATTTTCCCGCCATGTTCAGGCTCACCTCCAGCCTGGAGAAATGGAGCCCATCTCCTATGGACTTAAACCTCTGAAACTGTGAGCCCTCAAACTAACTCTTCCTCCTCTATAGTTTTTCTGGTCAGATCCTTTAGTCACAACAGTGAAAAAAAACTGACTAAAACAACAACCAAATCCCAATTTTTAGTTTTTATTGATTTATTGATTTATTGATTGATTGATTGATTGATTGATTGTTCTAGGGATTGGATGCGGAGGAGCTTTACCTCTCAGTCACATCCCAGGACCTTTTTATTTTTATTTTCATTTTGAGACAAGGTCTTACTAAGTTGCTTTGGGTCTCACTTAGTTGCTGAAGCTGGCTTTGAACTTGGGACCCTCCTGCCTCAGCCTCCTGAATTACAAGTCTGCTCCACTGTGCTTAGCTACACCTCCCAAAATTTTACATGGTGAAGACTTGACTTTCACATGAGGGACAGGGAACAGAGGGTTCTCGGATTCCATATCCTTAATATCTGTATTTATTTTTCTCTTTTTAATTTCAAGTGTCACCACTCTATTCTTCCATTTAGTCTGAATTCACCTCTTTAGTAAACTTTTCTTTTCTAATTCATTTCAATATTACATAACTGTTTGACCAGGAGAACTTAAATGAACAAGCAAATACAACTTAGATGTAACAGAAGAAGGGCCCAAAATGAATTCATCCAAACAACTTATTTAGTGATGCATATTCTTTAAATTCACTGCATCCATATGAACATAAACTGGAATGAAAACACACACTGCCCACAAGTATGCATATTCTAATTAGGGGAACCATCTATGCTTATTTTAAGTAAAGAAAACTTGACCTTTTAAAAGAGCAAGCAGATGTATTTTTAAAACTTATTATGGCATGATGAGAAAACTGTAACAAGATTCTTAATTCTTGAACACAGATACAATATTCTCCCCTTTCTCCTAACCCCTATAAACCTAAAAGAGTAGGATACACACACACACACACACACACACATAAATATATATACATATATATCACATATATGATCAATCTATAGTAGGATAGAGTAGGATATAATCAATATTTACTTGAATTTATTACCATTGCATGTTAGTTGAAATTATATGTCCTTTATAATGCAATAAAGGATGTGGTCAAATGGGTATTCTCTTTTGTCTTCTTTTTATCATTCTTGTATCTTTACCTTAAAAACTGGATGCAACCTTTATTAAGAAAATTGATGCATTTTCACATTATCAACCAGTGGAATAAATTACAAGGTGGTGCTTAAAGAAAGTTTAAAAGCATGTTAATGACAAGGAAGTTAGACCAACAGAGGGTAACATTGTGTCTTCCTACAAATTCCCCTGGGATGTTGCTTTTCTAAACACTACCACTAAAGACTATTGCTTGAAGTAAAGTGGGGGGAAAGAGGTAGAGGAGATCATGGTTTTTATATTGCAACACAAATGTCTGTTCCCAGATTGATTATTGTGAGCTAGCTGCATCCATCATGAACTTGAAGGAAACATCTGCCTCCAAGAGAGTGTTGACCCTCTACCTCTTGCCGTCAGTTCCCCACACCATGGTGCAGCAGGAAGTTGAATTCATGTGAAAATGAATAAAAATCAGAAAACAAGCAACACAACACTCCTGCATGAAAACTAAAAAAAAACAAAAGTAATAACAATAAAACAAAATCCTGAATGGGGAAAGTACATGGGAAAAGGGTTCCTAAAGAACAGGGAAAGATTATGTAAATTAACAAAGAAGAGTCCAGATGAATAATTCTCCACAGTAACAAGGAAAATGGGATCATTGTTCTTAAAAGCAAAAAAATAAAATAAAATAAATAAATAAATTTGCAGGGTTTAGCAATAAAGCCCCAGGAAAGAAGTAGAGGAGAAAAATGAAAAGGTATCATAGCTAAAAGTTACATGCTATACGAAATATGATGAAGGCCAAGTAAGATACGTGGTGAACAGCTTAAGAAAAATGTACAGAATGAAGTGGGGATAACACTATAAATTCTGTTAATTGAGATGATGAACATGGAAGAATATGATGCAACAGAAGGATTCCTAAAGGAATAAAAGAGGAAAACATTTATGAAATATAGAAGTGGGCATGCAAACTGAAAGGAGATGCGTGTCTGAGGAAAAAACTGAAAAACTGTAATGCTAAACATAATCAAGCAAAGCTACTGAACTTCAAATATAGAGATTCATAAGGATATTCAGGTATAACAAGCAAATTACAGACCAGATGAAAAAATCATTTTGGCCTTAGGCAAAATATTCTTATAAGAAGAAATAAAACAATGTCAACACAATTATTAATGACATAAGTTTATCTTAGGATATTTACACTACGGTAGTTGTTCTTTAAACATAAAGACAAGTATACAAACAAGAATCACCCTCACAAACCCTTCCTAAAACAAAACCCATTACAGCTACTAGAACCACTACTGTCTACTACAAAGTCATAAAATCCAATCATTTAACAAAGAATCAAATAAAAAAAAAACAGCAATGGAGAAAGGATGGCAAGTACCTATTCTATTTGATTATAGAACTAAGATGGAGAAGTATCATTAAGAGTACGTTTATAGTCAAACAGAATTTCAAAGTTATAACTGTCAAGAGTATAATACTGAGAACAGTAACAAAATAAGAGGGGAAGGGAAGTGAGAGACAGTGTAAGGATTTGTCCATCATTTATATCACAGGACTGAAACCCTGACTTGAACTAACAATTGTGATTGACTAATTGATTGATTGATTGGTACTGGGGAGTGAATCCAGGGGCACTTAACCACAGAGCCACATCCCTAGCCCTTTAATGTATTTTATTTAGAGACAGGGTCTCACTGAGTTGCTGAGGCTGACTTTGAACTTGAGATCCTCTTGCCTCAGCCTCCCAAGACTCTGGGATTATAGATGTGTATGCTACCATGCCCAGCAACACTTGCATTTTAGAAGAGTAAATACTACAAGTTCTTAAATTTTTACAATAGTCTATTATTTTTAGAGGATCTTTAAAATTATGGTTCTTAGAATAAATAAAAACTCTTATTGGAAAGTGAGAAATTCCTTTAATTTCTGCTTCGTTGTTTTTCTCTAAGTTAAAAAAGTTAAACTGGATATTTTATAATGTAAAATTTTACGCATCCATCGAATAATTATATTTTTAATTATTTCTATCTAGTTATTTATCCAACTACCATATCCATCTTTCTGAGGTATGTCTACATAAAGAAATATCACCAAACGTTAACAGTGTTTACTTCTGGGTGATAGAATTTTAAGTGATTTTTTTTCTTTTTTCTGGGACTTTTTTTTCTCAATGGAGTTGGGATGTTAAAATACACCTGTATTGTCTTTATAGAATTATTATTATGTCTCTTAGTTTAAGTTAAAATACACTTTTTTTTTTAACAATGCTCTCCAAATCTCAGTGACTTACCACCAGAAAGGTTTATCTCTTGTTTATATCCCATGTATCTCAGGAGTCAGCTGCAGCCATGATCCACCATGAAGTCTCCCTGGAACTAGGGTTTCCATAACTGTTTAGACATTTCAGGGTGTGGCTGTGCAAGTCACAAGCCAAGCTTGCTCTCAATAGAAAAGGGACATATCAATTACCCTCATGGAGAAGCAATAAGAAGTTAAATGATAATACATTCTAGCACAAAGAGAAAGTCATTTCTTTTTAAAGAAAATATGTAATTCTCAGTCATATTGCTCTCATGGTTCAACTCCTTTAAGGCAGAAACAAATTTCTACTATTCCAGGTGAGAAATCACTAGCTCTCTGCTTTTTCTTCCTACTTCTACCCTGTATCACTTATCACAGCCTTTTACACACACACACACACACACACACACACACATTCAAACACATGTCTTAAATTGGAGTAACTCTGCACATCAACCTATGGTGAGATACTGTGTTTAAAAACTATATTCTAGGTGGGATATATCTTCCTTTCTACTTCTTCCTCCTTCTCTCCCTCCTTCTTTCCCTCCCTTCCTCCCTCTTGCTTTCTTCCTCCCTCCCTTCCTTCTTTCTATCCTTCCTTCTATCTGTCCATCTTTCCTTCCTTCCTTAATTTCCCTTACAATGAAAATAGCTTATAGGAATCAACAGGGAAAAGATATAATTTATAAATAGAAACAAACAGGGCCACTGAATTCACTTAACATAAGTACAAAAGAATAAGTTTATAAAGTGTTCTCAACTATAATTACCATTATGCAAATTCAAAACAAATTGGATTAGTTTTAAACTTTTAAAGTTGCCAAAAGTTCAAAAACTTTGTGAGCCCCATGCTAGAAATGATATAGGTAAGGGTATAGTGTTAATGGGAGTATAAATTACTCTAATCATTTTAGAAGTCATTTTATCAATATCTATGAGACATTTTAACTACATGTATATTCGTATACATACTGAGTTAGGGTTTTATATTTAGTAAGAATCCTGGTTTACAAAATATTCCAAAATAAATGGGTAAAGATATTTAGTTTAGTAGCATGTGTAAATTAAAAAAAAAAAAAACTACGACAATCTAAATGTCCATAAAGATGGAAAATTAGAAGCAATATAAATGACTGTCATTAGGGATTTATTACATAATGGCAGGTTATGTATTTATTTATAAATATGTTACATCTTTATGTTCTTGGCAAAGATTTATTAGATGTGTAAAGTGAAAAAAAAGAATGCATATGCAAACACACATGTATGATGGTATATCATAGAATTATTTCTGAATATACATACAAAAATTACTAGCAACAGTCTTTGGAGATGAGTGATGAGAGATATTTTAATTTTTATTTGTATATTTCTGTTGTTTGAATTTTTAAAGTTTACTTTGATTTTAAAAAAATCAGCAGGGATTATTTGTGTGGGGGATTTATAGACCATTACTGTGTCTTTTTTATTTTCTCTTTCAAAAGTTAATAGGTATTATAAATATGGAAATAGGTGTATTGCTTTATCTGTTTGAAAATATATTCTCATTAGTAAAAATAAACCAGGTAACAGAGGGAAAAAAAACTCTGTAAAATAAAATGAAATTAGCATGGAATTCTACTACTGGGACTACAGTTCTTGAAAAATATATAACATAAATACAGTGCACACAGAAGAACAATGAGCATCAATCATAGCACAATCATGTGAAGTAAGGATTGGTGACCGTAACATCCTTGAATATTACATGCACTTTGTACTGGTGTACCTGACCCCCCTTCCCCTCCCAAAACGATGGAACATGGAAAGGTGGGAGTATTTCAATATTATTAGATGACTTTGCTAAAAGGCATTTCTAAGGCATAACTTTCATTTGCTTTTACCAATGTTTTATGAGAAACTCATGAAAAAGAACTCCGCACAGGAGCTCAGGTAGAACAGTCCATGTGGGCAACTAGCCCTCAGTTGGAGAATATGTGAGGAAGGTCTATTCTGTTGCCCACACTTTACCTAAGACCACACTACCCTGAATTCTTTGTAGTTACCTGGAGTATAATCAATTTAGCTTCCTTCTCTGAGATTTAGAACAATAATTTCTGTTAAAGCTAAAATAGCCTTGAGTGGAGCAACACATTAAGTTGTTACCAGTCATTGGAACCGTAGTGTAGATTTGTTGATAAATTCCTTTCCAAAAGGCACAGAATATTAAATGGAAAGAAATGGTAAAGCTAAAGGTGGAAGGTATTGGAAAATCTTTGGCCATGGTATTTCTGCTTCTTGCATTATTACACAGGCATTTGACTTCTGACAAATGAATTTTCCCATAATTATGACCCATTCCTATGGTGTTTATAGTCATCATTTTCTCACTTTCATTAATGTTAATGCAAGTAGAAGAGTAATTAGAACAATGCAAATTTTATTTTAAGCTCTATATTGTGCTGACAAGAGTCCTCTAAGTACCTTGCTTTGGCAAATAAAAAAGAAACAAACTGCTTTAGGATTGGTGGGAGTGCAGCCAGGCCCACCCACTGGGTAACTGTGACTACCACCTGAAATCCAGAGATTTCTGATGAATAAAGATAATTATGAATAATCCTGCATACCTTGCCTGATTCAGAGCATATGGCAGAAGTTCTTCATTGCCAAGAAAATATTGTTTCTGTCTGCATACATTCTGATGTTTCACTCAGAAGCTTTACCTCCATGTGATTGGCAATAACACAAGAAAGCTTGCAGCACCATGCTGACAGAATTCACTGCAAAGGCTGATATTCTAAACAAAATCATCAGGAGTTGCATGGAATTAAATTTCAATCCGATGCCAGAACTGCAGAAGCAATTCAAATATGTACAGTATTTCTAAAGACCTTGCTTGTGTAGTCATAAATATGAAATGCTAACAACCAGCAGGGTTCAATTGGTTGAATTTTTTCCATGAAATTATTTGAGATTTTTTTCGAAGGTGTATGTTCTTATGACTGATTATTATTCATCATGAATAATTTTTATTTCTATGTACAGGTTTCTTCATGCTGTTAGGAAATAACTTGCTTTGGGGAGACAAATTAACTCTTTCACTTATCCTATTCAAAACAGTGGTGTGAAATAGACATTCGCTCTCTGGTATACCTGCAATTTCTTCTATCTTTGTACCAAATGACCTCAAATAGCTGAATCCTCCCCTACCCCCACTAGCAATGTATTGTTCTGGCAATGTGTAGGAAGCCCCAACTTACCCAATCACTTCTTCCTTATCCAAACATTATTATTCTTTGTCTCAGCTTATTAAGACTCTCCTTGCGGAAGAGCAGGAAGAAAAGACTAACATTTAACAGAGTCATGAGATGGGAGGGAAAGGGAGAAAAAAGGGAAATTGCATGGAAATGAAGGGAGACCCTCATTGCTATACAAAATTACATATAAGAGGTTGTGAGGGGAATGGGAAAATAAACAAGGAGAGTAATGAATTACAGTAGATGGGGTAGAGAGAGAAGAAGAGAGGGGAGGGGAGGGGAGGGGAGGGGGGATAGTAGGGGATAGGAAAGTTAGCAGAATACAACAATTACTAATTGGGCATTATGTAAAATTGTGGATGTATAACCAACGTGATTCTGCAATCTGCATTTGGGGTAAAATTGGGAGTTCATAACCCACTTCAATCTAATGTATGAAATATGATATGTCAAGAGCTTTGTAATGTTGTGAACAACCAATAAAAAAAAATAAATTAATTAATTAAAAAAAAAAGACTCTCCTTGCATCAAAAAAACATCATTTTATCCAGTGTTGACAAAATTGTGAGTAAAGAATTTAACCTATTCTTCTTCTTTATCTGCTTCTTATTGTTGCAAGGATGTTGCATAACAAAGTACTCTCTGAACCTATTGGCTTATAACAATAAGCATTCAGATTTCTTACAGATTTGAGCATTAGTTGAAATGTTCTGCTTCAGGGTAGGCTAAGCTTTGTTTCGGCTCAGGTAAGGTTTAGATCTATTTCACATAACTTCTTCTGGGATATGCTGTTCTTATGGTAATCACAGAAACATAAGAGATGAAGCCAAATGGCACAAATATATTTAAGACCTCTGCTTGCATTGCATCCACAAGTACTTCTTCAGAGAAAGCAAGTCTAATGACCAATCTCACTATGGATAGGGTAGAGAAATATATTTCACTCACTGTAAGATACTACAGGGTCATATGGCAGACAAGAAGAAAGAATAGAGAATCTGTATAACTTTCAAAGAAATGTATCTGTTCTTTTAAGAGAATGTACTAGAAATAATACTGTGATTTAAATGAAAGTAGAATTTATATTGGTATGAATATTGGCATCATCATATCTGATATGTTCCTTCAATTGCCTCTCACATAGAATCCTATGAATTCTGTGAATTATATCCCATAGATGTTCTATTTATCAATTTTAATAAGAATTAAACCTATGTGCCAGGGACTATTATAAGTGCATTTTCTACATTAGCATATTTAATTAATATGATAATCTTATAAATTAATGACTAGTCTGATTTCTTTTGACAGGTTAATAGAGTGAGGCACAGAGAGATTTACCAATTTGCTCAAGGCCACACATTTCATAAGGTATGAACTCTAGCTAAAGATACTAAACTCCCCAGAGACTGGGTATGCAAATGAACAATGGCTAGACCAGGCATAAAAATAGAACTTTGACCCATAACCTGCAGCAATATGCATTGAAAACCAACCCATTATGTATAACTAGCCCAGGAAGCCAACCTGCTATAAATCAGACTTGTAGGAAGTCAGACTGTGATCTCAGGTAACAATCCAGGAAACTAAACTATAACTTCTATAACAATCAGCTCAAAATAGCCCTGACTTGATTAATAACTGACAGCTTCCCTAAGTTTTGTCCTTGCTTCTAATGTAGGATCAATCAGAGAAGCCAAATTTGCAGGCCTAACCAGTCACTTAGAATCCCTCATTTCCACTTAGGCCCCCAACAATTTCCCCATGCCAACCGCCTCCAGTCAGGGCAAACTTGAACTCTTATCCTTTTTCCTTTTGAAAGCTTTTCTTGCTCCCTTGCTTGCCTTTGAGTCTGTGCCAAAACATAAGGGATGGTGGCTGACTCTTTTGCTATAGCACACTCTGAATAAACAGCTTTTGCTTTTCTCATTTTAGTTGGCCTTCATTTATATCCACATAACCATAGAAATATCCATCACATATAATTGAACTGGCATATTTCTAACAGAGAGCAAAATTACTTATTACACAGAAAGGCCAATAATTAAGTCTTTTTAAGATTGAATTTTGGTAATATGACCTACTCATACTTGATATATAGAGAATTAGTCTAAATATATCCACAGGAAGCCTGAGTCAATAATAATTACAATAATAAACACAACAATAATAATAATAGTTATTTTATTAAACACTTATAAACGTGATCCATTTTATTAAAACCATTGCTTAGTTTATTTTGTTGCAAACTCAAAGTAAATATGTCAGGCGATTACTGGGAATAGTCTCATTTTACAGATGGGACTTCAAGGGGGTTAGGAATTTGTTGATGCACATGTTCAGTTATTGTTCAAAGTTTAACTTTGTCAGTTCAGCTCCACAATTCAAATGCATTTATGCTTAACCTCAGAGTCTTGCACACAGTAGGAATTCATCTTACTAAATACTTCTAAAATAAAAAGAATGCATTAATAGATCAATCATCAGCATTCAGTAAAACCTACACTGACCCTGAAGACCTATTCATCAAACCCCTTGGATTTTACTTATCTTCAACTCCTCTTTCCCTACATGCACATTATGTTCACTTGTACTTTTGCTACATGTATAATGAGATCCCACATTAAGATAAGAATATACTAAGAACACATGATCCTTCTTACTTTTCTTCCAGGTTTTAGTTTAACAGTGTACATATCATAAAGCCTGAGTTAACGTTGAAAAAAAATAGGCACAGAATTCTGTGCAACCTGCCACTGTGCCTAGCAAATATACTATTGTGGGTTGGTAGCTGCAGTTCTGATCTCTTACCAAGTCTAAATTGAAAGATCTACAATCTCCCTATTAAGGCATCATCAAGTCTTGGCTGAGCGCTATTTGCAATGTGAAAAGGTTTAGTTAAGACAGGACTTCCTGATAATCCAGTGCTCTGAGAACAACCTTAGCAATGACATGTTGGAAAGAACTGGTCTTTCAACTCTTCGGTAGAACAGTTGAGATTGTAATCTTCTGTACATATGAGTTAGAAAGCACAATCTGTTTCCCCTAAAGAGCTTGAGATCCATTGTAAGGATCATGAGATATGGATTACAATAAACTTCACTGACAAATAACAAAATCATGATACAAGAATCATATTCAAATAAAAGTGTTTAATTTTTTTTAAAGCCTACAAGGAGGAGGTATGATTTTCAGTTAGAAAAAAAAATGGCCTGTAGGTTTAATTAAAGGCAGGGGACAAGAGAACATTAAAATGACAGGGAACAATCTGGCTGAAGGTGGAGCAGTGGGCAAAAGCAAGATGTATAACAGTTCCTGAGTCCATCAGTCTTGTAAGGAAAAAAGGTTTTCGCAAGGAAATTGTGACCTTCAGATCTGATGTGCCTTCAGTTCTTCCAGATGAAGAACATCTGACCTTTTGTGGAAGATCAAAGAGTAATGGCGAATAACACAAGCGCTTATTTTGGAACCAAAACTTCAAAATGGCAATTCAACAATTTACATTTTTAGGGGATGAATTATCATGACTAAATGCCTTCATATGTGCTGATGTCTGTTCGTGTGACAACACGACATTTTATAAATCGCACATTGTACCATTCTGCACCATTCAGGAGGAAATACGCCTGCTCTTCGCTCGGTTTCTTTCTTGATACCTCATTTCTTTAGCCCCTCCATAAATTATGCACTATTCCAAAGAATTATCTTCACAGCTTTTTTGTCTTCTTTCTCCTCCAAAAAAAAAAAAAAAAAAAAAAAAGGCCATGCAAAAAGTGAAGCCTGCCTTGCAAACCGTGGGTTGAACTTCCAGTCCTCTTTCCTGAAAATTCAGTGGGTGCTGAGAGCCATTGACAAGTAGGAATGACTCATCGTAATCCATGCCAGCGTACTCCATGTTAAATGGACTTGCCTTGGAAATTTGCTGCGACCTTGCTTGTGTGTTTGAGAAAGGTGACCCTGCTCAATGACCAGGGTGGATCCAGGATTAGGGTGTATTTTGCAGGAAGTATCCCGTCCTTGGGTTTAGGGCATGACAACAGGAGTTTTAGGGAAGTTGGAGGTTGAAGATTATTCCTGCTGGGAGTAGGGCGTGCCTGCTACCTGAGTTCCTGAGTTCTTGTGGAGAGAAAGTATTTAGGACGTGAATTGTGTGTGTGTGGGGGGGGGGGGCTCGTGATTCTGTGCCAAGCCGAGACATTGGCTCTGGCAAGTGGGGAGCTCATGGTAAGATTTTTTTTGTCTCTCTGTCTTTTGCTAACACACTGATATCATCCTTAATTAGTCTCCCCTCTCCCTTCTCTTTCTACTTGGGGTATGCCAGTCTCACATCAAGCACCTCCCTATCATTATCTCCAGTTTTGCTGTCTGGATTTATTTCCGGTCCCTGGCACATCTCAAGAATGCAAAAATCCAAGATATTTTTTCATGGAGCCAGCAATAGAGAGATGTAGACACTGGAGAACCAAACCGGAAATGGCCTTCTCCATTCATCCAGGCTGTGTGGCAGAATGGAGGCAGAGAGATAATTTGGGATGGTTTATAGTCTCACTCAGTAATTGTACCTGGCCATGTTTACTTCACAAGGCCCTATGCCAGGTACTGTAAGAATGTAAGAATGATAGGACATTATTCCTTCACTCAGAATTTAACAGTCTAACGTATCAGACCAGGGCACCGTTCCACCACAGAGAATGATTAGCATCATCAGATATGTACAGATAAAGAGCTGTACAAAAAACAAGGGGATTATTTCTCCCTGGCTTAGGGCCAACAGTATTTCCTGAAAAATGCAATATTTGATTTGTGTTTTGATAGTTGGGTAGGAAACAATCTGCAATAAGCCTGAACATTGAGTCATAGAATTTGTTAATATCCTTGGTCACAGTCAAACCATGGTTTCTTTCTCTTGCCCCCATCTCTTTTTTAAAGGGGACTGGGGATTGAACCCAGAGCCTTGTGCATGCTGGGCAAGCTCTCTATCACTGAACTGCATCCACAGCCCAAACCCCATTTTCTTCTTCTTCCGTTGAACTTCAATATACTTGATCCCAAGGATCTCAAGCAAATGAAAATCAGTAACATAAAATGGCTTTCCTGAATAAGTGATTTGAAGGTTTTATTTGGTTTGCATTGCTTACACCCATTCCATTCATTTGGATAACTGCAGAAAAATAACTTTTAAAAAATAGTTAAATAAATAAATAATGGTTGTTTTCATTATGGTATTCTAGTTCCCTCATTTCATCATAAATCTAAAGTTTGTCTTAAGACCCTAACAACACTTTAGTGAACATGAAATGCGATATAATTGTAAAAGTACCAGAAAAGAAAATATAAGTTGACTAGATATGCTATTTTAAAAGAGAAATACTTAGCGGTGGGAAGAGTTTCTAACTCAGAGAAGCAAAGATTCTGCGAGAATATGATTCCATTATCTACCAACTAACATTTTTTTTTCTTTTATTTCTTCTATGTGCACTAAATTATATGTCTTTATCATGAATAGCCTGCATTTTTTTTATTTCAAATTTTCTAACACACAAGAAGTAATTAACTTTATAATAGCACTGACTTCAGATGCCCAGACTGCCCTTTTCCTTATTAGCTATTTTAATTTGTCCAGCATCTATTGGGACACTGACAATCAACACTGCAACTTTTAATTTAAATTGACTATAATTTACTTGGAAGAGAAAACTGTTTTAATTTGTAATAAAATAGTATTGTTTTTTTTAATATCTGTGTACTATTGTGATGTATCACCTGGTTTGCACATCATGGCCAATTTAAACAAAAACTTATCACAAATACTCCAAACTTTATTGCAAATCATCCGATACCAGAAAATTTAATTTTAATTGATTATTATCTGAGCATAATATGATTTACCAGAGTGCCATTCATGTCAGTGCTGCTGAATAATTATGCGCATGTTATAAAAGTGGAATAACATTTGGGATTTTTATTATTCACCCAAAATTACTATTATAGTGAGGCATAAATACGGGAAATAATTTATTTCAACAAAGACAAATTAATCAATTCTTTGGTATATTGCATAGAAAAGCTATTTTCTAGGAGAAAAATGAACCAGAGGGGACTGAAAGGTATATTAAAAGTTAATTTTTCAAATGCTAACATGAAATACTCTCATATATTAAAAAAATTCTATGAGTACAAGGCAAAAAACCATTTCTGATTCTTTGAACAAAACTCTGAATTAACAACAATCTGAAACTCCATGTGCTGTTTGGCTAGGAGCTGCTTATCCAGCTTCAAAATTATAATTTTTCAATCCTGAGGTTTTGTTTCTCAAATTTATATTTTAAATAACAGCTAAGCACATGTTATAAACTACTTCACTAAGAAACCATCTGCCCATTTTTATACAGACCATTCACATTCTATTACATTTTCAGGTGCTAAGCTGTGGTTTTTCAAATAACTGAAAGACCAAAATAATCAAGACCAAAAGCCACTGCAGTTGTAGCAAAAAAAAAAAAAAAAAAAAAAAAATTCCAAATACCTATTGGTGTTTAATAGGCATTGAGAAAAAAAAAAAAAAGCATCAAACAGTTAAAGGATCCTTTCTACATATTGCTAAAACATTCGATAAATATGGAGGATGTCAGTCAGTTATCCAAAATTTGTAGGCTAGAGGTCACCACATTTTGGAAGGCTAACTTTATTTTCACACTGATTTATGGATGGTGATTGTGAAAACTTATGCACCCTTCTACCCAAAGCACACAAACCTGAGTGGTTTTGACTGGTTTGTAACTGGTAGTACCTGGCCGAGGTGAGTTACCCCTGGGCACAGAAATTATTATCCTTAGACTGACTTGTAATTATGTGTAACCAAACAGTGACAATTGGCAGAATTATATCCTCAGGTTACCTGAGAAGTATGCTTTTCTTTTCTTTCTTTTTTTATTTTTTTTGTGGGAGGGGGCAATGGTACCAGGGATTGAATTCAGGGGCACTTGAACTCTGAGCCACATCCTCAGCCCTAATTTGTATTTTATTTAGAGACAGGGTCTCACCGAATTGCTTAGTGCCTCACCATTGCCCAGGCAGTCTGAACTCAGGAACCTCCTGCCTCAGCCTCCCAAACCAGTATTTCTGACCTGGAACTCAGCTCCAATTGAAGTTTTTCTCTTTTTTTTTCAAGTGGCAAGTATGTTTACTCTAGTATTCCTAGCAATTTTTTTCTAAATTTTTTGTTTGGACAAAGTACATGGGTAGTCCTGAGTGAAAAGTTAATCTAAAAAGTTTTAAAGTTACTACTTTATCATTTTGATTTCATTGCATATCATCATTTCTTATCATTTGTTAATGTTGTCCTTACTACTAAGTCACTCCTTTTAATTATTAGTGGTAAGACACCAACTACAAAAACAGGAAGTCACTTATACTGAACACAAACACAAATATATATATTTTTTTCTGAACTGCTTATATTATGGCATCTAAATACTTCAGTGTGTAATTTTTGAAGACAAAGGCAGTCTCATGCAATAACTATTAAATCAGGGAATTAACATTAATAGAATCCTATTATCTAATCCCTAGCCCTTAAATTTCACCACTTTTTACCCAGTAATGTATTTTATCCCCAGTCCCTTTTTCCAAGTTTCTAAGATCCAATCCAAGATCACTGGTTCTAAATAGTTATTACATTTAATTCATTCTTTTAGTCTAGTATACATTTCTTCAGGCCTTTTTTTTTCTTTCATGATCTTTATATTTTTTTAAGAGTACAGGCTAATTATTTTGCAGTGTGTTTGAAATACCCACAGTTTAATTTCAGACTGTGAATTTGGGGGCAGGAAGGATACATAAGTGATGTCAGATCTTTGTCAGTGCCTCATTTCAGGAAGTTCAGGACCCTGGTTTATTCCCTTACTGCTGATGTCAACCAAGATTATACCTGGTTAAACTGGTGTCTACCAGGTGTCCCCCATGAAAAACTCCCATTGTTTTTCTTTGTAATTTATAAGTATTTTGTGACAAGATACTTTGAATCTATATAAGTATGTTATTTTTTCATCAAATTTTACTTACATTTTTATCAACCATTGATGATTCTTGCCTGATTCAATTTTTTATTATAATGACAGCCCAGGGATGATTTTAATTTGTTAATTTACGTTTTATTATAAAAAATAAAATTTCCTTTTCCATTTGTCTATTTGTATAATTATATCGGAATGGATTCCTGGATTCTTCTTTTAATTTAGTGAATTATATTGTATGTGATCATGGGAACACACTGCTCACCTCTCTTTTCAAGTTATAAACTACTAACCTGTTTTCCAAAGTAGTTCTCCCATTTTATATGACCATATCTTGGTCTTTTTTATATGGCAGCACCAATCTTTGAGAGCTTTCTAAGGTTTTGTTACCAAATGATGTTCCAGACTCATCTTCTGCTTCCTAGGTATAGAATCAGCCAATTCCCCTAGCAGCTACATTTCTTTTTAGTGAGGAATGGCATTTAGAATCCAAGATCTGGGATGCTCATTATCAATTCAATATATACATACACACATACACATGCAGATCTACATTAATTTCTAAATCAATGGATTTAGAATCGATTTCTGTAAAGTGCTTCAATAAACATTGAAGTGTAGATAACTTTTCAACATACAAATTTCAACTACTATGGATACAACTTAGTAGTACAATTGAAGTTCTATTTTATTTTTTTGAAGAAAATACATGCTGTTTTACATAGTAACTGTACTAATAATGTATTAGTATAAATCATTCCCACTAACAGAGTACAAGTGTTTCCTTCTCCAAGTCCTCACCAACACTTGTTATCATTTGTCTTTTTAGTATGGCTACTTTTAAAGGATTGTTGTGGTATTTCGTTGTGATTTTGATTTGCATTTCCCTTATGATTACTGACACTGAGCGTTTTTTTCACATACCTGCTGGCCATTCTTACGTCTTCTTTTAAGTAATATTTATTCATATATTTTGTCTGTTTTTAAATTGGGCTGTTTTTTTCTTGGCATTCAGTTGTTTGTGTCTTACATATATTCTGAATTTTAACCTTTGTCATATATAGTTGGCAAATATTTTCTCCCACTCTGTGGTTGTCTTTTCACTTTGTTGATTGCTTTCTTTACTGGGCAGAAGTTTCTTATTCTAATCCTATTTTTCTATTTTGCTGTTGTTTCCTATGCCTTTGAGCTACTAGCCAGGAAATCATTTCCAGATCAATGTTCTGGGGATTTTCTTTTAGTAGGTTCATCGTTTCATGTATCATATTTAAGTCTTTAATCCATTTTGAGTTGACCTTCGCATATGGTGTGAGATAGAGCCGAATTTCATTATTCTGCATGTGGATACGCAGCTTTCCCTGCATGGTTTGTTAAAGAGACTAAATTTCCCCCATTATGTATTATTACCACTTTTGTAAAATATTTACTGGCTATAAATGTGTGGATTTATTTTGGGGCTCTCTATTCTATTCCACTGCTCTGTCTGTCTGTTTTTATGCTAGTGTCATGCTGCTTTTATTTTATTTTATTTTATTTTATTTTATTTTATTTTATTTTATTTTGAGAGAGAGAGAGAGAGAGAGAATTTTAATATTTATTTTTTAGTTTTCAGCGGACACAACATCTTTGTGTGAGATGCTGAGGATGGAACCCGGGCCGCACGCATGCCAGGCTAGCGCGCTACCGCTTGAGCCACATCCCCAGCTCATCATGATGCTTTTATTACTGCAGCTTTGGAATATATTTTGAAGTCAAGTATTGTGATGCCTCCAGCTTTATTCTTTTTTGTACAAAGACCTTTGGCTTTTCAGGGTCTTTGCAGTTCTACACAGTTTTCAGGATTTTTTTTCTGTGAAAATTATCACTCATATTTTGATAGGGATTGCATTAAATCTGTAGATTACTTGAACAATATAAGTTCTTCTAATCCATAAATATGGGATATATGGGATGGGAAATTTTTCCATTTATTTGTCATCTTCAATTTCTTTCATCAGTGTTTTATAGTTTTCAGTCTAAAGATTACCTATCTCCTTAAATTTATCCTTAAATATTTTTGTAGCTATTACAAATGGAATTTTCTTTTTCAGATAGCTCACAATTGGTGTACATAAACATTACTGATTTTACTTTGCTGAAAGCATTCCTTCATTTTAATAGGGTATTTGTGTGTGTGTGTGTGTGTGTGTGTGTGTGTGTGTGTGTGTGTGAAGTCATTGTGGTTTACTACATAGAAAATCATAAAGCAAATTCAAATTCTATTTTTTCTTCTTAAGAAATGTCTTTTTATTTTTGTTTCTTCATATTAGGTTGAGAAGCAGCATTTCAAATTTCATTAAAATCCCTGTCAGGTTGTCTTTAGTTTTTCATTGAATATATAGATTATTTTAATGAGAACCACTATCACCTATATTGAAACTATTAATGAACATGATATTTCTTTTTCATATAGATCATCTTTAATGTCTTTCAAATAATAATAAAGTTTAATAATTTTCTCCATAAATATCATGAGGCTCTTAGTTCATATTTAATCTTAGAGTTCTTTTCTATTTGATGCTGCTACTGATTATATATATATATATATATTTAAATCCATTTTCTATTGTTGCTGCTGTACAGAAATGCAATTTAATTTTTATATGGAACTTAAAAACCTACAGACTTCTCATTAATTCTAAATATTTGCCTGTATATTATGTCAGGTTTTCTACATAGGCAGCCATAATAATATCTGAAAATAATGACATCTATTTTTTTTCCAGAACATATTGTTAATTATATCTTTTTTTTTTTTTTTTTTTTTTTTTTTTGCTGTGTTGGCAAGGACACCTAGTACATTTTGAAACAGAAGTGGTGATAGCAGGGGATATTGTCTTGTGGCTTGCTATTAAAAGGAATGCTTCTTATGTTTTATAATATTAAGATTTTGCTGTAGAATTTGTAGATATCTTTTATCAGAAGAAAATATCTTTCTTCCAGTAATTTCATGAAGTTTTTTTCTATTTATTCATGAACTAGTGTTGAATTCTGTTGAACGCTGTTTAAGTAACTATTGAGATGATAATTTTCCTTCAATCTGTTTATATGATGAATTCTATTATAGTTTAAAATTCTCAAACTAGCTCTGAATTCTCAAGATAAAACCAACATTGAGATGATATGTATTGATTTTCAAATTTATTCCTAGATTTGGTAGTGAATATTTTGTATAGGAATTTTATATTAATTTTCACATGTGATACTGGCCTATAATTTTCTTCTTCTTTTTTAATGCTATTCATGTATGTTTAGGTATTAATGTACAATTTGGTTTGAAATAATTTTCTATTTGAAATAATCTTTCTATTCTCAGTGATTAAGACAACCTTGATATCACCCTCAGTTTGCCCACACTTTACACAGATTTATTCCTGACTCTGGATCCCTTACCTCCTTGAAAGCAGTTACTTTGGAAAATTTGCAGATGTAAATTCTTTGTCCTTTTGAAATATAAATCCTCTATGAGTCACAAATTTGTTTCTAAAGGACCCAGGAACAATTTCTTTGATATAAATACTAATCTCATACTGATATTTCTTCTGTCATCAATTTTCAACATTGCTATTTAACTTAATGCAAATTCCCCAGTTCCATAAGAGCATATACCATTTCCATCCTCCCAAAATAGTTATGTCAATTTGGGGGGAGGTAGGAATTTTTATAACTCATATTGAATAGAGCCAAACAGCAAGCAACCTATCAGCTCCTTTTGTTTTCCTCTTTTGGATCAGACCTCCTGAAGTCTTCTTGTCCTCTGGTTCTCATTTAGTCTGGCTGCTGTCTAAGCATAATGTATAGATGACATCTGGCTCTTCCATTCTCCCTTACTTTGGGGATTCTCTTCCCCTCTTTTTTCCATTGTGAACTCTGGTTTTTGAGTTTTATAATTTTCTTTTTTTTCCCTGTTATGAGCCAGGCTTTATAAGCGATGACCAAACAAACTCCATTTTACCCTGAGACTCCATGTCATATAAGAAATGCTTCTCCCATGGGAACAGTCTGCCTCTGTACCTATCAATAGTTGCTTAGCCTAGCATGTTTGGCAACACAAAATGGCAATTCTTATACAATGTAAAATTATTCTTTCTTTGGTTCCCATTTTTCTTGGGCAATGTACCCTGTCAGAGATTGATTACCTGGATGTTAATAACTGTTCTCTAACTTGTACTCAACTAGGGTCATTTTGACCCAAGTCCCTTCTGCTTGCTTGCTGCTATGGCAACCTGAAAAGTCCCATGGGAAAATATCAATGTACCCATTGCATTGTTTCTCAAACTGTTCAATTCAGCTTCTGTACCTCTGCTTGCTTGCAGCTATGTCAACCCATAACGTTCAGGCTCCAGGCTGTTCCTTGCAGAGACAGTTAAGGGTCCTGTGGGGAGCAGTCACCAGCAGGCTAAATAGACTCTCCAATTCGGATGAAATGGACTTGGTATGTTTTCTGAGAGGTCTGTCCCATAACACCTGAAACTGCTTCTTTTTTGTTGTTCTTTTAAATTTTTAAGCATCTTGTCTAAAATTCAGGGGGATTAAAACATTGGTTCTTCGCAAGTCAGAAAATGCTTTATTGAATCTTATGTTTGGTTGATAGACAAAATTATATAATCAAAGAATTCTGAGTTGGAAATAATTTTTGCTCAAAAATTTAAGGGCATTGTGAATCTTAATTCTTTTCCTTTATTACCTGTTTCTATTCCTTCTGCTGCAATGTTTTAAGGTCTTGTTAAGAAAAACTTGAAATTTCACCTTGAAATTTCAAGATGATGTATCTTAATGGAGATCTTATTGTTTTGTTTATTTATGATGCTAGACACTTAGAGGATCCTGTCAACATAGAAACTCAAGTCCCTCAATTCTAAGAGATATTCTGATTGGTTCATCTCATAATTCTCTCCATTTTCTCCTTTAGGAAATACTTTTTTTTTTCTGTTGGTTCTTAAATATCCAGGAATAATCCTGTAATTTTTTTGTTCTCTCTCTCTCTCCTTTTGCTATTGCTCAACTCTTTATATATTTGGTCTGATTTCATGGAAGTTTACTCAATGCATTATCTAAATCATTTATTATAGCATATATTTTAATTCTTGAAATCTATTTCTTTTGCTGTAATTTTCCATTTGGTTTCAGCATTCTGTTTTTGTTTTATGGATATCATCTAGTATTTCTCTTGATATTCATTGTAGTTCTTTTGTTTTAAAGTTTTCTTTTTTTAATAACATTGATACCATTTCCTTCTTCCTGACTATACTTATTTTGCTAATTATTCTATGCCAATGGTTTCATTATATGTCTTGTCATTCTTTTCACCCTTCTCCATTTAAGAACGAGATCTAACCACTGAAATTTTGATTAGAAGGTCTGGGTGCATGACTAATATTTTTGTCAGAGAAATTTAAAGGGGGGGTGATTATGCCATCCATTTTCCTCCAAATTCTATGATTTTGTCATTTTTTAATGCAGAGTAATACTCCATAGTGTATAAATGCCACATTTTTTTATCCATTCATCTATTGAAGGGCATCTAGGTTTGTTCCACAATCTTGCTATCGTGAATTGTGCTGCTATGAACATTGATGTAGCAGTGTCCCTGTAGCATGCTCTTATTAGGTCTTTAGGGAATAGACCGAGAAGGGGAATAGCTGGGTCAAATGGTGGTTCCATTCCCAGCTTTCCAAGAAATCTCCATACTGCTTTCCAAATTGGCTGCACCAATTTGCAGTCCCACCAACAATGAACAAGTGTACCCTTTTCCCCGCATCCTCTCCAGCACTTGTTGTTGTTGGACTTCATGATGGCTGCCAATCTTACTGGAGTGAGATGGTATCTTAGGGTGGTTTTGATTTGCATTTCTCTGACTGCTAGCGATGGTGAGCATTTTTTCATGTACTTATTGATTGATTGTATGTCCTCCTCTGAGAAGTGTCTGTTCAGGTCCTTGGCCCATTTATTGATTGGGTTATTTGTTATCTTATTGTCTAATTTTTTTAGTTCTTTGTATACTCTGGATATTAGGGCTCTATCTGAAGTGTGTGGAGTAAAGATTTGTTCCCAAGATGTAGGCTCCCTGTTTATCTCTCTTATTGTTTCTTTTGCTGAGAAAAAACTTTTCAGTTTGAGTAAGTCCCATTTATTGATTCTAGTTGTTAACTCTTGCGCTATGGGTGTCCTATTGAGGAATTTGGAGCCCGACCCCACAGTATGTAGATCATAGCCAACTTTTTCTTCTATCAGATGTCGTGTCTCTGATTTAATATCAAGCTCCTTGATCCATTTTGAGTTAACTTTTGTGCATGGCGAGAGAAAGGGATTCAGATTCATTTTGATGCAAATGGATTTCCAGTTTTCCCAGCACCATTTGTTGAAAATGCTATCCTTCCTCCATTGCATGCTTTTAGTCCCTTTATCAAATATAAGATAGTTGTAGTTTTGTGGATTGGTTACTGTGTCCTCTATTCTGTACCATTGGTCCACCCACCTGTTTTGGTACCAGTACCATGCTGTTTTTGTTACTATTGCTCTGTAGTATAGTTTGAAGTCTGGTATGGCTATACCGCCTGATTCACACTTCCTGCTTAGCATTGTTTTTGCTATTCTGGGTCTTTTATTTTTCCATATGAATTTCATGATTGTTTTATCTAATTCTACAAGAAATGCTGTTGGGATTTTGGTTGGCATTGCATTGAACTTATAGAGGACTTTTGGTAATATCGCCATTTTGATGATGTTAGTTCTACCTATCCATGAACAGGGTATATTTTTCCATCTTCTAAGGTCTTCTTCAATATCTCTCTTTAGGGTTCTGTAGTTTTCATTGTATAAGTCTTTCACCTCTGTTGTTAGGTTGATTCCCAAGTATTTTATTTTTGGGGGGGATATTGTGACTGGAGTAGTTGTCCTCATTTCCCTTTCAGAGGATTTGTCACTGATATACAGGAACGCATTTGATTTATGCGTGTTGATCTTAAATCCTGCCACTTTGCTGAATTCATTTATTAGCTCTAATAGCTTCTTTGTAGACCCTTTTGGGTCTGCTAGGTATAGAATCATGTCATCTGCAAATAGTGATAATTTAAGTTCTTCTTTTCCTATTTTTATGTCTTTAATTTCTTTCGTCTCTCTAATTGCTCTGGCCAGTGTTTCGAGGACTATGTTGAACAGAAGTGGTGAGAGAGGGTATCCCTTTCTTGTACCAGATCTTAGAGGGAATGCCTTCAATTTTTTCCATTCAGAATGATGCTGGCCTGTGGCTTATCGTAGATTGCTTTTACAATGTTGAGGTATGATTCTGTTATTCCTAATTTTTCTAGAGTTTTAAACATAAAGGGATGCTGTACTTTGTCAAATGCTTTTTCTGCATCTATCGAGATGATCATATGGTTCTTATTTTTAAGTCTATTGATGTGGTGAATCACATTTATTGATTTCCATATATTGAACCAGCCTTGCATCCCAGGGATGAATCCTACTTGATCATGGTGTATAATTTTTTTGATAAGTTTTTGAATCCGATTCGCCAGAATTTTATTGAGGATTTTTGCATCTAGGTTCATTAGAGATATTGGTCTGTACTTTTCTTTCTTTGAAGTATCTTTGTCTGGTTTGGGCATCAGGGTGATGATGGCCTCGTAGAATGTATTTGGAAGTTCTCCCTCTTTTTCTATTTCCTGAAATAGCTTGAAAAGTATTGGTGTTAGTTCCTCTTTAAAGGTTTTGTAAAACTCTGCTGTATACCCATCTGGTCCTGGGCTTTTCTTCGTTGGTAGTCTTTTGATGGTTTCTTCTATTTCCTCTATTGTTATTGGTCTGTTTAGGTTGTCTATATCCTCCTGACTCAATCTGGAAAGATCATATGACTTAAGAAATTTATCGATGCCTTCACTATCTTCTATTTTATTGGAGTATAAGGATTCAAAATAATTTCTGATTATCTTCTGTATTTCTGAAGTGTCTGTTGTGATATTGCCTTTTTCATCCCGTATGCTAGTAATTTGGGTTCTCTCTCTTCTTCTCTTTGTTAGCATGGCTAAGGGTCTGTCGATTTTATTTATTTTTTCAAAGAACCAACTTTTAGTTTTGTCAATTTTTTCAATTGTTTCTTTTGTTTCGATTTCATTAATTTCAGCTCTGATTTTAATTATTTCTTGCCTTCTACTTCTTTTGCTGTTGTTTTGCTCTTCTTTCTCTAGGATTTTGAGATGAAGTATGAGATCATTTATTTGTTGGTTTTTTCTTTTTTTAAGGAATGAACTCCAAGCAATAAATTTTCCTCTTAGAACTGCTTTCAAAGTGTCCCATAGATTCCGATATGTTGTGTCTGTGTTTTCATTTAACTCTAAGAAGTTTTTAATTTCCTCCTTGATGTCTTCTAAAACCCATTGATCATTCAGTAACCTATTGTTCATTCTCCAAGTGATGCATGATTTTTCCTTCCTTCTTTTATCATTGATTTTCAGTTTTATTCCATTATGATCAGATAAGATGCATGGTATTATCTCTACTCCTTTATATTGTCTAAGAGTTGCCCTGTGACATAATATGTGATCTATTTTTGAGAAGGTTCCATGTGCTGCTGAGAAAAAAGTGTAGCTACTTGATGTTGGGTGGTATAGTCTATATATGTCAATTAAGTCTAGGTTGTTAATTGTGTTATTGAGTTCTATAGTTTCCTTATTTAACTTCTGTTTGGAAGATCTGTCCAGTGGTGAGAGAGGTGTGTTGAAGTCTCCCATGATTATTGTATGGTGGTCTATTAGACTCTTGAACTTGAGAAGAGTTTGCTTGAAGAACATAGCTGCACCATTATTTGGGGCATATATATTTATGATTGTTATGTCTTGTTGGTGTATGGTTCCCTTGAGCAGAATGAAGTGTCCTTCTTTATCCCTTTTGATTAACTTTGGCTTGAAATCTATTTTATTAGATATGAGTATGGACACTCCTGCTTGTTTCCGCAGTCCATATGAGTGGTATGAGTTTTCCCAACCTTTCACCTTCAGTCTATGTATATCTTTTCCTATCAGATGTGTCTCCTGTAGGCAGCATATTGTTGGGTCTTATTTTGTGATGCATTCAACTAGCCTGTGTCTCTTAATTGGTGAGTTTAAGCCATTCACATTTAGAGTTATTATTGAGATATGGTTTGTTCTTCCAGCCATATTTGTTTATTAATGTTACTAAACCTGATTTGATTTCCTCTTTGATTACTTTCCCCCCTTTACTGTCCTACCTCCCCCTGTTGGTTTTCAATGTTATTTTCCATTTCCTCTTCCTATAATGTTTTGCCAAGGATTTTTTGAAGAGATGGTTTTCTAGCTGCAAATTCTTTTAACTTTTGTTTATTGTGGAAGGTTTTAATTTCATCTTCCATCCTGAAGCTTAATTTCACCAGATACATGATTCTTGGTTGGAACCTATTTTCTTTCAGTGTTTGAAATATGTTATTCCAGGATCTTCTAGCTTTCAGAGTCTGTGTTGAGAGATCAGCTGTTATCCTGATTGGTTTACCCCTAAATGTAATCTGCTTCCTTTCTCTTGTAGCTTTTAAAATTCTTTCCTTATTCTGTATGTTGGACATCTTCATTATAATGTGTCTAGGTGTGGATCTCTTATGATTTTGCACATTCGGCATCCTGTAGGCTTCTAGGATTTGGGATTCTGTCTCATTCTTCAAGTCTGGGAAGTTTTCTTGTATTATTTCACTGAATAGATTGTTTATTCCTTTGGTTTCGAGCTCTGTGCCTTCCTGTATCCCAATGACTCTTAAGTTTGGTCTTTTAATATTATCCCATAATTCTTGGATGTTCTGCTCATGGTTTCTTAGCAGACTTGCTGAGCTGTCTATGTTCTTTTCAAGTTGAAATACTTTGTCTTCATTGTCTCTGAAGTAATTATATTTTTTAAAGATAATAATTCTATTTTATAGACCTGCTTATGGATGAAAAAAAGCTGGAGGTAGTCACATCACTTAGAGAAAAAATTATTTAAAAGATCAGAAATCAATGGATTATTGAACCTGGAATGACCCTCATAAGTTCATTTTGAAAACATGGTCCCTAGCACAGAAAGGTTCAGAGATGAGGCATTTGGGAAGTGTTTGGATTAATATGAGAGCTGTAACCTTGTGCACTACTGGGTGGTATGGTAAGTAGGTAAGGGGTGATTTGAGGAAATAGGTCAACTGGGGTGTGTCTTTGGGGACTATATCTTATCCCTGGCTCCTTTCTCCCTCTCTCTCTCTCTCCCTCTCTCTCCTTCCTTCCTGGCTTCCATGAGCTGAGCAGCTGAGCAGCTTTCCTGTAAAATGTCCTTCCACCATGATATTCTCCCTCACCTCGGAGCAATGGAGTTAGCCAACCATGAACTAAATCTTTGAAACCATGATCTCTAAATGAACCTTTTTGTTCTTGTTGGATATTTTGATCAAAGTGGCAAAAAGTTGCCTGGTACTAATGTAGTCATAAAGCAACTTGAAGGACATGTTTTGAATTTCTTGGCAAATCTCCTCACCTGGAACTTGTACTTCCATTTATCAAATTCTGTACTGCATTGTTTTCTAGTGGCTACTTTTACCTCCTCTCCTAAACCCTAGTTTGTTGCCATCCAAACCCTTCCTGTGAGTATCATCATGAGACTCTCCTGAAGTAGGATTTTAGAAGTACTCCAGGCCTATTCCTATTGAGGGGTTCTCCTCTGGTCTTGAGTCCCTGGGTTTTTTTGACTCACCGTCTCCGGATGTGCATCTACTTTCTAAAGTAATTCTCCACCTTGCCCATCAGAAACAGGCAAGGTGCTGGCACCAATCTCTGTTCCTGAAAAGTCTAGAGACAATAGAATTCATATTCAGAGGCATTTTCCTGGGGCTCCTTTCTCATATCTTAAGGTAATTGTTAGGCAGTCTTTTCTATCTCCCATGGTGGGAAATACTAGGAGGAGATTTTTATTGAAAATACAATTTCCTTTTGGCATTTCAAATTTCTTATGCATCCTGGAGGTAATAAGCATGGGGGGATTTCATTTGCACGTCTCACCAAGGAGCTGCCCCAAGCATTAGCTCATTAGCCCTCCCATTGTTCCTCTTCCCTTGAGACAGGTATTTCAGACTGGGCCTAAATTGATCATTTCCTCCTTTAACTCATCCCAAGTTTAACTCTACTCATAACTAGAACCAAGGGATTATGAAATTAGAATAAATATAGGTGAGGAAAATTAGCATTTACTGATATCTACTCTGTGCCAGGCACTATATTAGGTACTTTATATTCATTGTAAATGGAGTAATTTTCAAATAATCCTAAACAGGTATTATGTTCTAATTTTACTTATGAGGAACAGGAGGCTGGAAAAAAAGGGTCTTATAGCTAGTAAGCTCTAGTTTAAATATTAAAAAAAAAATGTTTCTGCCATTTTAAATGTTTCTGCGTCCTTTACATAACTAAACTTCAAGGTCAACATACAGGTAACCTCTTAAGGTTTGACTAATTTATACGATCTACTCATGACTTCTTTGGGAGAGCTCTATTCTCTATAAATGAAATAAACCTGAATTTCCTTTCCTGAGCAGATAGAGAAGTTATAATTCAATTTCTAAAGACTGCCAGAGCCCTAGGAAAATCTCTCAAAAATACACACACACACACATGCACATGCTCATGTATCACATTATACTAAAAATAATCACATTACAATGGATTGGAATGGACTTACTATCAGTTCTGATGGCCACAAACTAAGGCAGGCAGCAGATTTGGCTATGACCAAAGGAATATATCTTATTGTGATTATTTTTGTTTAATAATAAGTATGTAGATTAGACCCATGTTCTCTGTGTGGTTTCAGTCATGAAAGATTTGATAAAGTAGTTAACCTTCAGGTTTTTATATGAATTTCAAGGAGTTGGAAGATGACAAACATACACAAAAAACTCATAAAAGGAATGTGTTGTTTATAAATATTTTCAAATTAATATATACCAATGATATTTTTAGGGCTTTGATTGAATAACATGATAACCTATTTTGGTAAACAAATATAAAAAAGGTAATTATACATATTGTTTATTAATAGATGGATGATTTTATTAGTAAACCTATTCCTTAGTCTCTAGAAAGGCCAAAGAACACAATTATTATTAAATAAACATCCTTTTTAAAAATTCAAATATCTTTCCCAATACTCTGTACTTCTTTGGCTATGAAAATTCACATTTGTGAAATCTTAGAAGGATCCAATGAAAGACAATCAATTGGGCCCTCTTCTCCTATAAACAATTTCCTCAGAGATATATAAATTAAGAATGAGAAATCAAATTAATTATTTGTTTTGTTTAAATTTTTAGGTGGAAGACTAAAAATCATATACATGATCTTCTGACCACCTTTTCTTTAATTAGGCAGTGAATTCAAACAGTCTACATGATAACCTGCCACCTAATTGCAGATTGAGTTCACCTTGTTTATCTATGAAGGAAAACATAGACACATGCACACACGTACACATACAGAACACAAAGACACAAACACAGCTGAGGTTTAAATCAGTTGAAAACATAATGGTAGAGTCAAAAATGAAGGAAAATATATTTTAGCATAATTTTTTCATCAGATACAGGTTATAGCTGTAAGAATTATGGACGTTTAACTGGTCAATTTAGTAAGAACAATCATTCTACAATGGTCTTTTGTTTACTTTTTAAAAATTTCAAATATTTAAAAAATTATATCATTAGTGCTCTTACATTTAATTACTTCATCTTAAAATCTTAAAGAAGACAATATCCTTTTGGTCAAAAGCAAAATTAATTTCAGTAATAAATATGTATTGTATATAGTCATATGTTTATGACTATATACAAACTCGTGTTCAATTTAATCTTTGTGAAAATATACCAACTTGCAAGATATTGCTGACTTTGGCCACTAAGATGTATTACGTTTATGTCCTACTTTAAATCTTCAATCAGTCTTTCCCATCTGTCAAAATTTTGTAGGTACTGAAAGATAAAGACTCTGTTGCTATGGTAATTATTCCATTACCTAGGTGACAGTGTTCAAATGATGTCATTGTTAAAAGTGATCTAACTCTTGAAACATTTTTAGTTTTAGTTATGGATGGGCACAGAGAAAACTGATCAGTGATACAAAATCAAGAGGCCTATAAGAATGTCATTTTCTTTTAACATTGTGCTCACAAATGCGAATTAAAAGGTGAATGCTAAAATGAATTTCTGCAATTATCTCTGCTTTTAGTTGGGTCAATACCCTCATCAGCATTTCATGAAGCTAAAAGAAGGAAAAGAAAGATTGTGTGTTTAGAGAAGAATAATGATAGCAATGTGTTGTAATGGAAGAATGGTGGAAATGGCATCCCATTTAAAAATTATTTTCCTTTTAGTATCTCTTAGCTGAATCTCATGCTTAATAGTTATCAATTTTTTAAAAAAGACAATGTGCACTTTCATTTTTGTACCATGATATACTACGCAAACAAAGAGATATGGGAAGGGATATAGAAGTGGGGAGAGAAACAGGAAATTAGGTGGAGAAAACAGCAGAAAAGATCAGAAACCAGGTTGCAGGTCACTGTTCAGAATATGATGAAAGAGGAATCAGAGAGGAGAAAGGAGATAGTAAGAAGAACAGATGAGTTTCTAAAGTTTTTCAGACTTCAATAGGACTTGTCAGGAGGTGCCTGCCCTGTGGCCAGTGCTGTTTCTGTCTCATCTAAAGGACTTTTAGATGTTGTCAGAGACATATAGCATGCTCCCTCCAAGCTTACCAAACAGATGAGATTGTACAGAACGTGTTTCTGATCTGCTGCTTTGGGAAACTGTCCTTTGAGCTGAGAAGATTCTGTAGCCAAACATGTTCTAGGGTCCTCAGGTGATTACTACCCACCAAAGAAAAGCCATGCCAACATCTTTAGGAAGGTAGGCAATATTTCTGCAGATGTCCTCTTTCTCTGTCTTCCTCTTCTCCTATATATTCTTCTCTCATGCAATAAGGATTGAATTATGAAGTTTGAAGAGAATGGAGATATCTTGGTAATATATTGTACAGGTGAGGCAAACGGCTCAGAGAGATTCCTTGTCATGTGGAATAATGACACTAGTTAATAACACTGCATTGGATACTTGACATTTGCTAACCGAGGAGATCTTAAGTGTTGTCAACACACACGCGCACACACACACACACACACACACGGACGGTAATTATGTGAGGTGTGAGGTGACGTTAATTAACTTGATTGTAGTAAACATTTCACAAATGTATGTGCATATCAAAACATCATGTGTATACCTTAAATAGTCAACTTTTATTTGTCAATTATACCCCAGTGAAGCTGAGGGAAAATAAACTTTCAGACTTGGAAAACAAATGTATACCATTTAGTGGCCTAATACCAATTCAAGGCCTGAGTCCCTGCTGACCCCTTCTAGGCTCTCACTCTGACCCTGCATCATGGAGCAATTCATTACAACTAGAGGTAGATCAGTCCATTTTGGCCAAGTTGATATAATCCACTTAGTGAAACGCAGTTATATGAAGTCATGAGATTTTACTGTGTTATTCACCCATGTTATTTGAATTTTATAACAGGAACATGCAAAGAGCATAGTTTTCCCAAAAAGCTCAAATAACAGAATTCCAGGCACTATGGAACTTAGGGTACTGGTGGGAGAATGGACTTGGGAAGACAACCTTGTCCTGGAGCACTCAGGAATCACACTATGGTGGGTCACTACTCTATATCCAAGATTTGTTTGGGCAAGGATGTGCTTATATACGTAAGCATATTCTCAGGCAACAGTACAAATCAGGCAGAATAGCAATTGATAAGCCACATGGTCAGCCCAGAAATCAACAGCTTCCATGGCATTACCTCACTGTGAAAACTGGTGATTGTGGTATTTTAGGCAACTCCTCAAGCTAATGTAGAAGCCATTCCCTGATTAATAATTAGTTCTCTGCTCAACTAACAGCTTCATGCATCTTGTTCTTGGTATGTAGTTCATGAGGTGACATTGCACTTAGGAGATAGTTTTTACAAGAAAATGTAGTATGTGAATAATCTTCCTTTATAATGCCTATTGGTTTCACATTCTAGCAGGTTTCTTTCTTTCCTCCTGGGATTGGGGGGGGGGGGAGGGAACCACACCAAAGACTGGAATCTGAATATCTAAAACCCCAAAATAATGTGTCAAATTGAACCACCAACATCATAAATCAAGCTCATTAACAGCATCTGATAAGGTTTATCTGCTTCACATCACCAGGGAGGCACTTGCTAGCAGGGCCTTTGAGGATAGAATTTTCTGTAGATACCATCATTAGAACTCAGTAAAATAGCCAGCCACAGAACAGCTTGCAGCAGTTGCTTCTGTATCATAATTACAGAAATGATTACAGTAGCAAATATTAAAAACAGTGCAGTTATGCATAATTTCTACAACATGCAATCTAATTTACCAGCAGTAAAAACAGTAATAAAAGCATAGCCCAGTGATGGGACAAAGCAATTTTCAGTCAAGATGCCTAAAAATAATGTAAGTTTCCTTGCAGCTGGATTCATTGTTAACATGGTTTGCTTAGCCTCCTGCTTGAGGGAGCTTAATCAGGACCTGGGTGATAACCAAGTTAGCTAACACGTGATTCTAATGGACTTTTCAGAGAAAATAATATGACTTTTGGATACTGTGAAAAGCTACAGTTTTGGTAAATGCCATCCACAGAGGATAATAAAGTCTCAGAAGGAAGGCACCATTTGCTTCAGCCAGAGAACAAAATTATCTATTTAAAGTCAACACAGTCTAATTCCTTTGAACCTCCATTTCCCATCCTGGCACTTTATTCACCTGTCTTCCCTTTCCTGTCTACTAATGTGTATCTATTCCCAGCCTCCCCTATTATAGTTTAAGCTCTTGGATGGAGGAGCCTATAAACTGATTCCTGTCTCTAATCTCTTTCTCTCCAGAGTTTGGCACCTTGCTAAGCACAAAGTAAGTATTATACATGTTTGTCAAAGTAAATTGATGAACCTGAGAAGTTATACAACATAAATTAAACATGACTCAGAAATGTCAGAAGAAAGAAAACAATATGCAGTATCCGAGCTCAGATGAGATTGGGTTTATTTATTTAAAGTAATTTTCAACTCCAGTTACTCGTGGAATCATTTGTATGACTTTAAGAAAAATCTGGTTGTTAGATGCTACCCTGGACCATTTAAATCAGAACTTATGAGAATAGGGCACAGGGCATAAGATTTTTTAAAATTTTCAGAAGAGCCAGGGCTGAGAGTCACTGAATTATAGGACATCAAGGAACGCACTGAAAGTATAATCAGGGGAAATAACTGATAGACGGGAATGAAGAAATAACTTCCTTTGCTGTATCTTTAGCCATGTGCTTCATTCTGTGGACCTTATTCTATTCCACTATGAAATAAAGGAGATTGATTATGTATACAGTAGTTCCTGAACTTTTTTTCATTAAAAATTACATGAGTAATAGAAATACCAACACCAAAAAACATTAGTCCAATGACCAACTGCAGGTTTACTCAGTTTCAGTTCCCAATGGTGGAAACCAGGATTTTACATTAAAAAAAAAATCCTCAAGCTATGAACCTATTTTTTGGACAAGAATGACAAGACAGGATGACTTCTGTGATCTGTTCTAATAATACAATATAAGCCATAAAGACCAAAATATTTTCAAAAACCAAGGTAGTCCAGATATTGATAGCTAAATACCAATCTCCAACCAAAGGAACCAGGATTCCTTGGAGGAACATTAATTTGGGAGTTGGGGAAGGGATTATATAGGATAAACTTGGAGCAGCTCATTGGGCCAAAAGTTAAGGAAATGTTTTCAAATAAATAAATGATGTGGGGATGCCAAAGAGAACAAAAGGCAATTTGAGGAATTTCCTAACAAGCTACACATGGATCAACTTGAACAATAAGAGAAATAAAAGTATTGGATGATAATTCAAAGTATAAAGTAAAATAAATATACATTGAGTTCTTGTCTCCCACCCAGAATTCATATGTGGAAACCTCATCCTCAGTGTCATGGTATTAGAGGTGAAGACCTGGCAAAGTGACCAGGTCATGAGGGTGCTTCATGAATGAGATTAGTTGCCCCCAGTGAACTTTATTCTCCTGCACCATATGAGGACACAGCATTGGCCATCTGTGAACCAAGAGTGGGCTCTCAATAGACACCAAATCTGTCTGCACCATGTTCTTAGATCCTCAGCCTCCATAATTGTGAGGAAAAAAAAAAAGATTCTCCAGTTTATGGTATTTTGTTTTGAGATATTTTGTCTGAATGAGATAATATTCAATAGTCCATAAGAATATAAATGTTTAAATAATCAAATAAATGGGGGAGAAAGGACAAATCTCCCTTACAGAAGAATTCCAAATAATTTATGCAGGTTATTTCCTCTTCTAGGAGGTGGAGCATAATTTCCACCATATCGGGTGTCATTTTGTGACTTCTTCCAAAGAACATAGAGCAGAAAGAAAAACATGATTCTTTTACAGTGGGGGAATTGTGGCAAGTACCACCTTAATAAAATAACTACAGTTAATATCACCAGAGATAAGTCATATTGCCATATGACCCCTGGTAAGTAACAGAGTACTTCATCTCTGTAGCCTTCCTCCCCAAAACTCATAACTCTAGTCTGATTATGACAGGAATGTCAGAAGAACCCAAATTGAGGAACATTCTGGAAAATACCTGGCTGTGCCTCAAAATGGTCAAGGTCAAGAAAAATAGTATAGACTGAGCAGCTGTCACAAAGGAGAGGAGAAACAGGATTAGATTATAAGCAGTGTGATATCCTGATTATATCCAGGAGCAGAAAAAGGACATGTGTGGGGGAAACTGGTAAAGACTGAAGAAAGTCTGAAGCTTAATGATAAACCTCCAGTGTTAATTTCTTCATTCCACAAACATGTCATGGCTTATGTAAGATATTAACCTTAGGGAAACTGCGTGACGGATAGGGAACTCTGTGCTATTTTGGTAAATGTTCTGTAAGTCTAAAACTATTCAAAAGTATAAAGTTTATTTAAAATTATACACAAATAAATAGAACAGCATAGGCCTACCAAGAAAATGTGATAAGTATATATATTTCTTACCTCTGAATTAACAATATTTAAACTATTTTGAGATTCTCACTCCTTGTTAGCTGAGCAATAATTAAATATATATTCTTTATATTCATATATTCATTATTCATATTTAGAAAATTACATGTTCAACCTTTTTTTTTTTAATAACTTGCACTTCTCATTAAGTCAGTCTGAACTTAAGTGATTGAATTAGCAAGTGTACATAGTACTTGATACAGCACCAGAGCGGCTTCTGTGCCTTTCTGCAAACTTTCTCATTTGAAAAACAAACCCATGTCAGGTGCATCTGATTAAATGCCCCAGAGGAATGTCAGTGCTGAGTGAACCCACCTTATGGCTGCAAGGTGTTGTCAATGCTTCATAATTGATTTACGCAATACCCTTTTCTTGAGGCCTAAATCCTATCTGAAAACAAAACTATTCCCACGCTTGCTAGTGAATATTTAGCATCCTTTTGTTATTTCAGTTTATAAAGATAAAACTTCTCCAAATAAAAAGGAAATCTCTTAGCTAAAGTTTTGATGTTAAAATAAATTCAAAGTAGACATTTCAGTTACGGATTTTTGCTGGCTTTACTTCCTGATTTTTTTTTTTTTCAAAAAAGCAGCTTTTCCCACTGTGATTTACACCTAATCTCAAGCTGGCTACTGGGGTTGTCTGTCCCTGTCCTGTTCAGAATCTTCTCTGTACATGCACTAAAGTCATTTCACTGTACTTAGATGGTCAGTCTAAGTCTGACTTTGTCACCTCTCTTGGTACAAACCTCTCATGGCTATCTACTGTATGTTATGTGCAAGCCTCCCAGCATAGCACCCAAATTCATGACATGGACCCCAATGGCCCTCTACAAACTGTGACAAGGAAATGCCAATCATTTTCACCATAATCAGTTATGCTCCAGTATGCCCACAGTACTTATTTCCTATGCATACTACCTGGCCATATGCATTAGTGTCTTCTCTCTGCAGTTCCCTTTGCTTTTTACCCTTCTCAACTGCTAAATTCCTTATTATATTTCAACACTCATTTGAGTGTCTCTCTTCCATGAAGTTGTCCTTAACAGTGGTTCCCTAGTGGTCCTCCTTCTACTGCAAACAAGCATTGCCTCATTTTTTTGGCTTCCATGTCACCCATGGCTACACCACTATTAACACTTACTTTACATGTATCCTACTACCTTTTAACCTCCAATGTACAAGTGTCTTTCTTTCCACTGCACAGTAAACACCTGCACATTCATTTTTGTATCTTCAGAAAAGAGAACAAGGCCTGGTAAACAGAAGAAACTCAAAACTTTACTGAGTTACTCCAAATAGAAATTCTTGCTCATTTAAATAATATTTGACCTTCAAGGGACACTCTAATTACCTAGATTCACAGTATATCTGCAGGCTAGATTTAAACAGTACCCCTCTTCATATATTTCTCTTTACAATCAAAATGGTACAAATCTGAATCCCCTGATAATTTTGTTTAAGTGCCAATCTCATATTTTATGTTTCTATTTGAATGTCTAACAGGCTTCTTAAATATAGTCTATTTTTAACATTCTTTCATTTAAGTGAGATTTAAGTGATTTAAGTGAGATCTTTATTCATCTATAATCTAGACTTTAAGCTAGAAATTGAGAATGTAAAACCAGGTGAAATACTTCCTTGACCTCAGGGAGCTCATAGTCGGATCACATCTCACACAGAAGAAGCCACATGTTCTATGGTGAGCCAAGCAACAGATGCTGTTGAAAGACAAGGCCGAACTCCTAAATCATGGCAAATGTCCATTCAAAGATGACACTGGAGTTTGGATTTAAAGGATGAATGGAAATGTCTTAGCTGAGGAAGGAGATGAAGGACATTGAAGGTGGAGAATTATCTGAGAACGAACAGCAAGAAGAAGTGTTGGTGGCAGGAGGCAGCTGCTCACCATGTTGGAAGATCTTAAAGAAGGTGTTGTGTCAGGATGAAGGACACACAGGAGCATGTGCAGGGATATTAGGTCAGAGACATACTTCAAAGTCCCTTCTGACTAAATGTGAGTATCTTAATTTTAGGCTAAAAGCAATCTAGAGAAGGCAGAAGAATTTTAATCATGCTTATATATTAGAAGTTTCTCTGCAGATGCTCAGGAGGAGGATGGAGAGGAGGGGAATAAGGCAGAGAGAAGAAAGACAAGATATGTGGCAGTTACAACTGTACAGGCAAGATGAGACCGAGGCATGGATAAAGAAGTGGTAGGTGTTGAAAGCAGCGAACCAAAATAAATAATAACACTTGGAGAACTTTGTGACTGGAGGGTGATTATGTGGGAAGTGTATAAGATGATTGTCAGGTTTTTGGCAAGAACAGTGGTGTTGATGGTGACGCTATTCCAAAAGACAGGGAATATAGAGGAGGATGAATGGATTTGAGGAAGAAGAAGAACTAGGTTTTAAACATGACTGGATTAAAGAACCTGTGGTTGAATACTTTCTAGCACTGGCCTCATAGAACCATTAAAAATAAAGCTCATCCAAGAGCTTTGCTTTAGAAATATCACCCAAAGTGAAAAGGAGCTAAGGATAGAGACCTGATGACCAAAATTTAAGGAAAGAGAGACAGTGACCCTAAATGGTAAATGGGAAGACACAAACAGAAAATTAGAGAAGACCAGGAAAGAGTGGTAAAATGGTCTCAAAAATATAGGGGAGCAAGTGTGAAGATGAAGACAAGTGTTACCAGCAGTCTCAGGGTCCAAAGAGAGGTGGAACAAGCTGAGGTTGAAACTATTCTCCACTGACATGGTATTTTTAAGTATTTTCTTGGTTTGTATAAAAAAACGTATAGGCGTATTATTTAAAATTTGAAATTGGCTTTATTTTGCTAGGTACAATGGTTTTTTGACTAAGAAAGGGATTGATTTCATTGTCAATTCTCTATAATCTGGCAGACTTAGTCACCAAAAATGCTTAGTATTCTCAGTGTTGCTATGTAAGAAACCACATGCCAATTTCAAATTCTAATTTCAATGTATTCGATATTAGAAAGGTCTCTGCAGGTGGTAAGTGGGGGGCCATGCTGCTCAAGACATTCTAACACTGGGGATACCCTTCCTTTTTTGATATCCACATTTCAGTCAGGCAAGTAGTTAGAAAAATCTATATTCTAGACATTACTGAATGGGTGCAAAAGGGAAATCACTTGCATTCTTAGGACATTTTTGTTAATGGGTCTAATTATGTAATTGGACTGTCCTGATGTAGATGGATTGAAAGAAACCATGGTCTGGCAGACCTAAACCACACTTTTAAAAATTGATTTGATACTGGATTTTCACCAGGTGCATACAGCTTTTTTGAGTTTGTCTCATTCTGGTGGGAATTATTTTTTGCCAGCTCTTTTGTACTGCCTACCCTCTAAATACTTCTTTCATCTTTGCTTTACTCTTCTCCCTACTCTGTGTGCTAGACATACTTCTTCCTCTGTACATTCAAACATATTTTACAAACTTCTATTAACAGCATTTGTTGCATTTACTCTAATTACATGATGATGTGGACATCAAGGTATGGACTTCAGTCACACTTAAATGTGTATCTCAAACATATAGCATAGTCACAACATAATCACACAAACTGAGATAATAGCGAATGTATAGGATTTGTTCCAGGGAGGAGTTTGATATATCTAGTTGTCTTTTGATCAGCTGGAAGAGAGGTGCCTAGACCAGTTTGCTCCAAGCTATGAATGAAACTGAAGGTCTATGGATCTGTCATTGTGTACAGAGTGGTAAGAGCGCATGTGGCTCACGATTCTATAAATGGTTTCCAAAGAAGCTTCATCGGGAAATTCTATTTAATTAAATGGCGAGGTGGGATCCCCGACAATGAGCTCCTGGAGGGCAGCCAGTCTATCCACTTTGAGGCAATGCATATTGAAGCATAACTCTTCTGGGTAGGATATCCAGGAAGATGGATGATAACAGAATACCTAAACAACTGCCAGCTGATAGGCTCAAAGGCAGCAGGAGGGATGCTTTATTAAGTGCCTGCTACAGCACAATCACAGACAGGACAGAACCACTGTGCACACAGAGAGCAATGGTAGGAAGCTGCCTTACCTAGGGAGAGTCTGAAAGGCACTAATACAATGCCCAAATCTCAAAATGAGATCTGCCAGGCTAAGCAAAGCCGACCTTGTCATGAATGTGGAATTTTGAGATCACTCATTTCCTGGTCAATTCTATGGGTCCTCAGCTGGAAATTCCATTTTCTTTTCAGTTTTTAGCCAAGTGCAATATAAGTTTTTTTTGAGGGAAGATCATGTGTTAGATTTTCAAATATATGTTAGGATATATGTTGTTTTTCTGGGCAAGATAACAGTTGAAAAATATAGTTTGAAAATGGAGAATATTGGATCATTGGCAACATTTTGAAAGTGTTAGAAGATGTTAGTATTATCAAAATTTACTAGATGGATACCTCTTGGTATCATAGTACTATGTATTGTTGTGCTCATTTCAAGCTGTTTAATAAATGTTCCTGGATGATGATATATTAATCTTTTTGATAACCCATCATATAAATATGTAATAAACTTTATCTACAGTGTTATTTTCAAATAAACAATGGAGTACTGAATGGATATGCACTGTGAGGTATAAAATGTAAAAGGTATGAAAAATAAGAATTTATTAACTTCTAATTCTGGACCTTTTCACCAATTAAAATTTTATTTGCCAATAAACTTCAATAATATAACCTCATCTCTTTCAATAGATATGTTCAAGTATCTCAGGCACAGTTTGGCTTTAACTGGAATTTTAGTTCTAAGAAGCTAGTTCCTTAGGTAATTGTAACTGCATATGGAAGGCTTAGCTTCCACATATCAGAGATTTTCTGGTTAATCAAAATCATTTAAAGGTAATTCCTGTAAAAGTCTTTATAACATGAATCATCCTACCAATAGCATCATTACAGAAAAAACATTCAAATTATTTAATATAGCTTGGACACATACCATATGCAAAGGACTATAGATATAGAAAAAGTAAGGATATCAAGAGAATGCATGGTTTCAACATTTAGTAGGAAATATAAAGCTGGGCAGACACATAATCATGATATAAGACAGAATGAGATATGTTTGAGAGGAACTACAACTGTGTACTAAGTAAACAGAATATAATTAAGTTACAGTGATTATTTGAAGCAATGTAATTAGGAATTATGTAACCATTATTGGTTGAGTAATCTATTCCAAAGTTATAGGTAAGGTTCTCTGGTGGAATATAGACAAAATATAAGGCTAGTTTCTGTCAGATAGGAATATCATTTAAGACCTAGATTAATCAATAGAATCCATATAAAGTAGTCTTGATACATTACAAATGAAAAATATGGTGAACACATGCTCTATTTAGAAAGAAAACTTAATGAATACTACCTAGTCCAGATATTACTCCAATTTCCAGAGTATCCTGAACCTAGTTCCATATATAGGTAGTTTAAAGGGAAACAGTTAAAAAGAAAACCATTTAACACAGTAAGTAGCAAACACGTGGAACTTGGTAAGTTATGATTGGATATTAATTGAAAATGTTAAAAGGGACTTAATGCAATGCACTAGAGAAGCAGAGCATACAGAATGGCAATAGAATGAGTGTCAGTTCAGGGATCATTGCTTATCATTATTTCCACATTTCCATGTATCTTAAACGACACTTTGTTAAAGAAAGTACCACCTGGTGCTAACACACTTGCCCCATGGTTCTAAGGATCCATGGGAGTTCAACATTAAAAATCACACAGGGAAGATTTTCTTTCATTATTTTCAAAGAATGATGACAATTCTCTCTCTTCCTATGAGCTCCTCAGTTGCAGATTAAAACCATTTCAGACCCGAGGAATAATAATTATCATTTCTAATCTCTTGACAGGCCTTCCTGCAGCTAAAATGACTGGCAGAACTCACCTTCTGACTGCAAAGTAGGAGCTTCTCATACCTGTCTATACTCAAGCTGTGCGACATGACAACCCACGATCTTGAAGCAATCTGGAAAACACCTTGAACAAAGCAGGTGTTTTTCTATGTGATATGTAACACCCAGAGACTTTAAAATATCATTAAAGTAAGATAGATTTTTTAAGTGTGATCTCCTGATAATCCATCCCAGAGCCCTTTTGAGAACTTGCTAAAAATACTGATTTCTAGGTTCCATCTAATCTCTATTTGATGGAGCAATTTTAAGGCAGAGTCCAAGAAACTGAAACTTATTTTCTTTGTATGTGTAAGTTCAGAATCAACTTATCTAAGTTAGGGGATGTTGCATGGAAAAGCTCATTAAAATACAAATAATTGGACAATTCAAATAGTGTGATAACTAAGGATATCAGCAATTATATGCCAATAGCAAATGGTTGACGTTTCTTGAGTATCCACTACCCCACAACATTTTTCATACAGAGATTACTCCCTCACTAAACTGTAGATGAACCAAATGGAGAAAAGTTCCACAGGAGACTCAAGCTAATGAAATCACTATCAAGCTAAAGGAACATAATAGAGGGTTTCTACGAATAAATATGGTTAATTATTACACCAGAGCTTTATAGTCTGAAAATGAAAAGAAAATCTAGCAATATCCCAATACCACATACAAACTGCCTTCTGAGACAGCTGAAACTTGATGCCTGGTCCATCTGTGTCCCTCAGTATCTTACTTTCCACATCCTCTGAAGCCAACATGTCCTAGAAGCGTCGTGTAAACTCTACTGCTGGGATTTTGTAAAATGTCTATGGGGCATTGTATTGTGAAACTTACAATGTTTATAAGCTGCTCTTGAAAAATAAAGAATTCCAAATTATTTCACACTACTCAGGAATACATTTCCTTCAGAAGACTCTGAGAAACAAGAAATGGGAATTAGTAAACAACTCAATCTCAGTATGTTTCAGTAGAGCCACCCTAAGTAAATGTTTTCCAGGGAATGGGAATTTAACAAGTGCCTGCACAGATCCACATGCTCTCAAACTCAGGATCTAACATTGTGTGCACAGGGCCCTGGTAGAGTGCTTGCCTATCATGTGTGAGGCTCTAGGTTTGATCCCTAGTACCTCAAAACAAGCAAATAAAAATAGGGTTACTGATTCACACAGGTAATGAGGGATAATGATCAAAGAGAATACATCCACCTTGAAGTCTGGAATAGAACTTGCATACATAAATAGTTTTAGTTATTGTTGCTGCTCTTCAATAAGAAGTGGAATAAAAAGGAAAAACAGTAACACCTTTTTTTTAGTTGTTGATGGACCTTTATTTAATTAATTTATTTATATGTGGTGCTGAGAATCAAACTCAGTGCCTCACACATACTAGGCAAGCACTCTACCACTGAGCCACAACTCCAGCCCCAAGATTGCATATACTTTTGTTCTTAATAAACCATAGGAAATATCCTGTCTAAAAAATCAGATGTGAAATGGGTTAAAATCGAGTTGTCAAAGGTACAAGTAAATAATATAGGGAAACCAAAAGCACAAAAGAATTAAAATTCAGTGTTGGTTATATTAAAAAAAAATTTACTGCTGAGTGTGGTGGCGCATGCCTGTAATTCCAATGACCCTGGAGGCTGAGGCGAGTTCAAGGCCAGCCTCAGCAATTAAGCAAGACCCTGTCTTAAAGTAAAAAATAAAAAAGGGCTGGAGATGTTGCTCAGTGGTTAAGTAGTGCCCTTAGAAAAGGAAGAAATAAATTCCTTTATTAGAGAAAGTTAAATCAATTTAAAAAATTTGGTGAGTCTTTAATATAATTTGGGGAAAAACCGTCAGAAACGTGCTAGTAGGATATAAACACCTCAGATTTTGAGAAATAAATTACATGAAACATAAATAAGAGAATAGACTGATTCTAACTAACTGTAGCATGAGGTCTTTTACTTTGAAAAGTTATCTTGACATGCTTTGGATTAGGGGTTAACAAACAAGGCCATCTAACTTGCCAACTTGCTTTTATAAATGGTTTTATGAAAACAGATTCATCAACCATTGTTACAATGCAAATTTGAGTAATTATGACACAGGGCTTGTGAAGTACAGAGCCCAAACCATTTAATCTTTGGCTCTAAACAGAAAATACTTGTTGAACCTTCCCCTAAGTGAGGGGACACAAAAACACATTATCAATACTATCAATAAATAAGATGAAATCAAACTAAAAGTTTCTTCTCAGCAAAAGAAACAATCTGTGAGGTGAACAGACAGCCCACATCCTGGGAGCAAATTTTTACCCCTCACACATCAGATAGAGCTCTAATCTCTAGGATATATAAAGAACTCAAAAAGCTAAGCCCCCCCAAAAAACAAATAACTTAATTAACAAATGGGCCAAGGATCTGAACAGACACTTCTCAGAAAAGGATATACAATCAATCAACAAATATATGAAAAAATGTTCATCATCTCTAGTAATTAGGGAAATTCAAATCAAAACTACTCCCAAGTACCATTTTACTCCAGTCAGAATGGCAGCTATTATGAAGACAAACAACAATAAATGTTGGAGAGGATGTGGGGAAAAAGGTACACTCATACATTGCTGGTGGGACTGCAAATTGGTGCAGCCAATATGGAAAGCAGTATGGAGATTCCTTGGAAATCTGGGAATGGAACCACCATTTGACCCAGCTATTCCCCTTTTCAGATTATACCCAAAGGACTTAAGAACAGCATACTACAGGGACACAGCCACATCAATGTTTATAGCAGCACAATTCACAATAAATAAACTGTGGAGCCAACCTAGTTGCCCTTCAGTGGATGAATGGATAAAAAAAATAAATGTGGTATATATACACAATGGAATTTTACTCAGCATTAAAAGAGAATAAAATCATGGCATGTGCAGGTAAATGGATGGCATTGGAGAAGATAATGCTAAGTGAAGTTAGCCAATTCCAAAAAAACACAAATGCCAAATGTTTTCTCTGATATAAGGAGGCTGACTCATAGTGGGGTAGGGAGGGGGAGCATGGGAGGATTAGATGAATTCTAAATAGGGAAGAGGAGTGGGAGGAAAAGGGAGGGGACAGGGGATTAGCAAGGGCAGCGGAATGTGATGGACATCATTATCCAAAGTACATGTATGAAGATTTGAACTGGGTGTCAACATACTTTATATATAAACAGACATGAAAAATTGTGGTATATATGTGTAATAAGAATTGTAATGCAAAAAAGTACATGTATAAAGACATGAATTGGCGTGAACATACTCTATATACAAAGATATGAAAAACTATATATTTGTAATAAGAACTGTAATGCATTCCACTATTGTGTATTTTAAAAAAATAAAATCAATAATAAAAAGAATAGATCCCTGACTTAGGATTTGAATATAGCATTCTCTGTCGCACACAGTCTTACAAAGGTATCTAAAATATTTGTTAGCCTTTTTCTCACCAGATTCAGTCAACATAGTAAAGTTTCACTAGTGCAGTAGCTAAGCATGATATCCATCTAGTTTGTGACAAAGATTTTTTTGAATTTTTTTGATTACCACCGAGAATATGAGAGTTGGCGTTGCTCTGAGGGAGAACAATAAAAGTAAACTGCTGTTTTTGCCACTTAAAAGCAAAGTACTTCAGGTAGATTTTTCTTTCATCCTCATTTGTATGGAAAAAAAATACTACTTTCAGATGAATTGAGAAGGTTTAATTGAAGACACATTTTAATTACATTTATGATAACCTATTGTCATTCTGTAAGATCCATTTGGGAGTTTTGCACAAGACAGATGGGCATATTTCATGAAAATGTTTGAGGAACCACCACCATCTGTAAAGTTTTTCATGAGAATACTTCTAGAGATAGAAATAGTTTGGAGTAGACTATCCTGATAAGCTGGATTGCAATGTCAGCACAATGACAGAAAGGAAACCCCAGATCATCCCACTCTCCTTGGAGACACTGGTTCAACAATACATAGATCAATTCCCTTTATCAGAAATCCTAAAACCAGTTAAGATGGTCTTGCACCCCACATAAACATAAAACCAACCACAAAGATCCCATAAGAAAATGTGTGACATTTTCTCACTATGGTCCCTCCTCCTGCTGATGTGGCAACCCAGACACTCCCAGCTCTTTGTTTACCCCGAGGGACTGCTCAGCTCTTAGAACTGGAGAGAAGCTATGTGCTTTTTTTATGGAGCAAAACTATACACTTTCCATCAGAACTTGGGTTTTTTTTTTTTTGCATATACAAATCATGAAAATTTTATTTGCTAATTTTCTGGGGTTATTTTGCGGGGTGGGGGATGCCAGCAATTGAACTAAGGAGCACTCGGCCACTGAGCCACATCCTCAGCCCTATTTTGTATTTTATTTAGAGACATGGTCTCACTGAATTTCTTAGCGCCCCACTGTTGCTGAGCTGGCTTTGAACTCTCTATCCTCCTGCCTCAGCCTCCAGAGCCACTGGGATTACAGGCTTGTGCCACCATGCCCAGCTAATTTTCTAATCGTTAATTATTATACTTCTCATTTCTTACTAATATTTTCAGAATTGTTTCATATATGTTCATGAGTAAAATTGGTATTCCATTTTATTCACAAAAAGATCTTATCATATTTAGTACAAAGTAACGCCACCTTTATTTTGTGAGTTGAGTAATATTCCCTCTTTAGCCATTCCCCAGAAGAAATTGTATAGACTTGGAGTTTTTGTTTTCCCTTCAATAATTAACCAAATTCTTCTGGGTATTCACCTTGTGGCTTGACTTTCTTTTCCATCAGTATTTTTGACTAATTCAATCTTTTTCACAGTTACAGGTCTGTGATTTTATTTCTTGAATCAGTATAGGAGTGGTGGTAATTTTTCTAAGAATTTGGTCATAATAGTTGAGCTTGGAATTTACTATGTGACTTTTTTGTGAAATGTTTTTATTACTCCTTAATATGTACAACATCTGTTATGTCTAAATATTATATCCTGATATTTGATCATCTCTCTCTTTCCTGTTTTCCTTAGTGAAGCTTACCAGAAGTATGTCAATATTATTAGTAATTTATAAGAAACAACTTGGATTTTTTGATCTTCTCTATTATTTTTGGTTATATTCTTTTTAATACATATACTTTATTTTTATTATTTAAATTTGTCTGCCTTTCTGAACTTATTGCAGATGGCTATGTCTGGACAGTTATTGAGGAAGAACAAATACCCTATTTTTAAATTTTACTTAAAATAATGTTTGCAAATTTGCATAATGCACATCATATCTATAAAAAGTAATGCTAACCTGATTAAAAAAAATCCAAACTCTGTGGCCCTGTTTCAGGACTGCTGAAGAGTCAGCAAGGAAAGGGTTGTTGCAACCTTTTCTATGCAGACATATATTTCATTATGCTGATGTCTGAAATAACTTGGAAAGCAGACCTGCAATCATAGCTTACATAACTCTAATGGAATTGATTGGAAACCCTTAGAATATTGTGCTGTTTCTTTGTGTTGATTTTTTAAGTCCCACTTAAAAATTCTTCCCAACATAGACTGATGAGAACGGGTTACTGTGAAGAGGCACCCTGAACAGTTCATAAGACTGTGGTCTTCACTCTTTTCCATGCAGCTCCTAGAAAGAGATTTTAGCCAGATGATAAAGATGAGCACAGGAATAAAAATCAAATGTGGGTCTCTCAATCCACTAAAGGCACAGTATATTATCAGTATGGATTTAAGTAAAAAAATTTAAAAAAATATTTTTGATGAAAATTTTGCTAATGATTACTTACACAAAGAATTGTCTAGAAAACTACTAATTTTTAAGGAAATCGTGTTTCTAAAGAAACATAAGCCAATATGAAAGATTGTAATTTATCTGAGTTTAAAGAAAAATTCTGACTCCTAACCTTTATCATCACAATGTACAATGCACAAACTATTACAAACTATCCAGCCTCTAAGAAGAATAGAACTTCTTACATTTTCATTTTGAAGAACAAGGAAAAGGAAGGTCTCCCCAAGACAAAACTGGAGATCACAATGACAATTTCCAGAGAGCATTAAAATAAACTACAATAGAAAGGAACTAAAGAACTTATTTCTGTGACAAATCTAAGATTGTTCACTACGCTTGTCCAGCAGGATTTGATAGTTGCTCTAGATCAGTGACTGTGAATTTCTGGTACTTTCTTCCCAAAGGACGTTTTCAATGCATTTGTGGCATTTTTGTTTTAGCATTGTATGTAGTATGTGGGAGGGAAAAAAACCATTTTCTTTTGTGTTTTAATATGCCAAACATGATGAGCCACTTCAAAATAATTGTCTCCCTTACAATACTAACTCTGTCTACAAAGGAAACAATTCCAAACTTGCATGGAGTTCAAGGTGCATGTTTGGATAATGTGCAGTTCTCTCCTGCAGATCTTCATGTGACTCCTCTTATTATGGTTTGATGTATGGCAGGAAGAAATCTGAACGTTTAAAGAAGAGGTGAGTGGTGGACTGTGGTCAAGACTGACAGTTGCCCCCTAAGGGGAATTCTATTCCATTCCATCTCCATTCTGATCTTATATTGACAGACTTTAGTAAGACATATGGCGACACAGCTATAAGGATTATTTCTCGTCTCTTTTGCATTTGGATGGGCTGATACCCTGGCCAGTCAGTTATAAATTAAACAGTCATAACCTCTGGGTTTTGCCTTTCAAAGAAGTAGCATGTCTCTCATTTTCCTTGGTTGGCTGAGTGTGAATGGCTTAGCAGGAGCTATAGAGAAGTTATCTAAGATTGGAAGATATGCAGTGAGGAAGCCCTTGGTCACTGAAACAGTAAAGTCACCATATCAGCCCAGAGAATTTATATTTGGACTACTTGTAAAAGAGAAAGGAGTTTGTATTTTGACCTTTGTTGCAAGAAATCAATCTTATATCCTCACAAGTAAAATGATAAAGATAAAATTAAGATATCTGTGTGTCTGCAGCTAAAACGTTTTCCATTCTTTTCATACATTCAGAATCTTATTAATTAAACTGGAAGAGCACTTGAAACTTGAAGATCAGCCCTTCCTTCTTTTGATTTAAAATAGATACAATGTCCCCCCAAAATTACTCCTTATATTAAGTAACTGATCTGTCCCTGTATTGTTTCTTTCCCCAACATTTACAGTTCCCCAAGACTATCAGAGGCTATGTTTCAATGATTGTTTTAGTTACTGTTTTTTGCTTTATCTCCCTGCATTTAGTGAAATCTCTACACTCCTTTTGGTACTGAATATGATAAATCACATCACATTCAGGCTATCTGAGAACTAAACCACTGGCATTTAAGATAATAAATTCCACAGCAAAGCACTTTCCTCATCTACCACTAATCTTTTTGCCTTCCTCAGTCTATGACTAGTTGGAAATAACATTGCTTTGGTGTTGAGATTGCAGAGGATATAGAAAATCATACTGCATGATGATTGGTAAAAAATGAATTTTATCAGGAAAATGAGAAAAGTGTCTATGAATAATGAACTTTAGATAGCTATAGAAAGATAATCTGGATGTTTAGCTGTGAGATGAATGCTTAGATTACTGAACTAAACCAGCAGAAGATTTTTTTTTCTTTTTGGATTTTACATTGCATGTAGAATTTCAAAACCCTTGACCTCTAATGGCCTTCCAAATGTACCTTATTACCTAATAATTTTTATGTGGTTTATTCTCTGCTTCCAAGAATATTTCTACTCTTTAGATACGTGGACAACCTGAGTTGTAAGGTATGTAAAGGTCATATATGAAGTCAGTATTGGGACTTGGATTGAATTTTTGAACCCTTTCTCAAATCAGTTTACTTCAGTTTTCATTATATAGCATGTGCCTAAGAATTTTTAATACTGTATATAAAAGTTTATTTTGCATGATTCCCTGACTTCCATATCTTTCTTATTTTATTTTTAGGTGCCCATGTTTAAGTCAGTCTAACATTGTATTTCTGGTTCTGCATTGTACAGTTTATCACACTTGAAGTACATGGACATGGTGGGTCCAAGCCAGTGAAATTCATTGAGCATATCAATGTGACATGAAAGGAGATTAATTTTGTCACTGATGAGCCTAAATATGTCCTTTGCAGATGTGTCCTTTGTAGATGTTATATAATAATTTTAAGGGCTCTTTGTGTGTGATAAATTAAGTATGACCAATTAAAATAAGTTGTTCTAATTCCACTTAATAACTAAAACTTATTTTATAGCCAATTGTCTTACAATTAAGGTACCAATATTCTCTTTCCTAAGCATGCAGAAAGATATATTTGTTAACATTTTTTTTCTAGGATTTGGTATCTTAAAAAAGTGTCATAATAATGGTTGTTTTTATTCTTTCCTCAAATTAAATTTCTTTGTACTTTCAAAGAAAACTATTTATTTTTTCCATTTCTTTTCCTTTAATACTTTAGGAAAGACATGTGCTCTCACCCATCAAACCACTAAAGGGGAAAAAATTGCCAATGGCTCAGTAGATTGATCAGTGCAGTATATCTTTTCAAATTTGTGATATGTTGAAATACTTATAATAATAGTGATTGTTATTATACATATGTCTAAACAAACCCATATGATGAAGTCTCATGTCTATGTACCTATATATTACTTCTTATTATCTCCCTTACTCCATAACTCTTGCTTAGTTTTTATTTCTGGCATTGCACCAATTTTCCAAAATTCAATCTATTCTTTTTTTTTTTAAGAGAGAGTGAAAGAGAGAGAAAGAGAGAGAGAGAGAGAGAGAGAGAGAGAGAGAGAGAATTTTTTAATATTTATTTTTTAGTTTTCGGCGGACACAACATCTTTATTTTATCTTTAAAGTGGTGCTGAGGATCTAAACAGGACTGCACGCATGCCAGGCCAGTGCCCTACCGCTTGAGCCACATCCCCAGCCCTCAATCTATTCTTATTTGGTGAAGTTTCCTGATATTTATTAAGATTCTTTCTGTGTTTTGCTTTTTTATGCTGAGGCTTTATTTAGACTATACACACTAAAAACATGTTGAGCATAATGTATGATAGAAATATAAAATATTCTAAAAGGATTTGACCCTCCCTTTTTCTCATCATACAAAAATAGCTAACAGCAGGTTATAACTCTTTCCCTCCCTTTCTCTTAGAAATTCCCTGCCCCTAGTTCCAAATGAAACAACAGCTCCTGTTCTGACATTCCAATTGTGCTTCCCGCTTCTGGTTTATCTCCATTTTCTAGGCTCCAAAGTGATTTCCAAAGTGATTTAGTTTCTTTCATTCCCTTTCTCTCTCTTCTTCCCTCCCTCCTTCTCTTTCTTTCTCTCTCTCTCCCTCCCTCCTTCTCTTCTTTTTATTTGGGGGTCAGGCAGAGTCTTACCAAATTGCCCAGGCTGGCTTTGACTTTGGATTCTCCTGCCTCAGGCTCCTCAATCACTGGCTTTAAGACTATGCCTGGCCACCAAAGTGATTTTTGAATGCAGATTTGATCATATTATTACCCTGCTTGAATCCATATCCTCTTCACTGTCCTCAGTACAGTACTCAAGGTCCTTCTCCAATGGAGCACACCCTGCCTGCTCAGCTCTCCCCTTGACATTCCTATCTACTAGTTTTGCATTCTACAGTTGCTTCCAGTGGTTTTTTCCCCCTTTAGGAAAGTCTTTTTGTGAGCCTATAAAGGAAATGAACAAACAATAGGGCTATTATTTTGATTCTAAAATTGATAAGGTTCAGGGGTGGGATGAGGGATGGGGTTGTGGCTCAGCTGTAGAGCGCTCGCCTAGCACGTGCAAGGCCCTGGGTTCAATCATCAGCACCACGTAAAAGTAAATAAATACAGTAATGGTTGACAACTACAAGTAAAAAATAAATATTTATAAAATTTGATAAGGTACTGCTCTCTTCCAACTATCAATTGCCCATTATGAAATTTAGTATATTTCTAATACCATAAACAGGATTGTAGCTGGGTCATCTAGAGCAATTACTGAAAATAGAATAAAAATAAACAAAAATAAGTATTCTTATAGTGAAAGTTAGGCTCAGCATTTAAAAAAAAATCATTTAGGCTTAAAATTAAAAGAAAATACCCCATGGTAGATGCTATTGTTGAAGGAGACACATGGAACACACACACCTTATTGTTGCTTTGTTTTCCCAATTATTTCTGAAGTTATTCAAATGTGACTGCATTAGATGAGATAATTAACTTGGGGATACCTTATTTGGCGTAAGTGCTTTATGTATAATATTAAGCAGAGCTGTTTTTCTGTTTCTCTAGAATTTGGCCTTAGCTGTGACTTTAAAAATACTAGGTTTTGACCAGGTATGGCGTCACATGCCTGTAATCCCAGCAGCTCAGGAGGCTGAGGCAGAAGATTGCAAGTTCAAAGCCAGCCTCAGCAACTTGGTGAGGTCCTGAGCAACTTAGTGAGGTCCTGAGCAACTTAGTGAGAGCCTGTCTCAAAATAAAAATAAAAAAGGTTGGAGATGAGCCACAGCCCTCTCATCTGTCTCAGCTGCAGCTGTTAATTAAGGAGATAATGGATGAGGGGCAATGGGGAATGAAGAAAAGACAAGTAGACACACATAGAGAGAAAAAGATGGGATCAGGTGGGATACTGCTCTCTGAGAGAGAAACAGTGACCCAGAGCAAGCTCTACACATTTATTATATAGGTTTCACCAAAAGGTTATTTGTGAGAAAGTTTCAGCAAAGCAGGCAATTTGAAGGATACAGAACTGGTGAGACATTAGGGTCATCCTGTTTTGCTTAAAATCCTTTATCCCTGGGAGTTGGTGCCTGAACTTAAGGTCCTGACTGATAACTGCTGTGTGCCTTTGCGGGTAGCCTCCGCAGGCTGTTGTCACCACAGAAACTGGGCCATCTTGACCTGCACTTTGGCACAGACAGTTCCTAGCACAATGCAACCACAAGAGAGTCAAAAAGACCGTGATTCAAACTACCACTCTCCACAGGCAGGTGGCTCAGTGGTTAAACACACTTAGATTCAATCCCTGGTACCAAAAACCAAACCAAATCAAACCAACCAACAAACAGGTTTTGGGATCAATTTTAAGTAAGAAGCTGTCATATTGCATCATTTACCTCCATTTCTCTAATTCTCAGTATAGTTTCACCCTGAAAAAATGTACTCACTTGTCATTTCTGGAAGGCCAGTGCTTTTGTTAATACTTCTGCTTTTTTTCAATAATTGATCTACATGATTCAGCCATAATCAAATTCGTGGTACTGGAGCTGTCCTAAAATTCAGCACATTACATATTTCCCTTTATTTTTCTTTTTAATAGATTATTGATCAGAAGAAGAGAATGGCACCTTATCAATTTTAGAATCAAAATACTAGCCCTATTAGTTGCTCATTTTCTTAGCAAATCTTCCTGTAAAGGCAAACTGAAACATCAGCTTTCAATTAGTTGATCACTTCCTACATATAAGACAATAATAAAAGGGTGGAAAAAATGTTTTCATCAAGGCATGATGATACAGGCCTAAAATCCCAGTGACTCAGGAGGCTGAAGCAGGAGTATCTCGAATTTAAATCAAGCCTCACCAACTTAGTGAAGACCTAAGAAACTTAGGAAGACTCCATCTCAAAATAAAAAGGGCTGGGGATGTGGCTCAGTAGTTAAGTTCCCCTGGGCTCAATCCTTTGTACCGGAAAAAAAAATTTTTTTTTTCAGCCAGCTACCAAGATCCTTGTTGTTCCAAGAATAAAATTATACATGTGGAAAGAATAGTAAGCATATTTATGAACAACATAGTTATCTTATACATGAACTAATGATAATAGCAGCAATAAAATGATGATGATTAACATTTATTGAGTGTTTACTATATCTAAACTTACTTTAGCTAAAATCCCTGCTGAAGTCTTCTATGCACTATGTCACCAAATTCTCACAGCAATGATGTAAGGCAAGAACTACTATTAAGACCATTCTACAGACTGAGAGTTCAAGAGGCTATAAAACATACTTAGCTTTATGCAACTTGTAAGGTGTAGACATGAAACTGGTTTTCTGAGTCCATAACTTTATAATACTCTAAAATGAGGCAGTTACTTATGTCTGGGGTATCACTAAGACAGTAGAGTTAAATAATTAATAGCATCATATATATATAAAATACAATTTAAAAATATTTTCTTTTATGTGTTGGGGAGCAATTAAGATACAACTTCTCCATGTTTTCAGCTTAGAGAAAGAGGTAGATTTCTCCTGGGATTAGAGTTCACCTTTTGTTAAAATTGGCACTCAAGCAGTCTTATTTCTACAATGTTTTGAAGTCTTGATTTATTTAGCTTTATACCACATAAACATTGATAAATCTAGTGTGTCATATACTTGATATTACAAGTTTTAGAAATCCATTGTAGGTAACAGGATTAAAAAAAAACACAGCTTCTAAATATTGCAGAAGTTACCATAGTATATATTTCAAGACCCTATTCAGAAACAGCACCAGCATACATCATCCTATTACTAATTGAGTCCATAGCAAATACGGAAACAGGTGCATGCATAAAAATCCACTTTGATAATTGAAATCTGTTTTTAAATAAACAACAAACAATATATCTTAAGTTGTCATTACTGTGGTATTCAAATGAAAGGAGGTTCATGAATGATTATGCAAATTTCAAGGAACACATTCAAAATGCAGTTTAACAGCAGTATGCAAAACATGAAAAGATGTCTATTTCTTGCTTTTGTAGCTGAGTTAATCTACTTGTATTTCAGAAATCTAATATTTAAGGAGGAAGAAGCTGATAATTTAGTTGTCATTGGCACAGATATAACTATGGGAAATTCCTATAAATATTTTTAGTCAATTACTCCTGGCTAGGAAGTCTGAAAATTTATGATACAAACAGAATAATTCATAGAGAAAAAAAAGACAAAGAGAATAGATTTTCAAACCATGAAACAGGATATAAATGAAAGGGATTTAAAAAAAGGAACACAAGATTCGTTCATTCATTATTCATCAATTCAGTGTGTTTTAATCAATCACTTTCTATTTGCTGTGTAAGATATACCTATGGATATGGCCCCTGAAAGGTACAGAATTTTTAACACTATTATCCCAATTCATTATTTAACTGCAATTAGGATAAGTGCTGAAAGGAGACATTATGGTGGACTATGAGTGAATTTAGAAAGCTTAAATTAGGAAGAGGCAAGAGAAGAGGAGGAAAGGCAGGTACATTAAAGATCCTTTAGGGAAGGATATTCAGGGTGAGATCTGAATAAACTAGGTCAACCAACTAGGTGAAAGAGGCTGAAAGATACTGTAGCGATGTGAAGCACCATGGTATACTAAACTGTCATGGATGTGACATGGGATGCAATCAGAATGATGACGATGACCTCTATCTGGCATCTGGATAGTATTATCTACACATGGTAGCAATGCCCATGTGAAAGCCTGCATATTTATTTACTTGCTTATTTCTTATAGAACACTCTGAGTAGGATTTAGTATTATCCCCTTTTAAGGATGAGGGGAAAAAGGCAGAATATTTTGTCAGGGTCATGCTGCTGGTCTGTGGCAGAGCTGGTTTGAGCCTAGGCCATTTGATTCTACAGCCTGCTCTTTTTAAAAAAAAAAATTATTTGTTTTAATTAGTTACACATGACAGTAGAATGCACTTTGATATATCATACATAGACGGGACATAATTTCTCATTTTTCTGAGTGTACATGTTGCAGAATCATATTAGTCATGTAGTCACATATATACATACAGTAATAATGTCTGTTTCAGTCTACTATCTTTCCTATCCCCACATCCCCTTCCCTCCCCTCCCATCACTTCCCTCTACGGAATATAATGCTGTTCTTCCCTAGCGCCCCCGACCTTACTGTGACTTAGCATTCACATATTAGAGAAAACATTCAGCACTTTTGATCCCTACCCACCTAGACTAGACATTCAGCTGTCATGATCTAGCCTCTGTGTGAGTTTCTATGCCAAGATTCTTCACAATGTGGTTAGATACTTGTCTTAGAGTTGATAGCAGGGGGATGTTCTAGGAAAACCCAATATTTGGAAGGAGCACCATATGATAATTAAGTTTACTCTGAAATCAGACAGGTAATAATTAACTCTTTGTTCCACCCTTCCTCACTCTCTTGGTAAAATTAGGTAACTTTCAACAGCATTCCAAGTTCAATAAATAGCCATAAAATTGGGATAAGAAGGACACCTTCATCACAGACTTGAAGGAGGTTTACATAAGATAATAAATAAATGAACAACATGTCCTTGGCAGAGAGCAGTTGCTCAGTAAGTGTTAACTACTATTATAAAGAGAGAATAAAGATTAAAAATGGATGTCAAAGAGGATTTTCAATAACTTATATCATGTGTAAATATTGTTCCATAAACAACAGGAAGCTAGTGAAGTTTTCTAGAAAAGAATAATAAATATACATGATAAATTATTAGTGATAATCTAGAATTTAAAAGTGTTTCTGAATTGGTTATTTAATTCAATCCTGGGCCAATCAATCCTGATGGATGATATTCTGATTGTCATTTTATAGGTAAGAGATAAAACTTAGCTTATGCAATTTGTCTGAGAGCTCATAGGACTTAGTAGTGCAGCTTTGATTTAGATCAGAACTTTGTGTCAAAGGACTGTATAATTTTCATTATAATATGGTTGACAGATAATTTTAAAAAGGCAAAAGTAGGGGGCAAAGCATTTTTGGTTATTCTGAATTTGAAGAGAATTTTTTTTTCTATTTTAGAATGGTGATCAGAGGTATATATCTATCTCTTAAAGGTTTGGGAAGCTTAAAACTTTGGTGTTGGCTCCGCATCTGTTATTCCTTGTCTTTGGTTCAAGTTGCAGACAAGTTATTTAACATGTATGATTTCCTCATTTGAGAATTACCAATGATCAAACGAGACTCCCTTCCTTCTAAAAAAAAAAAAGCCATAACAAACAAAACAGAAAATTCAGAAGGCAAACACAATTATATTACTGTCATCTTAAAAACACAAGCTTCCATTTCCAACCTTGCATTTAAAACCTTATAGATTTTAAACCTTGTAGGGAAAATAAGCTTAGGACCACAGGCATTGATAGAGAATCTATTAAATAATTTCTTTTTGTTTACTAAAATCAAATATCCAGAAAACCAGGAAGCTTTTCAATGGCATTTAACATATGCTGATCTATCAATGGTAGCAACTTTATGTGATTTTCCATGTCCTGACACTGCTTACTTTGGGGCAATCTATTCCAGTTAGAACTGTGAGCAAGGAGATCTAGCTGTTTGTTGCAAGTATCAAATGCACAGAGGGACATTTTTCCAAGTCCAGTCCTCCCTCTAGGTGTCTTTTTGCTTTTAGAGCTTTTGCTACTTCGCTTTCTTTGCCCCATCAAGATTCCAAACATAATTTTTTTTCTTCTTTATGAAAGCAGGAATGAAATTCTAAGGTCCTCAGCATTCTTTGCAACTTTATTGTTTTAAGGCTTCTTGAAGTAGTGAGGGATGAGATGGGATGGAACCTTCTACTCATTCCCCCATTTTCTACTCTAACCTTACAGCCATCCTTCTCTTAATTATCTCCAATTCAATTTCTACCTGATGGAAGCTTTTGAGATTTCTGAATATTTCGACAAATGGGTGCACATTCTTTTGGAGAGTATAGGGCAACATAATTTTGGAGCATTTCGTAGCCAACGGCATAGGATAAGACTTTATAAAATTATTGCTTGAAAAAATTGGGATTCTGACCTATAACATTCATGTAAAATATAGAATATCTGAAATAATTTAACTGTGTGAAAGAATGACTTATATTCATAATTTGTTGCCTCCCACCCCTTTGTCTAATTAGATAATATGATACCTTTCCACTTAACATCATGAGAAATCAGTGTGGAAAATCTTCATGTGAAAAGAAAATATGCAATGAGGGTGAGATAGTAGTTAAAATATGTTAGAGCTTGGCTTTGTTACCATGTCAGAAACAGCACTGGGTTTTATAAACTTGTAGAAAACTTGGATCACATGATAGTGAAATCTATATTATAGAGAAACAGTACATGAAGGAATTTTACTCCTCTGCAAAGATAGCTTTGATTTATAATAAATTAATGTTCTTTGCCTCACCAGCAACAAACATGCTTGGAATTATAGGCAACTAGAATGAAATAGGCCTTTGAAACCACTTAGTCCAACACACCTACTTTACACAGGAGGATGCTGGGGCTCAGAAGAGTTATGTAGTTGGCAAAGGCGATGCTTCCAAAGAGAGGTTCCAACTAGACCCTGACATACTGGTCCTGACACAGGATTCTTGTATTAAACTTCATTTTTTTTTCTCAGTGTGCTCCATGTTTTGTTTACCTCAAAACAGAAAGGCCCATTTGAGATTGGATTCTCACTCAGAAAATAAAATAGAATACAATGAAGCAAAACTCTAACCAAGTTCTTAACACATGAATCCATTTCAAGCAAAGAACTAGTGGCTAATATATGCCAACAAATAAAAATAATGCTTATAAGGATGGCATGTTTTGTGGGCCACAGAAATAACCTTCACACAGGTGGAAATGGAAACAATGTTGAATGTACTAGAAGATGAAAGAATTAATGAATTATATATAAAGATAGTTCAGGGCTGGGGATGTGGCTCAAGCGGTAGCGCGCTCGCCTGGCATGCGTGCGACCCGGGTTGGATCCTCAGCACCACATACCAACAAAGATGTTGTGTCCGCCGAGAACTGAAAAATAAATATTAGAAAATTCTCTCTCTCTCTCTCTCTCTCTCTCTCTCTCTCTCTCTCTCTCTCTCTCTCTCTCTCCTCTCTCACTCTCTCTTTAAAAAAATAATAATAATAAAGATAGTTCAAATTGCTTATGGCAGCAAGAGACTGGCCAAGGACTCTCACAGGCAGCCTTATGAAAACATTTCTTCATTGTTCCTCAAGAAAATAATCCAAATCATTAGCTTGCAAAGAAAGGCATCCAGGAAGAGCAAGAGCACCTAAACCATTGTACATTGACATAGCAATGCCAATGCTACTTTAAAAACCCATCTGAATCTAAAAACTTTAGGACCATGTAACTATGCTAAATGAGGTTCATAGGACATCATGGTGAAATAGAGGTAGACAGAGGGCTGATTACAGTGGGAAAATCTTCATAATGAATGCCTCTTCACATTCACCATCTAAGCAGAGAAAGTGATGGCAAACTGAGGGGGCTTCCCACAGAGTGTGGGAGAGAAATGTGCTGCGTGCTACTGCCAAGTCTTATCTCGAGGCCGAAGGGCATTGGGCATTCAGTGTGAATAGAGTGACATGCTATTTTAGAAGTTACTCTCAGGAGAGAATAGTAGCTGTGAGGTGGAGAACTGTCTTCACAAGTATGAAAAAAAAAAACATGGAATGTATTCAACTATATTGATGTGAAAAACCTTGAAATTGACTCCAAAGGCCACCTGACATACTTGCCCCTCGTGCTTATATTTTCCTCCAGAATGGACGGCCTTCCATCTCATCCTGAAGCAAAGGATCATCAAGATCACAAGCCGAAGAAGTATGTAATGTGATCAAAAGTCACTCTGTCAACCCCCTGTCCTGCTGCACAGACACTTGTCGAAGTGAAATTTGTCACAGAAAAGTTTCTCATCACCCTTGTCCTGTGGTCATCGGTGACCTCTTAGGCCACTTGTCTGGTGTTTGTATCATCCCCAGCCAAGTCCCCCAGTCACAACGCAGGGAGAGGAAGCAGGTGAAAGGAAGGACCACCTGTGATGACAGATGAGCAAAGAAATCTCCAAGGCAACCAAAGGGAGGCACATTTGGAAGTCCTAAAAGAAGCCAAAAATGAAAGGGCTTTACTTTTCCCCAAGGAAGTACACAAACAGTTACTCTCTACCACCAAATGTTCAGTGGGGCTTTCAGTGTTTGGGAAATGACAGCAACTCCACTCTGGAAAAGTTACCTTTCTGATCCTTGTTGTCTCCACAAGCAACCATGACAGAGGAGCTGCATTGACAAGATCACATGTAGAGAGGAGAAGATGAGGTTTATGAGATGGAGATGAGTATGGCAGCTGGCTTGGTGAAAGACAAGATCTCTTTATATGTTGTTTTGTGTCAGATTAATTTTGGAGGGCAATTCGAAGCTCTCTCTGAATTGCCCAGGCTGCTCTTGAATTTGCAATCCTCCTGCCTCAGCTTCCCTATTAGCTGGAATTACAGGCATATGCCACTGTGTCTGGACAGACTAAGATTTCTTCTATAGAAGAACATGAGACTGACTATCCTTTAGAGACTCTTAAAGCACTCCATGGTTATGGGTGGGGAACTGATTGTATTTAGAACAGGCTATCCATTCTATGAAAATGTACACAAAAGGGTGACTCTAAAATCAAAAAAGCAGATTTTTGTGATTGGAATATGGTCATTAGACTTTTGAATGACTTATTTGACCAACAGATGCCAAATAGGGAGTGAAATATATATATATCAGTTGTGTTCTTCAGAAGGTGTTCAGTGTATTTCTACTCTGTATATTGCTTCTTTATAATTATCATTAATAACAATGGACAAAGCCTTTTTTAAAAAAAATAAAGTGAATCTGTCACTTCCTTCAGTAAAACATATTTGAATATTCAGGACATTTTAAAGAATTTTAACAGATCATTATTATTTGGGGTAGGAATACCAGTTGAATTTAATACTGGGAAGCTTGCCAGAGGATTCAGATAGGCATGGGCATATGTGGAGAATTTGCAAGTAAAGTTTTCAGAGCTCTGTTTGTGAATGACCAAGTACCTCTTGGGGGAAAGGGAATCTGGATGACAGTTTGGCTCAGCGCCCATGGGACAGGTCAAATCGAGAGGCGCGGACTGCAGAGTCTGTCATTCTTTTATGACATGGATTTAGAGAGAATGCATTAAAATAAAAACAGCAAGTAGAAACCAAAGAAAACTACCCCACTATGAGCACTTTGGAATCATTGTCAGGGTTTGGAGGGAGGGTCAATGAATTGCAACCCTTTTTTTTCCTCTCCAAAATTCAAAGCTAATTGAAAGACTCATGAGGTAGGCAGCAATTAAAACAAAACAAAACAAAAACCCTTTACTATGAACTGTTAAAATATGAGCACATTAAATTTTTAAGAGAGTTTGAACAGACTGAGGTTCATGAATCAGATAGCTCCAGACCCCAATCAGTGCTGGGGCTCTGACAAAGGAGCAGGAGGACAGTGAAGCTTCTGTAAGGTGAAGGCAGTATTTGCAGCAGCCTTTGTTGGGTCATTCCAGTGGAAAGTCCCTGATTAGAGGTTATTTGGTAGCTCTGATTGTTAACATTTATTTTTATATTTATACTGAGTGGGTCTTAGTTTGCTCACATAGGGCTCTGGAGTTACCTAGGCCTATTGGGCTCTTGAGTATTATTATTTTTCAACAGGCCACAACCTATAACAAAAGGCAGATTTCATAAAGCTCAGTAGCTTTACTAATGTTTTATCCATGAAATAGGCACTTACCTAACCAGTGTCCAGCTCCACGAGACCACTACATGACACCTTTGCAAGGGCAGACCCTTTGCTGCATTTCAGACAACAGAACAGGTAATTCCACGGTGGCCGAGACACACAATCCAGTTACCTCTGACAGACTCACTCCTAGGGTACTTTTCTTCTCTTTCCCAAGAGAAGGGTGATATGTTGGAGGCCACTGGGCATGAGATTGATTGTGCCATTTTCTCCAAGAAAGCTTAATAAATGGGGAACACATCATTCTCTCAAGAAGACTGAGAATATAAGGAGTCAGCAGCTCAGGGGACAAAAAAACAAAAGAGATGATAGAGACATTGCTCTTGGCAGACTTTGTCCTTGGAAGACCAGCAAGGAAGCCACTATAGATATTCAAAGCGGTTAGTGATAGGAAAAGAAAGCAAATCAGTATGTCTTTGTTGAGTATGCCCACATATTCCTAAAGCATAGATAGCTGTGTACAGGCCTCAGGCAACAGGGGCAGGGTTTGTTTTTACAACCTGCTGTAACATGGAAAATAATGCTAACCCAAAGCCCATGATATCTTGGAGTACATGCTTGAGATTAATAAAAAGTAAACTCATGTTTCAAGTAGTTTTCATCTTGTACATAAGTAGTTATATGCAAATGGGCAAATGATGTGATCAATTTTGTGGCATATAGGTTACTAAGTTAATTACAATATCAATTATCCCGAATGTCTTCTCATTTCAGTTGTTTTAAATCAATAAGAGGTATTCGATTGAATAAACATTTATTTTTAAAAATCCCTTTCAATCTGTTCCAGGCAGTGTTTTGATAATAGCCATAGAGAGATGAACCAGATATATTCCAGGCCCTGAAAAGTCCATATCAAATAGGAATTATATATATGCAGTTTAATAAGTGCAATACAAGAAATATATATTCACAAAAGTAGCAAAAGATAATGTTCACTAGTTGGGCTTTTTTGAAGGCTGAAAACCTTAATGTACTCCTGAAAAATAAGTCATATGTAACCAAGGGGATCTTGAACGAGAAAGGGCATACCAGGTAGCAGTAGCAGCAATTCAGACAATAACTGGCCCCTTTGTTTGTGGAATTATGGGTAATTGTATTATTAAAGAATAAAATTCCACTGGAGAATTGATGAGTTAAGTCAAGCTGTAGGCTGAAACAAGGTTCTACCATATGTGCCATGTTTGTGTTATTATTACCTTTTCATTTATTTGGCTTGTTTGCATTCTCTTCTTTAGCAATAGATATTGCATTTCCTGCTAAAGAAACTTGGGGACTAAACTGCAGATGACTACATTGTTGCATTGCACAAGTAGAAACTTGTTTCAGTCTACAGACCAGTACATTTTGTGACAATATTTTTCTGAGACAAAGAATGTACTTTTATTTCCAAAATTATCTCATATATTTTAGGAAGGAACATACTCTAACCTAGGGCTGCCATAGATACAAAACAACAAAAACCCACACTTACAAAAAAAACCACAAAACTATAAAAATATATCCAATTCCTGATGGGAAGAATATAAGTCCAACAACCCCACAAAAATAAATAAATTTGTTCTGTAGATATGAGGTTGACATTTTCCTATCAAAGTCTCCAATTAGAAAGGTACTTAAAAGCACTGGAAGTGCCCTAGTCACATAAACGGAAGAAGTAGGAGATGGTTAGAAAAGGTGAACTGGACTCTGGGATATTTTTCTATGATTTTTATGGGGAAGACTTGAGTAATTTTTGCACTTTAAGAACATACTGAGACAGGTTTGGGAACTCCTAACTTCTTCAGAGTGTCACTCAGATTTCCTGAACATGCTAGAGATTTCTCCTGTAAGCAAGAAGGAGACAGTCTGTGGATAACATGAAGAGTGCTAGACATGATTAGATGTGCTCTGTAGCCATTCACACTGGCAATGATAGGGTTCATAATCAGCAATGATGCTGGGCCTGGGAGCCAGGCATGGAAACTGCTGGAAATATTCAGGCCTGAGTTGAGCAAAGTAGTAATATTGGAAAGAAGGACCCATAGCAGTAGGTCCTCACTGAGTGTATCCACATTTTACTGATGTCTATTTTTATTTTTAGAGCATTATTTTTCAGGAAACATTTATTACAATCTAAGTGTACCAGAAGTTGGCTTATGGTTCAATGAATCCATGATGTGAAGGAAATGAATCAGGTCATGTCCAGTGACTTGGTTTGGAGCCTCATTCTCCAGGGAATGTCCGCCACTGCTCTTCTCATGACTTTATTCCTATATGAAGAGTCTGAGTTTTCATCTTAAAAGAAATATCAGGTACTGGTTCTGTGGAGAGTAAGTTGCTGCTAAGATAAAGAAGCTGCCTGGAAGCAATAATTGAAGGGTCAGACAAAAATAACTGGCCATACTCTGGTTTCTCTTCAGATCGTATAAATCTTTTGCCTTTTACAAAAATAACTGGCCAAATGACGTTATTATAAAGTACTGGAGAGTAACTTGTAGTTGGGCAAAGTTAGGGTTGAAAGCAGAACCCAAAGGTATAGTCCTCAATTTTGTCTATGACCATGTACAGAAGAGCTGTTTGTGTATATTTCCCCAATACTTTGGCGACCAATACATTTTGTGACAAAATGTTTTTCTGAGACAAAGAATGTACTTCTAAGACAAAGAATTGAAGACATTTATTTAAAAAATGAAATCTTTGCATCTTTCACTGTATTAAACATAGACAACTGAAGAAATGGCTATGTAATTATAGTTTGAAGTTATCCAGTAACCACATCATCATTATTTGCATTATTTCCAAAATTATCTCATATATTTTAGGAAGGATCATATTCTAACCTAGGGCTGCCATAGATACAAAACAACAAACACACACACACACACACACACACACACAAAAAAAAAAACAACTATAAAATATATCCAATTCCTTCCTGATGGGAAGAATAAAAGTCTAACAACCCCACAAAAATAAATAAATTTGTTCTGTAGATATTAAGTTGACATTTTTCTAGCCAAGTCTCCAATTAGAAATATTCTGTAGGCAGAGGTGGGAAGGGATGAGTAGATGAAATTTCCCTTACTTCTCCTAGTACACAGTGTGAGCATTTGTTCTCACCTCCACAAACAAGTGAATCAAAGGTACTAAGGAACCAAGATTTTTTTTTTTTACTTCCCCCAGCAGTGGGTGGCCTAAGAACCTTAACCCAACTGTTTTTTTTTTTAACATTAGAGAGAATGCTGAAATTGCTGTCACTCACGTAATATACCATTTCTTCTGCTACTTTTGCTAAATTTTCTGAAAATTTTCTGCTCTCTCTCTCCTACTAAGAAGACAAACCTGTGCTATGATTTCTCTACTTATATGATGGTATAATTCCTTTTTTCTGAAGAAGAAAGTATAGACATTCATTTTATAAAAATGTCTGGTGTTGGGAGACTATAATTTTATTGGAGAAATAAACTGCAGATGACTACATTGTTGGATTGCATCTGCAAACCTAGAAACAGTGCCTCTTGGGTTTTGGTAAAAATTATTTGCCAGCTATCTATTTTCACTGATGGCTGAATCATAATTACAAAGCAATTTTTTCAAAATGGTCAGTCATTTGACAGCAGATGTCAATGGCATATTCCTTATGAGGGCAGCAACTCCTTCCACGTGGACAATTAGAGTGTCTTGTATAGGTCCCCTCACCCTAGTGAAAAAGGGCAGTGGGAGAAGTACACTAGAGGGGTAGATGGAAATTCCCCTACTTGGAATTGTGGAAATATATTTTGAAAAGTATTTTTAAAATAAATAATAAACACAGGTTGTTTTCTTGTGACCCCCAGGACTATGGTGGGTGGATCTGGAGAAAGGTTTGGGGGGGAGGGGAAGGAAGTTTAAGACTATGTTTTTCCTGAATGAGGTTTTATGTTTGAATAAATGAATTTAGTTGAAGAAATTAGAGGGTTCTATATAATGAGGTAGGAAAAAAAAGGCAATTTGCCAAGGTTTCTAACTTTACTCTTCTTTCCATCCTGTATTTATACTTCATTTATAATTCATGCCCTCATAGGACCTCAATACACTCTGTGTTAATTTTCAGTCTGAAGAAAACTAAGCAAAAAGGCAAATGGAGTCTAACAAACAAACTAGTATATGATGGTACATAAAGGGCAGCTGGATTGTTAGACTGGAACAACTAGAAATCTCTTTCTCTCTGTTTCTCTCTCTCTCCTACCCTCTTCTGTCTTTGTTGGTGTCTCTGTATGTCTTTCTTTCTCTCCCTTATCTTTATAGGGAATTCTTGAACCCTTTCACCTGTGTATTCCAGATTTCCATATCAGAGCCAGTGATGCTCAAAATGAATGACCTGCTCTTGTTCTATTCCAATGCTCAACTTCTGGGAGAGAAAAAAATCAACTTATCTCAGCTTGAATAACCAGGTTTGTTCAGGGGATTCAATCACATAGTCTAAATATGACTGTGGTTACTGGAGAACCAAACTTTGGCTCAGAGTTCAGTCATTGGAGAAGAGCAGATGGCTCTTGAATTGTAAAGACAACCCAAAGAGTGTTTACTATGCCAATTTGAATAATGCACTAGAAGAACAATTTCCAAAATGCTGGTGTTTTATCAGGAGCCATCTATAATTCTTATTTCTCTCAAACATTTTTCAGAGGAATAAGAATGTGACTCTGCAACCAGACACTGTTTTTATTTTTCCTTGGTTAGTATGCATGTGAGCTTGAGACCAAATTATTTCTTGATTTTCTTCTACAGTAGAAGATGGAAAGCTAGCACCAAAGTCAGCTTCTTGTCCTTGACTCTACCACTGTGTCTACAAAATTCTTTTACCATATGCTCACTGCAGTGTTCAGGCAGATCTGTATTATGGGGGAACCATATGTTGATTTTGCAATAGCATATTTTCTATTTTTCGAAATTGAGCCCACCATATTGTGGACACAGGCAGTGGGAACCTCAATATCCTTCATTTGAATGCCAGTATGGCATTAAACATGTGTGCAAATGGTGCAACTAGATATATGATTGCCTAATTTGAATAAGTGAATGCAGATCCCTGCCAGGTAATCATGACTGTATTTAGAGCCCCTGGAAGACACTTCAATTCTAAACCCAAGGAAGAAGAAGACTTGCTGTGCTCTGGGTTTGTCCTTGTGTTTTGATCTCTGCCTAAGGATTCTAACTTTTCCTCCCTTAGTTTACAACTTGAGGATGTTTTGGAATAGACTATCAAAATGATAATTTCCCAGTATTCTTGGAAGAAATGTAAAGAGTGGCTAAAAAATAAATAAACTTGAAAACAATAAAGATGCCATTTTGAAATTATGATGGATTTTTCTCCAAAACTTTTTGCATAAAGCTTTATTTTTAAAAGCTAATAACTGTTATCCTTATGTTAACGTGTCCATTATATATGTTCTGGGTATTCTTGTACTTTTAAGTTTAGTAGTAGAAGTTTCTTTTTAAAGAAACAAATCATTCTGTTTTGGTTGGGTGCCTAAAATGAAATCACTCTTCTCTACCCTAAAGGGTGTATCTCATAAACCAGTGTGGAACACTGAACATTCTATATTTTTAAAGCAAAAGAAGGTAATTCACAGAGATTTTTTTAAAAGGTCTTTTTTAAGGTTTTTAGAGAACTTGTTAAAAAACACCCACAACCATATTTCAAGTTACATTCCCTCTCCTGTCTCTTCTCCCCACAAAGTGCTAAGACTGCCAATTTAAAGGAAAAACATAGTCAAGCCAGATAAAAAGCCTCCAAATGGAGAGGCTAATCACTGATAGTGATGGAGGTGGCCATGACAATCAGCTGGTTCCTTCAGAATGACTGCTTTATGACTTTGAGACACAAACCTGGCATTCACTGTCCAGGTTACAACAGTGTTGATCCACAGTCATACCTTCACCTCCTTGTCAACCTCGTTTGGGTTTCAGAGTTTTGGGAGAGGAGCTGGGTTGGAGAGACTGGAGACTCAGATAATAACTGGAACGTGAGTAGGAATGTGAACACCCAGGTGCCCTGTTCCATCAATGTCAAGCCGAAAACAGAGTCTCCTGTCTCTCCGTGTAACCCCACATAAAACCACGAAGACAGGCAAGTTTTTTAAAATGTGATTGCCAAAGGCATTTTTCAGCTTCATTTTTAGCTCATGGCATGACAGCCCACTGAGTTGTCATGACAAACATAAATGAGAATAGAATATATTTTCAAACTTGTATAAATGTTTCCTTTTAGTTCTCCCTTCCCCCTTTATGGTAACAAAGACTAGGTGTTCATTCTGAGTCATAACCACCTCCGGCTTACACCTTGACCTCGGTTCCACTCGTAATTATCAAAGCACACAAACTGCTAGCTTTCTTGTCTGTAAACTTAGAATGATAATAGCACCTGCCTCATAGGCACTGTTGTCAAGACTGACTGAGACCATGGATACAGAGGTCTGGCTTATAGTAAGAGATCAAAGTATGCCAGATGTCTTTATGCTTGTCATTTTTTTTTGTTAGAAGTATGAATTATAAAGTTATAAATATAGTATAATTTTATAACTAGAATTCTATTCTGTTAATGACTCAGAAGATTTGGTTGTAGCACTGGATCTATCACAAGACACTTCAAGATCTTAATTCAGGCACTTAAAAATCTCTGCCTCTTTTGATAAAATGATAAGTTTGGGTTAAATGATTAAGACCACCTCTGGGTCTAATTTTTTTTTTTCTGTGTTGAACTTCTTCATTGCACATGGTTTCTACAATAAGACGGGCTAAGTTAAGAGATCCACTTTCCTCAATATAGTTCTCTTTTTAAAAATGCATAGATCAGAAGGAAGCTAATTTTTTTCCAGGAACCAATTTGATGGTTAGCAATGAGTGGCTAACTTTCTTGAAAATTTCTGGGTCAATATCAAGGAAAAAACTTTCAGTCCTATACTACCAAATATTTTTAGAAAAGACATGGTAAAAGTACTAGGCAAGTAGTAAGGTCTAATAGAGATATATGTTATATCCCAGGGCTTATGGAAGAGCACAACAGTGGCTGAAGAGGGAGAGCTGTGTAGGAGAAGACCTTAGTGGTGAACCAATAGTAAAATGTCTTCTATGTCCTCTAGGTACCTAATTCAAGTTCATATGAGGTTTTAACAATGGACATGTCAAGGATCCCAAAAGGATATTGATAAATGACAGTGATAGGTAACTAGTTGGAAGAAAGTGTTGACTGAAAACCAGAGAGTCAGTGGCTTTTATTCAAGAGGTTTGACCTTAGGAAGCTGGAATCGGAGGTGAATGTGTTTCAAGATTAGTATAACTAAAAGCAAAATCCAGGTTCTTGAAAGTGGGGTAATTGGGGATGAGGGAGGGAGGGTCAGATTACATGGATAGATTTCTGGACTTCACTATAGTGTACCATCATGGCAGCTGAGTATCCAGAAAAAGTGAAAACAATCTGGAGACACCCTTTATTTCAAGAAGTCTCCAAAATGGAGATCTCATGGCAAGCTTCACATACCAGATAGTTAATCTTGAGTTACTGAATAGGGAATTGGGGCAAGTTGATGAACAAGAGGATAATATACAATCTGTCTCTGAGTTGGTCAAATAAAGAACAAGAGCATTTAAAACATTGATTTTATTTCTGTCCATTTGCTATGATGTCTGCAGAAAGTAAAATGACTAAAGGTTCTCTGAATTCTGTCCCAAGATATCAGATAACATTAGATTTAAGAGTCACCATAGCTCCTTCACCATTACTTACTTGCATGGTGGAGATCTTAGCATGATATTTGGTGTCCAAGTTAAAACCAGGTTACTTCTGGAGAAGGGTAGGACCCTTAGTGTGATTGAAAATTCCAAGAGAAAAAGAAAAGAAAAGTTTACGTCAATTCCAGAGAAAAAATGTAGGATAAAGGAGACTAACTAAGGGAAATAACTAAGTGGGAAATATGCTGAATGGTCATTTCCAAAGTTAACTTTTTACTTTATCAGTATGGAGGACAATACAGAGAACAAAAGACCAAGTTCGACAAGTAGAACAGCTAACCACAGGGGTAAAAAATTGATTCATGGAGGATAAAAACATGTTTTAAAGATTCTGATTATCTACTGAGAAATTTTAAGCAAACCACGTCCAAATAATCAAGTAAAGGATGCCATTTTTTGGTTGGATAACTAGAAAACATTCTTGAAAGTAAGCAATATACTTGCAAAGATAAATGTCCTAGTAATGATGATTAAGGAAACATTGTAGGATAAAGAGAAAGGGCTTTTCTTTGGGGAAACAAACAGAAGTATGGATAATAAATACAAAAAGGAAAGTATTAGCCAGGTGTGATGGTGCATACTTGTTTTTTTTTCTTTTTTTTTAATGTTGGTTGTTTAAAACATTACATAGTTCTTGATATATCACATTTCACACTTTGATTCAAGTGGGTTATGAACTCCCATTTTTACCCCGTATACAGATTGCAGAATCACATCAGTTACACTTGCATTGATTTACATATTGCCATACTCATATCTGTAATCCCAAGGAGTGCAGAAGCCGAGGCAGAAAGATCGTAAGTCAAGGTCACCCTCAGCAATTTAGCAAGACCCTGTCTCAAAATAAACAGTAAAAATGACTGGGGATGTGGCTAAGTGTCCCTGGTTTCAATCAATCCCCAGTAACAAAACAAAAAGTATCTATTTTGCAGGAGGTCCAGGAAAGGGAAGATGTGGAAATAGATGGTAAGAAATTATCAGAAGAAATAATTAAAGAATATTGAGCTAAGAAAAAGCCCAGAAAGCAATCAGATTGAAGTAATCTGCTGAGTACTAAACAAAATGAAATAATAATGGCTGATATTACTGAGTTCTTCCTTTGTGCTATATTAATCTTTACATTAATTCTATGATATATTGTATTAGTTAATCTTCACTTAACTCTAAAGGCTAAATAGTCTTATTATTCTATGATTAAGCAAAGTAGAGTGAGATTTGATTTTTAATTTACACAGGCCCCTCAATTAATAAGTGGCACACTAAGCATTAAATTAAAGTGTATATAGCATGAGAGACCTTCCTTCTAATCACACATTGACAAAAAATAATCTATACAAGGATTGACTAGAGAACAAAAGACCCATATTTAGATAGGTAATTGTAAGTATCAAAAATAGATGACACTAAATGACTTGCCATAAGTATACAGGTGGCCTAGGAAAGGGTAATAAAATGAGTTCTATCAGTCTTCTTATCAATACAGAATGCTGATAAGAAATTCTGAGCAAAATGATTTTGATCCCAGAAATTACTTTATTCCTCACCTTAATACCAATAAAAGTTTAAACCTCTAAATTCTAAAAAGGTTTATTTCCTATGTATCCTCCATTTTAAACCAGTCACAAAACCTTAAGAAACCAATGCAGAAAAATGAAAGATAAATCCAACAAGGACATGAAATTTAATAAAGAGTGGAAGTCACCTGGGCTGGGGTGTTCAATAAATCCTCAGGATTATAAGGATTTAGGAAAAACAGAAGCATTGATTTCAATTAAAAGGAGGAATGTCCTCAAGAATAAAACAGATTCTAGTTATTGGAAAATATGGAAGTCTTAATGTCTCTTCTACCCAAAATGTGAAAAAAATGGCAATGAAAATTTTTTCAAAATGTGGCTGTGTGGTGCAAGCAAAATTTGCATAAAGCAAACCGAAATGTTCAACTATTTTGAGAAAAGTTTTGAAGCAAAAGACTCCATTTGCTTTTTCTGCTTGAAATGCTCATTTTTCATATGGCACAGATTTTCTGACATGATATTATATTTCTTTTCCTATAGAGCCAGTCATCCTACTGGGTTTTAACTTAATACTTCTTTCCCAAACCTAACCTAGCATACCTTCCAATAAGTGAAATTCAATGTTTAGAGTAAAGGTACAAAAAAGCCTTTGATATACTTACAGGGGAGAATATACATGTTACAGAACATGGCAATATAAAATAATGACACATAAAACAGAATCAGAAGGGAAGGAGGGGAAGGTGTGGAGATGTGGGTGGGCTGATTTTCTTATTTTACCATGTGGGAATCCAACTGATCTAGAGTCAAGATAGCAGACCCAGAAATAGAGGGATAAGAATAGTATTGAACATTAATAAGTATAAACATACAAAGAACTAAAAGCAATGTAAGTTGGAGAAGGAGGTGAAGAGAGAGGGTGTTAGGATGTGCTGAATTCATCACATTTGATGGATGAGAATTGAAGTATATAAGGGTGATAAATGAAGAAGCATCAGTAACACAGGAATTGAAAGTAAAAATGGTTAAAAGTGGAGAAGGAAGGACTTCTGGATGTCTAGATACAGGCAATTTGACTTTTATTTGATTCTTTTTTAATGAATGTATGTGCATTATCCTTCCCTAGGCATGTATATATTTCTGATTTGTCTTAAAAGGCATGTTAGCACAGGGTACAAGAATCAGCAATGTTATGGAGACCAGCTTGATTAATTCCTTTATTCCTCTGGGCATAGAGATATTGTACAGCACTGCTTTGTGTTTTTGCTATTTAAATTTTGAGAACTGCTATTGTTATTGGGTTTTGCATATTTAAAACAATGACTTCATTTAATATTCATGTGCTGAAGAAAATTAATACAGAAGTCATAAACTTAAAAAGGAAAAAAATATCTCGACTTTCATGAATCAATGATAAGACTTTATTTCAATACCAGACTGCTCTCTCCACCTTGTCCTCTGGTTCACTGTCAATCTGGATTGCTTTTTCTCTACTGGCTATAGGTCAAAAGCACCTAAGAGAACTGAGAAAGTTCTCACTCATCTGATTAACGATCATGGTTAAAGTCTTGGTCAGTCTAAGTAGAACTTAAGTACCTCAGATATGTTTTTTTAATAAAAACAACATATGCAAAGAGTTTTTTAAAATAGTTTATATGTATTATTTCTATTTTGTTTTAAAAATATATGTACTTCAATATCTAAGACTTACTTTTTTTCATTTCTATACTACTGAAGATAAAAATGAAATTTCATATTAAAAAATATTTTTCCAAGAATATTAGTTTGTGGTGGTCCTAGAAAAAAACATGAAATAAATACCAAACTGTATGTGGTGGAAACTATAAATGGATACTTGCTGAATAGTAACTTATTTATATGTTTTTTTTAAAAAAAAATCTTGGAAATCATGTTAGATCATTTTATTATTTTTTTCTTTTTTTTAATTCTAATTTGTTATATATGACAGCAGAATGCATTACTATTCATATTACACATATAGAGCACAATTTTTCATATCTTTGGTTGTACACAAAGTATATCCACACAATTCATGTCTTCATACATGTACTTAGGGTCATGATGTCCATCTCATTCCACCCTCTTTCCTAACCCCATTCACTCTTCCTTCCCCTTCCATCCCTTTTCCCTATCTAGAGTTCCTCTAATCCTCCCAAGCTCCTCCTCCCAACCTCACTATGAATCAGCCTCCTTACATCAGAGAAAATATTCAGCATTTGGTTTTGGCTAATTTCACTTAGCATTGTCATCTCTAACACCATCTATTTACCTGCAAATGCCATGATTTTATTCTCTTTTACTACTGAGTAATATTTCATTGTGTACATATACCACGTTTTCTTTAACCATTCATCTACTGAAGTGCATCTAGGTTGGTTCCACAGTTTAGCGATTGTGAATTGTGCAGCTATAAACACTGATGTGGCCATGCCCCTGTAGTATTCTGTTTTTAAGCTTTTTGGGTATAGACAGAGGAGAGGGATAGCTGGGTCAAATGGCAGTTCCAGTCCCAATTTTCCAAGAAATCTCCATACTGCTTTCCATATTGGCTGCACTAATTTTCAGTCCCACCAGCAATGTATGTGTGTATCTTTTCCCCCACATCCTCACCAACACTTATTGATTTAAGTATTCTTAATAGCTGCCATTCTGACTGGAGTAAAATGAAATCTTAGAGTAGTTTTGATTTGTATTTCTTTAGTTGCTAGAGATGTTGAACAATTTTTCATATATTTGTTGATTGATTGTATATCATCTTCTGAGAAGTGTTTGTGAGTTCCTTGGCCCATATATTGATTGGGTTATTTGATTTTTTTGGTGTTTAGCTTTTTGAGATCTTTATATACGCTAGACATTAGTACTCTCTCTGATGTGTGAGTGGTGAAAATTTTCTCCCAAGACGTAGGCTTTCTATTTACCTCACTGATTAGTTCTTTTGCTGAGAAGAAGCTTTTTAATTTGAATCCATCCCATTTATTGATTCTTGATTTTAATTCTTGTGCCACACGAGTCTTATTAAGGAAGTTGGGGCCTAACCCCACATGATGGAGATTGGGGCATACCTTTTCTTCTATTAGACACAGAGTCTCTGGTTTAACTTCTAGGTCCTTGATCCACTTTGAGTTTTGTGCTTGGTGAGAGATAGGGACTTAATTTCATTTTGTTGCATATGGATTTCCATTTTTCCCAGCACCATTTCTTGAAGAGGCCATCTATTCTCCGATGTATGTTTTTGGTGCCTTTTTCTAATATAAAATAACTATAATTACATGGGTTAGTCTCTGTGTCCTCTATTCTGTACCATTGGTCCACCAGTCTGTTTTGGTGCAGTACCAGGCTGTTTTTGTTACTATTGCTCTGTAGTATAGTTTAAGGTCTGGCATAGTGATGCCACCTGCTTCACTCTTCTTGCTAAGGATTGCTCTAGCTATTCTTGGATCTCTTCTTTTTTTAGATTAATTTCATGGTTGCTTTTTATATTTCTATGAGGAATGGCATTGGGATTTTTATTGGAATTGCATTATATCTGTTTAGTGCTTTTGGTAGTATGGTCATTTTGACAATATTAATTCTGCCTACCCAAGAGCAAGGTAGATCTTTCCATCTTCTATGGTCTTCTTTGATTTCTTTCTTTAGTGTTCTGTAGTGTTTAATTGCAGAGGTTTTTCGCCTCTTTGGTTAGGTTGTTTCCAAGTGGGTTTTTTTTTTGTTGTTGTTGTTGTTGTTGTTGTTTTGTTTGTTTGTTTTTTGTTTTTTGAGGCTATTGAAAATGGGGTAGTTTTTCTTATTTCCCTTTCTGAGGATTTGTCACTGAAATACAGAAATGCCTTTGATTTATGGGTATTGATTTTATATCCTGCTACTTTGCTGAATTCATTTACTAGTTCTAGAAGTTTTCTGGTGAAACTTTTCGGGTCTTCTAATATAGAATCATGTCATCAGCAAATAGTCCTAATTTGAGTTCTTCTTTTTCTATTCATATCCCTTTAATTTCTTTCATCTGTCTAATTGCTCTGGCCAGCATTTCAAGAATTATGTTAAATAGAAGTGGTAAAAGAGGGCATCCCTGTCTTGTTCCAGTTTTTGGAGGGAATGTTTTCAATGTTTCTCCATTGATGTTGGCCTGGGGCTTAGTATAAATAGCTTTCACAATGTTGAGATATGTACCTGTTACCCCTAGTTTTTCTAGTGTTTTGAACATGAAGGGGTGCTGTATTTTGTTGAATTTTTTTTCTACATTTTTTTAGATGATCATAAGATTCTTATATTTAAGTATGTGAAGTGATTAATTACATTTATTGATTTCCATATGTTGAAGGAATCTTGCATCCTTGGGATGAATCCCTAATTGATTGTGGTGCACTATCTTTTTGATATATTTTTGTATTCGATTTGAAGAATTGTATTGAGAATTTTTGCATCTATGTTCATCAGAATATCCATCTAAAGTTTTCTTTCTTTGGTTTGTCTTTGCCTGGTTTAGGAATCAGGGTGACATTGGCCTCTTAGAATGAGTTTGAAGTGCTCCCTCTTTTTCTATTTTCTGAAATAAATTAAAGAGTATTGGTATTAGTTCTTCTTTATGGTCTTGTAGAACTTGGCTGTGTATCCATCCAGTCCTGGGCTTTTCTTTGTTGGTAGGCTTCTGATGATGTCTTCTATTTCATTGCTTGAAATTGCTCTATTTAAATTGTGTACATCATCCCAATTCAATATGGGCAATTCATATGACTCTAGAAATTTGTTGACGCCTTTGATATTTTCTATTTTATGGAGTACAAGTTTTCAAAGTAATTTCTAATTATCTTCTGTATTTATGTAGTGTCAGTTGTGATATTTCCTTTTTAATCATGTTAGTAATTTGCGTTTTCTCCTTCTCTTCATAAGCGTGGCTAAGGGTTTGTTAATTTATTTTTTCAAAGAACCAACTTGTTGTTTTATCAATTTTTCAATTGTTTCTTTTGTTTAAATTTTATTGATTTCAGCTCTGATTTTAATTATTTCCTGTCTACTACTTCTTTGGTGTTGTTTTGTTTTTCTTTTTCTGTTAGATCATTTATTTGTTGAATTTTTCTTCTTTTAAGGAATGAACTCCATGCAGTCAACTTTCCTCTTAGTTCTGCCTTCATAGTGTCCCAGAGATTTCAATATGTTGTATCAGTGTTCTCATTTACTTCTAAGAATTTTTAAATCTCCTCCTTGATATGTTTTATAACCCTTTGTTCATTCAGTAGCATACTATTTAGTCTCCAGGTGTTGCAGTAGTTTTCATTTTTTATTTAGTCACTAATTTCTAATTCCATTCCATTATGATGTGATGAAATGCAGGGTAGTATCTCTACTTTTTTGTATTTGCTAAGAATTCCTTTGTGGCATAATATATGGTTTATTTTAGAGAAGGATCCATGTGCTGCTGAGAAGAAAGTGTATTCACTCGTTGAAGGATGAAATATCCTATATATATCAGGTATATCTAAGTTATTGTTTGCATTATTGAGTTCTATAGTTTCTTTTTTCAGCTTTTGTTTGGAAGATCTATTCAGTGGTGAAAGAGGTGTTTTAAGGTCACCCAGAATTGTTGTGCTGTGGTCAATTTGACTCTTGAACTTGAGAAGAGTTTGTTTGATGAACATAGATGCTCCATTTTGGAGAGCATACATATTTATAATGTTATGTCTTGTTGGTGTTTGGTTCTCTTGAGCAGTATGAAATGTCCTTTTTCGTCCCTTTGGATTAACTTTAGTTTAAAGTCTACTTTATTTGATACAATGATGGAAATTCCTGCTTGCTTTCACAGTCCATGAGTGTGGTATGATTTTCCCCAGACTTTCACTTTCAGTTTGTGGATGTTTTTTCCTAAGAGATGAGTCTCCTGGAGGCAGCGTATTATGAGTCTTTTTTCTTTCTCTCTCTTTTTTTTTTTCTATCCAATCATGTAGCCTGTGTCTTTTGATTGGTGAATTTAGGCTATTATCATTTAGGGTTATTATCAAGACATGATTTGTATTCCCAGCCATTTTGTTGTTGTTGTTGTTATTTTTCTTGACTTGGTTTCTCCTTTGATTAGTTTTTCCTTTAGTATAATAACCCACCCCCCTGCTGATTTTCATTGTTCTTTTTCATTTCCTGTTCATGGAATATTTTGCCAAGGATGTTCTATAGTGTAGGCTTTCTAGTTGTAAATTCTTTTAACTTTTGTTTATCATGGAAGGTTTTTATTTCATCATCAAATCTAAAGCTTACTTTTTCAGGATCTTCTAGCTTTCAGGGTCTGGGTTGAAAAATCTGCACATAATCCAATTGGTTTCCCCCTATATGTAATCTGATTCCTTTATCTTATGGCTTTTAATATTCTCTCCTTATTATGTAAGTTAGGCATTTTCATTATAATGTGCCTTGGTGTGGATCTGTTGTGATTTTGTATATTTGTTTTCCTGTAAGCCTCTTGAATTTTTCAAATTCTTCTTCATGTTTGGAAAATTTTCTGGTATTATGTCATTAACTAGATAGATAGTTAATTCATTTGGTTTGGAACTCTATACCTTGTTCTATCCCAATAACTCTTAAATTTGGTCTTTTATGCTATCTCATATTTCTTGAATGTTCTACTCATGATTTTTTATCATTTTCACTGTGTGGTCTATATTATTTTCAAGATTATATATTTTGTCTTCATTTTCTGAGGACTTGTTTTCCATGTGATCTAATTTGTTGGTGAAGCTTTTAATTGAAATTTTAATTTAGTTTATTGTTTCTTTCATTTCAAGGATTTCTATTAGCTTTTTTTTTTAAAGAACCTCTATCTCCCTATTAAAGTAATTTTTTGCTTCCTGTATTTGTTTATGTAGTTCTTTGTCAAAATGATCTTTTGCTGCCTATATTTGCTCTCTTATATCATCCTTTAATTCACAGAACATTTTAATTATGTACATCCGGAACTTCTCTGTCACTTCTTCTGCTGTGCCAGCCATGAATTCTAATAATGTGGTATCTTGATTTGTTTGGGGGCACTTTCCTCCCTTGTCTTTTCATGTTGCTTGTGTGTTTTCCCTTCTAGGACTATGGATCTGAGGCATTAACATTTTTACCCTATAGACTTATAGTGTCCCTGTAGGGTACCAATACCTATCAAGGCCAGCCAGAGTAGCAAACTGGGAGTTTGGGAGATGGTGATGATGGTGACCCAAGACGATGGTACCTGCTTTCAGCTATGGGGTGTTGGGTCAGGTTAGGGAAGGTGGGTGATGGCATTGGACATAGACAATATGTTCAGAGAGAACTGTGTAGCATGCAGTGTGTGATTTCAGCTGTCTTCAAGACTGTGAAGTTCTCACATGCAGTCAAGCTACCACATATAGGGGACTATCTCCATTGCTGCAGCCCAAGGTGGAGGCAACCGGGGGAGCTCCACATGGGTAGATGGGGGTCCACCCGGGCATGACTGCCGTAGTTTCTGGGTAGCTGCTAGGTGTTCTGTGGCCAGTTTTTCTGCTCAGGTGGGTGGCTGAAAGTTCTGTGTGGGTGCAGATGCTGATGTTCCCTCTTAGGCACCTGGTAGTCCTGCTTGGGCTAGTAGTTGGGAGACCTACTCTAATGCTGAAGCCTAGAGCCCTGCAAGGGCATGGTGGCCTTGATTCCTACATGGGAGCAGGAATATCGCTTGCAGAGTAACAGTATTCTCAATTCTTGAGTCCCAGGTCATGGAGCAACATAGAAGGTTGCCTCCCTCTGGCCCACCATCTTGGATCCTCAGATTATTTTATTTTCTATTCATGTTTATATAATATTATATTCTCAATTGTTATAAAAAACCTAAGAAATTAGGTAATCATGGATTGTAGTTCTTTATTCCTTAATGAGATGAATTGTTTCCCAGAGAAAATAAATTATGATATTAGTTAAATCCTTCCAGAATAAGTAAAAAAGGAAAATCATGTTTTCAATTATGACTGTAAAGTGATGTGGAGATAATGTCTTAACATAGGAGTAACAACTGCAGAATCCAGAGTTGAAAGCCAGCACATGCATAGAACAATGCATGGATGATCTTACCCAAAACAACATGCAGGTTCTGGCTCTTTATTTAGCTAAGTTACTATATCACTCTTCTCAGAGTAGGGCTGTTGAACCACTGAAAAGGATATCTGCAAATTGATTTTAGGGTTGTGACAGACACAATCCCTTAAGTAAGGATTTTCAATATATTTTTTCTCTGTGTTGAATTTTTCTACCAAATCCACTGGAAGATTATGCCCTTCTCTAAAATCTGTAAAGCATGAAAGTAAATATTCCAAGGTCCAACCTCTGTAGCATTTACATCACACCAAGTTATATTTAATGCTATATTCTTCATCTGATATTTCTGACACATAAACTCCTTGTTCTGAAATATTCCTTTCCTACTTTTTATTTCCCCATAAGTGCAATAATTGGAAAATTAATATGGATAGAGTAGAGAAAAATGAATCAGCCAATTAACTGTTGATAGCAGTCAGCACACAATAATCCGTATTATAAATATCACAGAAACTATGTACTAAAAATATTAACAGCAAAAATGAAATTTCAGATATATAATAAAAAAATTTGTTGAATTCTAGAGGTGAGGAATTCTCAAAGCCCCACAGTCAACAAGGACAGGAAAATGTTGGGTAAAAAATATGGTACTGGTACAGAGAGAATTTTAATTTTTAGAATTTAATTTTAATTTTGAGATAATTTTAATGTACTTCACATGCACTGAATTAACATAGAAAATCTAGTGTCATTTGGATCAATAACTCAGGTATTCTTGGTAAAAAAATGATATTATTAGGGCATTAGAGACTTTGAAAATGTTGAATGTATTGATGATTGCAAGGAAAATCTTATGTTTCTCATTTGTCAAGGGAAAATATGTTTGAAATGCTTTTATACTTAATTTATGATTGTGTACTTCCATAGTGGTGGCTTACAGGGATCATCTCAGAAAATACTTATCTTTTATTGAGTAGCCTCTGAATTACAGAAGAGAAACTCAAACACTCCTGGGAGACTTAGCACATATAATCTGTGAATGTGATTGTTGACTGAGTCGTCCCCCTAATGGAAGCAGTTGATCTGACATTTGTTGGAAAGAGTGTCTGTGCTAAGTGTATGGAATTAGGTACATAGAGAAGAGGAAGTTCCACAACCTGAAAGGCCCGAGAGGGCACTGGGAGAAAAAAAAAAGACTAGAGAGGAACACTGAAAAGCAAAGGAAATAAATGGGTATCTGACAAATTCTCCTGCATTTCATATTTAGTAAATATACTAAATAGACTTTAGTAAGCATATTAAATATGCTTGGGAACACATTCAGGAGCACTGATTCTGATTTTATGCAGTGAAAGTTCATGCCTCAGAAAGTGCCTTTTTAAATTAATTGGCTTAATTTTGTGATTCTAGAATTGGGCAGCACTTCATTCTTAAAAATAGAATGTTTCCAAAAAGTACCTTCTTTGGTTAGATAACTATATGCATTTCTCAGATGGCCTTCCTTGATGTGTTCTTATTTTTTTTGAGAAGATGAAAATTACAATATTAATTTATTATTTATATCCTGTCTTTTGACCTATTGACAAAGTCTTCTTTTTGTTTCTACCCTCAACTGCTATTGTAGTGCCAACCCCCAAATCAAAGCTATCTATCACAGTCCAAGAATGAACCCCAATCAATGCCAATAAATTTTAAAAGGCAGCAGCTATGTTACATGATTATTAATTTTTAAACAGAAAAATAATACATTACAAAACTGCATCCCCTAGGGCTACTGTTAATGGCAATCACATTATGGTGCTTTGTTTAAGAAGAAATCATTACACTCCCTTAAATATGAGTTTGTTCTCACTAGAAATAAATACTACAAACTATGTTTTTCATCAGTCAAAAAAATATTCATTGAATGGCCGGCTCTGTGCAAGACAACTGAGGCATGCCATGGGTTCTAGGAGGTATAAAACAGAACACTAGCTGGGTGTGGTGGTGCACACTTTTAATCCCAGCAGCTGGGGAAGCTGAGGTAGAAAGATCACAAGTTCAAAGCCAGCCTCAGCAATGGGGAGGCACTAAGCAATTCAGTGAGACCCTGTCTCTAAATAAAATACAAAATAGGGCTGGGGATGTGACTCAGTGGTTGAGTGCCCCTGAGTTCAATCCCCAGTACCAAAAACAAAACAATAACAACAACAACAACAAAACCCACAGAACACTAAAGAGCATTTTGTAAAGAGAAAACCTATGGACAAAAGTGCTAACTGTATAAAACAGATGATATAATTACTAAATGAAGTACATGATCAATGAGCTCTCTAGTGTCCACAGAGGAAATAGATAAAGGGGCAGAAGGGCCAAGAAGGGATTCTGAACTTGGTCTTGACGATTGGATATGGACCTGCAAGACATTGAGGGGTGGCATCACAGACAAAGTTGGTAACATGAACAAAAAAATAAAATAAAATAAAGGCAGGGATTTAAAAGGAATGATAAAGAGACAGTGAAGGAACCAGTCTGTTGTCCTGTGAATATAAGAAAATGGAGAGAACCTAATAAACACAATTTAGGAGAGATGGAGGAAAGCCTCCAGCTTCAGACTACCTAGCAGAAGATCCTCTCTGGATTTGTGCTTCGTCACATGAGGAATCATGGTCATGAATATTTTAACCTTTGTGTCTCATTTTGCTTTTACCATCTGTCTATCCATTTTAGTCAATTGGTATAAGAGCCGCCCCCACCAAACACGTATAAAAAATTTTAAGTAAATAAATTAGTAGTTCTGGAGACAGCACCAACCATATGGTCTAAGTACCTTGGTTTGGGAATACGTATTTGATTAAGTGTTTAAGAATGACATCTGGACAAAGTAGCAAAAACTCACAGCAGAGTGGCAGGGGATGCTGGCCATGAGGAGGGCTGAATCCAACTGTTTCAAACTCTGAATAGCAGGTTATTAATTGTGGCCTGCCAACAGCTTACTTCTTTAAAAATTATCCCTCTGATTGTTCCAAAATTTAGGCTGCTCAAGTTAGGCTCCAAAGAGTCTGGCCAATTTTGGTTTTATAAAACCCAGGGAATATTCAGGATTTAATTTAAACCACTTTCTTTCTTTATCTTAATTGTAGTACATTCTTAACTCAATAATCATAATCCTCTAATACCTGGACTTTTCTGACTATTCTTTTCAGAAAAAAAGGTAAAAGGCATAAAAATGAGCAAATGTTATTTATTTGTTCAATTATAAAATCCTTGTATGTGTTGAGCTCAGGACATACTCACCTCATTCTGCTTTACCTGCCTCGTGTAGGGCATTGATGATTGCAGTTGATGATCAGAATGAGGACTCTAAAAGTCTTTAGCATTAATCAAAGGAGGATTCAATTCCTTATAGTCCTCATGGAGCCATTGAAGATTTGGAGAATTGGAATGAGTCTCAACACCCTATAGTTCTCTCACATGGCTCCTACCTCCCAGGTTTACTGCCTTCTGCTGTAAAGATTACATCTTTACCTACATCTGAGAACTGGCTTTGTTCCTGAACTTCATTTCCATATTTATACCTGCCTGCAATTATCTGCAAGCTTCCTTTTCATCTCAGAGAATGAAATAAACAAATTATCTGCTTCCACAGAGTTGGCATGATGGTTGAGACGTAGATATTATATAAGCAAACTAATCAGCATGCAATGGACCGAATGTTTATGTGCCACCAAATTTATCTGCTAAAATCTTAACCCCCAAGCTAATGGCATTAGGTGGGGCCTTTGGGAAGTGATTAGACCATAGAGCCCCCATGGGTGGGATTAATGCCTTGTAAAAGAGATACCTTAGAGAGACTCCTCATCCCTTCTGCTCTTAGTTGGAGGCTGGAAGTCTGCAACCCAGGACAGATAGTATGACCTCTTAGCACTTCATCCTTGAGTCAATGACAGGAGCTTACTAGGTCATTCAGCCTTCGAGATCAGCACACCTTCCAACCACCAGTCACAACATCAACATTTAAAGCAATGTGATATAAAACTTTTAAAGACTTGTCATTTTCTTTAAACTGCTTTGTCCCCACACTTCTAGGCATTCTAACCCTACACATACTGCATGAAGATTTCTCTGTTTTTTTCTAGCCCATGTTGAATGATCCCTTTTCAAAATCCACATAGAAAAATTAGCCTCCACTCCCCACACTTTAATACAATGCATGTCTTGCAATATAGTTATTTCATGGTACTGGTTCTGGGGCTCCTATAGATACCAAAATTCACTGGGGTTCAAGTATCCTATATAAAATGGCATGGTCCAGTGCTTGCATATAACCCATGCATATTCTCTTGTGTAATTTAAATCATCTCCAGCTTAATAAAAATATCTAATATAATGTGATGTTATCTAAATAGTTGTTATACTGTATTGTTCAGGGAATAATTACAAAAAAAAGTTCATTGCAGATATATTTATTTCCCCTAAATGTTAGATCTACAGTTAGGTTGACCTATGCTGGAATCTGTGAATACTGAAGGCTGAGTATACACACATTTTTGCCTCTCATAGTGTGAATTCCTTGGTTCCAAAATACATTTTTTAACTCATTTAGAAAAAGAAAATATTCCAATAGATTGTAATTATCATTTATTTAATCTAGTATACTATGGGCTATTACAAAGATTATTTACTACTATAGAAGAATTTCATGTTGCCTTTAATAAAGTAGAAGTGTAATTTATCAGAGTTCCCCATCTTCTCAGTAGGCTAGTCTATGTTCTGAAAACTTCAAATTCTAGAAACTTTAAAGAATGTTAATTCCTTAGATAAAAGAACCTTGGAAACTGTCATTTTATATGTATATCTATATATGCAAATATGTGCTATACATTTATTTTTAATTCTGTGAAAAACAATGATTAAATACCTTCATACAACACCTTTATATGAAATTGTGAAATTTATACACGTTAACACTTTTTGGCATAAGATGATATCTAAATCTATTAAGCACTAGGTAGCCTTCAAAACACATTCACATATGTTATCACTGTGCATCTCAAAGCACCCCACCTGGATTATTAATCAAGATGTTTTGTCATTATCAAATGAATTGATTTATCAGATATGGCTCTCTTAAGGGACAGGACATATATGATACCCAAACCCTCGCTTTTTCACTATAAAACTGAAATAATCGTATGTTTCTTCTGATTATGTCATTATTCTCTCCCTCCTTCTCTAAGAGAGAGGGGGCAGGAGAGAGGGAATTAGTTGAATTTTTAGTAGGTTTATTTTAGATAATATGTACATACACTTTTCTGTTATGGACCAGATGTGCAATTCTTGTAAATTGAACTAAGTGTGGAAAACCTAGTTGCTGGCACATATAGGCTCTTCATAGACATTTGTTGATGAATGAAAGTCTTGCCACATTTTACTAATTTGAGTGGTTTTCTAAAGACAATCTGTCTTCTTAATGACTGAGATTCCACACATCATTCCCACTTTTGAGGGACTAAAAGTAGCCAGGAATAAGTTTTTCTTTTTAAAGACCCTTATGTCCACTAAGGTTTTATGAAGGAGCTCAGAAAATATGTTTCTGGTTACTGCCCAACTGCATCATGTCAAATGGTGTGATTATATTCTAGAAATCAGCCATGTCAGTGTGGAATTATCCATGCACTCCTTGGCAGTAAGATGCAGCCTGTGCCAAATTAAAATTGCTAAGCATGATGGATGATAATAAAGGGGAGACTTGGGGGAAGCAGTTTATGTGTTGTTCTCAGAACTGCCTAAATAGAAAAGAATACTCTCCCGTTGTCATATATTATACGCCAACGCACTATCACTGACATTTGATAATTACATGAATATTTCAAAACACTTAGGGTTGTAAGGACTCTCACCCTTGGGGGTGCCATGCCCTGTTATATCATTTAAGAAGCTTTCCAATGGAACCATTTAATACCAATTACTGGTAAGCTGATATTCAAAAGTGGTGTTTATTTATTTTCTCCTTTGTCCAGCAATATGTCACTTTCTTATTGGGACCTATTATATATGTTCATATAACATTGATTTTATTTTTTATGGAGAGCTAGCAATGAATTAGAAAGAATCTCTTCCGTTCTGTTTATTCACCGGCTTTCTGCAATACTGTCGATCCTGCACAGGTTCATCCTTTAGTTTACATGACTTTTTATCCTTTCATTTTGTAGCATAAAAACAAGTAATTACTTTTTTTTTTACTTTGATTTTTCATATGTCTAAAAATCGTAAAAACAATAATGACTTTCATGTTAGACGCTTCTTGTAGTTAATAACCTCTTTTAAAACATCTGAGGTTATGGCTCAGGCCTTAATCAGTTCAAGAAATCATCAAATATCTGAAAATATCATTTCCATCAGTCCATATGGCCTCTATGGAGAATGTGTGATATTGATAGATCTTCCATCAGAACTTGAAGTTCCGCACTTTAATTTGGGATAGATTCATATTTGATATTGTGGCATTTAGAAATTATTAAAGTTCAAAAAACTCTTGTCAGAGCCCTTAATGAAATATGTAATACTTTTCCTTCTTCTTTCCTAGGCCTTTCCTATCCTTCTACCTATTGTCTTTACATTTTTTTTTCCACAATTGAACACCATATGGGTTTCTGATTGTTCAAAATTAAAAATAACTAATGTAAAATTTAAAATCCTTATTATAAAATGTTCTTGCTCTCAAAACAAAATACCATGGGCTGGTGACTTAAAGGTTAGGAATTTATTTCATCACTACCTTGAGGGCTGTAAGTTTGAGATCAGAGGGCTAGCATGGTTGGAGTCCGGTGAGGGATCTCTTCTTGACTTAGAGATGACAACCTTCCTGTTGTGCCCACACACAGCAGAAAGAGGGAGAGACTCTGAGTGTCTCTCTGGTGTCTCTTCTTGCAAGGACACTCTTCTATCATATTGGGCCTCTACCTTACAGCCTTATTTGAATTATTTACCTCCTTATTCACCCTATCTCCAAATTCAGTTACATTGAGGGTTATGGGTTTAATGCATGAAATTGGGGTTTACACAATTTGGTCCTCAGCAGTCCTATAATTTTTGCACTTTAAAGTATTAGCTTGTAAGTAAGGTGGAAATATCTCTATTCAGAAACAGAATTCTGAAGAAAAATTTTCTTCTCAGGGATGAGGTGAAATGTCAGTCATCTTTGTATCTATGACAATAACATTTGTATCATCTAAAATATAATCATTTGTATACAATTTTATAATTGGCCTATCAGTAAATTTGCTTTAAAATATTATTTACAGCTTACTTCTATCAGGCTCACCATCTAAATTTTAAATGCACATGCAGATTTCAGGGAATCTTTGAAGTTAAAAAAATGGTACACGCAAAGTTATATTAAATGTATGCAAGAAGGGATAAGCATGTCATTTTAATTTGATGCAAGTTACTATCTACCTTCCTATCTATCTCCTGAGCAACTGAGTACAGATAATGTCAAATGTATCCTGAAGTTCCACAACTCAATTGTACAACATGGTGCAGAATTTAGTATAAATATATAAAGGCTTAAGTAAATTGATTTTTAGGAATTCCAGGTTTTATAAAGCAATAAATTTACAGAATATTTATTTTATAATAAAAAAATCATATATTTTTAAGCTGCATTTTCTCTGATGACTTAAAAATGCTATTTGAAGTTGCAAAAATGAAATTAATTAATTTATAAGGAAAAAATTAAGATACATAACTATAATAGAGTTACAGGTGCTTTGTACTTTCTTTTGGCATTTATTAGATGTCAGTGACAATGTCCCAGAATTCAAGAATCAGGTAGACCTGGATGTCACACCTAGATCTACTAACTGCTTTGCATGTGATCCTCGGCTCCTCACTTATCTTCTCTAAGGCTCAATGTCTTCATACATAAAACAGTAGTTAATTTGAGGGCAGGTATTGGGGATTGAACTCAGGGGCACTCAACCACTGAGCCACAACCTCAGCCCTATTTTGTCTTTTATTTAGAGACAGGGATTTCTCACTGAGTTGCTTAGCGCCTCACCATTGCTGAGGCTGGCTTTGAACTCGTCATCCTCCTGCCTCAGCCTCCTGAGCCACAGGGATAATTTTTATATTAATAGAATTGATAGGTGGATTAAATATCTTAAAATATGTTTATAGTACCTAATATTTTGCATTGTACATAGGAACTGGACAGATGTTAGTTCCTCTCCCTCCTCTTCCTATCACTATAAAACTGAGTGGAAAAGAAAACAGTTATGATGCAGTACAAGGCTTTTAGAACATTAACAGAGCTCACATACACAAACTGAGACAACTTGCACTTGAGTCTATGGCTATAAACATGGGCACAGTTGCCAAAAGGTGTGGTGGGCCCTGTTTATTTTCTGCCAATGATAGCTACTATGTCTCAGCAGATGGGATCTGCTCACTAGACAGCCTCAGCCCTATCCCAGCTAGTCACCATGTCTAAAAGTGAGTTTCTATAGTTCAGAATAACTGCTCTTACAGGAGGAAAAAGAGTGAGATCAGAGGGGTGAGGTAAACTGAAAAGGAATCATCCTAGCCTAGAAGGGGCTGATTAGGGGTCATCTAAATGGTTACAGCTCTGGTGATGTATGTAACCACATTGGCTCCTAAAGTAATTGTAGAGGTGAGAGGTGATGATGTAGGTTTTTCTTTTTCTTTTCTTTTTTAGGCCAAATGAAATCCCAACCCCACCCACCACCATCCCGAGATCACACACTGTCTAATTTGTCAAGATGTTGGAAAAGAAAGAAAATTTGGTAAGCTGAATTTCACATTGTGGAGAGGGAAGAATGAGGTTGAACGTTTGAAAATATACATTGTATGTCTTTTTTAAGCATCTGTTATATAATAAACACTGGGCTGGCCACTGGAAAGAAAATGCTGAACAAAACAGACATGGTCTTCAATTCTTCACACAACTCAGTCTAAAGGGATGACATATTTTTAAGTGTTTCCTGATGCTAATACAAAGCTCATTTGACTATTAAAATGTTTCCTGCTGTTTCTCCAAATGTCAGACTCGTGTCTTCTCACATCTTTCCATATGGTTCCTAGCCTAGTGTACCTCAAATCCATTATCCCCTTCTCAGACATGCTCCTTCTGCAGTGGGGAGGGGGTTCTCAAATCACTTTTATTTGGACTCAAATCAAGGTAAATAGCACACTCTCTGATAATAAAATTCTTGAGATTGTTTTTCCTGCTGGCCACCTTGAATCTCCTAACAAGAAAGATCCTCTCAGCAGATGATTTGGGAGAGTTCTGTTTTAATTGTAGTAAGACAAAAATTAAGGCCCTATTTATGCACACTTTTTCAACTCTGAATCACATACAATAATTTCAGAGATCCTTAAGTTAAACTAAATATAACATCAGGATCCAGCTGCGAGGTCAGATTGATGAATTTAAACCAATAGTCCCGATGGCAGGCATAAAATAGGCTACCTGTCCTTCCCATTTCCCAAACACCCCAACCTTCACCAGCAGCTTCTCTAGGACTCCCTGGCCAGAGATTCCCACTTATTCCACACAGTTTCTTTGACCCAGACCTCATAATTTTCTCTTCCTGACAGCTTGTGGTTTCTGAAGGGCATTCCTCTGAGGAAAAGAAATTAGCATTTGAGGCTGTTTAATGAGGTCTATCACAGATAGGTTTGAGAGAGTAGGAGTACATGAATAATGATAAATTTATTAGACAATATTAAATGTGTATTAAATATTTACTGTTTATTCTATGTACATAAAAACCTTTAATCCTTACACCAACACTAGAAGAAGGCAGCTACCAGTCTGATCACATTTTATAAAAGAGGCACAGACAATTTAAGAAACTTATAAACTTTACACAACTAGGAGGTAGTTATGTGAATTTCAGTTTAGATAGAGTAGCTTCAGACCTTACCTTTAACAACTATACTTCAAAAGGGCAGGGTGGGGGCTTTCCTATAAGAATCAGAAAACACAAGACCAGGCCACTAAATAATAATAGATCAAAAATCCTATCCTTGGTTACTTGCCTTGAGTGAAGGGTTGCAGCCATTCAAGTTTGTATTGAGGACCCTTGGTTAACCACATTACACCCAGAGAGAGTAACATTTGAAAGGCATAGTTGACAAAAGACTTGAGTGTAGAATATAAACAAATCTCAAAATCAATAATATGAAAACAAACAAACAATTAAAAAATGGGCAAACTATTTCAACTGATTGTTCATCAAAGAAGATACTGATGTCTAATAAACACACATAAAAGGTTCTCAACATCATATAGCATTAGAAAAATGCAAATAAAACCCCATATGAGATGTCAACACACACTCGTGTGGCTAAAACTAAATAGACTGATTATACCAAGTGTTGGTGAGGGTATGGAGCAATGAAAACCCTTAGAAATACTGGTGGTTATGTAAAATAGCATAACCACTTAAAAACAACTTTGATTTCTTAAAAATTTAAGTGTACACTTGCCTTCTAAAGTAGCTATTCCACTACAAGGTAAACACTCAAGAGAAAATAGGATATAAAGACTTGTAAACAGATATTCCTGTCTGATTATTTGCAGTATCCAAAACCTGGCAGCAATTGAAAAAATCCAACAACATTTGAATGGCTAAATAAATTAAGGTATATATATATATACAATGAGATACTACAGAGCAATAAAAATGCATGGACTATTAGTGCATAAAATAACATAGATAAGTTTCTCAAAAGAGTTATATGAAATATGACAGAAAAGATTACATAGTTTATTGTTTCAATTGTATAAAACTATAGAGCATGAAAACTAATCTTTATTGACAGAAATTAATACAATTGTTTCCTGGAAAGGGGGTGATAGAGAGGGACAAGATGGGGAAATTTAAAAGAAGCTATTGGAAATAAGAGCAGAAGCAAGGGCCCAGGTTGCCAGAATTCTCAATCTGGTGATGCTACATTTTTTAAAAAAATATTTATCAGTTAATTGTAGTTGGACACAATACCTTAATTTTATTTATTTATATGTGGTGCTGAGGTTTGAATCCAGGGCCTCACACATGCTAGACAAGCATTCTACCACTGAGCCACAAACCCAGTCCTGTGATGCTACTTATTGAATATTCCCACCATATGGTAAAGATAGGGTCTTGCTAAGTTGCCCAGGCTGGTTCTCAACTTACAATCCTGCCTCAGCCTCCTGAGAAACTGAGGTTACAGATTTTGTGAAAGCAAAAGGCTATTAGATTCAAGATGGTGGGTTAGAGGAAGAATCCATTTCTAGTTGTTTGAAATTCAAACAATGGGAGTTTTGCTTCTCAGAGTGGTGCTAGGAATCCACAGAGACTAGAAGTTCACAAGGTAGAAACTCTGCTGCTGAACTAAACCCAACCAAGGGACAGTGTAACTTATACTACACACAAATTAACTACATTCAGACTTCAGTGATACTGAAAAGAGACAAACATACAGACAAAATAGACACAGAAAAAACAAACTAATGACCACACCCCAAGAAGGAATGACTAGGGTCCCACTTATGGACATTAACTACTACAGCAATAAATGGGGGAAATTAACACAAAGGCTGTGGATTGGATATCACACCTACAAGAGGTCTCAATCTAGATGACTGTAGGACACATTGGCAAGAGAATATTATGCCCTAAAAAGGCCCACACAGTAAAAGAGTAATCCATTCTAACAGAACTCAACACAGAAATAGAAGAAACATGAATACACAAGGTAATATGATACCCTCTAAAGTCCATAATTTACCAGTAACTGACTTCAAATATATTGAAGTAGAAGAAACATCAGATAAATTATCCAAAAGAATGATTATAAATATGACCAAGAGAGTACAGAAAATGAGAAATTTAATAAGTAAAGGTATTGAAAAAGAATCAAACAAAAATCTTGGAAAAGAAAGACAAAAAAAAAACACATAAAATCATTTGAAAGTATAATAAATTAGACTATTCTGAAGGCAGAATCTCAGAACCTGGAAGCAAAGTGGCCAACCTTGAATATTTATACAATATTAAAGAAAAGAAAATAAGTATCCATGACCACAATATTTTAGAGCTCTGGGACAACATTGAGACCAAATTTAAGAATTATTGGAATTGAAGAGGGTTGTGAGAGGCAGGCTAAAGAATGAATAACCTCTTCAAAGAAATAATAACAGAAAATTTTGCCAGCCTTTAGACTGGGATGGACATCTGGATACATGATGTATTTAGAACTCCAAATAGACAAGATAAAAAAAATATAACCTCTTTACCACACATTATAATTGAAATGCCTAACATGCAAAGTAAGGATAGAATTAAAAGAGCTTCAAGAGAAAAATATCACATTTATTACTTTCAGAAGAAAGCCAATCAAATTACTTCCAATTTCTCAGCATAAATTCTAATACTCAGGAGAGCTTATACTAAGTTCCAAGTCCTGAAATAAAATAACCATTAACCAATATTGCTATTACAGCAAAGCCATTCTTTAAAATTGAGAAAGAAATAAAACTTTCCAAGATAAGCAAAAACTAAAAGAATTAATGGATACTAAACTGGTACTACTGAAAATACATAAAGTAGTACTCCACATAGAAGAAATCAAAACAAACCTCAGAACTCACAAATAGACAAATCTCATTAAAAAATAGTTAAGAAAATGAAATTTAGGACCAAATTAAATAATATAAATAAATCAAAAAAGGCAGGAATTAAAAAACATTTCTCTACACAACATCAAATGTAGAGGGTCTTAACTACAATAAAAAGACATAGGCTGGCAGAATTAAAGAATGAGACCCAACAATATATTGTTTGCAAGAGACTCATCTTACAAGCAAAGACAACGACAAGTTGAAAGTGAAAGGATGGAAATTGATATACCCTGTAAACAGAACCACAAAACAAGCAGGGTATCTGTTCTCTCATCTGATACAGCAGATATCAATCCAGATATCAGATACAAAGAAGGTCACTTCATACTGGTAAATGGAGTAATCTAACAAAAAGATATAGTAATAGTAAATATTAATGCCCCTAAATATTGATGCACCTAATTACATAAAACAGACACTACTCAAAGACTTAGACCCTAGTACAATAATTTCATCACAATTCTCATGAAAAGATAGATCACCCAGACATAAGTTCAATAAAGCCTTTTTGGTTCTAACGCATATTAAAAATCAAAAGAACTTAACAAACATATATAGCATATTTCATCTAACAACAATTTAATACACTTTCTTCTCAGCAGCTCAAGGAATCTTCTTCAAAACTGATGATATTTTAGGCTACAAAGTATCTCTTAGCAAATACAAAACAATTGATAGAATTCTTTGCATCTTATCTGATCATAATGGAACGAAATTAGAAACCAACAATAAAACACCCTACAGAAACTATCTAAATACATGGAGATTGAACAAAAAAAAAATTTGAACGATGAATAATAGTAAAGAAGAATTAGGGGAGAAGCTTCAAAATTCTTAAAATCAAATGAGAATAGTGATTCAACATGCCAAAACCTCTGGAACACGATGAATGTGGGTCTAAGAGGAAATTTTATAGTTATAAGTACGTATGTATGAAAATCAGGTGACAAATAAACAAACTATACCTCAAGGCCCTTGAAAATCAAGAACAAACCAATTTTAAAACAAGTAGAGGGAAGAGTCAAAACCAATGAAATTGAGAATAAAAAAAAAACAATTTTACAAAGGAACAATGAAATGAAGGAGGTTGGTTCATGAACAGATAAACAAGATCCATAAACCCTTAGCCAAACTAACCAAAGAAAATGAGAGAAGATACAGATTAATTAAATTAGAGATATTTTAAGACATCACAGAAATTCAGAGGATTAATAAACCAGAGGAATAATTTGAAAATTTATACTCCTTTAATAAATTGGAAAATCTAGAAGAAATTGATACATTATACAGATATGTATAAGCTACCAACATTGAATTAAGAGGACACAGAAAAAGGGAATAGACCAATAACTGTAAATGAGATCGAATCAATAATAAGAAGCCTTCCCACAAAGAAAAGCCAAGAACTCGAATGGATTTGTAGCTGAATTCTACCAGATCTTTAAAGAATAACTAAAACAACACTGCTCAAATTATTTCATAAAATACAAAGGGATGGAACTTCAAAATTCATTGTATGAAGCCAGTATCACACTTATACAAAAATTGGATGAGAATAATCCAAGAAAGAAAACTAGAGACCAATATACCTGATGAACTTGGAAGCAAAAATCCTCAATAAAATATAAGCAAATTATATTCAACAGCATATTAAGAAAATTATACATCAAGACTAAGTTGATTTTATAGCTCTAATGCAGTGTTAACATTCACAAATCAATGAATGTAATTCATCACATAAGTAGAATTTAGGAGAAAAATCACATAGGTATCTGAATACATGAAAACAAAATCTTTGAGAAAATTTATCAAACATTTATAATAAAAACACTGAAGAAACTAGGGACAGGAGAAACTATCTCAACAATGTAAGGGGTTACATGACAAACACAAAGGAAACATCATAGCGATTTATGAAAAACTTACAACATTTCCTTTAAAATCCAGAAAAAGATGAGAATATCTACTCTCACCACTCCTATTCAATATAGTACTAAAATTTCTAGCCAGACCAATTAAGAAAAGAAAATGAATGGAGTAAAAATGGGAAAGGAGAAAGTCAACTTATCACTGTTTGTAGTTGATACAATTCAAAAACTCAACCAGAACATTGTTAGAGCAAAGTAGAAGGCTACAAAATCAACATATAAAAGTTAATAGCTTTCCTGTACACCAATGATGAATGTGCTGAGAAAGAATTCAGGAAAACAGTCCCATTCACAATAGACTCAAAAATTAAAATATTTAGAAATAAATCTAACCATGAAAGTGAAAGACTTCTACAAATAAAACTAAGGAACAGTAAAGAAAGAGATTAAAGAAGATGGAAAGACATCCCATGCTCATGGATAGGCAGGATTAATATTGTTAAAATGACCAATTATCAAAAGCAAGATACAAGTTTAATATAATCTCATCAAAATATACTAATAACATTCTTCACAGAAGTAGAAAAAGTAGTTCTAAAATTCACTGGAAGAATAAAAGACAGAATAGCTAAAGCAATTCTAAACCAAAACAGCAATGCTGGATGTATTACAATACCTGACTTCCAATTACACAACAGGGGTATAATAAAAAAAAATGCTTGGTACTGGCTTAAAAACAGAAACAATGGTACAGAATAGAAGACACAGAAACAAACCCACATATTCATCTGATTCTTGAAAATGGTTTCAAAAATATTGAAGAAAAAATAGCCTTTTTAACAAATGAGGCTGGGGAAAGTAGTTATACATATGTAGAAGAATGAGACTAGACTTTTATCTCTCACCCTGTACAAATATCAACTCAAAATGGAAAAAAAAACCCCTAAGCATTAGATCAGAAGCTATGCAGCTCCTTGAAGAAAACACAAGGTGAACACTCCAGTGTATAGATATAGGCAACTACTTTCTCAAAAGAACTTGACCCTTAAAGCTCAGAAAATAATGCCATGAATTAATAATTGAGATAGTATCATATTAAAAAGCTCTACACAGCCACAAAAACAAATAAGAATATGAAGAGGCAATCTACAGAATAGGAGATAATCTTTGTTGGCTACTCTTTTGATAGAGGATTAATATTCAGAATATATAAGGAACTCAAAAAAATTTGACACACACACACACACAAAATTAAAAATAACAATTGAATTAAACAAGCATTTCTCAAAAGAATAAATACAAAGAGGTAACAAATATATGAAAATATTCAACATCATTAGCAATTAGGGAAATTCAAATCAAAACTACACTGAGATTTGATCTCACAAGAGTCAGAATGGCAGTCATCAAGAATACAAACAACTACAGTTAGAAGAAAACAGCATGGTGTTGGCATTGAAATAGGCAAGAAGACCAATGGGAGAGAACAGAAGACTCAAGACTAATCCAAGAAAAACAGTCACCTTCTACTAGACAAAGGTGCCAAAAATATACACTGGACTAAACATAGCCTCTTCAACAAATAGTCCTGGGTAAACTGGAAATCTACAGATAATAGAATAAAAGTTCACACCTCTCTCTCAAATTGCACAAAAAATCAACTCTAAGTGGATCAAAGACCTAGGAATTAGACCAGAAACCCGTCACCTACTAGAAGAAAATGTTGGCTCAACACTTCAATATATTGGCTTAGGACTGACTTCCCTAACAAGACTTCTAAAGTGTGAGAAATTTTTAAAAATCAATAAATTGGATGGTATCAAACTAAAAAGTTTCTTCACAGCAAAGGAAACAGTCAACAACGTGAAGACAGAGCCTAAAGAATGGGAGAGAAATCTTTGCCACTTGTAGCTCACACAGGGCATTAATATCCAGTGTATACAAAGAATTAAAAAAACTTAACACCAATAAAACAAATAACCCAATCAATAAAGGAGCAAAGGAACTAAACAGATACCTCTCAAAAGAATAAATACAAATAGTAAATGAATATATGAAAACATTTTCAACACCTCTAGCAATTAGAGAAATGCAAATTAAAACTACATTATGATATTATCTCACTCTAGTCAGAATGGCAATTATTGAGAATATAAGTAACAATAAATGTTGATGAGGATGTTGGGGAAATGATACACTCATATCTTGCTGGTGGCACTGCAAATTGGTGTAACCCCTCTGGAAACAATAAGAATTCAAAACACTAGGAATGGAACCAATATTTTTTTTTTGTTTGTTTGTTTGTTTTTGGTAGCCAGGATTGAACTCGGGAATACTCAACCATTGAGACAAATCTCCAGTCCTATTTTGTATTTTTTAATTTAGAGAAAGGGTCTCACTGAGTTGCTTAGCACCTCACTTTTGCTGAGGCTGGCTTTGAACTTGTGATCCTCCTGCCTTCACCTCCCGAGCCACTGGTATAATAAGCATGTACCACCATGGAATGAATCTTTGACCCAGTTATTCCACTTCTCAGCATATTTTCAAGTATTTAAAATCAGCATACTACAGAGACATAGCTACAACAATGTTTATAGCAGCACAATGCATAATAGCTTACCTATGGATCCAACCTAGGTGCCCTTCAACAGATGGATAAAGAAATTGTGGAATATATACACAATACAATATTATTCAGACATAAAGAAGAATGACTTTGTGACATTTTCCAGTAAAGAATGGATCTGAAGACTATTGTGCTAAGACTATTGTGAAAGAAGTCAATCCCCCAAAACCAAAGGTTGAATGTTTTATCTGCTATATGGAAGTTAAACCACAATAAAGTAGGGGTGGCAGGGTTAGGGAAGAGAAGTGCAATAGATTAGACAAAGGAGAATAAAGGGAAGGGAGGGGGATAGAATATGAAACACAATAGAATGAATCTAACATGATTTTCCTATGTATATATAGGAAATATGTAAGTGAATCCCACCATCATGTATACTGACAAGAATAGAGTCTTAATTAGACAAGGTATATGCCATTCCTGTATAATTATAGCATAATGGATTCTAGAGTCATATATAACTACAAAGAACCAATAAAATTAAATTTGGAAAAAGCATATGAACAATAATAAATGCTGGAGAGGATGTGGAGAAAAAGTAACACTTTTACACTATTGGTGAGACTGAAAATTGGTCTAACCACTATGGAAATCAGTATTGAGGTTCCTCATAAGACTAAGCATAATACCTAGATTTATCACTCCTCGGTAGGTATTTGTTCTAATGAATTAAAGTCTAAATACTACAGTGATTCGTGTATCCCATGTTTGTAACAGCTCGATTCACAATAGCCAAACTATGGGACCAGCCTAAATGTCCATTTAAGTGAATAAAGAAAATTTGGTATATATTCACAATGGAGTTTTATTCAGTCATAGAGAAGAATAAAATTATGTAGTTTGCAGGAAAATACATGAAACTTGACAACATTATGTTAAAATAAGTCAAACTCAGGAAGTAAATGTGTGTGGGGGCAGAACTCATAAAAATCAAATGGAGATCAATAGAATGGAGGATAGGAACAAGGGGTTGAGGAAGAAGGGGAAAGGGGAAATACTGAGGAATGATGTTGGCTGAATTATATTGTTAAAATGTGTGCATGCCTGACTATATAATACGGAATCCTACTATTATGTACAACTATAATGCAACAATAAGAATACAGAAAAAGACTCTATCTTTGGTTTTAAAATTAATACTAAATTCATTTATTATTTCTATATTTTTATTTGTGCATTATAATTATACATAATGTGAGATTGTGCTTTTTAGATTTTTTTCTTACTTAAATTTCAATAGGCCCAATTACTTGTTTGGAAGCTGATATCTGGTGACCTTGAAAGGTAATCTTGTGCTTGGAGCCACAAGATCAAACTATTCTTCAGGAGATGCACGTATGGATTGTTTCAGGATATTTAGTTAAAATTGATTATCATTCCAGAATATCAGAGCAAAATGTTTCTCTAAAATATAGAGAAAAAAACTTCTATTTATGTCTATAAAATATCTTGCTTCACTCACCTTGAGGTTGAACCCCAGCTTGCAGATGTGTATTTAAATTCTACTGAGTACCTATTATTTACTTTAAGAGTCATTTGGCTCTGATACTGACAAAAAAAACTTGCAAAAAATTTCCACATTTTAAAGTTTTGACGAGTGTCCAGTTAACAAATTCTTTCTACCAGGGGATATTTGAGATTCAGTAAATATATTATTTAAGAATGCTACCATTTGGATTTTCAACCATAACTCCTAAATATTTATCAAGAGTGAACCTAAGCATTCAGAACAATTTCTATTCATATTATAGTACTATAAAGATTTCACACATTCTTGAATGTACATCAAAGCTTTGCAATATTCTATGGGAAAAAAGAAAACTGCAAAATAAAATCAAGGAAATTATGACTTTGTATTATAGATATGTCAGTATAGAAGTATATTTTCTTTACTCCCTTTGGGAAGTACTGAACTCCTTAAGAATATAGACAATTTTTCATGCAATTTTATTATACATTTTCTACAGAAAAATATATTTACTTTGAGATGCTATCATAAACACATGCACATATGTGCATTTATTTATATGTGCATCAGCACATAGAATTAATGGTCATTAAACATGATCTGTTTATATTTTTCATTATACCCCAACCTGTTAGAATTCAGCATTCCTACTTTCAGAATTTTATTAGTAATTAAATGGATTTTATTTATTATATTTCATAGGTATGATTCAATTTCACATTGTATTATATTTCACATTGTGGATTCAGCCCTGGGAAGAATTTAATTGACATCTATAACCAACCCAGAGTTTTTTATGAACTAACAAATCTTAATCCTCAAGATACAAGTGTAAACAAGGCCAACATTCATGAGTCACCCAATTGTTCTTTCTCTGCTAAAAATCTTTATTTGAGCTATAGCCATATGTGTATCTCTATATACACATACATGCATTCACATCCACTTGCACAAGCATATACACATATTAAAATGCAGAAAGGTAATAACTATGTATTTATTTGCAAACAGTAAAGTTTCCAACATAATTGTATTATTTAATCAAACAATAATTTTTTAAAGTACTGATATTTCCCCATGAAAGATACATAATTATTTCTTTCTAATTTGTGCATTTAAATTCCATAGAAAAAAATTTCAAATATTGCTTTTGGAAAATTTTTAATAATATTCAAAATACTGATGGGGTTTTAAAAACTCTATTTTAGATAATTTACATGATATTAGAGACTTTATATGCACAGTAGTTATTGCCTTTGGGTTACTTTTATAGCCTACAAACCATTGAATAATACTATGTTTTTACTCCTGTGCTTTATCATCTAGAAAACAATAATTTATGACTATACCCCACTGTTCATTTTCCAAAATATCATAAAAGAGAGTCAATTGTAAATAGTACATTTCTATAAAGCTTGATTTTATGTAGGAAAAAAGTAGATAAGTATACATTTAGAAGTAGGTTGATTTCAAGTCAACAGTAAATTTCCAGGAACAGATCTCCTAACAAGATATATAGGTGATTTTATTTATTTAGGAATGGACTAGATGGAACAACCAACCATGGAGACAGAGATAAATACTCTTAGAAGACATTATGAGCACATCATAACATAATCCCTTCTATTACACAGTATTTCTTCAAGGTAAATTAAAAGTATACTTTTATATATTTAAGTATTTATGATATTTTTATTATAAATAAATAATAGTGGTTTCTATATATTTTTCCAGAGTTCTCAAACTTTTCAAATACTCCACAGTAGTGATGGTTACAGATTAAGTTTTTATTTCAGATGAAACAGATCCTTTCCAGTCTTACCTACCTCTGTATCTAACTACCTTGTTACTTAAGAAAGAATTACCTAATAAGAATTCAAGAACTCACATCTCATTGCAAAGGAGAGGTAATCCATGTCATAGACTGATACAGTGCTTGTAGTATTCATTATTATTTCAAATGACTCTTGTGTGATTGAATAAGGGTGGTTTATAAACTGGCAAAAATTCAAAGATAGTTTTGGGGAGAGGGAGGAATGGGAGTGACTGCTAACAAGTATGTGGTTTCCCTTGAGGGTAATAAAAAATTCTGGAATTAAATTTTAGTGATAGGTTTTCAGCCTGTGAATATGCTAAAAAATACTAACTTAGGGACCTTAAAGTGATGAATTGGATGATATATGAAATATGTCTGAAGTTTTAAAAAAATGAAGCTAGTTTGTAAAATAAATGTTTTATGAATATGAAACTTTCAGTGTGAAGTTAGTTCTTTATCTAAAATTACTGTCATGTTATATTAAACATATTTGTTTTGAGAGTGCTTATGATTGCTCATTTGAGAATTTTTTATAGCAATTGATTTAAAATCTTTATCAGATTTTTTTTGCATCATCTCTTTGTTGGCATCTGTTGATTTTTCTCTTCTGAGGCAAGTTGTGATTTTCATTTTTCTTTATATATCTGAACATTCTGAATATTACATGAAGAGACTCTGGGTCTTGTATAGGAAGTGGGCTTTCAATGCCAATGGCTTCAAGGTCTGTTCAGAGTTCAGTGTGTTTGCAGTGCTATTCAGATCTGACCTACATGTACATTACATAGTGATCAGTCTTGGGTTCCATTAGAACACCATCAGTTTTCAAAGTTTTGGTGCATTAATTAGGATCGTAGCCACATATGTGCAATTCCAAGATAGCTGGTAGTTAAAAAGCAACTGTCTAGTGTCACTTTCTGACTGTCTCCATTACAGCCCCAGTTATGTTTCTAGCTTTCTGGGTTTTTTTGTTTGTTTTTTGATATCCGGTCAAAACCCTCCCACTTTCATAACTGAACCAGGTCTGGAGTCAGTCAGTGGGAAGATCAAGAGAAGGAAAGGCAGCTTGGTTTGGGCACATTCTTTTGGTGGGTGCTACAGCTTCACACAAAAGACAGAGATGTTTCTTACTCTCAGAGTTTTGACTTAAAGACTTCCATTGTTGATCACTGTCACTGTTACTAACAAATGTCTGTAACAAGAGACTCCCTATTGCATAAGAGAACACAGAAAAAGGAGAGAAAAGAAAGTCTAGGGATTTCCTTTGTTTTTCTCTGAGTTTTTAAAATTCTCTTTCATGCTAGTGAATCCAAGATAGATACCCCCCCCTCTTCTGTGTGTGTGTGTGTGTGTGTGTGTGTGTGTGTGTGTGTGTGTGTACTGTAATGTTCACAACTTGAGTTCAGGCTTCAATAATTTCAGCAATCTGGGAACAAAAATACAAAATGGGAAAGTCCCCACTGGTTCAATAGGTCTCAGATTCTGGTGTTTTTCTCTGATCCACTTTGTGCTACGTATTTTTCTAAGTTCTCAAATAAGTGCACTATGAATTATTTACAATTGCATAGTTGAGTTCAATGGGAGTGAAATAGGAGCCTATGTTCACTCCATCTTAGCTGGAACTACAATTCTATAATTCATGTAACACGCAAATATTATACACACAATGCATAATACATGCGAGGTACAAGTATTATTTAGAAAGAATTCCTGGAATTCTTAAAATATTTTATTAAGACATGTGGAAAATATGACAGTAGTTTATGTTCATTTATTCTTAGGTTTCCAAGTTTTGCTTGATTAAAACAGGGACTCACATGATTTTTTTTTCATGCTAGGGATCAAGGTCAGGACCTCATGCATGTTAGGCAAACATTAGCCAATGAGCCACATTGTCAGCCCCTAGATGAAATTTTAAATAAGAAATAAACATAACTGTAAAAAAAACATGCATTAATGTTTTTACTTATGACCTAAGCTTGGCATTGTGGTAATAGATTAAAATTCAAAATTAATGTATAAGTTTCCAAAAACCTTTTTAAATTTACCTAGGAAACAAGAAGTAAAATAATTTTGGATGACAAATCATGGAAAAGAGAAAGGCAATGCTTGTCTGAATTGAAAGACTCCACAACAAGAAGCTCTCAAAGTTATAAAGAAAAGTAAAATATACTCTTGTGTGGAAGTTGAGATCTTAGCTGGTTCTAGAAGGACTCTTGGAATGTATATTGTAGTTAACTTAGGTGGGCAAATAATTCTGCAAGAACAATGTGGCATGAGCAAAGTATGAGATGAGAAAATATAAAACTAGATAAGACAGTTTATTTGAAGTCAATGGATTTATGCACGGAAGTAGGTGAATGTAGTTAGAAAAAGAAAATCACTTATGAGGCTTAAAAGTATGAATTCAAGTCTGCAAATTTTCATTGGCCATATTTACCCCGAATACTATGAAATTGGCTCAATGAATATCAATAGTATATTTTCAATTGCTCAGCACAATGTTGTTCTGCCTTTGATGGGACAAGAAGGGAAATTGCTCAGGATGCCCAGATGGGTGAGGCATAATGAATGGTAAAGTTAATATAGAGAAAATACATGACTATGCACGACTCCAGTGCAGAGCCAAGACCATAGGAGGTCAATTTGGCAGCAGAACAGTCTTGCAATAAGTCTCATATAGTAGACCAGTTCCTGAATAAAAGCAGACCAATTCTAGGGCCTGAGAAAGGAATCTCAAACAACCTTCTCTTAAGGAAGCCACTCTGACAAATTATAGAAATAAATTATGCTCTTTGATATATTCTGCCAGCTACACTCAGAAGAAGAGACACTTTAGTTTTGAAGAAACAGAGTTTGTAGCTAAAGCTTATTCAGGATTCAGAGAGCTTGCCTGGTTTCTGAGGCTCACAAGACCTATGGTTTTCAGATGTGTATACCATGATGTTGTTGCAGATGTGTCTGCTTTTGAAAGGCCTGTCCTTCACATGTTCCATCCTCTGGAATAATTAATTCTTATTACCAAAGTCTTATTCTTCAGTCGTAATGCTGAGGTTTGCTCATGCATCCTTCTTCCCTGCCTGTCTCTTTCATTCTCTCACCTCCTTTTCCATTAACCTTCTTAAAGAAAAGCCTGGTCTTATAATGATACCCATCTGACTCATTAGAATGTGAGACCGGGAAGTCATAGACCCTCTTTAGCCAACTCTGTATTACCAGTGGACACAACTGTTTAAGGGTCTACGCTATCATGGACAAGTCCTCAATACATACAACAAACTATGTGCCTTGTTCTGTAGTGGTGCTTTGAGAATAAAATAAATGGAGCAAAAGAAATTGGATGATTAAAATACTAAGCAAGACATAAACAACAACAAAAACTCATTGCAATAAAAGGCAGAAGCAAGATTCCCTACATTATTTATAGATGACTCTCTTCTTCTGTAAAAGCAAGAAGTCAAATGTAATGTTTGCATGTTGCAGTCCTCCTTATTGATTATGTGACAAAAGAGAGCAAGTTCAACCCCTTCCAAATTTACTAACCTCTGCTTGGAGATCATTATAGTGCATTTTATGGAACTATGTCAGTTTGTGACACTAATTCCAAGGCAAATCCTATAGAATTTTGAACAATACTGTGTCTGACAACTTTTTAACTGTGTTCTTTCAATTTTAGCATAACCATATTTAGAATATTGGCTTAATAATATGGCTTCCCACTGTCCTCAGGCTTAGAGCCTCCAACATCTCCGCACTCTGTATTCAGCTCATTCTTCTGTTCACTCTCCATATTCACACAGATATTAACTGATTTCTGAAGAGCTATTAATTCCACATTTCTATAATCAATGCAAATCAACATTGTTTCACAGGTATTAACTAATATTGCTATGGACATACATGTGCTTTATTCTTCATCTGCCATCTACCTCAACATCTTAGCATGATATCAGCATTTCTCATGTATTTTTGCTCTGAATAGCCTCAGCAACTAGAATTCTACTTTCTTGATTTTTGTTTTGTTTTGTTTTACTTTTATTTCCCATTGGGAAATCCAATCTGGTGTTATAGTCAGTGAGAAAGACAGTGCTAATTAGCAGGTGAATGCAATTAGTAGTCACCTCACATGTTTTCCCATAACTTCTGTTTCTGACATATACTTGTAGTATATGTCAGCATTTTTTTTAAATTTTGTACAATATAATCATAGCAAAACCATTAAAACATGGGGGAAGGGAGTATAAACCTAAACAACTCAATGTTAGTGTTAGAGAGTTGGGGAACTCAGGCTTTTCTTCAGCTAAAAACATTCATACTCCTCCTCTCTGTCAAGCCAATCAGGGCCCTTCTTAGTCTCCAGTGGAGGTAAGACCTCTTTATTTCCATGGAGCCATCTCTACCACTTCTGCTGTATCATCATGTACACTCTGAAGTCAAAATTCTCCTCACTGGACACCCAAATGCTCATGAATGGTTCTGGCCTCTGTTGCAGTATTCTCTGTTAAACAATTCTTGCTTTTAATATACTGTATACTTAGACTTCTCCAACTAGACTGAAAACAATTCAAAGAGAAAGATGTTCATGTTTTTTTGCATATATCACTTTGCTTAAAGTAATACCTTATATTTTATAAACTCTCCATAAACAATTGCTGACTCAGGGTCTAAGTGTCCCAAGCACTGAACAGAGTGTTAGAGAGTGAGATTGAAGAATGGAGAGAAGGAATGATGAATGAAGAGGTTGAGGACCCATGGACATCAGGGTCAAAGGAAACCTAACAATGATCTGATTAAGACATCTCATTTTCAAGGTGAGGAAATGCGGAAACAAAAAGAAGAAATGACCTTCGTCAAGAGAAGCACTACTTAGGACTGTAATTTTTATTCTGAATTTGCTGACTAATGTGTATGTAATGATTCTCAAATCATTATATGTTCTATCTTTTCAAACAAAAATTTCCCGCTCTGTCTCTATGTATTTCATTGTAATTATTGTGAGTCTAAGCATACAACAAGTGCTCAATACTTAAAAAAATTTCAGTGGAAATATTTGTTTTATGGCTCTCTCATGCCACTCATCTTCTGCAGGGGGACAAAAATGCTTATACCTTTGAGTTCTGTCCTTCTTCCTTCTCCCCACGTGATTATGGTGAGGACTGGTCAGGAGGATACTCCATCATTCTGAGCCTATGACTCCACTTGGATCTATTAGATGCCTTTCCAGAGATTTTCCATATTGAAACTGAGAGGAAAGATGACCTTCCTGAAGGCTGAGCTGGGAAAATAGGAGTTCAGAGAGTCAAAGCCTTGGCTGTGGCCCGGGAGAGGAAGTCAGAAATTGAAAATAAAATATATATTCAGATAGAGACAAAGCAAGGACTAGAGAAATAAAAGAACACTTAGTGAGTACCATGCACTTGGCCATAATTCTACAGAGAATCTGTTTTAACCTACACAAGAAATTGTATGAATAAGGCTACTTTGTGTGCTAGCCGATATGGTATCTTTTTAGCCATTAGAAAAAGCTGTGTGTCTAGGTAAACATTTCTCACCTAACCTCTCATTTGCCTGCTATTGTTATTGTGCTTGCTCTCTTCCTCCCTTTCCCTCTCTTGCTGTGATTCTCCACAGATATATGTATACACCTACCCTCACCCCATTTCCATTCTTCCAATGGTTCAAAGCTAGAAGTACCATCAGGTCATTTTTCTTCAACCAGAGTAGGCCATAGTCTCCCAATTTGCATGCAGACACCTAATTCTGTGCAGAATGCCAGCAGGTGCTTTGAAATAAGCAGACAAAAATCAATACAAGTGCAATATGTTACTGCTAACCTGCATAAGCTGATGTAGCTTCTTTACCCTTAGTTCCCCCTCAACATCTCACCCCCCACAATTTGTATTTGTATGCAGGATAGAAACAGGGCCAGGGGAGACTGCAAAGAAAGCCCCTTCACAAACTATAAGAAATGATGTGACCAAAGAGTTTCAGGTATCAGTTTGTATAGGGGTGGGAATTTCTAGCTCTGCTGAAATGAGTCTAAATCCAATATCAACATAAGGAGCTAAGTCTGTTGGGTGCCTTACATATTACCTGGATAAATTAGATGTGCTTGGGGGAGGTATTCATTCTTTCAAGTTGGTAGGACAAATTTCATGCTTAGGAACAATTATTTACCAAATGCTAGAGGCCCCAAAGAGATAACACAGTTTCTAAAGCAACTGCATCTAACTGACGGTATAGCTTGTGAAAAATCATTGATCAAGGTCCTTTTGGTACCCCATTATGTGCTATATTCACATTGTGAAAAAAAAGGAGAGAATGAGACTGGCTCCTACCCTTCAGCAGTTTGTAATCAAAGCATAAAGCAGTGTCTACTTTTCAGAAGGACCGGAGCACAAGGCACATTTTCAGCAGAGAATTAGGCCCAGGGGTAAAATATAGATATCTAGTTGCCAAACTGAGGAAGGAAGCAGAAACCTGATTTCAGAAATAAGAAAAAAAAATAACCTGAGGTTTTATGCTAGTGGAATAGAGGCAGAGAAGAAAAATGTGATATATATGGGCAAGATTTGGTCCATAGTCCAGGGCATGACTGACGACAGGAAGCACATTACAAGATCACAGATATGAGGAGCAGCCTACCACGCCAGTTGCTCTAAATGAATAAGGATCCAACCTCAAGGAATTCCTCATTCCCTGGGAATCCAGACCTATAACCATTAAATGTATTGTGTAATTGGAATGTGTTATGTCAGTATTTCTTGAACTTCACAGCACAGATAAGACTCTGCAAATTATTTAAAATCTAGATTCTGATTTAAATAGATTAGTGATGCTTCCAAGAGTCTGCATTTCTAATCGTGCCAACTGACATCAATTGCTGCTGGTCTGTGAACCACGGGCTGAGTAGCAATCAGGAAAACTGTGGAAATAGGAGTGCAGTGAGAATGTACAGTAAACAATGGGGCAGATCCTCAGAAGCTGGGGATGTGAGGTGGACTGATGAATGCTAACCAAGAAGACTTGGATTTTGCAAAGAGGCTCAACAAATTGGTAAACAGAAACTAGGTTTCATTCATTCAAAAAATAATTTATGGAAGCACAATGAATCTCATTACAAAATACTTGTTATTAGAAAGTATTCAGACCAATATGATCACAAGTATAAACAACAGCAGTGTTAATATTATCATTTGGATCTCAAATAGCAGTGTTAGTATTATCATTTGGATCTTAAATGTCCTATAAAGGCCAGTGTGCTAAAGGCTTGGTCACCAGCCTATGGCACTATTAAAAGGTGGTGAAAACTTTAGAAAGTGAGACATAACAGAGGAAGTTAAGTAATTAGTGGCATGTCCCTGAAGGGGATATGGACACTTTGGCCCTTTCTTCTCCCTCCATTTGCTTCCTAGCTGCCAAGAAGTGAGAGCCTCTTCCACTACATGCTACCACCAAAATGTCTGTGCCTCACCACAGGCCTGAACACAATAGAGCCAATCAGTCATGGACCAAAACCTATAAACTATGAGCCAAAGTAAATCTTTCCCCCTTTTTAGTTGATTTTCCTCTTGTATTTTTGTCATAGAAAAAGAAAACTGACTATCACAAACAACAACAAAATGGAATGACTATAGGTACATCTATTTCAGAATATCAAATTTTAAAATGCAAGCGATGCTGCAATCTTGAAAATATAAATGAGAATTTTTTTGTAATGTTCACGTCAAATTTTCATGTATTTTCAAATTTTCATGTTGCCCACTCTTTTTTGAGTGGGCAAGCCAACAGGGTTGGATGTTCATTCTACTGGGCTTGTATTTTGCTTGCCTGTTAGAGAAGGCAAATTAAGGCCAAAGACCTTGTTTCCATTGACTCAAGCACTAAATGACCTGTTTCAAGATGAGAGTAAACAGCAGTCATGTAGACAGCCTTTAACTGTGCAGCAGGTGTTGACACCTGTAGCCACATAATTCCAGCCAAGATAATCACTTCTCTCTGAAGGCAGCTGGCTCATATCAAGCATTGTCCCCTATTACTGAAACTATTTGGCGATATTAAGCCATTGCTTTCCCTCAGGTAATGCAGCAAGAGAAGGGGATATTTGGATGCCAGGAGGCCACTTTGGTCAACAGTGCATGTGGATTAAACCACACCCCTAGGACTCTGGCAGCCAAGCATAGAACACAGCACCTGGACATCAGGGTCCTGAGCCAGACAACATCAGCCTGTGAAGGAGGCCACCTGCCAAGGGTTATAGCTAGAACTGGCTGGAAGAAAAGTACTGTGTAGGAGGGAAAGCCCATAAAGCACTCTTAGATAGGAAGTCAGTGGCATCGTTAGGATTCTCTACTAAATTTAGCTGCCATCCACTTGATCCTTCAGTTGATTAATTTATTTTTCCTGAAGCTTTAGTGTGTGGAGTTGGATATGCATGCATGAGTGCTCCTGATGCAAGGGGGGAAATCCCCCTCCATCCCAACACAAGCAAAATTTTAAGTTCTTCCAGGTTGTAATCACTACAAATAGGTTCCCATTACACTGGAGATTAGCAGATGCTCATTACCATTTATCAAATTAGGCACGAGGAAAGCAAACTGCTAGGGCATTAGCTCTCCCTAATGATACCACTGTGCCCTTATGCTTCAGAAACACTGCCCTAACTCTTTCATATTGTGATCAATATATTTCAATCTCTACTCCCAAGGCCCCAAACAAAAACTCTAAATACAAGGCCAATGCAAGTTTGAAATGAGATAACAACAGAGTAATATGGCATTCATAGACTTCAAATGGTGCAATTAATTGCTGAAGGTATAGTAGTTCTGCTAGCCTTTAGGAAAGAGGGTCTCTAAGTAACTGGACAGATGGATATTCATTCTAATTTTTAAAATCTGCAAAGAATTTGCATTTCAATTGGTATTCCTATTATATTTTTTCACATCAGTGTGCACTTATTTAGCCATTTATAATGCAGCAGATATTCCCCACATCCAGATTTATATATCCAATTTAGGACTACCAAAATATAAGATTATGACACTGTCAAAAATGTGTGAAATTGTAAAATGTATTAAATATATCATTTTCCCTATACTATGTATAATTTTAGGAGCAGAAAATAGTTATAGGCAGTTCATATACAAATAGCTAAAATTTCTATATTCTTTCTTGAGCATTTTCTCAGTTTGTTCTACCAAAGCATTCATCCAAAAAATGTCAAAACATTATTAAAAACTCTCTTTACAAAAACAACCCTTCCAGGGTTTTTGCTTCTTTTTTTTTTCTTTTTCCTAGTGTGGTCATGAAATAGAAGGTCCATTTGTAGATGGCCTTGGTGGACAGGAAAGGTGAGAACATGAAATTTACTATAGTACTTGAATACTCAGTCTGCTAGACATAGGTGGGCTAAGTTCTTTTTCTCTCAGGGAAGAGTAAACATGGTATAATGTCTCTGAAAAATGCAAGATCTTTTAAAATAACAATCTATGAATAAGAAATTGGGGCAGTGTTGTAGCTCGGAGCTCTATAATGAATTTTTAAGAATATGCAGGCAGTCTAATATGGTTGATTGTTTTCCTCAAAGACATAAAAATAAGTAAAGAGCAGACATGGCAAAATAACCTATGTCTGCTGTCAGGACAATACGAGAAGAAATTACTATCACCTGTGAAAGCCACACACTGTTTCCACCTATTGTCTAAAAATCAATATTTCTAAGGTTCAAACCATGCTCCAGAGTTATAAAAGACTTAGAGATAACTTTCAAGTGCCAGTGGAATATTGCTCATTAATCTGTCCCTACCATACCCGGACACACCTAGTGACATTTGTTCATCAATATCTGACTGGATAGCTAAAATCCTAGAGACAAAAATGAGTAGTAAAACATATCTAGTTCATTCCTTAACTTTATAACTGGGGAATTAAGTTACAGAGCTATTTATAAACATGCCTATGTATAAATAGCTTGAACTCAAGATTCCTAAATTCCACATTAAGGCTGGATCAAGTACATCAAGAAATTGTGGAATTAAATCATAAAAATTTGATTTCCAGAAAATTTAAATAGGGAAGGAGAGAAATTAAAAGATTATTTAGCAAGTCAACATTAATGTTAAATATTAAGAAAGAAGTGTAAAATACCTAAAGAACAGTTGGTCATGGAATCAAAATCTTGTGTTCAAACCTCAGCTCTACCAATAAGTACATTATGTAAATCCTTTGTTTCCATCCTGAAAGTTACAAAGTTAGACTACACTTTTAGAATAATCTTTTACTGTTTTATGTAACAAGTCATTCTTGAACTTAATTTCCAATGCTTGCTTTCACTGTGTTTACTTGTTAAAAAGCATGGTAGCATGCATGATTCTTTTCTAGATCCTTCAGTGGCTTTTCTTTCTCTTATTGGTCTCTTAAATATCAGTCTCTCTTCAAGGTCAGCCCTTGGCCTTTTATTTTCTCATATCATATTTCTGTTTGAGACTGTCATTAACAATTATAGCTTCAACCAAAAGCCATACATATCTGATTTCCTAATTCTATTGTGATTAATAAGATTGTTGTCAATTCTCTTTACTAGTGCATATTAATTTTACAGAATGATGAGTTACATTGCAGCATAATCATATCTGCCTGTAACATGCTTCGATAATATCCCCCCCATGATGCCCTCCCTCATCCTGTTGATCAAATTCCTCTGCCTATTCATGTCATCTTTTTTTTTTTTCTTTTTCCTAGATCAACATTTGAGAAGAAACTTGTCATGCTCATCTTTTTGAGTCTGGCTTTCCTTCACTTACTATGATGATCTTCAGTTCTGACCATGATTTTATGATCTTCAGTTCTGCAAATGACATGATTTTATTCTTCCTTATGACTGAATAATACTCCATTGTTTATATATATACACCACATTTTATTTATCCATTCATCCATTGATGAAACCTAGGCTGATTCCATAACTTGGGTCTTGTGAATTATGCCCAAAAAACATAGGTGTGCAAATGTCTTCACAATATGCCAGCTTCAACTTCTTCAAATATATATCCAGGAATGGAGTCAATTCTGTCATTAAAATGTCTATAGGATATTCTCCTTTTCTCTATTCTCTTTTCTTCAGCCTTGGCCCAAACTCTCCATCTCCTTTATGGATTTCAAAAATTTCCCCAATCTTGTCTCTGTCTTCAGCTGTGCCCTCTTCCAATCCATCTTCTCTATGGCTATCAAGGTCTTTCTTGAAATGTAACTTGACTATGTCTCATTTCACACATCCTAATTTAACACTTAAATTTATTTCTCCATTGACCTTTCATTAACAGGAAGATATCTAACATATCTTCCAGTTTGATTTTCTACATTTTCTCCATGCTTTATGTCCATACTAACCACTCAGAGAATTTGTCTTAAACATACTAACATTTCCCTGAATAACTACTTATAATTCAGTGAAATTAGATGCCTCTTCAGAAAACTGATCTCCAAAAGGGCATGGGTTATACCTTAGTTATTTTTACATGGTCAGAGCCTAGCCTAGCATCTGGCACAGAGTAAGAACTCGGTATGTGTTTGCTGAATGAATGCATTTGGTAATTAATTGGTAAGGCAAGATACAATGAAAGTAGGTGACATCATGTTGACAATTTTAAAGTGTTAAACACTAAGAATGTATTATGCAAATTATCTCTTAAAATGTTTGATATTGTTCCCATGCAAGCTGTGGTATCAAATAGAAATAGAACTATAAATATAGATCTGTGATTCACCTATCTATGTACTCTCCTGTCCTAAAATAAAGCAGAAAAATATATAAGCCTCTTCAGGAAGACATCAATACAGCTGTGCTGAATTCTTAGTGCTAGACCAGCATTTACAGCTCTTTGTATTAGCTGTCCTAGAATATAAATCCTGCCCTAGCTCTTAATTATTCAGCTACCGAGGGATGCATTTACTACTTCTGCATTATAGCATGTTAATCCAAGGCCATTTTAACATTTCTTACATTTATTTTTTGTGTGTTCTATTGCTTAAGGAATTTGAACATTTAAAATCTGTAGAATGCTATATATTTTCAAACAGTTTTCTCTGACTTTAAGGACGTTTATCTTTCTTGGGATGTTATCTAACATCCCTAGTTAGCCGCTTATACAATTCAGTGGACATGTGGGCTGCATATTTGAGGTAACTAATCTTATGCCATCTGGTTTGGATATGGAGGATTTCTTAGTAGTGAGTTACTCTTGAGAGCTACTAAGGCTTAAACTGGCTATGCATCTCACAAACTTGATGCTTATTCCCAAGATGTGATGATGTAAGTGTAATCATTTAGAAACAAAAGATTTTAATTAGGGAAATTTTGCATTTATGTTCTTGTGCTCTTGTTATTTCACAGATACGTATTATTTTCCCAACTAGACAGCAATTTTAACCTTCTGAGTCCCCCGCCCACCGCCACCAAATCTCTCCCATTCTGTCAACACCTGCTTAGATACAGCTACAGAGTTAGAAATTACCCAAATAATTTTTCGGAATATCCTCATGGACACTGAAGTATCTCCTCTGGCAAGTATCCAAGTAGATGGATTCATGGCTGATTAAATTTTCATAAGAGCTGACCATTAATGGAGTAATAGTCTACACAAGATTCCTACATTTTCACAAATCTCCCCTGGGATTTTATCTCATATCTTTTTTTATAAAATCCCTGAAAGAATTCATTCAACAAGTACGCAGGAATATCTCCCATTTGAGTGTATCCTACCATTTTAGGCTTTAAAAATAAGATATTGGACAAACAATGGCATTTTCACTTTTCTCTTAATTCAGTTTATAGTTTTAAAAACTGTTCTTAAAACCGATAGAGCCTTAGATAACTAAGGGTAATGATGGCTTATCTAATACATACTCTTATGAGGTTTGCACTACATTCTTTAATTTCTCTTCTAACCAGCTTTTCTTATTGTGATGGACAGGGGAAAATTAATGTTCTCCGTTGCTAACTTCCAGTCACAAAGACTGAGAGAGCAAAAACTTGTAAAGGAGAAAATAGGAAATTACCAAATATTTGATGAACAACTATACATATGGCCCATTCATTTGCATATCAAATGCTTGTTGAGCACAATCCAGGCTGAATTGGTTAAGCAAATAAATGTAAAGTCAAGAAGTCCTGCCCTCAAAACATTTCCAATATTATTCGAGTCTAATTTTCCAACATACCAATGGTAGACCAGTAGCTTAAATGGTGATTAATCACGGCTACACCCAAGTCCTCCAAAGGGAAATGCAGCCCCGTTGACCAATGTGTTCAGCTTTGACAGCCCTCAGTGTAAACAGAAGGAAAAAATTCCTAACAAGTAAAATCTCCTCATCTGCACTCTCTGGCCTTTGGGCAGAAATGTCAGCAGACTGCTAAGGCTGCCTCACTTAATGATTAGATGGCTAATTACCTGGAATTGGGGGACTGCATTTGGGAAGTCCAGGAGCAGGAAGAACTTTGACTGTCATAAAGATCTGCCACCCCTTTCCTGGAGATTATTGATTCTGCTTTTTTTTTTTTTTTTTTAATCATCAGAGGGTCAAGTATGCTGAGCTGACAGAGCAGGTCCCATTTAGGAAACCCTCTATCAGCAAATTGGGTTGATCTTGCTGAGGTTTTTTATATTCCTCATGCCCTGAGGATCAGTGAGAGGAAGTTTTGGGTTTTAATAACAAATGTAAAAGCTCAGTAAAATGAAAAGCAGCAGCCAGGTCCCTCACCTTCCCCAGAACAAGACAATATTGCTTTTTTGGATTATATAACACTGCTCTCCTGATGACACTGCCCTGTTGAAGGGATGACAATGACCTTCCATCACTTATGAGATCATGTTCAAACTCATCCACTTCACTTCTGTCGCTTTAGTTAAACCTGTACCCACACTTTCTGTACTGATTATCGTTTGTCACAGTGGCTCACACAGTCTAGTTTTTAAAAACTGACTCACCTTCCGTAAGGCTCCCTTCACTGAATACAGTTTGAACTCCTGTAGTCATCCACACACATTTCATATGCTAAAGACAGGGCAGACTGTCTTCCCCACTTTCCTTACTGCTTTGTTTGCGAAGATGACTTCAGGGTGAGAAAGAGAACAAATCACAAGTGCCAGAGCACTCAGGGCTAGAACAAGCTCCAGTGCCTTTTATCAATGTGATCTTCTCATGTTCCTGAGTTTCTTCATCAGGAAAAGGAAGCCATGTCCCTTTCTATTGCAATGAGTGTACACCTCCAACTTCCAAACTGGGTCATAGTTTCCTGAAAACTTAGGGCAAGTTTTCCTTTCCTTTGTATTCTTTAGAGTCTACAATTAGTATTTAGCAAAGAATTGTGGATTTGTCTAATCACATTCTATTTGCAATGGAAATATATACCTTTTGGTGTGTCCAGCATCTCTTTGGAGAATTAACCCAATAGAATTTTGTTTGGTTCCTGTTGTTTGGATAAGGTTGGTCCCCATCCCCATTTTCTGTATGTATGACCCACATTGATTAGTTTGGAGGTGTTTACTCTTTCTCTACTACTCTCTCTCTCTCTCTCTCTCTTCTTCCCTCTCCTTTCTTCCTATGTTTGTGAGATACAAGGACCTAGTAAACTTAGATACGATACGTAAAGAACCTACTAGAGCTCAATGACTTTTTTTCTTTTACCTTTACCTAAGTGATCAAACTAATATTGTATTTTTATATGTTGACATAGGAATCCCACTCTAATGTATTTATACAAAGATAATTAGTTGAAAAATGTAAACATACATGATGTTCATCTCAGCAGGATGTGAGAATTGGGGCTAAATTTCCAACATAGGGTATTGGGTAATTAAATTAGTGTCTCAACTCCATTGACCATCATGTTGACAATGGATTTATAATTATAAATTCTAGCAATATGGAGAATATAAAAAACAATCTTATATTAAAGAAGTAGAATAAAAGTGCAGATATTGTTATTGTAACCAAATATTACATGTCTTTGTATAGGGGAGAGTTAAAAAAATGAAAAAAGAAAAAAAGGAGAGGAAAGGAAGCAAGCTATGTAATTTGCCGTGTAGGTTGTTTGAGAACAGGGGTATTCACTGTTTCATTGACTATTCTAATACTAGAACCCGGAATAACACCTGGGACATAATGTAGATAATTAGTGTTACTGAATGAATGAATGATTAAAGGTTATAAGTGGTGGAATTGTAGATTTAACTTAGAGGCAGGCGCAGAGAAGCAACTTGTTTAAAGATGTCCATGAGTTTTCTCTCTTGGTCACACTGCTACCTGTCCTATGTGGTAGCTATCTACTGAATCCAGTCTTTGAAGACAAAGTGAAAATAGGCTGTGGATATACCATAATCATAGGTCCTATAAGGATTGACAAGTTAGGATTGAAAATAATGGGCCAGAGAGAGGCCAGAGTGAGCAGGGTACCCACCCCCACTGATTCCTTTAGACTTCCTCCAGGCTTATAGAAGCACAAGGCAAAAAAAAAAAAATTATTATTTTAAAATATTTACAATACAAAAAAAAAATCTACGAAAGCTGCACAGTCCCTTGAGCAGGGGCTGGGTGGATAAGCCCCTCCTCCTTTAATTCTCCAGATACTGACTACCTCAAATGATAGGAAACTCAGTGTCAAGACACTGAATTGTGTTGTCTCAATTTATGAAGCTGCAATCTCCCATGCATTCCAATGCTGATAGATGGTGCTAAGTGATTGGATTTAAAGTGAGCTAAGAAAGGTAATCAGCATTACAATTTCATGCGAGGATGGCCTTCTTATCCTTATGTGTGTGGAAGTAAATGACAGTAATGGGATCTCTTTATTATTAATTCGTCTAAGTGTTCTTCTCTATCAACTTCAGATCAAAGAAAGACAAAAGTTTAATCTTTGTGGAGGGATGCTCTGTGGGATGCTTTATGAGCCCTAATGAAGGGCTGTTTCCATATAAGTGCCAAGAGCCGGCTGTGTGTGTGAGCATGTACGTGCGTGTGAGCATCTACGTGCGTGTACACTTGCGTGACAGAGACTGGGGAGCCTAGCAGGCAACTTTTTTACTCCCTTAGTTATTTTTTTCTAGAATTCCTTGTGGAAAACTATATAGATCAATCTGAGTAGAACTCAGAAGGGTTCAAATTCTCTTGCAGTATCAGAGATTCAGGCTAAAAAGTTATTGGGCAATAAACTGTCAAGTCCTCAAGCTATTTTTTTTTTTTTGATCAATGGATAGTTACAGGGAGTAAAAATTGGAATATAGCATAATTTGTGATTTTTTATTAAGAGTAAGTACAAAACCCAATGGCTTTTTATTTTCATCTCTAAAATTAACCTCAAGGATTCTTGCCTATTACTTGAAGCTTTTCATGTTATCATGTCATATGCTTTAAAATAGTCAGGGAATTAAATGACAAATAGGGCAAAATAAGCCTATTCCATCCTTTCCCCGACGCTCCCTTCCTCTCTTTATCTTCCCTTTCTTTCCGGTCCTCTCTCCTCTTTGGCAGGATTCCTGCTCAGCACTGTCACTGTCACCTCTACTCAACCCCTTCTACCCACTACCGCCTGTCTGGTATAGGCTTATTTTGCCACTGTGAAGTTATTTTTGTCCTTTTTTTCTTTAAGGTTTTCATTTTAAAAAATGGTTAACAAATGGGATTATTGTTAAGATTAAACTATACATTATATGTGTAAAATGCTATACAAACATAATTTTTATTATAGTGGCCCCAAAGACTCAGGGTTCCAGACCCCAGTGCATTTCCACCAAAGTTCCTTTAAGAGCAACTAGATGACAGGCAGTGGAGAGAATTGATCCACGCTGAAAACTGAATCGAATGTTATTGATGGGTCAGAGCAGGAAGACTGAAAACCAGTCACTGGTTTTAGCAAATCAGAGGTTGTTGGTAATCTTGAGCAAACAATATTAGGAGCTTGTAAGAGTGCACACCTAACTGGAGTTCTTTCAAAAAAGCATGTTGGAAGAGAGATCAAATACACTCTAGGCAATTCTTTTGGGTTTGGCTATTAGGAGGAGCAAATGACTGAGCTGGCAGCTGCAAAGACATCTAGGCTCAACTGCAGGCTTGTTGGTAGGCTGATCAAGAGCATTCGGTAGAGAGGGAAAGACGATGGTGCAGAGGAAAGACTGCTGGGGTGTCTTTGGAGGAGAAAAATTGGATGAGATGGGGCGCTCCAAGAAAGGATTGGTGTCGGATAGCTGCACAAAACCCTTCTTCACCCTGGTAGGATGGGTGGCAGTGCAGAGGCTAGAGGATGGATGGGTGTCGTAGTGAAGGCTGCTTAAAGGTTTCTCCCAGTTGTTTTCTCAGTGAAATCTGAAGCATGCTTGTGACATGGAGTTAAAATGAGATGCAAAAAGGCATGAGATGCTCACCTTGGAAGAGGAAAAGGACTAGAACACTATGGCATGATTTCTGCGCAGCACTAGAGCCCTGCCAAGTTTAACTGTTTTTAATTAAGGATACAGTCTGGCGGCACAGAACAGAAGACACTCAGATTTCCTCGGGGCTCAGGTTTTCTACTAGATGAGTGCAAAGAACCAAGAGAAGGCAAGGAAACATGGGCAAGTGCTAGGGAGCAGTAATGGTGGAGGGGCCATGAACCAAGGGAAGTAAGGACCTGAGAAGAGGGACAGGCAGTGAAAGGGAGTATATGTATACGACCAACATCAGGTCCAAGTATTGCTGGAGTCCTTGATACAGAGAGATCTGAGAAGAGCAGACAGTGCCAGTGTGCAGTGGAGGGGTTGTAGTTAATGGGCATGCAGAGGTAAGGTGTATGGCCACAAGAATCTTGCCCCAGACAGAAGTCTTGCCCGGCTTGCTTCCTTGGCCCCTTTAGGGCTTCACACCCAAAACCACTTTTTGGGAAGACCACTCCTCCTTAGCCTATTTAAAACTGTGGCTTCTCTCACCCTCATTTACCCCTGGTGTCATGTCTTCTGTTTCATGTATCCCCAAAGCTCAAAGAGGACCAGGATTTGAATCTATTTTGACACCTGCAGCATCTAGTAACTAGAACATTTCCTGCCACAGAGTAGACTTGGTATCCCATGTATTTCTGTGGAATGACTTGAATAAAGTAACATTGTACTTTAATCTGGCAATTCCCCCAAACCAGTGAGTTCTCTTCATTGTATGTCTGATTCAAAATAGTTGAGCCTTCAGAATAGCTCAGGATAGACTCATGAAATTCTGATTAATTTTAACTGTTTTATAACAGGAACTCTCTCCCCCCCCCCCAAAAAAAAAGTGGAAAAGGAGGATCTGTTCTTCACTCTAATTTGAAGTAGATGGGACACAAAATATTTTCTGCCATTCTGAATCATTATTCTCAAACTATTAGGTGCTCCTGAAGCAGGTACAGATTTTGGTCCCTTTGCAAAGAGTACTTTTAGTTCTATCTCTTTATTTTGTCTCTTCTTTTGTTTTTCCATGTTAATAATTATCACTCTATGTTATTATGTGTGCTCATTCCTGAAACAGATTATCCCACCACCAACACCTATTTTCATCCTATAATCTGCTGTTTTCATATACTTGGAACCAATTTTTAGAGGATTTATGTGAAAGAAGAGAATACAGATGGTAACTGAAGGCTCTAGCACCACTCTTATGAGTCAGGTAACACGGATTTTTATTATCTTCATTTCCTTCTTTTAGGTTCCTTAAACTGGGTGCTAGAAAGGTGAGAATGATAGGTGTTTGAGTTGTAAGAGGTGAGAAGTTACTGTAAATTGGGTCATGTGGTACTTGGATGCCTCGAATTCTTCTCTTCTCATGACTGCCTCCTCCATGTATTCATATGGCCAGCTCTGTGCAGATCAAGCTCAGCACATAAGTCACCGTGAAAATGTACAAGTAGGAGAAGGACACCAATGGAGGTCTCCTAATTACATAATCCCTGTCTTAAAAAATATGACCATCAACTAAAGCACCATAGATCCTTAGGACAATGCTCTATTTGAAGATCTGTTTTTAGTGAAGCAGCAAATGGTGAAACATTAAGAAAAAGGAGAAAGTGGTACATTTGAATAGTTTTAAGGATAATGCAAAGTCTGTAATAAATCCTGAATAATTCACCTGACCTCGATTTCAATAGCAAAAGTAATGCATGCTGAGATAGACATTTGGTTACTTAAGAAAAATTCTTCCTATATAGTTTCAAGTATTACATTTATAGGATTTGTTGCTCTGCTGTGTAAGAACCTCAGGTCTACTTTATACTTTTGGGGGAGAAAATAGCCACCAGAGAGTAAGGAAAGCAGAGTTCTTTTACTGGTCTCCAACATAAACTATCTAGATTCACAATCCCTTCTGTTTTCTGGGTCTAAGTTTCCTCATCTGTAATAATTTCCAGAGTCTCTTGGGGGTCTAAATTCTACAGCACATTGCTGCTGGATTGAGGAGGAGCAGCAGGAGGAAAAGGTCTGGTTCTACCAGGAGAGGGCAGTGTTACCTAGACAAGCTGTCAGCACAAGTCCAGGACAGATGGAGCAAGGAAAGCAGAATTTAGGCAGAATTTAGAATTTAGAATGGGTAACTAACTACTGCTCCCAGGCTTGAGTCACCAGACCACAAATGCTTCTCCAGAAAATAGCAATCTTAAGTAAGTGTAGAAATGCACTCCTCCTCAATCATTTGCCACGATTCCCAAAATGGTCACATTACTCATTTCTATTGGAATATGAACAGGAATTTAAACTTCTACAATCTGTGTTGTTTTCTGAAATTTAAAGTTTGTTCTATGAATACATTCATTTATATAAAATACAGCAGCTTGTCTATACATATTTGAACATTTCAAAATTACAGTTGAAAGTAGCAGATTTTTGCTCCTGCAAAAATATTTAAGAAGTATTTATGAAGTTTGATTATGTTTAATATCATGCTGAGAGGGGAAAACTTAATTGTACTTTTTAATATACAAATAACAAGAGTCATCAGCTCGTGACAAACAGATCATTTTAAAGTTCTAAGTGTATAATGCACAGTCACAAAAATGAATGAAATCCAAATCTCAATCAGCTTGCAATATTTGAACTCTTCTCTTGAGGGTGGTCCCTATGTAGGTCATATAAGTTGTTCAAGAAGTGGATTCCCAAATAACAAGATCTATCTGGTGGAGTAAGATTGATGCACATGAAAGAGTAGCAGGATTAGATAGTTTAAGATGTTATCTGTTTATTTATTTATTTTTTCCTTTTGGTCCTGGGGATTGAACTCAGGGACACACAATCACTGAGCCACATCCCCAGCCCACTTTGTATTTTTTATTTAGAGACAGGCTCTCACTGATCTGCTTAGTGCCTTGCTGTTGCTGAGGCCAGCTTTGAACTCGTATTCCTCCTTCCTCAGCCTCCTGAGCTGCTAAGATTACAGATATGCCCCACCATGCTTGCTAATACATTATCTATTTGATACAAATAATTCAGTAGAAAATATGAAAGCAGTTGCTGAAAATTGACAAAACAGATGAATTAAGGCATCAGTATGAAATACTGAGTCATAGAGGAGGAGGTATCATTTAACCAAAACTAAAAAAATAAATAAAATAAAATAAAGGAAGAAAGAAAGGGATGAAAATTAGGTAGCATGTAAAAAATAATTTAAAGGGCAAAAATGCAATGTTCATGGAAAATATAATTATTATCATTATTACAACTTGGGGTTCATGATTACCTATAGTCCTCATCCTTGGTGACCCTATGAAGACAATAAGGTAAAACCTTTCAACTTCTACTTTGTTTATGACTTTTATTGAAGATAGGTGTCCTACTTACCTCCTCCCCCCATTAATATAAATGCTGAAGTCTAAGAGTTAATACGGGAACTAGGTAATTACAGGAATGCTAATACCAGAATGATGTCATTCCACCGGGGCCCAGGAAAGCCTTGTGCTGTGCTAGTCACAGCTTAGATAGCAGCAATCTGTCTTTCCATGCAGTGTCCCTCTGATGCTATTCTTGGCTATGAGACTGCTCCCTTTTAGGAGGAGTTAAAAGTTTCTCAGATCAGAAGAAAGCCCCGCTGCTGCAGAGAAAAATAAAACCATGCTTCTCTCTACCCTCCACCCTTTTTCTTTCGCCTGTAGCAACTCTAAGTGCAATAAAATGTGAGAGTGGGAACAAATTGCTATGGCAACAAAGTGTACTCTAATAATGAAGATGGTGTCTAACAACCAGGAACAGCTAGAAGGGAGAAAGAGAGAAAGTGCACCTTGAAGAAGTGGGACGAAAAAAAACGTTCCAAGTTTAAAGGTTTCCATTCTCCAGCCTATGTAGATTGTCCCATTTAGAAGAGCTGGCTTTATGTCTCGGCTAACTTCCTCCTAGGGACATCCTAACATGACAAGGTTTCATAATGCTTTATTTTTTATATTTTGGATATGGGGAGACACCTAATAATTCCTAAAATCAGGCAGACTCTTTTACTCCCTTACCTAAAGGACTTAAAATCAGCGTACTACAGCAACACATTCACATGGATGTTTATAGCAGCTCAATTTACAATAGCCAAGCTGTGGAAGCAACCTAGATGCCCTTCGACAGATAAATGGATAAAGAAAATGTGGCATATATACACAATGGAATATTACTCAGCCATAAGGAAAAATAAAATTACTGCATTTGCTGGTGAATGAATGGAACTGGAGAATATCATGCTAAGTGACATAAGCCATTCCCAAAAAGCCAAAGGCTGAATGTTCTTTCTGACAGGTGGATGCAAACCCACAACAAAGGAAGGCAAGGAGAGGAAGAATCATTCCTTGGATTAAACAAGGGGAATGAAGGGAAGGGAGGGTGGATGAGAACAGGAAAGACAGTAGGATGAATCAGACATAACTTTCCCTTGCTCATGTACGAATACATGACCAGGGTAACTCCACATTATGTACAACCATGAGAAGGGGATCCTAATTGAAATGGGTTGTACTCCATGTATGTATAATATGTCAAATTACACCCTACTGTCATTTTCTAAAAAGGAAAAAAACAATCTAAAAAAGAAACATGGTGCAGTGTGCAGTCATATAGAGGATCTGTGAATTTAGATCCTCTGCTTCAAGGCTCATATTCCTACTGCTTGGTACAACTTGTGTAACAAGGCTATTTCTGCACAAGAATTACTTAAGAAAAATTACTAAAAAAAATGTGGCATTTATACACAATGGAATATTACTCAGCAATAAAAAGGAATAAGATCATGGCATTTGCAGGGAAATGGATGATATTAGAGAAGATTATGCTAAGTTAGCCAATCCCCCAAAACAAATGCCAAATATCTTCTCTGATATAAGAGGTGTTACTCAAAGTGGGATTGGGAGGGAGAGCAGGGGAGGAATATTACCTCTAGATAAGGAATAGGGGTGGGAGGGAAAAGAAGGGAGAAGGGGAATAGCATGGATAGTGAAAGGAGACCCTCATCATTATACAAAATACATGTATGAAGATGTGAATTTGGTGTCAACACAGCTTATATATGATATGATAAATTACGGTATAATGGTGTATTAAGAATTGTGATGCAAAAATAAATAAATAAATACAATTTTTTAAAATTATATTTTTGAAAAAAAAAAGGAAAAAATGACTACAGATTGAAAGGGGCCTTGAAACAGTGCATATTCACAATATAAGTTGAAAATCTTTGGGAAAAGAGGGAAGAGCCCTGGGGTTTAAGTAAATTGAATTGATTCCATCTACTTGTTAAAAAATTTTTAATTGGGATTTTCAGAATTGGCTAGACTATGATGTAAAATAAACCAAACTCAACATTTTAGTGGTTTAAGAAACAAAAGTCAGTTTCTCCTTCACACTGTCATTCCCATCTCGGTCGAACACTCAGCTCCATATCATGCATATTCTAGGAGGAACAGGGAATTTTGCCAGGGTGGGGGGCAGGGTGAAGACGAATATCTGAAGGCCTTGTGTCGATAATGAAATGCTTTGGGATAAAAGTGACAAACATCACTAATGTCACCCCTAGCTCTAACGTGTTGGCTAGCACCACCCTGTTCAATTCCAAGGTGATAAATGATAATCTCCTCATATGTCTGGAAGACGAAAAGTAGACCTGGGTACATGATAAATCAACTCCAGAATGAGAGCTTGGGGGGAATTTTTACATAAGGTACGTATAACAAAATTTTTACTTAAGATGCACATTTATGTTTTCTGGCCAAGTGGTAGGCCTCTGTGTTATATACAAAACAGGTTTGTTCCCTCCAAGAATGTATATGTCTGAAGACAGGAAGTGGTTTAATCATTCTGGGAAGCATCAGTGGAGGCATCCAGGCCATTGGGACTCATGTTCCAACACCTGGCAAGAGATCAGTGGCAAATTTTTGCAAGAGTGTGGGTTGAGAGCCTGCCATCCATCCAAAGGTGGAAAGATGAATCTAAGGATGAGTTTTCTCAGAATCTCTGAGTTGCCAGATCTCATGAGATCTGTTAGTAAACTTGTTTCCTCTTCCAGATCTTTGTTAAAGGTGTTCCCCAATTTTAAAATACAAACTACAACAAAACCTGTTTTCCTACTTTCTCTTTACTTAAATTCTTAAAAATTTCTGGAAAAATCTGAGATTCTGGTTGTTAGAAAGCTCAGTAAATGATAATCGTAGTTCTCAGTTCAAGCCACATTGCTGTTTATTCCATTCTTGAATTCCCACTGATTTATAATGAGTATGCATTTCTTTTAAAAAAAAATTGGTTCCCTAAAATTCCAGATTTCACTTTCTCATCACGTTCCATAGAAGACCTGTGATCATAGTAGCTATGCCATTTCTCCTGAGCAATCTTTCCCAGCACTTAGTACAGACCTATTAGTAAAGTTGACAGACAATACATAATTATTGATTATGCCAATAATTAGGAAAGGAAGAAGAATTTCTTTTGAGATCAATGGACTAGAATAATGCAAATACACTTTGGCTAACTGAGTTGTCACTAAAGCTGTATTTTAAAAGACAGCGCTCCTATGTGAAGTCTATTACCATTCAGTTTTTTAAGCCCCTTCCAAAGAGGTGGAAAAAACAGAGAGAAAGAGAGAATGAGAGAGAGAGAGAGAGAGAGAGAGAGAGAGAGAGAGAGAGAGAGAAGCTAGTAATGGGAAATAATAATTTAGTTGGGGGACTAGGGGTGTAGCTTGATGGTACAGCATTTGCCTAGCATGCAAGATTTTAGGTTTGATCCCTAGAACCAAATATAATATTTTATATAAATTGGATACCTGGAATTTCAATTCTATTCTTGGCTCTGCCATGCACATGTATGCCTAAACACCTTCATAGAAGAAGAGGATGCTTTAAATGCCTGTCCTAATTTACAGAGTGTTGTGAGATTTGAATAAAACCATGTAAGTAAAAGCAATCCAAAACTTTTAAAATATTTTTAAAAATATAATTTTAAGTGGGGTCATTGAAAGAACCTGACTTGTAAGTCTTTTGTGTTATGTGAGAAATTTCTGGGAGGGTAGGGAATATGTCATAAACCCCTGACAACACAAGTTCTGAGCTCTTTGAAAGCATTATATCTAATCAGCACAAGGTCCTGTTGCTAATTGCAGGGGGTTTCTCCCTGGGCATTCAGTTCAGTTTGTAAAGTGTTATATTTATAACTTTCTGAAGCCTCAATCCCTCTCAGAATCCCAGGAAACAAGAGTGTGATCTGATTGTGACTGCAGATTGCAGGTTGATATTGCCAGGCTGGTGGTGATTTCTAACAAAAGCAAAACAGCAGGTATCACTGAGAGAAGGGCACTAAAGCTTTCTGCAGCTCTAAGAGGGCTGCTTCCTCTCCTTCCTTTTCTTCCTCCCTCCCTCCCTCTTATCCAAAGAGGAAAGATCATGGCTGGAGCCAGAATAAGCCTGCTTACCTGAAAAGTGGGTATTGGCTTGCTCACAGGGGCTTGGGCAGTGGTGAGAGAATTACCCACGCAGTGGAGGCTTGGGTGGGGTTTGAAGGCTGGGATGGAAAATACTAGGAAGCCTACATGGATTTCAGGGATTTCATGGAAGAGAATGTCCTACGAGAGCCAGCAGCACCTTCCCTAGGGGAGCTGTTATGGTGGAGAATTGGCAGAGAACAGCAGTGTGAAGGCAGGAGACCTGGTGGGAGACTCAGTGCCAACTCTTTTAGCTCTGTCCTTTATTTCTTTGAGCATTAGGGTTCTCATTGGGATTTTAAAAAATAGTAAACTAGGAACTATTTTACAACTTTGGTATAAAAATGAAATGATAATGTTTATGAAAGGGCCTTTCTTTTAATAAGAATAATCAGTAGATAATTCATAGTTAGAAAAAGGCATAATTGGCCCAACTTCCATACCCTCTCAAGAGATCCAGGCAATGGGAATTATGAATGATTGTGATACAGAAGTAGAAAAATGGACCTGAAAGTAAAAGAACTTACATGAAGTATCATGAAGAGAACACTGCCTGAGAGGTCTGCAATGGGGACAGAATATTTAGAGCCTCGTGGTCTAATCATAAAAATTCTGAGGTTGTGGTTACAAACAATACTCAGCAAATGATAACTAGGGTTCTGCAAAGATGTCCACATCCAAATTCCAGAAACTGTGACTATGTTACTTTGCAAAGCAAAGGGGAATTAACATTGAAGATGGAATTAAGTTTGCTAACCAGTTGACATTAAAATAAGATTATCCTATAGGATTGGACAGGCATAATATAATCACAAGGTGCTTAAAAGTGGACGAGAGGGTCAGAGTCAGAGAAATGAAATGGCAGAAGCAGGGACAGAGTGATGCAATCTGAGAAGAACCCAATAAGACATTTCTGAAGATGGAGAAGAGGAACCGAGAGCCAAGGAGTGCAGGTAGACTCTAGGACCCGGAAGAGACAAGACCGTGGATTTTTCTATTTCCTACCATAACTTCTAAGCATGCAGTTCAGCCTATGCTTTGATTTAAGCCCAGCAAGACTTGGGCAGGACTGTTGATCTATATAACAATTAGATAATAAATATATACTGGTTTTAAGTCATTAAGTGTGTAGTAATGACATTGCTTCCCTAGAAAGCTAATATAATACTCAAAATAAAACTTTAATGCTAAGTAAGAGCTTAGGAATCTAAGTTTTAAGAGGTTTGCAACATCAGAGAGGTGAGTCTGTAAGCGAAACAAAGAGTTCAGAGGGTTGATATAAACTGTAAAATGGGCATGAAGTTATTACCATTTTTAGACATTCGCCCCACAGCCTAAAGAAATATTAACTTTGAGAGAACCACCTCAATTCAATCTCTTTGCTGAGGCCCAACTCATTTTTCTGTAATATAAATATCTGATCCTGGAAAGCCATGGCTGAAATTTCTTTGTTAACTTCACATTGCCACATGACTATTACTATGATCTAACTTCTTCTTATTTATCCAGCTTCATATCCTTGAACTCTTCCACATGGAGATTACAATCTAACCATACCAAATGTATCCCTCTTCTTAAAAGGTGGAATTTCTGTGTCTCCTCAAATATAGTGTGTTCCCATTTAAAATATTTTTCTTTTCCTTCCGATTGCAAACTGACTCATCTTTCAACTCAAATGAGAGTTCTTCAGGAACACATTCCTTTTAGGTCTTCTCTCTAACCAGGAAGACTGACTTAGAGTCTGTAAGCAGGCATTTACCAATTTTTCAGCTGGTCACCATCTGACTTACTCCTTACCATTAGCGTCTGGCTCTCCCTTTAGAAAATTCATCATTGTTCACAGTCTTGCTGTTTACTCCTCTTCTCAAATGTTTTGGAAAGGGTTTATTTATTTATTTATTTTCTGAAGACATGGAATGAAAGCACCTGGGTCAGACCCTGAATGCAGCAGGTAAACTTCAAGCTTCACCTCAGGAGTTAAACAGTTGAATCAGGACGTGTCCTGTGAAGTCGCTGTGCAACATCAAACACTTTTGGAGAACTCAAACACTTGCATCCATTGACTAGTTCTTCAAAAGGTGGATCTCATTTTTCTCTCATTTTGTTAAAACATTTCATAAAGAATATGCCATTATTTTGTAGTAGCAGAATGTAAAGGGTGGAAACTTTTATTCTTTATATTGCTATTAAGCCCCATAAGCTTCCCACTGTTACCTACATGTTCTATCGAGACAAAAAGGCATGCACAAAATAAAAATTGGCCATAAATAAAGTGCCCCTGTGTATCTCCTTTCTACTTTTTAAAATTAGCAGTGCCTAGATCTAATATTAATGAAAAAAACTACTAAGGCACAAAAGGTGTGTGTCTGTGTGTGTGTGTGTTTATGGGGTCAGTGGGATCACACAAGAGACATTCTGTGCACAAATTGTAGTTAAGCATTCATTGAAGGAATTTATCTCTCTTTAAATGCATTCAGGTATTAAACACAAAGTAAAAACAGGAATATTACTGTTGCTTATACCAGCTATATGCCTACTTCTGAATTTAGCAGTCTTTTGATATTCCCAATGGACACCATTCATCCCAAATTATCAGTTTAAATGAACTAGATACTCAGTTTGCCTGTCATCATTTATTACCTCCCAGATTTTTCAGATTTACTGGATTTTCCTGTAGCTACATTAAAATAACTGTTTCATTCCACAATGATTGAGCTTTTAGTGCTTACCTAGCCCCTGACTAATTCCCAAATAAGCTATGCGGCCAGTAGTTTCTAAAACAAGAATACCAGGAACATTTGTTATTGAATGGAGCCCTTATCGGTCATTAGTTGCTGTTAAGCTACAATTAGATCAGTTTTCTACATGCTATAAAATCATTTTGGCATAACTGATGCTCAGGAAATGTTACACATTCTCTTGCTTTTTTAAATTTTTTTCAAAATGGAAGCTGATCCTGTGTGAGCAAAGTTACTTTTGTATGGCCCTATTATTATTATATATATTATAGATGTGTGTAAGTTTACAAGTAGTTTGTAGTCTACTTAATTGGAAGTCTCTCCATTTGCACACTCAAATTTATCATTCCTTAGCTAGTTATGAACATGCATGGATAAGCGGGCCTAGTTTGCATGTGTGTATGCAAAAATGAAGGGTAAGAAATTGAAATGTTTTATAAAGGCAATATCCATTTACCAAATGCTTGATATTTTAGAAAACTTGAGCAGGCTACAGATTTCCATTCACCCTTTAAACCTGTAGAAATTATTTGGATAGTATTCTGGCATCAGCTTTTACTAAATGTTAAGCTATAAAGATCTGAGAAATTTCTATGAACAACTTAACACCCCCCCCCATTCCTGCTTCTGCCAAGAGAAAATGCAGAAGATTTTATGCTATTGAGAAAGGAATGGCAGAAGTGTTGACATAACATTTCCCCTCTATTTTGTCCAATATAAAATGTTCAAGTTGTGAAAACCTTTCTACTAATTAACTATGTGATGTCAATAGAGTAACTATCCCACAATAGTCCCAGTTAGGCCCATTCCCTCTGTGAACAGTGACACCATTTCATTTTTGGAAGTATGGTTTGAATGATAAATTATGCAAACCCTCCTAGACACTATGGAAATTATTTTAGTCTTCTTTTTCTTTCTTTTTTTTTTTTGTGGTACTAGAGATTAAACCTGAGAGCACTTTACCCCTGAGCTACACCCCTAGCCCTTTTAAAATTTTAAGACAGGGTCTTTCTATGTTACCCAGGTTGGCCTCAAGTTCACAATTCTCCTGCCTTAGCCACCCAGGTAGCTGGAAGTATAGAAGTACAGGTGTGTTTCATCTTGCTCAGTGTTTATACATTTTATAAAACTGATGTCCACAATTATAGAATAAAGATAATATTTGCTCTTTCAATTCAATCAACAAGTATTCACTATGTATCTAGAGTAAGCACATGAAAAATGCTATAGAAGTACATGGCATGATTCTGTTTCATGAGGAGTTTGTAACTGCGTGTTTTTAGTGCAACCAAACAAGAAAAGAAAGAAAAGCCCTAATGGTGCTTCATGACATTAAGATGCCACAACTTTCTAGCTTTATGACCTTCAACAGTTTATGCAGCATTGCCAAGCTTCCTTCTGTGTTCATAAAAATGAAGATGAATGTAGGATCCTCCTTAACAGAATTGTGGTGAAGGTTTAATGAAATAACATCTGCAAAGTACTCAGCACAAAACCTGTTGTAAGGTCAAGTTCAAAAGATATTGGCTAAAAGCACAGACAAATGAATAGAGGAATTGATAAATTAATAATAACTAATTATACCAATAAATTAATATGTGAGTTTAAAGGAAGGACGGTGAGAGAGAGGAAAGGCCAAACAATTTTTATACGCCCTCTTCATTCCCTGCTCTCTGCCATTTACTATCGGTGTGACCTTGGTGAGTTATTTAATCTCTTCAATGCCTTCATTTCTTTAGCTCTACAATGGGAAAAATAACAATACAGTTGCCAGGAGGATATAACACACGGAAAACACTTATTCACCGTGAATGCTCAGGCAACTTTAGTTATTGCTTTTGTTTTTTTGCAATTATTACATGAAAGACAGAATGATAATGAAGGAGAGGTGGACAGTGCTCAGATGACAGAGAAATGGAGAGATGACAGGGAAGGTTTCTATCATGGGAGGTTTTAAATTTGCAACTGGTGAAAGTCAGATCCTTCCTTAACATATATACAGTGTTGTTCTCATTCTTTCAGCAAGCATGATGATTTGCCATACAATTGTTTGCCGTGGCTGAAACAAGAAAAGTGAACAAATAAAAAACGCTGTGGGTAAGTCAGGCCCAGCTCCCGAAGTGCAGATAACTTTAAGAGGCTCCTCCAAGGCCAAATCCAAATGCTTATCATTCAGAGCGCTTCTTCAGAAATATCCATGAAAATATTCATGTAAGCAATGCTTCAGTTACTGAGTGTTCTTTATAATAAGCAGCCATTCCTCCTAACATGCCTTAAAAGGAAAATTGATGCTATTATTCTAGTTCAAAAGAGGATGAGACAGAGGGAGGTGAATTGTCTGGACTCAGGTCACATATTAAGTCAACAGCAGAGACAGATTCAGAATCAAAAGTAAGAGTAAATAATTCTTTTCCTCCAACAGTAATGGTACTTCAATTCTAAAACTGTTACCTTTCATTGTCTTGATTTTAAGTTTTGGTACATTTAACTGCTTTTGAAAGCAGCAGGCTTTATACTAGTCCACCTACTTCACTGAATGAGTTTCATCACATATTTGTACTCACAGTTAAACTGCAACTAATTCTTGCAGTATTTATTATAGAGATACCCCCCCAAATCTGTTCAATCTGATGTACTATAAAATAATAAGGGGGATTAAATCTAGACCCGAAACATAAACTGAGCAGCCTGTCTCCCTCTGCTGGAGGCTTCTCCAGTTAGCCAACAGGTGTGGGCACCAGCTTCTAAGTCTTGCCATACATCCCTGTTATTTGGAAAAGCAATTTATTAAATTGAATAATTACTATTTATTCACTAATACTAGAAATTCAAGTGCATATTGGAGTAGTAGAGTTGCAGCCAAATGTCTCAAGTCCCACTTTCAATATGGAAATGGGAGAATATTGAATGAAGCAATCTGTCTGAGTGATTCGCTTCTCACTATCTCATATGGGAGTCAAAACTAAACAGCAGACACCAGAGACTAGGAGAGCTTTGTAAGATTTGCTTAGCTTGACTTTATGGATTTTTGTTCTGCTTTGTTTTTGCCTTCTAGCTTTTTCATCATAGTGACTAACACTGAAAGTGGGACACCTCTCCTTTCATCTGATGACAGAGTAGAGAGCTGAGAACACACCTTCTTTTCCATAGCCAGACTTTTAGGGAAGATAGAGTCCAAATGCACTCATGCAAAGCAGACTGAGCCTCTAAAGTCTTTTAGGAGGAGACAGGAAGATTCAGCCCGAGTTCGATGTGTGAACTTGAAGATTCTAACAGATAAGACATATCCAGAGTTCTGACATACAAGAATAACAACCTTGGTTTTCAGGGACACTACCCTGGACCTCTTTTCAGGACCAATGTGATCCCAGTGCCTGTAGCAAGAAGGCCCAGGTGACCTTTCCTACCATATTTCTCATTATTTCTTTTCACACTGTGTTTTGTGTAAAGCAAATTATTTGCAGTTCCCTGTGTAACCCAAAGCTTTCCTCCTGCAGTAACATCACATAAAGTTTGTTTCACTTAAAACGCGTACCTTCATTTCCACATGTGTAAATGGGGAAATGAAGTAAGTAGGAAGCCCATTCACTGATACTACTAATAGCTCCAACTAAGAATGTGTAGTCATCCATGGATCTTTTCTCACAGTTCCCCATCAGATCCATCAACATATACCAAGTTCAAGAACTTGTTCCTCTTTCCATTACTATAGGATTGGTACAAACCAGCTCCTCCGTTGCTTAGATTATTTCAGTAACCTTACACTCAGCCTCGTGGCTGTTACCTTGTCATCCTGATGTCTGTTACCAACAAAGTGGACAATGATTCTGTTAAAATATAAGACCATATTATGTGATTCCGCTAGCTCAAAATTTTATTTAGTCCTCATATCAGTCAGACTAAGGCTAAAAGTGCCCAAAATGACCTATATGATTTTATGTGGTCTGGGTTCATTTTACCTTTCTAGCCTCATCTCCTGTTTCTCATCTTGCTCCTTGTGACCCCATTAGAATGGCTTCCTTGCACAGACCCATCCCATTCACTCTCAGAGCCTTTGTGCTTCCTCTGCCTGAAACTCTTTCCTCCTAGCTATGCAAATGGATTTCTCCCTACCTTCTTCCCATATCTGTATAAACGTCCTATTCCTTTTGAGATCTATCCTTATATATTTTTTTCCTCCACAATATTGGTCATTATCTAAAACACAGCATGTTTTATTTATCTTGTTTTCTAGTCCAACATTAGACAGGTCCTTCATATAAGTAGAGAGGTTTATCTGTTTTGTTTATAGTTTGTTTTATCTCCCAGCCCCTAGAAGATAACCAGTAATACAGCACATTCTTATTAGACATTTCTAGAATAGATGAATAAATGAATAAATAAAATCACCTCTTTTCATTGCTGAAAGGCTTTTTGACCATCTCAAAAAAATAATTGAGTCCCTTTTCCCTTTAGGGGTCATAGTTTTTGGAGATCTGGAAACATGCAAACTTGAGCTCTAGATAGCCAGGATGATGAAATCTTTTCCAAAAAAAAAAAAAAAAAACTGTCACTATTACTATTAGGTCCTGCTTATAATTCTACAAACTCCCTGTGGGCATAGTTAATCTGAGGCCCCTTTGAAAAAAATGTCAATTACCTCTTGGCTTCTACTTTCCCCAGCACCATGACATCCTCCCATGATTAATTCTCACTTCATTTTCCATAGCACCCACTTCAGAGCCAGGATTCACTCTCTTCAAACAAATTACTAAAGGCAACATGATAACCTGGCAGAATTGTCTTAACTTCAGTTGTCTTTCTCCCTTTGAAGTGAAATCCCCTCTGCTCTTATCAGATTATCTGAGTAGATTGTATGTGATGTTTTATTGGTTTTGTTGTTCTATTTCAGTATGAACATTTTCCTGTATTCTAACAAGAGGTGAAGTAAATTTGCTAATGACATGAATAATTAGAAGTGTAAACCTTAGCTGGGGGTGTGACTCCTGGGAGAATGCCTCAATAGGGAAACAGACCCTGTGGAAGTCAACAAAGAGAGAAAGCGACAACTGTCATCAAAGGCTCTCTTTCTCTTCTGGCAATTTATTCTGCAGATGGGTTCCTAAAGCTGAATCGAAGAGCAAATGGCAAGATAAGGAGGACGTGGACCAGTGTTCAGTTTACAAAATTGGTAGATTATCGATAAAGGGTAGATATGGGAAGTGTTGGTTTTGGAATTGCCCTTTAAGAAAAATGCTACAATTAAATTCTAATTGTCTAATATCTATTATGGTCTTAGTTATCACAAGGTACTGTGGCAGGCATTTCAAAGGAAACAGAGATGAGCAAGCATCATTTCTATTGCAAAGGAGTTTCAGCTTATTAAAGCAGATAAGAAAATAAGTGATGATACTGCTTCAATACAGTCAAAAATTGGCACAAAGATATAATGCAAATTGCTATGAAGTTCAGTTGATGAAGAGGTCATAACTAATTTATTTGTGTTTGTTGAGTGAGTAGGGGAAGAGAACAGGAAATGACTGTGGAGGTATGTAAATGCTGAGAAAAGGCTTTTATCCCTACAAAGAGAATTGAAGATAAGTTTTGGAATACGAGTGAGATTTTAACAAAGAGGTTCAGGAAGAACGTGCCAAGAAGTAGACATAAAGTTGGAACAATTCTGAATTAATAAAGAAGCCACTGGATGAATCACAGAGAAGTGATGGCAAGTAGAGCTGAAAGATAGGTGACAGTGATATTTTTAAAGATCTTTGTCTGTGCCAGGAACAGTGGTGCCTGCCTGCAATCCCAGCAACTCAGGAGGCTGAGGCAGAAGGATTGCAAGTTCAAAGCCAGCCATGAGATCTCATCTAAAAATTAAAAAAAAAAAAAATGAAAAAGAGGTGGTGATGTGGCTCAGTGGTTAAGCACCTCTGAGTTCAATTCTCAGTATCAAACCAAACCAAACCAAACAAAATAAAACTGTGACTATTAAGTTTGCTTTCTGCTCCTTAGGGAATTGGGGGCCACTCAAGCTCCCCAAATGGTAAGATCCAGTTAGGAATTTCCAGGGAAATGTTGAAGTGCTGCTTTCTCTTTGCTTCATATAGTCTCTCTTGGCCTTTCTTGGCCATTACTTTCAACGTCTCAGATAATTCTTAGGGATAATTAGAGTCTTTATAAGTAATTTAGAGATTGATGTTGAGAGTCCGATCAATATAAATTCTGAAATTCGGCAAATCCTTAACAGCTATTGTTCTATTATTTTCTCATCCCATAGCAGAGGAAACTGAGGCCAGTCACATAATTAGAAAATGGCAGAAAGAGAGAGAGGAAGAGGGAGAGGAGAAAGTACCAAGCAGGCACCTTTTGATTGTTGCAGAAGTACACCAGTAGACTCCAGCTTAATGTGTTATGGCCTTGGGTAAATTAATTTAAAGCACTAGAATTTTAATGAGGATTAATGAGTTGAATTAATAGTTAAAATTCTTAAATATATTGCTGAATATTTTGGTAGTTTTAGTTAAATATTTCTCAATTGCCTTGTTATACTGAATGAACGGTTCTAATCAAAGAAAATTACACAGAAATATTTCATGTTTTCTGTACTTTCAAGGCTGTGATTTTTCACTGAAGAACAGAGATATCTGAAGCATGAACAAAAAGAAAAGTCTTCTTACTTTGATGGTAGGAGAATACTTTCCCTTAATTCTTAGGGAACAGTAAGTAGATTTGGTTTTAGAAAACAAGTGCAAGAGCTATTCTGCAACCTCTTTTTAAAGGGAACATTCTCATTAATGTAGCTAAGGTGTTCTTGTTTGCTCCATTTAACAGCTATTCAGTTTTATTCTCACTGTGTGTGTGTGAAGCAGTCAGTAATAAAAATGATGTAAGTAGCTTTATTTAGGAAAAAAAAAGGTAGCGCAATATAGATCCCTCCACCCATCATCTCATTTACCTGTATAGGGATAATTGCATCTACAAAGGAGCTCAAATCATTTAAAATGGGACATCATTTAGGAAAAGCTATAATAATCCATTTTCCCCCTCTACTGTCCAAAACTGCAAAGTTGTGATGGGCCTAATGTATTGTCTATTTTTCCCCCGACCAACTATTTAATCTAGAAATAAATGCCTTTATTTGCTCTTTGGCTAGTTTCCCCTACAGGTACTTGAAACAATAGCCAATTCCCCAACAATATTACTTTTTGTCCTTTCTTAGGGACTAGACCCTCATAAGGATAAATTATTATTATTTGTCTAAAGACAATCATATGGGTAAATCTCATTTCCACACTTGAACTGTAAAGTCCTCACAAGCAGAAACCAAATGTGTGTGTGTGTGTGTGTGTGTGTTGTTATTCAAAAATTATTTTTTAAACGAGAAGTTAGAGAAGCATACAAGGAAAAAATCCTTTGGATTCCAAAACTGGGAAATCTCACAATTCAGAAAGACCTAAACCCATTGGGAATCTATCATGCTTTCGTTTCCAGACATCAGGTTCATTATGATTTCTCAATCATATAAAATAAACATTATATAATTCCTCTTAATACCTTTCTTTCAGGCTAAAGCTTCGTTAGAAGTTAGAGTTTGGTTAAGAACTTTTACAATATGAATTATACCTTATCCAACAATTCTTATTCTAGAAACATAATTTAGGTAGATAGACTATCTTAGATAAGGCTTCAGAAACAGTATGAAAAAATAATTTATGTGAAAGTGACTTTTTTGCAAAAGTGCCCCAGGAGAAACTAGGATGAGATAGATGAAGCAGAACAGGGAAGAGAAAGGATGCAAGCAGGAGCATAGAACTGGACAAAGCTCTCTATGGATGCACCTGCTTGTAGCATAGGAGTAGTATAATATAAATGATGTCTAGAATAGGCACAGAGCCAGGGTTCCATATTCCCATAACTGCCTCAGTCAGTCTTCAGCTAAGGATATTTCCATCTCTGCCTATGCAGGCAAAACAGCTTTTGAAGCCCCAGGGCAGTTCTCAGAAGAGGTGCCTGTGCTAACAGAAGCAGAGACCCACTGTATCTGGGAAAAGGGGGCCATGGAAAATGACAAAGGGAATAAGATCGATCTGAGCAGAGCACCAAGCATGCTTACTACACAGAACAAGGCAGTAGTTAGAGATGTACATATCTATATCTGAGTTTATTGCAATTACCTGAGAATCCAAATAAATGATAAATTGATTTATTTACAGCATGGAATACTATACAGACTTTTATATTAATTAACTCAACTACTATTCTTTTGAGCTTGACATATTCCAGGCACTGGGAATACAGCAGACAGTATGGATGTGACAGTGTACTTCAAGGGGCTACCATTCTAGAGGGGAAACAGAAAACCAGCAATAGATTAAGGAGATCTTGTATGGAGAAGACAATGTAGAACAATAGAACTGGGCCTAGTTAAGCAGGAGTCCCAAGGACAAGAGGTAAGGGAAGGGAAGCAATATTTTAAATTTAAAAAAAGTGGAAAGGATCCATTGAGCAAAGACTTAAAAGAGATAAGTAAGTGTTACCATATGCACATCTCAGGAAAGATTCTCCTAGTCCAAGGAAACTATTGATTTAATTTGTTGTCTCTACATGTGTTCCAACACATGTAAAGAGAATACACTTGTTGTGAGTGAAGAATCCAGAGGTGAGAAGGTGAGCCTGGCTTAGGCTGGTTAAGAGAGAGGGATAATGAAAGTAGTAAGATCAGAGAATTAGCAGAAGGATAGATTAACTACGGTTTGGTACTGATAGGCTTAGGCTTGAGGAAGATGAGAAGCCATTGGAAGATTTTGAGGAAAAGTGTCACATGATCTGACTTACATTTTTAAAGGATCATTCTAGCTGTGTATTGTCAATAGTTAAAGAAACTTAATGATAGAAGTAAGATCAGTGGAAGCCATTGCAATAATTCAGACAGTGATAATAGTGAATTACACAAGCACTATAGTTTTAGAGATGGGTGATAAGTACTAGAATGTGTTCAAGACAAAGACAATAGGGTTTCATGGAATACTGAATTAAAAAGTCTGAAGAGGGGCAAAAAAAAAAAAAAGAACTGCCACAAAGTATTAAAAATTCTGGCCTGAGAAATTAGAAGGATAGACTTGCAATTCATCAAGATGATTTCAGAACCCAAACAAAAGAGATACAAAGAATGAAGAATACAAATTCAGTAGAAGAATGCAAATAAAGAAAACCAGAGCAGAAATAAAAGAAATAGAAAAAAATAAAAAAAAAATAGAGAAAATCAATAGCCCCCAAACTTGACATTTTGGGAAGGGCAATTAGGTTAATAAACTCCTAGCCATATTTGCCAGGATTGTGGGGGATGCACACTATAAGAGGGGGAGCTCACTATAAATTTCACTGTTACTAAAATAATAAGAAAAAATTATGAAAAGTTTTATCCATTAATTGAATTTGTATTATAAGAACTTCCCTCTAGGTAAGTCCACAACTAGATGGCTTCATGGATGAATTCTATCAAATATTTAAGGAAAAGATAACACTAATTATACCCAAACCTTCCTGGAAAATCAAAGAGCAGAGTTACTTCCTAACTCATGTTATGAAATAGATTACTTTAAGACCAAAATAAGGCATAGAAAATATAAAAACATTGAAGATCAATATCCTTCAAAGATACATATGCAAAATTTTTTTTAAAAAATTTCACCAAAAATTAAATCCAACAATATATACACATGGTGATAATAATATATGAGGCACAAAAACAACAAGCAGGCTGCCCTAACCTCAGAGAGCCCTTATGTCCACTAAACTATTTTTTTCACATGGTCATTTGCATTTGACATGATATGCTGCAGACCCAACTCTATGAAAAACTCAGATGAATGGACAATGGTCATTGGAGGTATTCATCTATTCTGATACCATTAAAAAAAAACTATATAAACCCTAAGGAGTGATTTTTCCTTCACCCCATCCCAATTCTTATGTTGAAGCTCTAAACCCTAATGTGATTACATAATTAGGTTAAATGAGGCCATATGTGTGGGGCTCTAATTCAATAGGATTAGCATCTTCCTGAGAAGAGATTCTAGAGCTTTCTCTCTCCCTCCCTCCATGTACATTCAAAGAAAGGGTCATATGAAAACTCAAGAGAGAAGGTGTTATGTGCACAGCTGGGAGAGGAGCTCTCACCAGAAACTGACCCCTTCCAGGTCTTGATCTTAGACTTTCCAATCTCCAGAAGTGTGAACAAGTAAATGTTTGTTGTTGAGGCTGTCCAGTCTGTGTGATTTTGTTGTGGCAGCCTGAGCAGATAAAATATGCCTGAAAGCAAGGCTGGGGGACCCGCTCCTACTCTTTTCTGCTAACAAAACAACTCCCTGTGGAATCAGTGAGGAGACATTTAGAAAATTAAAAGAACATACTATCTTTAATACAGAGAGAGGGAAGTCATACCAAAATGTCCAGACAGTGGTTATGCAAGCACCACTTTGTGCTTTGATATTCAGTCTATGGGAGAATAAGGGTGGTAGGAAAATAACTCTTAATTTTGATAATCTCACCAGGCAGCATGGAACAGGAGACACAGGAGCCTTCTCAATTGGCTCAAGGTTTCCTCTAAGAAAATGTCAAGGTTTGTTGATATTGTTGAGGGGGGAAAATAATTCATGAATCTTTTTTTTTTTTTCCTTTGGTACTGGGGATTGAACTCAGGGGCACTCAACCACTGAGCCACATCCCCAGCCCTATTTTGTATTTTATTTAGAGACAGAATCTCACTGAGTTGCTTAGTGCCTTGCCATTGCTGAGCCTGGCTTTGAACTTGTGATCTACCTGTCTCAGCTTCAGGAGTCCCTGGGATTTCAGATGTGTGCCACTGCAACCAGCTATGAATCCTTTGTATTTGGCTACATAAGGCAAATATGCACAGGTTGGCACAAGTCACCTGTTGTTCATTCTTTGATTTGGTCCTATTGTCCCCCAGATTAGAGATCCAGGACTTGTTATAGTCTAGAAGAACTGCAGCCTTTACCTCATTTTGGACTTCAATATTGTTAATATTCAAAGTGTCAATATTGTTACTTCTGTTTACTTTCATTCATGTATACTATTATTTGAAGACCAGGCAAGAGGCACAGTGTCAGTGTGCCCATAAGATAGAAAGTGTACAAATCTAAGAACCCACCTTCTCCCTCAGTGAAAGAGCCTTCCTTCTGTACAAAACGCAAGGCCCTCTGTGTATATGATCACACAAACATGCATAGTGGCTTTTTGTTTTCACTCTTCCTCTGCACATTATGAATATGAGTTTTTGTGAAACCAAGATTTTCAGGCAACAAACATTTATCTAAAAAGAGTAATTAAAGCAGAAGGCCTTACAAATGAATTTCTAAATCTAATTAAACCTATTTTCAACTTACTTAGTGCCTGCAGCCCTAATTTAAGGTGTTAAAATTGCTAATAGGTCTCACTTTATATTCTTGACCACTAATTTTAAATCGACCTTTACGTCTGCCCCACAATCCTGGAAGCCTCATTCTTCTAAATTATTATTTCACATCTTCTCTTCTCTCTTCAATCTCCCAACACTTGCTTACCTTGCTTCTTAAATCATTGCAAGAAATAGAAGCAAAGGGATGACCATCAAATCTAACAAGTTACTTGTATCTATAGCCATTTTCCCTAGAATACCTCCAGTTATCATAATTTTCATGTTCTTCATCAAATATCAACTTCTTTACATTTGTCCTGGATTTCACCCCTATCTGCTTTTGCAAGATTCTTTTATCTAATTTTCACCTCTGGTTGGTTGCATTATTAATCTAATTCTCTCTAAATGTTCATCCACTTCAGCATATAGGGGTGCTCTCATAGTTCTCATATTTTTTAAAATCACTCAGCCATTTGTTTCCCTCATTCCATGTCTCTTCATCTTTCCCAGCACAATTTCTTGAAAGTGTTCTTTGCTTTAGGTATTTCTACTCCCTCACATCCCTCTCCCCTATTAACCTATTCTAGTAGGATTAATAGTGAAATTGTGTCACTTTCACTCCTCCTAGCGAAGCCATTAGCAATTCACATCCTAACAAACGTAAGTCCTCTTCCAATCTCTCAGCACTAGTCACATTTTCTTGTCTCCTCTTCCATGATACCATGATCACATGGTGTATCTCCTTACAGAGGTGACTTCTGCTATTTTCTCCTCCACAGACCAATTTTGAATGTTAGAATAACTGTGGGCCTGGTCTCAGGCCTGTCACTTTCGTCTCAGCCATATTTCACCTCCATAGTTAGGTCTTTGAGGCATTTTGGGGGACAGACACAGAAGCTGAATGAATATGAGCAGTTTTTCATGTAGTTCTTATCTAGATCTAATTATTTTTACTCATAACGTTTCATAACGTAGATTTCATCGCATAGCATTTCACTCTTCATGTTAGGGTACTTGTGCAGCGTGAAATACACATGATTGTACAGTGTAATTATAAAAAAGAAGAAGAGGTTTTGAAAAAGTCTGTCCTCCATGCAGACATCCGGATCACACACGAGAGAAGAAGCAGGCAAGTAAGGGTTGCTAAAATGCTTATCTGCTACATGGCTAAAAACAACAGCAAATGAAAGATAAATTCTTATCCTTTGAGAATCATGGGACAATGGATTCACCCATTTTGATGCAAAATCTACATCCTGTCATGGAAAAGATGTGCTGCATTATTTGATAAATCTTTAAAAAAATGGATAAAACATTGATAAAGATGTACACCCTGAATATACATTCTCTCTCTTTTGATATCAAGTACAAATCATTAAAATACTTATCACTGAGAGCCAGATGGTCTTTATTCTCTAAATTATGTTTCGTTTTGTTCTGCTCTAAGAAGTGTGTGTGAGTACACATGTACATGTACACGTATATGTGTGTGTGTGTGTGTGTGTGTGTGCATATTGTATGTATGTAAGAGAAAGAGAGTTAGATTTGGCATTGCTGCTAATCAGTTATGGAACCTGGACATTGATTCCGAAAGCTGACTCAGAAATATTGTCTCTCTCTTTTTCCTTTGTCATTGTTCTTTCTCTATCACGTCTTCTAGCTCTTTGCCTCCTGATCCTCTTGCTTTCCTTTGTCAGTTTAGTTAGACTTATTTCCCCTAAGCAGACAAGAGAGTTTACCCTCTCCCTCACTCCACTTAAGCCAAACCAAAGGTAAAAACCACCTGGATGAGCTATCAATACAGAAGGAATAATTAAAGTCCACTAAAAGAACAACCAGTGACCATTCTGGAGACAATAGAGCTGCCTGCTCCCCCACCCTCACCCCATGAAACAAATACCAATTCCTTGGATGACATCTCTTACTCAGGGGAACAAAGAGAGCACTTTATCTTGGGGTGCCTCAGGCAGCACATCTATTTTTATTCTTCCTGGAATTTCTTAAACTTTTATAATCATAAATACCCATGTTTAGACTTTCACATTTTCCCTTCAGTCCTGCTAATAAAATATATCATTAGTAGTTTGGTGTTAGTGGTTCTTATTTCTTCCTTGGCTCATTGAAACAAAAAATTTTGCAGACAAATCTAATATATTAGAGCTCTAGCTTTAGTAAGCATTTCTTCATAGTGTCTTGGTTTGATTGGAAGATAGGTATCAAGCTTATTTGTAACCCCAAGAGGATAGGATTTGGCTCTCCTAGGCAAAATGGATATAAAGCCACGATTGCTTTGAAACATTCATTTAGAACAAAAGTCCTGGTACATAAGGCTTCTGCACATGTTCAGGAGTGCTGGAAACTACAGTGGAGGTCAGTGCACACTCAGATGTCCACATACAGCAGAGATCCACACATACTCAAATGCCCAGAAGAATGACATTGGCCAGAGTGTTAAAGGCACATGCACACAGGGAAGGAGTGTTGGTCACCTGGGAAAAATGCTGGAAAGCACTCTTCAAGCTCCAGGGGCAGCAGCTACTCAGGATTAGTTAATTATCCTCAGTTGGGAATGCAGGCCAAAGTTATCTTCCTTCTCTTCTTCCTTCTTCCCTTCCTCCTTTCTTTTGTGGTCCTGGAAATTGAACTCAGGGCCTCATGTGTGATAGGCAAGAACACTACCACTGAACTATATGCCCAGTTCCTAAAGTTTCAGAAACAGGAATAAGAAATGTTCTGCAAAAACTCCTGATAAAGGAATTGCTCTTGCATTTAAATTTCTATAAGCCAGTGGAAGAGAAAGATTATTTAAGCTTTTCTTACTAAAATTGCTGTGGTTTTAAACATGTCTCTCAGAGTTCATGTGTTGGAAATTCAATCCCCAATGTAAAGTTGAGAGGTGGGACTCTTAAGAAGTAATTAGGTTGAGAGAACTCAGCCCTCATGGATGGATTAATGCTAGGAATGTTTGTTACTGCAGGAGTGGGTTCCTGATTAAAGGATGCCTTCAGTCCTTCCCCCTCCCACAGGCACATGCATCCTTTCTTGCCTTTCTGCTTTCTATCATGGGATGAAGTAGCATGAAGACACTCAACAGAGGAAGAACACTTGACCTTAGAATTCCCAGCATCCAGAACTGAAAGAAATAAATGTCTGGTTTTTCTAAATTACCCAGTCTCAGATATTCTATTATAACAATACAAAGCAGACTGAAACAAACATGACAAGATTTTTTTCTTTGCGGCACTGGGGTTTGAACCCAGGACCATAAGCATGATAGGCAAGTGCTCTACCATTGAACTGCATCTGCAGCCTGATAAATATTTTTAATAATTAAAAATGATTTTTGCTAATATAAAACATGTAGGTACAACCCAAAGGGAATGCAATTATGGCAAGAATTACATGAATTACCTATGAATTCTTTTAAGAATTAGTGGAGTACATTTTTGGTCTGGGAATGCTTAATAAAGGAGACATAAGGTAAACCTCCTAAACTGAGAAAAAACTAATTAGCTCTGTGCTTTGTTGTACAAAATCTCTAAGAGCAAGAGTTGGGACACCTTTTCCTGTAAAGAGGTTCTGTGGGCCATCTGGTCTCTATCACTCTAGCATGAAATCATCCATAAATAATATGTAAATAGATCGGCATGCCTGTATACCAATAAAACCTTTATTTACCCAAAAGGCAGTGACTGTCTTCTGACTGTTGCTTTAAAGACAGGCTGTAGTGGGTTAGAATACACATATCAGCATCTCAGATGGCAATTCAGCTAAGCAGTTTTTAAAAGGGGTTAGGTCTTAGGGCTGAAGTGTTTGAATTGCTTGGCATAAAGAATGAGGATTCAAACGGCACCCAAGGAAGAGTTTAAGTGAGGACCTGCAACTTCAAAACTGTCCTTGGGTGCAAGGAAAAGAGTAAAATGAGTAAGCACTAAGCAAATGTAGGAAGGAAGCAACAAAAGAAATAAAGGAACGGATGAGGCAGGAGGAAGTACTCAAGCTCATTCTTAGTAATGATAGGGATGGGAAATCACCATATCTACAAGGCCAAGGTAAAAGCAAAAACTATGTCTCGTTCTGTACTATTATTATTAGGCTATAAAAACCTAAATAACTTCATTCTTCCTTCATTAAAAGAGTTGGACAAGAAAGGAGACTAGACAAAGTAGAAAGCTTTCAGAGGTTCAAAGAAATGCAAAAAAAAAAAAAAGGAAAAAAAGTCAACAGTTTTCACATTAGTCCCATTTGGAGACACTTGTTGCAACTAACACTTGATGTGGACATCTGTTTGGGCTGAGCTAGATTGACACCTACTCTTAGCTCCTGTACCCACTGCCTTTGCTGAAACATCACTTCACAGACAGGGCAAGCTGGCTGTACTTCTGTGACACACTGTGTAGCTCAACTGGTCTGATGGACCAACAGCCAGAATAGAATTAATTTTTCTTCTAGTTTTTTTTTCTTCATTGGTGTTTCTGGGGAGATTTTCATATTTTTTTGCATCCAAGATACTTTCAGGCATTTAAGCAAAATGCTTTTAGCTAAATGTGAATGATAAAGAAAGTGGCTTTTTCTTTTTTTTTTTTCTTTATAGAATACACAAGGACTGCATCTTCTGGTTTCAAGAAGTATTTATTTCCATTATCCTTCTATATCTTCAATAGATATTCTATTTTAAAATTTGAATCGTGATTCACAGCACTGAACATGGGCTTCAGTGGGTGAAATAAATTTAAAAATTAAGTTCAGTCAAGAGCTCTTGGAAGAAAAACTGAAGGTCAGATCAGGTTGGGTAGCCTGGACTTTTATATGAAGGAAAAAAAAGAAATAAGTGGATTTTCAAACCAGCTTTGACACATGACCACTTGGTATTGTTGGAACAAAGCAGTTGAAGAGGACTTCATGACATCTGTCAAAAAAGCAAGTACACATGTTGCTATTGTCATTTAATGACTACATGGTCCTGCCCAGGTGAGTTATAATTGACCATACATTATTAAAATGCATTAATGGACTTTATGTGGTAATTAGCACATGTACAGAAATGCTGCTTATCAACCTTTACATTCCTCAGTGATCAAGACCTGGCATTTAAATCATTTATAAAAGGCATTCTCTATTTCAATGCCAGTTTAATGGAGGAAAAAGAAGAGAAAAGAAATAAGTTAAATTGGAACCATAACTTACTACTCAAAGATCTCAGAGCTGAGTGTTGTGGATGGTGCATGTCTGTTATCCCAGCTGCTTAGGAGGAAGATCTCAAGTGCAAGACCAGCAATGCCAAGTTAGCAAGAACATGTCTCAAAATAAAAAAATACAAAGGGCTTGGGATGTTGCTCTGGGGTACACAGTCCCTGGGTTCAATCCTTAGTAGTGAAAAAAAATGTTTCTTCAGATTTTTTTTTTCAAAGAACCTCAGGTCTTTGATTAGACCATTACTATCAGCACATAATCTCTTAATATACTAAATTGATTCTTTCTCAATATAAAAATAGTACAAAGACTTTGAATCTTGAACTGGAAGTTCTGTGAGCTCTGAATTGCAAGCCAGAAAATAACAAATCTTATTTAATTAACAAAAGAATGAGATAGGGATGAAAAACATGATGTTAAGACACAGTAAGAATTGATTGGAGCTGCGTTTTTAGCTGTAAATTTGGTGAGTAGACTTTGCTTGTAAGACAGGCAACATTAATTACTCTGTTCCCATAGCAGATTCTGTGTTTAAAAAAAAATTAAGCTGCAAAGAAGTAGGGAAGCATCTGTGGGTGCATTCTTTTACACCAATAAAATAATTTTATTGAACTCCATTCATGTGCGCGTACTTAAAATTTAAATCCAGAAGATTCTTATAGGCCTGTTTTCATTAAATATTATGTATCATTTTATATGGGAAAACTCATAAAAGGAGAATATGGAACACAATTAAAAGAAATAAATCCAGCACAGCTTGGCACTCTATAAAATCTCCTTTACTTCATCTGTCTTCAACTGACTCCTTATACCCAGGCACAACCAATATCTCAGTGACTGGTGAATTCAAAACAGTTTTTAACTCATGGTCAAAATTTACTATATTTTAATATCAAGCAATAGTCTAGTTTCTATACAACCACAAGTACCACATTGATAAAGTAATTTATAGCCTCTTGTTAATCTTCAGTTCTATTCATATTGGAAAATTAACATTGTCACTGAATCCTTACTGTATTCCTATCCTGATAGTGTCCCCACTCTGATTACATTTCCATTACTCTATGTCCTCCTTAACAGATGACAGGCTCTTTCTTGTCTCATTTATCCACTCCTCTATATCTGAACCATGGTCGGTCCCTTTATCAGGCCATTGGTAATCAGATACCTTTATCACTAGCTGCCTTTTACCAACTTTTCTAGATTCTGTGTGTTCAAGTCTTTATGTTTTGGCAAATCCCTTTTCTTCCTATCTTGATGCCCAATTTAAACTTCATTCTGAACCCTGTCAAATACTAGTAAAAGGCCAAGTGTTCTGTCTTTAAATGATATTCTTCCTCAATATGCCTATAAGCACACTAAGTTGGTTCCTTCCTTAGGTGATTGATCATTGCTTCTGCATTGCCATAGCTGCCTCTTGCTCCTTCTAAGCACTATGTAAAGGCCCTCCTGAAAGGTTGCTTCTCCAGTTCTCTGCTGTTTTCTCTCTACATGCTTCTGCTAAATACCACAACTATTCCCATGGTTACAGAGATCATCACCAGGCAATTGACACCATGTTAACATCCATCAGGATACTGTAGTTCCTGACTTTTAATATCTTTACTGAATCCATAGATTTAATAAGCTAATTACATTTTCTCATAAACCAGTGCTGCTTATAAAAAGTTTTGCTTTATTAATTGTAGCATCATTTTCCCAGATACCCAGAATCAAAAATTGGCATCATTTCAAACTTGCCAACCACACATCAAATATAGGTAACGTCTACTTATTCCCTATTACAAGACTTGTATTGCTTACTCCTTTTTATTCCTAGAGCAAAGTTTCTAATATAGGTCTTTATTGACTCATAACTACATATTTATTTTAAGCTTTTATTTTACTATCTCCAGTCATCTTGCATAGCACCATAAATTTAATCTTGCTATAATTGTCTACTAATGCCTTAATAATTGTTCATTAATAATAATATAATAATAGTACTCACCAAAGAACAGGACACAAAACATTGGTTGAAATGGAAAAATAATTAATTTCAGTAGTTATGATTCTACTAATAATAGCCATAACATGTTTATCATCTCAACCAATGATTTTATAGATATTATTGCTTGATAAATATAAAATTCTTAAAATGAATCAATTAAAAGAATTAAATGAAAAACAGTGCAGGTTGTAGGAAAGGAAGACAAAAAATGGGAGGAATTGTAAAACTGAATTATTGAATGAAATCTGTGACTTAGTCTTTTCAAGTGTCCTACCTTAACTATTCAATCTTGTCTCCCACTCCTTGACTGTATGTATTTCTTCCCAAGAAATGAATCATTTGAGTATTACTTGAATATGGAATATGACATTCTGTAATGTTGGTGAGGTTGAATATATATATATGACTTTTAGACAACTGCTTTGTATTCAATGATTTACCATGTAACTATTTCAAACCAAAGGGTTTAATAAAGTATTCTCATCTAAAAGATAATATATATGTTATTTTGCATCTCTAGAGTCACAAAAAGATAATAAAGTTTATATCCTTTTTTAAAGGCATGTGTGTATATAGCCATAGAATTTAGTAGAAATATACCTGTATTGATGTAATATTGCATTGTCTTATCCTCTTAATGCTAAGAAATTCAATGCTGATATCTTATATTCCTCCTGCAGAAATCTAAGTAAATTCACTCTGAGCCTCAAATGTTAGCCTATCATTTGACCTGTCATGAGCCATCACTCTTGATCCAAATGATTAGACTTAAAGCAGAAATATAATTCTTCAAGTTTCTCTCATGAATTCTCTTTCAATAAAGAAATGAAGACTCCCTTTGAAATAAAACGGTGGTTTTGCAAACTTAAACATCCATAATGTTTGGGAAAATTTCAAAGAAAAATATCTAATGTAATTGTTGCTGCTATTCTTATAACATCAAAAGTTTCTTAGGCGTCAAGATTGTCCCAATCTTTGATTTAATCTACCAATTAAAAAACAGGTCCATATTAGTTCTTCCACCATAACTAACCACCTATTCTAGGCACCAATGGAAAATAAAAGTATAAAGATTATGTTTCTTTCTTATTCTGAATGAATGGACTGACAATGTAATTTGTAGTAATAAACAATATAATCTCAAAATTAATGAGCTATAATTAACATTTTAGTGAAACAGATCTAAATACATGCTAAATAGTAAATGAGTAGTATAGATAATAAGCATCATGTATCAGAAATTTGAATAAAAACCATCACTGTAGGTTGTACATACCATAGTTTTGGTGTTCTTTTAACGAATAATTGATTGTTATCCATTTGTAAAACACGAATTCATGAAATATAAATTTCAGAACATTTTTGAGAACTACATGAAAGACATTTAGGTCTTTGGATAGATTAATTTTTTCTTGTCAGTATGAACAAAAATGTTTCCTTTTTAAGAAAATTTAGTATCTAAACATCCCTGTGGATTTTATTGCAACAATACCATTCTATTCATTTTGCCCCTTCCACTCCTCAACTAATAAATGTAAAATATGTATTACTTCTCACCTAGACTTTCTACCTATTCTTCCTGCTTGATCTATCTTCCTTCTCTATTCTGTTAGTGCAAATTCACATTTAAGATATACTCCTGACCACATCTTTCCACTATTGGGGGAAAAATGCATTTTATGATCTTTCTCTTCTTATAGAGTAAAATGCAAATTCCTAAGTTTAGTGAATCTCATTAGACCCTACTTTGCTAAATACTTCTTATTGTAGTGTCCCCCTATTCCTTGTCTGTACCAGGTGCTATTCACTTTTTATGTTGTTCCCTCTTCTTGAACATCTTTCTTGCTCTTCTCTTCATATTTCAAAATGTCCAAATAATTATTTTATTCTTGAAGATAACATTTTAAATGCTTTCAATGTTTCAATCCTTCAAGGGAACAATACAGGTTAAATTATCCTCTGTCTTCTAAAATCAAGCTGTATGATATCATGAAGATATTTTCTGCAGAGAAGCTATGATTCTAGAAATCCAAGGAAGACAGAAGTTGTTCTCTTCATTTTAGGATTGCTGAGTCCTCAGAAACATAGGCATTGTACCTGCACACACTGTGTTGCAGTGTCATGTGAAACAAGATATTTCTCTCCTTCCAGCCCAAGACCACCCTGCCAACTGGCAGACCCACCCTGGAGCCCAGACCTAGCCAACCCCCATCTTGGGACACTGCAGCCATTGCCATAGCCCTACTCATGCAGTAGCCTTCACCTTGGAACATCAGGTAGAGCCTACAGGCAGCTGCATCTCCAAACAGGCAACCCATTCTTTTCAGCCTTATATCTGAAAGTGGTTGCATCCCTCTTGGGACACCCACTGCCATCTAAAGTTACCTTTACTATTGCCATCAGCAACTTTAGTTTCAGTAGCATTTATCATGCGACACTGGCTGGGGACTTGAAGCCCAACACCAAGGTGAGGTACAGGTAATCTTCAGGGACACAATAAGATTATAGGGTAGAAATTGTAATGCCTCAGATCCACCCTGCAAGAAAGGAAGACACATAGGCAACATGAAAAAAATAAGGAATAAAAGTGCCCCAAACAAACTAAGATACTAAAATAATAGAATCCATGGACAGTGCAGTTGATGAAATGTCAGAGAAGGGGTACATAATTAAAATGATCTACAAATTAAAGAATGACTTAAGTGAGCAAATACAGGCAAAAATTGATCGCTCTAACAAAGAGATAAGATGGCAAATATAGGCAACCATTGATCACACCAAGAATGAAATAAGAGAGCAAATACATGTAGCAAAAGATTACTTCAAGAGAGATTCTGAGAAAAAAATCAGAAATCCTTGAAATAAAGAGAACAAAAAGCAAAATAAAAAACTCAAAAAAGCATCACCAACAAACTAGATCACTTGGAAGACACAACAGCAGATAATGAAGACAAAATATACAATCTTAAAAATAAAGTTGACCACACAGTGAAGATGATAGGAAACCATGAACAAAACATTCAAAAATTATGGGATAACATCAAAGAACCAAATCTAAGATTTATTGGGATAGAGGAAGGCATAGATATTCAAACCAAAAGAATGCACAATCTCTTCAATGAAATAATATCAGAAAATTTCCAAAACATGAAGAATAAGTTGGAAAATCAAATGCAAGACGCTTACAGAACCCAAATATACAAAATTACAACAGATCTACACCAAGCCACATTATAATGAAAATACCTAGCATACAGAAAAAGGATAGAATCTTAAAGGCCACAAGAGAGAAGAATAAGATCACATATAGAGGGAGACCCATTCATATCTCAGCAGATTTTTCAACCCAGACTCTCAAAATCAGGAGATCATGGAACAACATATACCAAGCTCTGAAAGAAAAATGGATGCCAACCAAGAATCTTATATCCATCAAAATTAACCTTTATATTTGATGAAAAAATAAAAATCCTTTCATGATAATCAAAAATTCAAAGAATTTTCAGTGAGAAAGCTTGCACTATAAAGCATTCTCCGCAAAATATTCCAGGAGGAGGAGATGAAAAACAACAATGAAAATCAGCAAAAGGAGGAAGTAAACTAAAGGAAAGGCCAATCAAAGGAACAACAAAGTCAAGTTAAAAACCAAGAATAAACCAAAATGACTGAGAATACAAATCATATTTAAATAATAACCCTGAATGTGAGTGGCCTAAATTCATCAACTAAAAGACATAGATTGACAGATTTAATTTTAAAAAAAAAGACCCAACAATATGCTGCCTTCAAGAGACTCATCTCACAGGAAAAGACATCCACAGACTAAAGGTTAAAGGGTGGAAAAAATGTACCACTCACATGGACAATGTAAACGATCAGGAGTTTCCATCCTCATATCAGATAAAGTGAGCTTCAAACTAAAGCTAGTGAAAAGGGATAAAAGAAGACATTTCATACTGCTTAAGGGATTCATACATCAACAAGACATAACAATCATAAATATCTATGCCCCAAACAATGGGGTATCTATGTATATCAAACAAACCCTTCTCAACTAAAAGAACAAAATAGATCACAACACAATAATACTGGATGACTTTAATACACCCCTATTACCACTAGATAGATCTTCTAGACAAAAACTAAACAAAGAAAGCAAACTCAATAATACAATCAATAAGTTAGGTTTAACAGACATATATAGAACATTCCATCCCTCAATGAGTGAATACACTTTCTTCTCAGCAGCACATGGATCCCTCCCAAAATAGACCATATTATATGCCACAAATATTTAAAAAATAGAGATACTACCCTGCATTCTATCTGACCATAATGGAATGAAATTAGAAATCAATGATAAAATAAAAAATAGAAGCTACTCAAACACCTGGAGACTAAACAATATGCTATTGAATGATGCAGGGATAATAGAAGACATCCAGGAGGAGATTAAAAAGGTCTTAGAGGTAAATGAGAACTCCAATACAACTTATCAAAATGTATGGGACACTATAAGGGCAATGCTAAGAGGAAAGTTCATTTTATGGAGTCATTCATTAAATGAAAAAAAAAAGTAAACAAATGACCTGACATTACAGCTCAAAGCCCTAGAAAAAGAAGAACAAACCAACATCAAAAGTAGTAGAAGACAGGAAATAATTAAAATCAGAGCAGAAATCAATGAACTTGAAACACAGGAAACAATTCAAAAAATTGACAAAACAAAAAGCTGGTTCTTTGAAAAAGTAAATAAAATTGACAAACACTTAGCCACCCTAACAAAAGGAAGGAGAGAGGAAACTCAAGTTACTAAAATTTGTGAAATATCACAACAGACACTATTGGAATACAGAAGACAATTAGAAACTATTTTGAAAATTTACACTCCAGTAAAATAGAAAACCTTGGAGGCACTGACAAATTTCTAGAGGCATATGACCAATCCAAACTGAGTGAAGAGGACATAACACAATTTAAACAGATCAAATTCAAGCAAGGAAACCAAAAATGACATAAAAAACTACAAACCTAGAAAAGCCCCAGAACCAGATGGATTCACAGCTGAGTTCTACAAAACCTACAAAGAAGAATTAATACCAAGACTCTGAAATTATTTCATGAAATAGAAAAGGAGGGAACCCTTCCAAACTCATTCTATGAAGCTAGTATCATCCTGATACCAAAACCAGGCAAAGACACATCAAGGAAAGATAATTTTAGACCAATTTCCCTGATGAACATTGGTGCAAAAATTCTCAATAGAGTTCTAGTAAATCACATACAAAACCATATTTAAAAATAGTGCACCATGATCAAGTGGGGTTCAGTCAACAGATGCAAGGTTGGTTCAACATAAGGAAATCAGTAAACATAATTCATCACATCAATGGACTTAAAGTAAGAATTCTACAATTGATGCAGAAAAAGAATTTAACAAAATACAGCACCTTATCATGTTCAAAACACTAGGAAAACTAGAAATAGTAGGAACATAACCTCAACATTATAAAAGCTATCTATGCTAAATCCAAGGCCAACATCATTCCAAATGAAAAACTAAAAAACTGGAACAAGACAGGGATACCCTCTCTCACAACTTCTATTCAACATGGTCCTTGAAACTCTAGCCAGAGCAATTAGAAAGATGAAAGAAATTAAAGGGATATGAATAGGAAAAGAAGAATTCAAACTATGATTATTTGCTGATGGCATAATTCTATAATTAGAGAATCAAAAAAAAAAACTCCACCAAAAAATTCCTAGAATAAATGAATTCAGCAAAGTAGCAGAATAAAAAATTAATAATTAATATCCATAAACCAAATTTATTTCTATACATCAGTGATAAATCCTCTGAAAGAGAAATTAGGAAAACTAACCCATTCACAATAGCCTCAAAAAATAAAATACTTGGGAATCAACTTAACAAAAGAGGTAAAAGTTCTCTACAATGAAAACTACAGAACACTAAATAAAGAAATTGAAGAAAACCTTAGCAGATGGAAAGATCTCTCATGCTCTTGGATAGGCAAAATTAATATAATCAAAATGACCTTACTACCCAAAGCACTATAAAGATTCAATGTGATTCCAATTAAAATCCTGGAATCATTCCTTATATAAATAGAAGAAGCAATCATTAAACTTAGTGGGCAAATCGCTTGAGATAAATACAATGTTTGCAAATATTTACTAATTTCAAAGGAGCCAAAAACATATATTGGAGAAGATAGCCTCTTCAACAAATCCTGCTGGGAAAACTGGAAATCCATATGCAGCGAAATGAAGTTAAACCCCTATCTCTCACCATGCACAAATTTCAACTCAAACTGGATCAAGGACTAGAAACCTTGTGCCTAACAGAGGAAAAAATAGGCCCAAATTTTCATCACTTCCTTCACAAGACTCCTAAAGTGCAAGAATTAAAATCAATAATTAATTAATGGGATGGATTCACACTAAGAAGCTTCTCAGCAAAAGAAACAATATATGAGGTGAAGAGTGAGTCCACATTTTGGTAGCAAATTTTTGCCATACACACATCAGATAGAGTACTAATCTCCAGGATATATAAAGAACTCAAAAAACTTAATGCCACAAACACACACACACACACACACACACACACACACACAACCTAATCAATAAATGGGCCAAGGAGATGATCAGATACTTCTCAGAAGATTTACAATAAATCAACAAATATATGAAAAAATGTTCAACATCTCTAGTAATTAGAAAAATGCAAATCAAAATTACTCTGAGATTTAATCTCACTCCACTCAGAATGGCAGTTATCAAGAGTACAAACCACAATAAGTTTTAGTGAGGATGTGGGGGAAAAGGCACACTCATACATTGCTGGTGGGACTGAAAATTGGTACAACCAATCTGGAAAATAGTATAGAGATTCCTCAGAAAACTTCAAATGGAACCATCATTTGACTCAGCTATCCCACTCCCCAGTCTATACCCAAAGGACATAAAAACAGCATACTACAGGTACACAGCCATCAATGTTTATAGCAGCTCAATTCACAAAATAGCTAAACAGTGGAAGCAACCTAGATGCCCTTCAATAAATGAGTGGATACTATGGTATATATACAGAATGGAATATTACTCAGCATTAAAAGAGAATAAAATTATGGCATTTGCAGGTAAATGGATGAAGTTGGAGATGAAATAAGCCAATTGCAAAAAAAAAAACAAAACAACAACAAAAAAAAACCACAAAGGCTGAATGTTCTCCATGATAAGTGGATGTTGATCCATAATGGAGGGGATGGGAAAAATGGAGGAACAGTGATTGGGCAAAGGGGAAAGAGGGAGGGGGAGGGGGTATGGGAGCAGAAAAGATGATATAACGTGATGGACATTATTACCCTTGGTACATGTATGACAAGACATATGGTGTGACACTACATCATGTACAATCAGAGAAATGAAAACTTGTGCTGCAATTGTGTACAATGAATCAAAATTAATTCTGCTGTCATATATACCTAATTAAAATCAATAAATTAATTTTCAAAAATATCTCTCTCCTCTGAATTTTATGTAACATAGCATCATAGGATATCATTGTTTCTCCTTCACATCTGCAACATTTTTTTCTAAACTTTGTCCTCTTGTGAAACTTTAGCAATCTCAGCTTTCCAAGTTGATAGTCAATGGAAATGAGTGTGAATAACATCCATTCTTTATAAGCAATATTCGTAAAACAGGCATCTAATTTGAATATCTTACACTATAAAATGCAAACAAATATTTTACATATATATGTATGTGTGTATATGTAGTTATTTAAGATTGCTTTAAAAACTGTTATGATGAATAACATAAATCACTGTACATTCACAACATATTCAAATAAATCATGATTATCTAAAGTAATTAAGGATAGGACAACTGTAATTACATCTTTGAAAGAAATAGATTGCTAGGTGATCTGTCACTTCTAAGTTTTAGAGTGAGGGGGTCTAAGAAATCAAGGACTTAATTTTCCTTATTGTTGTAAAGAAGAAAGAAGTAAGTATCCCCAACCCAAAAGTTCAGAACTCTCTCCCTACTTGGCAAAACATCAAAAAATAATCTTATTCAGGAAATGTCAAATTTTCAGTTTTGCTTAGAACTAAAAGCACTTGGAATTTTCCCCTAAAGATATTGTAAAAAAAAAAAATTAAAGGTTTTATTTTTCTCTTTGTCCTTTAATCCCCCAGCGTATATCCTCATAAAATGTCTTATTAAAAGAACAACTTCTATGGTGTTGAAATTCGAGACATGGTAGCAAATCGTGTTATAATTACTCCCTGTTTATTTTTAGGTAGTTATTCATGCTGTGACCTACCCTCCTTCAGACTTAACCAGCCTGTTCCAACCACAGTCATTGTTTACACCTATGTTGTTAAGATAGTCTCGGTTCAACTCTGTGAAACAAAATCACTGTACAGAGCCCCGCCAAAAGAAGACTTTAAATCCCTTATTGGTTGCTTACTACCTACCAGTGCTACTTTACTCAAGTCACTTAAGTTTCCTTCCAAAAACAGGGAAGAAGGCAAGTCGTGAGAATGGAAGCTACAGTTTGTTAAGGACAGACTTGAGGGCTGGTCTGTAGTAACGAGGTGGATAAAATTTCATCATTCTTCCAACTTTGGCAGCTGAGGATAATGCTAAGCCAGCTAGTATCTCCCATTCTTCACACCTTCTGTGCTTCATTTGAGAAACTATTCCTGGGATTTTGTGAATTTTGATTCATTGTACACAACTGCAGCATAAGCTTTTATTTCTCTGATTGTACATGACGTAGCATCACACCATATGTGTAGTCATCCGTGGACCTAAGGTAATAATGTCCATCACATTATAGCATCTTTCCTATTCCCATACCCATTTGCCCAATCACTGTTGCTCCATTTTTCCTATCCCCCCCATTAGTCAAGTAAGAAGTTGGGGGAGGAAGAGGATTATAAGAAGCACACTGGGACAAGGGCTGGAAGAACTGGCCTGGACTTGACAGTTCAGGTGTAGAAGTGGCTGTTGTGTGTGAGGTCCCTGATGGAGGGGACACAGAAAGAGTTTAAGAAAATTGATCATGGGGTGACTGTTCTCTTCAAGGTATTTGAAAAACATGAGAGATAAATCAGTTCAAAATTGCTTTTGGCATAGAAGCCAACTTGAAAGAGTCCCCTATGGTCAAAGCTGGAATATTTTGAATAACAAATAAATAGTGTTAATACTAGATTGTAACGCACAGAATAAAATAAATATACATGAGCCCATAGTGTAATAAATAAGTAATCAAACAAGTAAATAAGTGGTGGATTCTTCCTCCAGCAATTATTGCTGTCTTACAGAAGAATTCCAATTAATAAATGCAAAATAAATGAGGAAAAAAATGAATGCTAAAATTAGTGGGCTATCGCTTGAAGATAAATACAATGTTTGCAAATATTTACTAATTTCAAAAGGAAAAATTAGTAACTTTGCCCCTCAAAAAGCCTAGCCGATACTATCTTACCCAAAGGGTCATTATTACCCTTGAAATGATGCACTGAGGAGGGTCTATCACTTATGTTGAATACTTATTAAAATGCAAATCCTCAATCCAATCATGAGAAAAATAACAGAAAACTCCAATTGAGGAGCATTCCACAAAATAATTGCTTAGTACTTTTCAAAACTGTCAAAGCCATGCAAGTCAAAGAAAGACTGTAGAAAAATCACAGGTTGGAAAAAGCTGAGAAATTATCTTAATGAAATCCAATGTCCCCTCCTGGATCGGTTCCTGAGATAGGAAAAAAAAAAATTGTGGAAAACTTAGTGAATACTAAATAATAAATAAAGGCTGAGGTCTAGTGAAGCGCATTCTACCAATGTTGACTTAATTCTGACAATCAGACAATCATACTATGTAATGTAAATTATTAACATTATAGGAGGCTTAGGAAAAGGTATATAAGAACTGCCTATATTATTTTTGCAATTTTTCTGTAAGTCAAAAATTACTCCCAAGGAAAAATCTCTTAATAATATTTTGGCTGAATGAAATATACTTTGGTTCACTATACTGACTTGGTTCCTGGATAAAATATGTGGGTGTCATTAATCACCTCCTTACTTCTCAGAGGTGCAGACATATTTGCCATAAAGTGAATAAAGCTTAAGCTTTAGGGCAGTCCCTTTGCTTGCTTGGGGCTTTCCCAAAGCTCTAAATTAAACTTTGTATTCATAATTTTGATTTCTGTTCTGAAAGAAGACCTCCTTCCTGTATTCATATTCCACCAAAACAGGGATCAGACTCTGCCCAACAGGAAAGGGAATTCTAAGACTAGTTCCAGGCTCTTAGGGAAGAGAAGGAAGCTAGAACCTAAGTTAAAGTCATCGACCCAGTTGTAGGGCCAAGTGTCATATGGAATGGCCTACTGCCTTATTTTCAAGGTCTATGTAGGCACAGCAAAATACAGCTTACCTGAACTGGAGCTGATACTCAAGAAGCCCATTTTACATGGAAATCAAGAAAATCATCAATTTGATGATGATACTGAAAGTGAGACAGGTAGCACTATTTTTCTGGATATCTCTTAAGTATTTGGAGGAAGAAATCCAACCAGAAGCAGGAAAATGGGGGATTGACAAAGGTTAGATGGGATTCCAATGAAGGGTCAGTGATACAGCTCTGGTCCTAATGGAGACAGAGATACCAAGACCTAAGCTGTAAAGACAAAGAGATACCCCAAAATAAGGAAATAAAGTTGTGATGTAGTGAAATATGTACATTTTCCACACTCTCTGAAGCAATCAGGATAGGGATTGGAGTAATGAAGCAAATTCCAAAAGATTCTTTGAAAACAGAGCTTCTAATCTTCTTATCCTCATCAGCACAGGTATGGGAAATCTGAGACTTCAAGTAGACACACCATAATGAAGAATGTATAAGCTCTGAATGACTAGGATGATTGTGCCCATGACAGATACCCCTTTGATTTTATTATTGACTAAAAACAAAACATTCATTAACTTTAGACCTTCTTAACTCAGGAGTATTTTTTAAATACATAAAGTAATAATAATAGGAAGAACAATTTAAGTATACATATTACCATTTACAAAGCATACATCATTTACAAAGATGTACAATAGTGTAATCACTGTTTTAGGGGCTTTTGATTAATAATCTTATTTCCTTAAAATGTTCCCATGTTTCCTTCCTTTCCAGTAACTTCCAACATTTGAATCCCTAGAATGAGTAAGGAGAACAGGAAGTTCACAAGGAAATTCGAGGAGAAAAAACAATAGAATGTTTTAAGATCTCAAGAAACAATCATAAAGCTGTAATTGGGAGGTTAGGAGGGAAAATATAGCATATTATTAACTTTGCGGTACTTTGCTCTATATTTGGGGATTTGTTTTTTCACTCCAGATAAAATCTAAACTTCTTAAAGACGAAGATAAAACCTAGACACTGAAGGAAGCTTCAAATTATTTGACACAAAAATATTGCTGATTGATCTATAAACTGCCAACTGTTGACCCTGGGGTGGGAGAATCTGAGATGAAATAATGAAATTGCTAAAAGAGGCCAAATTTCACATCTTAAATGCTGCCAGTTCACACCAGTTATTTCTTGCAGGTCAAATATATGTGCCAGAAAATTGAGTTCCTCTCGTATGAGCTCCCTAATTTAAAATAAAAGATTAGAATCATAAAGCTATCTTGGGTTGCTTTAGACAGATATGAAGCTGGAATCATCAGCACATAAAGAGTTCACTTGAACCTCTTGAATGCATTTTTCCCCTCTTCTCTTCCCTCAGACTGAGATTTTGCATGTCAGATCTCAGCCCAGAGAGACTTTTTTCTGTAGTCAGGTTATAGATCCTGACAGGAGCTGGTTACTATAAAACTGCTGACAGATAGTTATTTCTAACACTGCTATTGGGAGCCACTAAGGATGCCAAATCAGTTAAAATGACAATATTTTTAAAAAATGCATACTATATACATTCTCTTCGCCAAGCTCCAGCAGAGTCAAATATGTAGGGCTGTTTCCTACCTAAACAGAGCCCATAATCAAGGAAGCCAATAGGTGGTAGAGGCCAACAATGTTCTACATGCTCACCTGAAGCTAGAGCTGCTTGAGTTTCTGTCAAATAATTCAGTGTTTAGGGCTCCTGGGTGTGACCATTGTCCAACAGAAATGCCAAAAGTACTGGGAACCTTTATGCTGCAGATTTTACTTGATTTTTTGGTGGAGAATCATACTTGTTAGACATAATGGCATTTCAACAGTGTGCCCAGTCTCCTGAGACTTTCCCTTAGGTAACACATATTCTCTTTGTCTTGTTACTTATTTTTTCTCCAAACTAAACTTATATTTAAGAAGACAAACCATGCACCCTTTCCAGCTACTCTCATTACATTGAAAATAGCACAAGCAACATGTCACTAAAATTTTACAAATGACCATTTGAAGAATACTTGTTCTATATACTGAAGTAAATATAATGAAGGACGTGACTTTGCTATGCTATGCTGTTATTTACTGCAATTTGATTCAACTTAATACACTGGATAAATGTTATTGCAACAAAGTGGAATCACCCCCCCTAGGACACTAAATTAACTTGTCAACCTTAAATACAAACCTCAAAAAATATTTGATTCAGTGAACTTCCAAAACAACCCAAAAATCTGAATAATCTCTTTAGTGTGTTCAGGAATCAATGAAATTAGAGAAATAAAATAAACAAAGAGCATAATGATGTTTTCTCTCATTTTTAGAAGTCATATACTTGAATACTCTAAGAAGTCCTTGTATTCGTAAACATTACAGTCTTTGTTTTCTTTCCCAAAAGCCTTTAACTTGGGTATCCAAAGCTGATTTGACAGGACCTTTTGATCCTGAGTCCTTAACCTGGAGATCATCTGGATATTAAGTAAATTCTCTTAAAGTGATTGTGACTTTTCTTTCACATCCAACAATAGTGTGTGTGTTGACAATAAAGATAAAAGAATCAGCTAATCTGGATTAGACCAGTTGTCCCTCTGGCCAGCACTTTATGATAAATAAAAATTCACTATAATTGTTTACTGTGCAAGACTGTTTTAATCAGCTTTTTAGCTGCTGTTGACTAAAATACCTTACTGGAACAATTGTAGAGGAGGAAAAGTTTATTAGGGGCTCATGGTTTCAGAGGTCTCAGTCAAAAGAAGGCCAGATACATTCCCTGAAGCTTGAGGTGAAACATAACTTCATGGCGGAAATGTGCGGCAGAGTAGCTCACATGATCAGGAAGCAGAGAGAGAGAGAGACTAAGCTCAGCAAAATATATACCCCAAAGACATGTTCCCAATGATCCACCTCTTGCAGCCACACCATTCAGTTACCATTCAGTTTATCCTTATCAGGGGATTAATTCCCTGATTGGGTTAAGGCTTTAATAATCCAATCATTTCTCCTCTAAATTTTCTTATATTGTTTCACACATGAGCTTTTGGGGGACACCTCACATCCAAATCATAACAAAGACCATTCTTAAGGAAAGTCAGGGTGATTAGCTATAGTATCATGAATGCTTTGCTGATTAAAAATATCAATGTCTCATAGCTTTTCAAGTCTTCACTGTTATGCATAAGATTGGGACTCATTGTTATTATACATGCATAGCATAGAAAAATATAATTTGTTCCCCAGTATCTCCCCTATCCCTTTCCTTCTCTTTCCTCCTCATGTTATATATTTTTGATTAAGTAACTACTAAGGATCAGAATTCTTCTGCTTCAAATGAAAGAATTCATATGTTTTATAGAGAGAATTATGACGAAGAAGCCGAAATCCTTTCTAGAGCACAATAGGATATGTAATACATGTAAACATCAATAGGGATCTGTTTATTATAGATACATGTCAGTGTGATAAGTAGATAAATGAAAAAACACCTGGATATTAAGAGCTGAAGAGATTTATCTTGATTGACAGATTGTGAACACACAATGTTTTAAAAAGAATTCCAAATAGTTTCTCTGTACTGGGGCATATTGGAATATATCTTTGACATCTTAATATCTTCAACATTTCAGATGAGACTTAAGGCATGCTATGTCTGAGAGAAACCAACTAACAAATTCTAGACTATCATGGAAAAATGGAAAGAACATGGATTTAGAGAGAAGCAAAACAGAACAAAACCAACCATCTAGGTTAGATTCTTGGCTCTGTCTCTGCCTAATAGTTAGTCCTTAGGTAAGTTAACTCATTCATCTTCTCAGAATATGTTTCCTTTTGTGTAAAGGGGAATAGTAGGCTTATCTTGGACAATCACTGTGAGGATGAAATGATACAAGTTTGAAACATAACCTGAGTATACATTAGGAATTCAGAAAATTATATTCACAGGTATGATTAAGTGTCTCTAATCACATAGGTTCTGTTCATCCTCTTTTATGCTATACATAGCTATTTCATTTTTCTCTCTTTGACTTGATTTTACTTCATAAATCTCTCCTCCACCACCCCAACAGATGTGCTGTTTAATCAAAATAAACCTGTCTAATTCCACCTTATGTTATAAATCATACCTAACTTGTCTAAAATCCTTTAACACATAATGGCTTCTCATAAGCTTTTCAAATGAGTAAATCCAAGACACTAATTGAAAATGAACTTGTTCGGCAGAGCCTATCTCTTCTGCTTTTCAAAAGGGGAGATTGCAGGTCTCCTTGAAGTGAAAGATCTTCATTTAAAGGGTATTTTTAAAAAAATAAAACTACTGAGAATAGAGTAGGAATGTGTGGGGCCATCTTTCTCAAGGCCTGGGATGTAGAGTACATCCTGATGCCTTGGTGCAGAGTTCAGATGCCTGCAAAATGAGTCAGGTCATTGTATTAATTAGGACTGCTCATGCATGCACTAATATATCATGACAAATTAACAAGGACTGCAAAGAGCTCATCTTCTCTTCCACATGTTCTCAGGGCAAAAGCTACTTTCCAATAATAGCAAGATAGTCACACAAACTGACCCAGAAGAGGTTCTCTGTAGGAATCAAATTGGCTTATATCCACCTCCCCTTTCTGTAATACAAAGGTATATTCCAAATGCGGTTGAATAAACAACACTGGTTTGTTTAGTGAAGAGCTCACAATAGTTAGGAATGTCATTACATATTCCTTAGGCAGGTAATGTAGCATGAGTTGGCATATACTTGAGACCGAAGAGACAATGGGATGAATAATTCTCTTGGAAAGTTTTCTATGACATTTTCTTGATCATTAAACCACTTAGTATAAAACCTAAAGAAAACGTATCTTATTTTAAAAAGGAACATGTAAGCCAACAATTTCAAATCAAAGTGAGTGAAAATATATTGGATAATTAGTTCTTTTAAGGTTTATAAAAGAAATCCTTATCATTTTAACTCATATATACTGATGCAAATATAAAACATACAATCTCAAGTACTGGTAGATAATTAAATGTAGAAAAACTTTAAACTTGGGATTCAATTATTTTCTTCAACATTCTTTCATCTTAGCCTGGTACAAACCTTTTCAGTAAATAGATTAATTTTTGGCAATTTTCTAATCTCATTATACCTTTTGTCAGGAGAATGATTTATCAGAATTACAATGCCTAATGCTGTATATCTTGTAAAATATAGTTATCCAGACCACAAAGGTATCATCACTTGACTTTTTCAATATATGATATTTTCATTAGCAGCAGGATATTCATTCTTTCCCTTCTACTCAGCAGGGCCATAAATAGAGAGGCCAGCCAACCAAATCACACAATATTGAAAAGGTCAAAGAAGTACAGTATATTACTATAATTTATAGAATATTGCTCATGAAGTATTAAAACTCTTGACACCTTATTTATGTGCAAAGAAAATAATGAAGGCATAAAGCAGTGTGAAATGGTCACATTATTATTGCTGTGATTATAGAGATAGTATTGAATGAATCTTTTCTTTGCAGTTAAGTAGGAATTAAACAAGCAGGCAGGTCTATTTAGATGGTCAATAATGAAATTAAAGTTACACTTCTCTCTACTAGATTGATATAGAATTTTAAAATCAAGGAAAGACAAAAAAAATGAATAAAAGCAAAGGTACAGTTTGTCTCAGTCCAGAATAAAAACTAATTGGAAGAGCTTGAAGACACCATCTATCTCTAAGAACATCTGTTTCAAGTTAGGCATAGGTGGTTTAATATCATGTGGTCACATCTTTGGTTTGGAATAAACAAAAGCCAGACCATCTATGAAGGTACCATCTTTTATAGCTAGGCTTTCGGTCTCCATAATCCCTGCTGGAGCTGCCAAGTCATTTGTATGGCACGGTTAAGATTCAAAAAGGCAACTGTTTATCTGTCTTTATATGAATGGCTACTGTCAGAAATGTCCATATATCTTCACCAGCAAGATACTAAAATTGAAATGTTGTTTTGAGAAAAAGAAATTAAAGAGAACCTTATTTAAAATCCTTTACTACCTTTTCATTCCCTCTGAATCTTTATTCAAATATTAGAAATTCTGCTGTATTTATTCTAGGATATTTTTTGCCAGATACTTTGCACAGTGCTGTCGAACAAAGGAAGAAAGCACAGTTCCCAAATTCACTATTTCCTCTTCCTTTTCTTGCTTTCTCAACTTTTATAATATTCAGATCCTCTACCTCCATTTATAGTCTTTCATGATCTGAGTCATGGTGGTCTCTCCAGGCCTGTCCCTTATCACACACCATCTGCTAAGGCAGCAGCATCCACCAGTTAAGATCCCTTAAAACCTTATGGTGACATGGAGACCATGTAGAAAATCTTCTGAGGAAGCCTGGTCATTCAGCTCTTGCCACAATACCATTTTCCTTCTCTTAAGAACCTTTTAATAAATTATGGTCTCCTCACCTAATTAACTTCGGCAGGTGGGTATTTAAAGCAGAACAAAAAGAGTGAAAAAGATTTAAAAATCACTACATTTCTCTTGATGTAACATGAATAGTTTGATGCAGGAGAGCTGGTTTAGACATAATAAAGATGCAATATGAAGCATTACAACACCTAAAAGGTGTTGCAATATGCTGATCATATTCATATTCCAAATTAAAAGAGGAAAAGAAAATAAAGACAAAAGAAAGGAAAGCAAATGAAGGTAGGTAGAGAGGCAGAAAGGAAGAAGGAAGAGAGAGAGAGAGAGAAGAAAGCAAAGATCTCAGATGAACTACCTAATGGGATTTTCTGTAAGTCTGGGCACTGGCTTGACTCTGATTTATTGTGTGTGAACATTGTCTCTGAAAAATTTTAATTGAAGGCCAGAGCACCCCTTCCAGTTCTATAATAGTCAGATGGGGTTTGCTTAGAAATATTTTGTATTAAATGCTACCAAAAAAAGAAAGGGGGAGGAGGAGAAAGTGGAGCTGGAGGAAGAGGAAGAAGATCAGAGGAGGGGGAGAATCAGGAAAAAGAGGAGAGAGGGAGGAGGAAGATCAGGAGGAAGAGGAAGAGAAGGAAAAGGAGGAGAAGGAGGCAGAGGGAGTGGAAGGGGTGGGGGAAGAACTATTATCTGCTACCAAACATGATCGAGAAATACCAGTTCTTCTAATTAGGAAATTTGTGGTGACTTGAAATAACTCATCTTTTGGGTAGGACATATATAAAGCCTCAATATCCTTATGGTTTTTTATTTTGTGTGGGTACAGTCCCAGTTGAAATTATTGAATTTGTTCCTATTTCTTGAGACCATAAAATTTATGCCATTATGATGCAAAGCTCAGAACATGGCAATAGTACAAGAAGGGAGGCCATCTAGAGCTGGGTGGGTACCCTGGGCACACAACCAATGTGCTGCTTTCCTTGGTCCTCATGCATTTTGTTTTATTTTATTTTCTAGATAGCATATACATACACCTAGAATTATGTAATCACTTATTATTACTAAAGATCATTTTCTATGACGCAGGAGAGCTGGTTTAGACATAGTAGAGATGCAATATGAAGCATTCCAATATTACTAGCATTCATGACCATGAAATATGAATAAAATATACTTTTAAAGATAGCAATAAAGGAAATCAAAATATATTTATCATTCAGGTATTAATAAGAATGAGCCATTTTTCCCCAAATTGTCCATCTTTGCTTAATAGAATGTAAATGCCAACACTAATTTTTAATGACTGATCCCCAGTTCCTTGGTCAGAGTTTTTTTAGGTAATAGGTATTTAAATAATATTTGTTAAATAAAAGAATTAATCCTACAACTCACTTTAATGCTTTCTCCCTCCGTACCATTGCACATGTTATTTACATCCTACAAAAAGTTTTTTTTTCTTTTCTTCATTCACAGCTGGAATTCAAATGTGTTACTGAAACACCAGCACCCATGTTATTTCTTCTAAGATCCCCTCCTCTGGCATTGCCTCATCCCCATGTTCTCATTGTACCTATGAAGGATGTATAATTGTGTTCATAAAGTTGAATTATACTGAGTGCTTTGTCATTTCCAAAACAATTCAAACCTTTAAGCTAGGCTAACTCTCTCAATCATAGTCTAGGGACCATTCTTCCCAGGTTGCCTGAAATAGTGTCTGTTTATACCTTTTGTCTCCAACTTATTTATACCATTCCTTTTTATCCCCAAACATGTCCCTGTTTGGAGGAGGATGCCATCACTTAACTCACTGTAGCTTTTACCAACTGATGAAATTCTAAAACAGTCTTTAAAATTAGTCCCTTCAACCCTGTTGCATCACAACTTTTTTTTTCTGCTTTCTATCTTGTCTCTGGTCTTACAGAGTCTCAAATTGACTTTGGTTCTTGAGTTCCTGGACATTGAACTACAGACTTCCTGTACTTTCTGGCCTCTCTCACCCATCTTTCTATATTGGGAAGACCTTGCTTCAGGCCTGGTTCCACAGAGATTTTCACTGCTTTGGCTCCTTGGCAGATTCCAGGTAGCTGGGTTAGTCTTGTTCTCATTTTGAAGAGGAAAGGAAGGCTCAGATCATATGTCATTATTTCCTAAAGACATTTTCTTCTCTCTCAAATACTAAGCATACTGCCTAGCCCATAGTAGAGACTTAAAATTTTTATTCAATGAAATTCAACACATCACCTTCTTTGGAATTAAGATCACTATTGAAGTAATCAAGTTACGGTGAGGTCATCCAATACAACTGCTATCCTTGGAGAAAGGGGAAATTTGGACATAGGTATAGAGGCAGGACAGATTCTGTAACCAAGGATAGAGACCTAGAACAGATCTTTCTCTCATAGCCCACAGAAGGAACCAGTCCTGCCAGACTGTAATTTCAGAGTTCTAGACTTCAGAACTATGAAGCAATAAACACCTGCTGTGTAAGCCGCCCAGTCTGAGGTGCTTTATTATAGCAGCCCTAGCAAACTAATACAAACTCTGATGCACTTTCTCACATATGAAATGGAGGTAGTAATACCAGTTCTCTGTATTTATGTGAGGATTAAATGAGATAGTGTATATAAAATGCTTAAACAAATGATCGACATGCTCAATAAATGTTAGCTGTTATTATTTATTATCATCATCTGAGATTCCTTTGACTATGTAGTGTTTTCTCACTAACTTATTTCAGCTCTTACTTATTGACCTTCAAGCTAAGGTTAAAAAATCTATTTGTCTGATTATTAAAATATTTTATTTTCCTTTGTGCATTTAAAAATGTCAGTCATATATTTAATTTCTAAACTTTACTTTTTTATATCTAAGCTCAATTCCATAGTCCTATTTATATGTAGAACACACTCCTGGAAGCTTTAGGTAAGGGGCATGTTTAATAATTCAAGTACATCAGTTACTGAATGATATGCTCTTAATTGCTTTATACTCTAGTTATGTGAAATCTCTCAAAATAAGTGTCTTTGAAGAGTAGTCCCCATTCATTACTCAAAGTCATTTTGTCTGATGAAGAAGAGCTGGTTTGGGTAGGATAGAGATGTGATATCAAGAATTTCTCAAATATTACTAAGAGTTACGATAACAGAAGGTGATTAAAATGTATTTTAAGGGAGTACAATAAAGAAATTGGTAATATCTTGCTTCAGGTATTAATAAGGATGACCCACTTTGCTAAAATTGAAATTCAGAAGTGTATTTTAGAATAAAAAATTATGCAAATGTTTTAAAGAGAATTTCATTGCCTTTCTGGAAATCTAAATTCCAGAAGATCAAAAAGTATTCCTCCATCATGATTGTACACTTAGAAGCCTACCATCAGGGTGGCATCAAGTACATCCAAAGGGCGCTGAGGTGATCTAAAATATTCAATTTGGCATTTTTTTTATATACAAGGAACTCCTTTGATTTAGCAGAAGTTTTTGGAAGTTTTGCTTTTCAGTAATATGTTTTACTTAATTTTATGATTAATCATGGACTTGCTTTTACAAAAATCAATTTTACTAAGAGTTTGGGCTGTTAGACCTGGGAAAGTATGCTCTACATGTGAGATGCAATGATGTGTTGGAGACTCCACTTAGAGTCAAAGGCATGTAGATGTTGACCCTACTGTTGCTTTTTCAGGAACTTAAGTTGAGCCCCTTTTGTCTCAGTTTGCCTGTTTCCACAGAGGGTGAATAGTATTTGTCCCATCCATATCAGGATTGTTGTAAGTAATAAATGGGGTAATGCAGATAACATCCATGAAATATTTTTCTTTTATGTGGATATATAAAGTTTATCAGAGTGCAATCTAGCTCTGGTCTGGATATACTCCACGCTAACCCAATTTCACTGATTGCTATTTTGTTACAAGAAAAAAAAAGAAATGAGCAAAACCATTTTTTAAATTATAACTATTTGAAGCTGTAATTAGGAGCTGTTAATTTATGAAGTCGAACTGGCAATTGTCGAAGGTAGTTTCATGGAGAGACCTTTAGATGATGAGCTCTTTTGTCACTATTGGAGCCATTATGTGTTTTGAGCAGTTCACATACTATATGCTGAAATAACAAATTTGGGTATGCATTGATCACTAGAGATAAAGCATAATAAAATCTCATAATGAGTTCATTCTTGCTGAACTTATGTTCTAAATATCATGAACTTCTTTTCTATGTCTGGACACAAGTAATTTGAAATAAATAACAATATTACAAGAGCAAGAGTCTATATTTACTCTAAACATGACTGGGGATGAGGAACAGAAAATAATTTTTAAAAGCTTCATTTGTATAGTGGATTGAAATGAAACTTGACCTTTATTATGTTTCACTTCTTCATTGGTTAAAAGCTGGTAGTGATATTTACTTCTCTCATGAGGTGCCACACAAATTAACTTAATAATGATTTCAACATGCTGTGAAAATCCAAAGGCCTCTCCAGAGTTTCTTATGAATACAGCTCTGGATCCAGAACAGGAGAGTGGTCCATTTTGAAGACTGTTCAACACGGGAGTCCATTTACTGTCCACATCAAGATGTACCACAAATAAAGCAATGGTCATCTTGACTTTGAAGAGTCTCTTAAAACACTTTGTGAGTTAAAACATTTTTTATGGACTTTCAGGTACTGAGATATTTTTCAAACAAAAATTTAAACCCAAACATTTGTGTGACAGTTCAGTAGTCACCCCTTCTCCACAGGAAAGACATTCCAAGTCCCTTAATGAATACTGAAAACCAGAGAGAGTACTGAACTGTGTGTGTGTGTGTGTGTGTGTGTGTATTTTTCCCCCCATAGGTACAAATTTAATGTCATCTCTAACTAATCAAGTACTTCTCAATGTGCTGTGGCTGTAACTTTTGCAATCTGAGGTGTAATAGCAAAACTAACACAAGTTTCTTCTTCACAATTTCATGAATGAAAAGTTTGTTCTTACTGTCAATCTTAGCAACCCCGACATATAGGTGATGCTTTTGTTTGGATATGAGGTGTCTCCCCAAAACTCATATAATTTTCTTTATTAATTCCAGAACTTTCATCACTTTACTTAAAAGAGCATTTTATGGTTTCTCATTGGCATATCTGAATTTGCACAGTTATATCACTTGTGCTTTGGGGACAATGAAGTTAAATGTGTGTTCCTTGAATACAAGTACTGGGATGGCACAATTGCTCTGATCAATGAGATGACCACTAAGTGATTTAGGGGTAGGTCAAGTACAGTGTGGATATGGTGGAGAAAGGGATGATTTAAACCCTGAACCGATGGACCAAAAATGACATGAAGATTCATCATGCTACTCAGAATAGTGTATCATTTAAAATTTATAAATTGTCTTTTTCTTAAATTTTATATTTAATATTTTTGAGCTGCAATTGCCTGAGGCAACTGAAACCAGGGAAAGCAAAACTGTAAATAAAGGGGGACAACTGTATAATGATAAATGTATAATATCAGAATACAGCTTCTCTTAGACAGAAGTAGGTTTATAAAGACTCTATGGAGATAGCCCAGTTCACCAATGGATGGAACTCAAAATGAAAAGATCCAAAATAAATTTTAATAATGGAGGACATATTTGAGGAGAATTAAGAGGGAAAAAGATCTGGTGATAGGTATGGAGGTTTCGAAGTGAACATTTCTAAGTCACCCATGAGTTTCTATCCTTAGAAACACAGGTGATAATAGAAATACTTATTAAGTAAGGTGTATAGGAGGCCAGATAGACTTGAAGATGCTGTGTGTTTGGCTTTGGACTGGTAGACTTTAAAATTATTGTGGTACTCTCAGCAACAAATGTTTAATATGTGGCAAGATAGAGAACTCTGAATATTCTAGAAAGTTTGGCCTGGAGCAATACATTTGGAAACCATTCATTTATAGGAAGTAGTTGAATAGGTGAGAAGGATGAGATTCCTGGACAATGTATAACCAGGGATTTATACATGGGTATGTGATCCCCCTGAATGTGGACATGTGTATATGTATATTCATATGACTATATTTGAGGACATTTTAAAGTGTTGGGTATAACATGAAATTTAATATCTCAGTAAAAATAAATTTTAAAAACCTGTAGTATGAGAAATGTACCTGGGTTTTTGTCCTAAGTTCCTGTTCCAGTATTCTTAAAACCCTTGGAAATTCCTAAGTAGAATAGGAGTGTCTTTTGTTATTCATAATGTTCCTTTTCATATCACCTTAGTTTACACTAATGAGGGTCAAGACCCCTAGAGAGACTCAGAATCAGGCTGGTTTACAGAAAGACCAAGTGATTACAGGGTAGCAACTCTAGTCCCAACCACTGACCTATGGTAAATAAGTGAGCCAAGTGTGTGTGTATATGTGTGTGCACAGGTATATGCTGATGAAGGTCATTAAAATCCCCTGAACAAGAGCTGGTGAGCATCCAGGTTACTGAACCTATGGAGGCACCAGCAGAGAGGTGTGCACAGAGAGGGCATGAGAGCTCCACACCATTTTCCCATACTTTGTCTTACACATCTTTTCATCCTGGTGTCCATCTGTATCCTTTGTGATATCCTTTGTACCAAACAGGCAATATAAGTGTTTCCCTGAGTTTTGTGAGCTATCCCAGCAAATTAGTCAATCCTGAGAAGTGGGTTGTGAGAATCCTGGTTTATTGCTGGTCAGTTAGAAGGATAGGTGATGCTATGGTTTGGATATGAGGTGTCCTCCAAAAACTCATGTGTGAGACAATGCACGAATGTTTAGAGGTGAAATGATTAGATTATGAAGGCTGTAACCTAATCAGTGGATTAATCCACTTGAATAGATTGACTAGTTGGTAACTTTAGGCAGATAGGGTGTGGCCAGAGGAAGCAGGTCATTGAGGGCATTACTTTGGGGTTTATATTTTGTCCCTGGAGAGCAGAGCTCTCTGCTTCCTGACTGTTTTGTCCTGAGTTGTTTTCCTGTTCCAAACCTTTTGCCATAATGTTCTGCCTCATCTTGGGTCCAGAGCAATAGAGTCAGCTAACCATAGGCTGAACTCCGAAACTGTAAGCCAAAATAAACTTTTCTTCCTCTAAGTTGTTCTTGTGGAGTATATTGGTCACAGTGATACAAGCTTTACTAAAACAGGTGACAAGTGACTACTTGCAGTTTGGAGTCTGAAATGGCAGCAGTCTGGTGGGAATGCACCCTGAACCTGTGGAATTTGATACTATGTCAGGTAGATAGCATTGAAACGAACTGTAGGATTCCTATGCCACTAGAGAATCATTTGCAGTTTTGGAGAAAATGTCCACACAAAAAACCTCTGTAGAAGAGTTCTGTTGAGTGAGAGAGTGCAGTAGAAGTAAATGCTTTGCTTTACTTTTACAAAAACAAAATACACATATCAAAAAAACAAATTTATCAATCTTGACAAGGAGAGTTCTTCCCAGTTTGATGGTTAGCTTTTTTTTCTACAAAATTATTCCATTTAATGTTCTGCTTTTTCATATTGTAATTATTTAAACAAGTGGAGGCTTTTCATTTCCTATCACAGCTCTTAAAAAAAAAAATGTTGAGTCTTGTCTGCTCCTGAGAAGTGAAGAAGCAGCATCTCTGTATGAATAGACCAGCATTTAATTTAAGAGGAGAACCCCTCTGCAGAGTTGAAAGACAGTGCCTTACTTCAACAGGGCAGATCTCAATTATGTTTAGGGGGTTATAAAATTTTTCCTTGCTGGTGTATGTCGGTTATACCAAGTGATTCAAAAGCTAAGTTTTTTAAACATTTATTGTGAAATTTCATCATGATCATATTTGAAATGCATTTTTAGACTCTAGGATTGCCTGAAAGAAACAGTTGGTGCAGTGGTTTGTCAGTAAATTTGAAAGGAAAGAAAGAGATGCTCCATCAGTGAATGAATAAAGAATACAGTTTCAGATAAAAACTGTTAACTAGTGCTTTGGTTGAATGCGTTTGTTTCCTGCAAATGCATGGAGAAACTTAATTCCTAAAGAAATAGTGTTGAAGAACTGGAGCCTAATTGGATGGTGTTGAGCTCTTGTGAGAGCTCTTAGGTCACATACAAAGGACTTCTGGGAGTGGACTTTCTCTTTTGCTCTTCTCCATGTGAGGACACAGTAAGAAGGCCCTTACCAGATGCTGGTACCTGTGGCTTGGACTTAGCCTCTAGAATTATAATGGAATAAATCTCCACTTTATATGAATTACCCGGACTTAGGAACTCTGTTACAGTAGCACGAAATGGACTAAGACATCTAGGATACATTTGCTTTGAAAAAATGACCTTTTCTCATCTGATTTCACAGGTTCTCATAGATGTTAGATGAGGCCCGTCCACACCCAGAGCACAAATATCTGTGACTTGCTGCTCTGCCTTCTAACTGCATCTGCGGTGCTCCAAGACATTTAAACATCATGGCCAGCCTGGTTTCAAAATGATACACATCTTCTGAAAGTGAGATGTTGATTATGTTTATGACTAGCAAAAAAAATATGATATTGTCATTCAAAAAAAGCACTGTCTTTGTTAAAGCTTACAATATTATTAAAATATTTCCCATTACCATCTTCCTAGAGGGCAGAAATAAATAGACAAGGAAAATAAGTTCTCTTAGGAATTCTCTTTTCTCATTTCCATGGAAAATTTGCACTTTTCATATGAAACGTATTTGTTTTCTGTTCAGGATGGAGTGTTTCTTACCCCAATTCACTGACAACCATTCAACTGACTTCATGCTTAACTGCATATCCTAAGGGTATGGTAATTTACACACCCTTGGCCTATACAGGTCAAATTGTGCCTGTTGAAAGAAAATGATGCAATGCTGTGCCACCACCACACCAATTCTATGCCCACAGTGTGTACCTGTGTATGGTATTTTTCCCTCTGTAAAAGGCAAAGTGCTCTAGAGAGTCACCTGAGAGACATGATGATAATGTGTGCAAAAGATAGAGGGTATTTTAAAGGACAAGATTGTGTCCCTACATCCCTGATAATCATCCTCAATGTCTGATACACCAATATGTACATAATAGTTGCTTAAACCATTATGATAAATGATTACTTAAAGGAAAAACAAATGAAATTTTGAGGATAAGATTCTATACTGAATTCACAGTCTTTTTTCTTTTAAACTGATTTGATATTTGTCTGAAGCTTTAAAATCCTTGTCTCTTTATATGTATATCTTTATATCTTATCTAACAGTAATGTCTTAAACTTGAATAATTTTCTAAAGTTCTGCTTCATATTTTATTTGATTCTGACGATCATCCTATCTCCACTCTAACATGAGTATTTTGAACTAAAGTCTTTTATTTATCTTTATAATAACAGTGCCTAGGAGACTACCTGACATTTTAGGTTGACATTCTAACTGCTGAATGAAAAAAAATTATTAAAAACAAATAAATGAATGAGTGAATCAATTTCACTGAAGCATGGGAAGTACATCGTTGCAGCATGAATCCAATTCTAATGAATACAACTCTAAAAATTAATAAGAAGTGGGCCATAGAAATATTATACAAAAGAAAGCAAGTAGATGGAATAGATTAAGTTTACTATTTTGAAAATCGCAAAATAAATAAGTAATGTTCCTTGAGGGGAAAAGGGAATAGACCAAGTCAGGTCATGAGAGTAGTGAAATACAAACTTGCCCAAAAGAAAGGTTGAGTGTTGATAGGACTTGAGGCATTTCGACTTTAAGAAAGTTCAGTTAGGACAATGACTAAGAATCATAGTCACAAGAACAGATGAGCACCAGAGGAGACAAGGAACATATTTTGTCTCCATTGCCATGTAACAAACTGTTGCTTACTTAGTAGGTTCTGTAGGTCTGAAGCCTAGGCACCAAGCCCGGTTCCCTGCTCAGGGTCTCATATGGCTTCAGTCAAGGTTTAAGCTCTATCTCATCTTGAGTTCAGGGGTCTGATCTGAGATCATGGGTTGTTGGCAGTATTCCTTGTGTTTGCAGGTCGGAGGACCAGAGTTCTTGGTAGCTGTCAGGGGGTGCTCTTTCTCATCTCTGTGAGACTTCCTAGGGTTTCCTGACCTTTGGTCCTCTCCACAATGTGGTGATTATACCTTCATGGCTATCACCCCTTGAGGTGAGATCTCATGGTGTTGTTGACATCTCATGGTGTTGCTTTTGTTTCTTTTAAGGGCTTACCTGATCAGGTAAGGTCCACTCAGCTAATCTCCCTTTCAATTAGTCCTTGATTATTGTATAAAATTCTTTTTGCCATATGACTTGACCATGTCACTGAGTGCTATCATATCCTATTCACAAGTCGGACACACTCAAGGGAGAAGACAGAATGGAATGGGTACAACAGGGCAGTGGAAAAATTCTGCCTCTGATAAAGACCGAATACTTAATACCTGCAAAGGAGAAGACAAGATGTATAGAAAAGGAGAAGAGAATGAAGACTGCCCAAAGGACTTCCCCAAATCAGAGAAAGCTGTCGACTCCCAATGGTTTAATAAGAGAAATGTCAGACTTGGAGGTGGGGAGAGGTGAACAGAAGCAGTCTCTGAGGGGAAGATAGCAAAGAAAGAAAGTTAATAATTATCTAAAGGATGATGGTGCCTTGTCAAGAGAAGAACTAAAGGAAAGAAGTTCACAGAGTGTTTACTGAGGGATCACATTGGGAGAACTATGATTATAAAATTACTGGGGATGACTCTAAAAGACATGTTGGCAGTAATTCAACTTCTGAGGATTAAATAGAAGTTTTAGAGGTGGCATAATGGAGGATGTTTTGAAAGAAATAGAGTTCACCAGAAAAAAAATTCTCCAAATTGCTGGTTTGATTATACAGAATTATAGTGATAAAAACTATATGACTGCTACTCAGAAATGAAATGACTGTGGGAAAAGCAAAAGTGAATGACTAAAAAGGCACTAGCAATGTCATAAGTTTCAACTACTTAAGAGGTAGAAATGAAAACTGTAAGTAAAAGTATTATAGACAAAGTTCAAAGTGTCAGATGAGGCAAGGCATTATTATTTATGATATTGACAGGTGCATTCCTCTGGCTGTATGTGAGACAGCTGCCAGGACTCTTTTTCCCCTAGCCAGAGGGGTTTGAACTGATACACAGAGCTGCCAGAGGTAAGCAGCAGGATATATTTGATGTTACTGCTTTAAATATGGAGAGGAGAAACAAAATGCACAGGTGCTTATACAACATTTCAAGCCAATTCCATGACATGGAAGAGCACACTCAGTCCAATAACTAGTTATAGCCATAAAGATTAAAAGAAGAACAAATAAAAAGAATATAATACGTGGAATTAAAGAGGGGGAACTCCCCTTTTTTTCTCAGAGAGGGTAATTTAACTGAAAATTCTACTTCCCATACAGGGATACCCATTTCCCCACTTCCATTCAACATAATCCTTGAAATTCTAGCTACATCAACTAGGAAAAAAAAAAAGAAATTAAAGAGACATAAGTAGGAGAAGAAGAGCTCAAACTATCTGTTTGCCTGATGACATGATCCTATATAGAAGACCCAAAAACTCCACCATGAAACTTCTGAAACTCATGAATGGATTCAGCAAAGTAGGAGGATACAAAATTAAAACCCATAAATCAATTGCATTCCTCCTATACTTCAATGATGAATCAGCTGAAAGAAATTAGGAAAACTATCCCATTGAGGATAGTCTCAAAAAAAAAAAAAGATTGAGAATCAATCTAAAAAAAGAGGGAAAGGACCACTACAATAAAAAACTACAGAACACTAAAGAAAGAAATTGAAGCAGACCTTAGAAGATGGAAAGATCTCCTGTGTTCTTGGAATAGCAGAATTAATATTGTCAAAATTGCCAGACTACCAAAAGTGCTCTACAGATTTAATAAAATTCCCATTAAAATTCTAATGACATTCTTCATAGAAATACAAAAGGCAACCATAAAATTTATTGGAAAAATAAAAGGCCCAGAATAGCCAAAGGAATTTTTAGTGAGAAAAGCAAACAGAATGCATCACAATACCAGAGCTATGGTAAGAAAAACAGCATGGTATTGGCACCAAAATAGGCAAGAAGACCAATGGAATAGAAGACACAGACACAAATCCACATAAATATAGTTATCTCATACTAGACCAAGGCACCAAATACATACATTGGAGAAGTGATAACCTTCCAGTGTTGGGAAAACTGGAAATCCATGTGTAGTAGAATGACATTTAACCCATATCACTTAAAATAGAGCCAATGGAGTTTCAGCAAGAGTAATACGGTTCAGACCAAGAAAGAAGCTCAAAATTTCTAGAGATAGGCACATTATGGGATTGAAATGCATTTCATTCCCAAGTATGTCCTTGATATAGATAAATAATATGAAGTAAAATTAAAAAATGTATAGTGGCTTGAGGAACTGGGACAAAGAAAGGAAAGAAAGAGAGACAGAAAAATTGTTGAAAAGACAAGTAACATCATGGAGCAATGTGCATCAAAACAAGGTGAATGGAGTTATAAATGGCAAGAATTCAGAATAGCAGCAACTAATAGAGATAAAGGAAAGGACAATACAACAGAAAATAATGCAAATACTATTTGTCACACAGGTGGCATTCCAGCAAGGATAGGTTGTCTGAGAAGTTATGTCTTCTTTGTCCCTTCCTTGTCAGCCTTCACTTCTGTCTTTGAACTATGGAACCTAGTGTCATCGTGTAGTCCTGAACCCCCAAACCTCTTTTACAAATCTGCTTTCTTAGGCAACACTGAAAATCAACTTGAGAAATTCTTTTATAAAAATATTTTTTACCAATGAAATTCTTCATAGAAATAGAAAAAGCAGTAATGAAATTCATCTGGAAAAATAAGAGACCTAGAATAGCTAAAGCAATCCTTAGTAAGAAGAGTGGAGCAGGTGGCATCATTATACCAGACCTTAAACTACACTATAGAGCAATAGTAACAAAAACAGTATGGTATTGGCACCAAAACAGACTGGTAGATCAATGATACAGAACAGAGGACACAAAGACAACCCCCCAAATTTCCATTATCTTATATTAGACAAAGGTGCCAAAAACATGCTTTGGAGAAAAGATAGCCTCTTCAACAAATTGTGCTGGGAAAACTGGAAATCCATATACAACAAAATAAAATTGAACCCATATCTCTCACCATGCACAAAACTCAACTCAAAATGGATCAAGGACCTAGGAATTAAACCAGAGACCCTGCATCTAATAAAAGAAAAAGTAGGCCCTAATCTCCATCATGTGGCATTAGGCCCCAACTTTCTTAATAAGGCCCCTTTGGTGTAAAAATTAAAATCAAGAATGAATAAATAGAATGGATTCAAATTAAAAAGTTTCTCTCAGAAAAAGAAACAATCTGTGAGGTGAATAGACAACCTACATCTTAGAAGCAAATCTTTACCCTTCACACATTAGATAGAGCACTAATCTTTAGGGTATATAAAGAACTCAAAAAACTAATCACCCCCTCCCCCAAAAAAAACCAAATAACCCAATCAATAAATGGGCCAAGGACCTAAACAGATACTTTTCAGAATATGATATACAATCAATCAACAAATATGTTCATCATCGCTAGCAATTAGAGAAATGCAATTCAAAACTACTCTAAGATTTCATCTCACTCCAGTCAGAATGGAAGCTATCAAGAATACAAACAATAATAAGTGTTGGTGAGGATGTGGGGGGAAAAGTTACACTCATACACTGCTGGTGGGACTACAAATTGGTGTAGTCAATATGGAAAGCAATATTACTCAGCAATAAAAGAGAATAAAATCATGGCATTTGTAGGTAAATGGATGGAGTTAGAGAAGAAAATGCTAGGTGAAGTTAGCCAATCCTAAAAAAAAAAACAAAAAAAAACAAATGCTCAATGTTTTCTCTGATATAAGAAGGCCGATTCATAGTGGGATAGAAAGGGGGAGCTTGGGAGGAATAGATGAACTCTAGATAGGCAGAGGGGTGGGAGGGGAAGGGAAGAGGCATGGGGTCAGAAATGATGATGAAATATGACAGACATTAGTATCCAAAGTACACGTATGAAAACACGAATTGGTTTAAACATACTTTGTATGTAACCAGTGATATGAAAAATTGTGCTCTATATGTGTTAAGAAAAATTGAAATGTATTCTGCTATCTTAAATTAAAAAGTTAATAAAAATAACTAAAAATTATTTTTATTGATATGGCTGTGTCCCTGTAGTATGCTGTTTTTAAATCCTTTGGATATAAAAACAGGATTGGGATATCTGCGTCAAATGGTGGTTCCATTCCAAGTGTTCCAAGGAATTCCATACTTCTTTCCAGGTTGGCTGCACCAATTTACAGTCCCACCAGCAATGTATCTGTGTGGCTTTTTTCCCTACAACCTCGCCAACACTTATTGTTGTTTGAATTCTTTACAACCGCCATTTTGACTGAAGTGAGATGAAATCTTAGAGTAGTTTTCATTTGCATTTCTCTAATTGCTAGAGATGTTGAACATATTTTCATATGTTTGTTGATTACTTGTATATCCTCTTCTGAGAAGTGTCTGTTCAGTTCCTTGGCCCATTTGTTGACTGGGTTATTTTTTTTTCTATTAAGGTTTTTGAGTGTTTTATATATCCTAGAGACTAGTGCCATATCAATGTTTATAGCAGGAAAATTCACAATAGCTAAATTGTGAAACCAACCCAAATGCCCGTCAGTAGATGAATGGATAGGGAAACTTTGGTATATATACACAATAGAACATTACTCAGCATTAAGAGAGAATAAAATCATGTCATTTGCAGGTAAAGGTAGGGACTTGAAGAATATAAAGTTAAATAAGACAATTTCAAAAAAAAAGGTCAATTTTTTTTTTTTTAACTTGAGGATGCTGACTCATAATGATGAGTGGGCAGAACATGGGAAGAATGGAGGAGCTTTAGATAGGGCAAAGAGGAGGGAGGGGAATGGAGAGGAAAAAGGAATGATGGTGGAATGAGTTAGACATCATTACTCTAAGTACATGCATGAAGACACAAATAGTATGAAAATACTTTGTGTACAATCAGTGACTTGAAAAATTGTACTCTGTGTAATATGAAATGAATTACATTCTGCCATCATGTATAACAAATTAGAATAAATAATTTAATTAAAATTATTTTTATTTATTTTTTGTAGAAGAGTGATCTGGTAAACTAATTTACATAACAATGCTGTCTGTTAAAGTTTAGTGGCATTTCCCCTCAGGATATTGTATATTGTATTACAAGGAAAAGATTTTTTTAATGGTGGGACTTTCAGGCAACCACAAATGGCTGACTTCAGAACATAGGCTTTCCCATTTTTTTTGTCCACATTTTTCTTTATTGGTGCATTATAATAGTACATAATAAAATGTTTTGTTACATATTCAAATGTGCACACAATATAACATTGGCCAATGTTACTCACTAGCACTTTCTCCATAATTCCTTCCTCTTTTCCCCTTATTCCTTTTCCCTATTATTTTCTTTTTTCCTCTCTAGTGAGACAAAACATATGACACTTAACCTTCTGAGTTTTGCTTATTTCATATAACATAATGGTCTCAAGTTCCATCCATTTTCCTACAAATGACATAATTCATTTTTCTTTATGGCAGAATAAAAGTCCATTGAGTACATATACCATATTTTCTTTATTCACCTTTGAACAAGAATTACCTAAGCTGGTTTAGGTAATTGTGCTGCTATATTGTGAATTGTGCTGCTATATTCATGGATATGCATGTATTGTTATAGTATTCTGACTTTAATTCTTTAGGATAAATGCCAAGGAGTGGTATAGCTGAATCATGTGGTGGTTCCATGCCAATTCCTTTGAGGAACTTCAGTATTGATTTCCAGAGTGGTGTACTAATTTATATTCCCAGCAACAGTATAAAAATATTCCTTTTTCTCCATATCATTTCTAGAACTTATTATTATTATTATTATTATTTGTATTCTTCATAAGTGCCATTTTGACTGTTGTAGATGAAATTTCACTGTTGTTTTAATTTGCCATTGTGACTGGTATGAGATTATTTCATTGTAGTTTTGATTTGCATTTCCCTAATTACTAAAGATGTTGAACATGATTTCATATTTTTGTCATTTGTATTTCTTCTTTTGAAAGTGTCTGTTTAATTTATTTGTCCATTTATTAACTTTAGTATTTCTTTCTTTGGTGTTAAGATTTTGAGTTGAGTTCTTTATGTATTTTATTTTTTGATACACTCATGCTATTTTTATTTGTTCTTTTTAGTTATACATGATGGTAGAATGTATTTTGACATATTATACATACTCGGAGTTCTTTATATATTTTTGATATAAATCCTCTGTCAGAAGAGTAGCTAGCAAAGATTTTCTCCCATTCTGTAGGTTCTCTCTTTACATTCTTAATAGTTTTCTTCACTGTGTAGAAGCATTTTATTTTGATACCATCCCATTTATTAACTCTTGGCATTATCTTGAGTTTAGTATCCTACTGAGAAAGTTGTTGTCGGTGGCTATATGCTAGAGTGTTGACCCTACATGTTATTCTAGAAGTGGCAGAGTTTCTATTCTAATTCTTATGTCTTTGATCTATTTTGAGTTGATTTTTATGTAGGGTATGAGATAAGGGTCTAGTATCATTCTTCTACAATTTGGATAACCAGTTTTACCAATATCGATATATATATTTTTGACACTTTTATCAAGAATCAGATGTGTGTATTTGTCCCTGGGTCTTCTATTCTGTACCATTGGTCTATGTTTCTGTTTTTATGCCATTACCATGCAGTTTTTGTTACTATAGCTCTGTAGTATGATTGGAAGTCAGGTATTGTGATGCCTCCAGCATTACTTTTTTCTTTTTTTTTTTTTTTTACTTAGAATTGCTTTGGCTACTGTGGGTCTTTTATTCTTTCAAATGAATTTTAGGACTATGAGGAATTTTAGTTATTGATGAATGTCATTGGTGTTTTGATGTGGATTTCGTAAAATCTATATCTTGCTTTTGGAAGTCTGGTCATTTTAACAATATTAATTCTGCCTGTCCATGGACTTGGGACCAGTCTGCCTTCTTCTCTCTTCTTCAATTTCTTACTTCAATGTTCTGTATTTTTATTTGTAGAGGTTTTTAACCTCCATGGATAGAGTTATCTGTGGATACTTTAACTTTTCTGAGGCTACTGTGAATGAGATTGTTTTTCTGATTTTTTCTCAGCAGATTCATCATTGGTATATAAGAACACTATTAATTTTTGTGCTTTGATTTTGTAACCTATTATTTTGATTTAGCAATGTTCTGGTGAGTTTTTTGATCTTCTAAGTAAAAGATCATTTTCAAACCGTGATAATTTGACTTTCTCTTTCCTATTTTTATTCCTTCTATTTCTTTCTCTTGCCTAATTGCCCTGGCTAGAATTTCTAACATTATAGTAAATGGGAGTGATGAGAGTGGAAATTGTTGTCTTGTTCCAGATTTTAAAGAAAATGCTTTCAGTTTTTCCCCATTTACTATTAACATAAAACTACATGTATAGCTGCCTAGCCCCAAAACAACTGCAAACACAACTAGTTCATGTAATTTATGAAACTTTGCAAGAAGAAAGTTTTTCTCTTATTGGAACCTTGCACATCATTAGTTCTGATCAGAGAAGAAAATCAGGGTAATGATAAAATTTTCTCTCTCATCTTGTTTTTTGGGGACACACTTAAAGAATAATTCACTAAAGAATCTACTATGAATCCAAAAGTACTCTTGACATTAGGGACACATAATATAGTCATGTTTCCCATCACTATGGACCTCACAACTTAGCAAGTACACAAGAAAAAGAAGAAGCAGCAGCCTCCTCATATGGGAGAAACCTTCATGAAGAAGTTACTTGGAGAGGAATATTGATAAAAGTTCAAAAGGATTTCACTGGGCAGAAAGGAAGAGACAGGAAGGCCATCTGGTCTTAGTGAATGGTAAGAACATTCTGTATTTTAATCTTAACACAATTAAATAATTCAGTGTACTAGTTTGTAGAGGACTTGGGGAAAATGGTATAAGATAAAACTGGAAAGGTAGAAGTGATCACTTAGTAGAAATCTTTAAATGACTTTCACTGGGGGTTTCTAAGCACCGGTATGACACCAATTATCAGATTTCTTTACGTTTATTAGACTTTCTTTATGGCTCAATGATGGTGAGTTGGTGTTAATTGTCATGAATTCCCAGCAGTTTTAACCAGCTTACAGGAGGCTTGTGGAGGCATTAGCAGTACCTAAGGTTAAGTTGTCTTATAAGGCAGATATTGATTTGATTCTTGGCTGGGTGACTTCCGACTCTCAAATAACCGAAGAAAAAAAAAGAAAGAAAGAAATATGGGGAAGGTAGAAAAGAACAATGTTTTTAAGAAAGTGATTCTATCAAGATGGGGCTTAAAAGCCTTCTTTTCTTTCCTGTTGGTGAATTATCCACCCATTAGCTGATTCTGCTGGCATAGGGTTTTAAATCTTTCTTTGGAGACTTAAGTGTGCATTCCCCTTTTTCCCACCCCTATGAGATATTGACAACCATTGCTTATTGGTATTTCTGTAAGAAGATGTGTGATAATGGTTGGTTTATTATGTTACATTTTCCCTTTCTTTGTTTCAGTTAATTCAGAAATCATAAAATACTAGGTTAAAAAACAAAAACATGGCTGACTTGGCTCTTAAAGTCACCTCTAGGTTATTACCTCTATAATATCCAGGATTATTTCTTTGCCAACAACCAAAAGGAGTGTTTGGTTTGTGTTAGGACTGCATGGTTCAGAGGACTTGCTGTCAGTACACTGTAGTGACTACGGACCCAAGCCTGTGCTGCAGAGAGCAGGGACAGCCTGTTGACTATGGGTTGGTGATAGCAACCTCTGTATAGCCACTAGGCACAAAGAGAATGTTCCACCTAGCAGCATTCAAAGGCAGTGAGGAATGTTAACACTCACTTCATATCCTACCTGTCCTTTCACCAGTTATCATCAAGGTACCATCCATTAAACTCTAACCTCTTAGCCCCATACCCACAGTTCTAAACCCAACTTACTACTGCTGAACTGGGGCTCTGCAAACACATTTTTGCTTGGTATCTTGCTTCCTTTAGGAGTAACCAATATGGGATGATAAAGAAAACCTTCAAGGGGAAGTGAGAAAGGACTTAGTCTTTTCTGTCTCTTTCCTGCCTGCTTGTCCTTCTTGTCATGGTCATCTCAGCAGGACTTCATCCCAGGGGTAACAGTTTTCCCCAGGGTAGCAGGTAAATGCCAACAAATACATATTCCAGTCCCACCGTCCTCTCCTCTAAATGTATGAGTTTTATATTATTCCCAGTTCATATTCCCTTTATTCTGTATGGTGAGAGCTATTCCCTAAGAACTTGGAGAGTTTGGAAATTTGTTTTATTATTTTCCCCACCCCTTCCCAACTTAATAGTTTTATGCTTGCCTAGTTCATTTTGTATACTATAACATCTATATTTAAGTTCTCTCTGTATATTATAGGCGTGGATTCTATCACCTGACTGGACTCTGAGTGATCTATGTTATTAGTGATTTGCATTTAGTAATTATCTTTCAGTATGCAAGCCTATTTGTTTTATATCAAAGATGAAACTTTGACTTTTATCAGAACCTGATTAAGTAGATTGGGGAAAAATTCCATACAACCCCTTTACCTTGTGAAGAGTTCAAGGTTGGCAGTCAAGGTAGACTTTAGCCCTGGCCTTCTTCTGGGAAGTTTCCTATTCACTTTGGATTTCTTCCAGCACAGAGAATGCTTTGTTTGACATTCCTACAGTTCCTATGTTACTTCCTGAAATATATAGCTCAGAATAAGACTGCATTAACGTCCTAATATCTCAACTGCATGCTAGATTTATTATTATATTTCAATTTTAGTTCATTAAATTGGATATACTTGTCAACAGTTAATGGATGACATAAAGTATTAGACAGGAAAATTATAGCGAAACTGGAAAAAAAATTATTAACAAATAATATTAGACAGCTATAGCTTTCCAACAAAACATTAAATGTAAACAATTATGCATTTGAAATCAGAAGTAAAAATATGACACCTTGAAATGTGTTTTAAACTTTTTTCCTTAATTTGTATATTAGAGTCTCATACTTGTACTAAAGGTCTGTAGTGCTCTAGGTGTTCATTCAAAGTTCTGAAAACTTTTAAAAAATGAAAAAGACATGTGCCCTAGTGAGACCTATAAAAATGTCTGATATGCCAAATGAGCTCAGAAGAAAGGATCTAAACTCTTCTCACTTTGGGGGAAGTTGAGAGAAGATAAACCAAAGTGGGTATCTGTAGAAGAGATAAGAAAAGAGCATTTGCAAGATACACCGTTTGCAAAGGTGGGGAGATGTGTACAATTGAGAAACAGAGTTATCTGCAGATCATTAAAGCAGAATGGTCAATTTGCAGAAATGAAGGTCTAAGTGTAGCAGCAAGAGTTAAGGCCAGAGAGAGAAGTCTGAACAGACCCCGGAGAGCTTGATATAGTCCTGTTTAATATTTTATTCTTGGGTGATAGCAACCCATTGAATTCTAGGAGATTTGCATCATGGGTAGGCATCCCAGTTATATTTTGGGGTAAGAGATATTGATAGATAATGAGACTCATTAAATTAGGACACTGTCTTTAATAAGCTTTGGAAAATAAACCTTCATCTCATAAACTTCCTAGTTTCCCCTCGCTTCAGTTACCTTTTCTTCTATTTTGCATTTAAAAAGCAAGATGGAGACTTGAGTACTGCAAAGTGCAGGAGCTGAGATCTGTTCATCCTTGTATGTCCACTGCTCAACACAGGTAGGTCCTCAATAAATGATAACAGTGAATGAAAGGACCTGAATTAAAGCAGAAACAGAGAAAGAGTGGAGGATGGATGAGGGAGCTGTTTACCAACTGCCAGACAATGTACTTGGTGTGAGGAAATGGAGGAGACCAGAATAACAGCAACACTTATTTGTGGGTGAGTTGGGCAGTTGGACAAATGGTCATGCCACACAGAGATTAAAGGAACAGGAAAAGGAGAGGACTAGTGAGGCTTGGAAGCAAATATCCTCACCTTAAATGTTCCAGCCTCAATTTCCCCCTTAGCCATGCATATAAACCTCAGTCTAATGATGAGGTGCCCACATTGAAAATTAGAGCCTGCCTAGCTCCTGCTTTGCCCCAGACGGGGGAAGAGAATGAGACCTTTTCTGAAGTTTTACCTAAACTAACTTTGCTTCATAAAATGTTGGTGCCTCCATGTTTATTTATCAAACTGTCACTGGATTCCTGATAAAATAATATTTTGGCATGCTATTTATCTTCTGTATCTTCTCTTTCATTATTTGGGATATTAGGTATCTCTGCTAAGATCTCAACCAACTCTGGAGCTTTATCAAAATTTCCCTTCTCAATTTCCTCATAAAAATCTTGCTGCCACTTATTATATTTAAGGAGTGATTCTTACCTAGCTTTCACATATCCGCTGCAGAGTATTTGCTGCACCATGAGACTTTACTGCTACTGTGAGACAACAAGTATCACCAATTTTAAGCCAAAGAACGAAAGACAGGACAACCTTTATCAGATTTGTAAGATTTAAAGATAACACAAATTTGGAGTTTGGGTTTTTAGTTTTATAAGAATTAAACCATTAACTAACTAGAAGTGCCATCAGAATAACAATGTTTCTGAATTGTTGAGAATTACCTGTTAGAGCAAAATTAATAGAAATAATACTTTATTGATTAGGCTTAATCTAATTAATTACAGCCTACTAGAAAAGAAATGTTAAAAGTGTAAAGCAGAGAAAAACCAGATTTGAATTTTCTGTCTCTTCCCATTCTAACTTCCTTAATATTTTTTTACAAATAATTTTGGCATTATTAGTCACTGGCTCAAACTTAACCTACAAAACATAGCAGAAACTAACTCTTGAGTATGGCAGTTTTGCCATCACAAGAATATTCAAAATCTCAGGCACTAGGAAATCCAGGGCAAATGTGACTGACAGTGAGGTGGAATATAAACACATCCACCAGATTCCCTTGAACCAGTCTGATAGCTCCATGCTCAGTTCAGGCAAAAAGATACTCTGACTTAAGTCTAATACTTTAGAGAATCTGCATATTATAAACATGTGCTCACAAGACTTTATTAAGGACTTAGGGGCATATGTCACTGGAATCTGGTGCTTAAGGGTACCAGAACCCAAAATATAATCCCAAACATTACTTCTTACAAGTAACACCACTTACTTGTAAAATAAAACCCCAAACCAAAAACAACAACAAAAAAGGCAACTGTATCCAAATGTCATGAAGGTTTATAGGTTGCCCTGCTATCTACACTGGAGCATAAAAGTGCTTACCGTAAAGAAAAAATCAAATTAATTAACTTGTCAAATGCCTTTCAGACTGCACAAATGTAATAGGTTCTTGCTTAACAAAGCAGTGTTTCCCAGAAGTGCCAAACGTCCTTTATTTTGCTGCTTTTTGGAACATTCCTATTGGTGGTTCTGCATAATCATGTATCAGAGTGCTATTCCTGACAGTTATAAGGCAGACTGAGAATCAATTTTCAACATTAAATTTTAGTACTTTTCAGTTTTTATATATGTTGGTTTCAGATAAGGAGAAGCCTAATAGTAATTCTTTTCATTGTCAATTAAATGGACATTGAACACTAAAATTTTAAATTTTAACGTTTGTGTTTAAAAAGTCAATAGGACAGACGCAGACAAAAGGGAATCCTTTCATACTGTTGACAAGAATTTAAATTAGCACAGATTGCTAGAAAATATATGAAAAGAGTATGAAAATTCATAGAACTACCATATAAACAGCAACCCCATTTCTGAGTGTGTATGTGTGTGTGTGTGTATGTATATATATATATGAAACAAAATCAGTATGTCAGACTCCCAAGTCTATTGTTGCATATTCACAATAGCCCAGATATGGTATCAACCCAGTGTCCATCATCGATGGATGAGTGCAGAAGAAAAACATGGCGTGTACACACAATGGAATGCAGTATATCCTTGAATAAGAAGAAAATTCTGCCATTTGAAATGATATGGATAAATCTGAAAAACAATATGCCAATTGAACTAAGCCAGGCACAGACGTACATGTACTATATGATCTCACTTACATATGTAATCTAAATAAGTCAAATGCACAGAGGAGAAGTTAGAATGACAATATCCAGGATCTAGGGGCTAAACAGAATGGGGAAATATTGGTTAAAGGGTAGGTTTGGCTAGAAAGAATGCATACATTCTGGCAGGCTACTATATACCATTGTGACTACATTTAATGTCTTATATAATCGAAAATACTGATAAATTAGATATTAAGTATTTTCATCACAGTAAACCAAGTGGGGTAATATATATGGATATATTACTTTCCTTGATTTAATTATTTCCTTGATTTAATATATATGTGTGTGTGTGTTTGTATATCACACACCATAAACAAATTAATAAAGCCTAATTACTCCTTTAAAAATTAAACAAAAATCTTATCCTTCTTGATATAATGTTATTTAAATTGTTTATATTAACCAATTATAATTTGTATAGTTTTTGACAAATTTTTAGTAGCATAGAAGAAAACTTATAAGAAAAATAAGTTTAACTTATCAAACTTCTGTTCTTCCTTTACTATACATTCTTGATGAAAGGAATTTTCTTGTCATATACTTTGAGTAAATATTAATCTTACTCTTTATTAGTCTTATTAGAACAGAAATTATGTGAAAATCTTGATTATTTCCACAAAGGTAAGTCATTTTTTGCTGAAAGGAAAGCAAGAAAAATAAGTTTAATACAATAAATATGTACTGATTTATATTTTAATTTGTACTCATACAAATATTGCTACTAAAAACAAAGCATAGATATGTCCAATAATAATTAAGTTGAGCTACTATTAATATTTTAGCTTTTTAATGCCTAATTTCTGGTATTAAAATAAGCATAACTTTATGGTTTTAACAAAAATCTTGCCATTATGAAACCATAATGAGTCACTAACACAATTTTACTCAACAGGTTGAGTTATGAACATTTGGACTGATGATCTGTGGTCTCTGTTTGCCCTGCTGCTCTGGCTCTGAGTATACTCAGGGTGGGCTCACCCACTGTGAGATTGTCTGATGGGGTTCTGTTTCACTTCTTTTCCAACCAGAGGAACAGGAGACTCTGTGTAAAAGTCACAGAATTTTAGAATTAGAAGAGACTTCAGAGGTCAAACCCTTTACTTCAACAAACAGAGATCATTGAGATTGAAAAAAAAAAATCTAGTGACTTGTTTGAGACCAGAACTGATTCTTGGAACAGAAGCAAAAACTTCTCTCCAATGCATCAGCTATAAATCAGAATACTTTCTGAAGACCTGCATAGGAAATATTTCCTTACAGGCTGTGTAATTGCCTGAATAACACTAATTTGACTATGAAAGCTACATTCAAGTAGGCATGGAAGAGAAGGAAGGAGGGATGGAGGGAGGGATGGCAGGGTAAGGGGACTGGAGGGTAGTGGAGAAGAGGGGGAAGAGATAACCAGTAGCTAGTAATACAGTATCTTCTTCTTCTTCTTTTTTTTTTTTTTTTTTTTTGGAAAAGTATCATGGTCTTGTTTCTGCAGGAGGAAAAACAAAAACAAAACAAAACCTCCCAGGACTCTAGTTACACTGAGTTTATGTTCAGAGAGAACCTTATTTTAACAAAAGCTTAGATGCTTTGTCTTCATTTCCATCTACATGTTGCAGATTTAATTTTTTAATACAACATAGAATTAAATGTGCAGTTTCTGAAGCAAATTGAGATCTTGTAGTCTGAAGCAAAATATTATTTAGTACAACTAACCTGGAACTGTCCTTTGGAATATGAGAAATTATGTATTTTTCATTTTCTAAATATTTACTTGTACCTTAGGTGTTTAGGTAAACACTGTAAGAAAACTATGCCATCCATCTGTCTGACTTCTCCTGTCAAATTGACAGGGATTCCTTTCCTTGAGTCATGAAAGAGTGAATGTAAAGAAATTGAGAGAAAAGAGAAGCAGCAGAGATCTGAATTTCAGCCTTGCATGCACACATTAGGGTCCCAGTTTCCTGCCTGCTCTGGTTAGTAAAGGTTCATGAAAGAGCCTGTCATAAAAACCCTGCCCTTCCTGTTGAATGATGCTACAAATTCCTTCCACAATCAACGAAATCAAGCCACAAATGCAAATGTACTAAGAGAATCATGTTATGTACTTGCTTAAAAATAATTGTGGTCTCTTACTTGCTATAAGGCAGATTCTGAACTCATCAGATTATCTATCCAGCGTCATATTTCTGGTCCAAAGTTACCTTTCTGGTGTGTGTTCCAGCCATTTGATCCAATAATTCTAACTCCATGTGATAGGCCAGGTCATCACTACCCCAAATGAAAATTTTCCCTTTCATATTTTACTGTTTGATTATTCCAAAAGACCCTCCCCTCTGTGGAACAGATAAAATCCTTTAAGCTTCAGTTCCTAATTGTGTCTTTGTTTTCCTGTAGTTCTCCCTCAATCTCCAGACTACAAATTCTTTCCTGCTCTGCAACTCCCTGGCACTTTATGCAATTCTCTCTTGCAGCTTTTATGTTGAATTTTAACTGTTTATGGATTTCCCTTCCCTGCTAGACTGTGAGTTCCTAAGGGATAGACAAGGACACTACTTTATTCATTTTTATGTGCCCAGCAACTAGTAGAGCCCCTGACACATGTAGACTCAATAAATGTTTGTGAAATTGAATCGACTCTTCTAGGGGGCATATTGGCTTAAAATCATACCAAGGTAGACATTACTAATATAAGTCTTTCCTGAGGGCAGAATGTTATTTTTTATATAAATATATTTTAGAGGAGAGTGTAGAAAATGCTTGCGGGCATTAAAGGTAGAAAAATATGTAAGATATTTTATGACATTTCCTCTCAATAGAAATTTCCAGTTTTAGAGTCTAATTATACATTACAGAGAAAAACATCTTTTTTTTTTTTTTTAATTTTATTGTTGATGTAGCTCTTGGCCAGCAGAGGGAGAAAATACAATACAAAATACAAGCAGGGAGGTTTGGCTCTCTCCACTGTAAATGATGTAATTTTTTTCTTTTTGAAATTTTAGGTCAGAATATGTATGACTTGATCCAAGATTATGTAGTTATCCAAATCATCTATATCAACTCCCCCAAATTTTGAAATAGTACCCTTATTTTTATTTAGGTTGAAAGAACTCAGCAGTGTATTTTACTTGAGAGTCAGTAAGCTCTCATCTGAAATTAATGGAAAATTATGCCTTTCAGAGAGAGCTGCAATTTCCAGATGCTCATTCCTTCTCTCATTGCACACTAATGAAATGAACTGGAATATGTAGACACTAGATATTTGGTTGCATGGGTTTGAGGGCTGTTAGCCAAAATCTGATGATGCACAACAGAATTGCTTTTCTCCTGCATAACACAATGTGCTTGTAAGATTGAAGTGGGTGGATGTGTGGGTGGGTGGGGTGTGGTTGTCCATGTTGCATTAAGTAATAGGATGTGTATGTGTGTATGTGTGTGTGTGTGTGTGTGTGTGTGTGTGTGAGTGAGTGTATGCTTCCTCAATCTGCTACGTTAATACTGTGTTTGCCTAATGAAAGCATAAAATACAAATGCATAATATACAAAATGCATATTAACCAAATAGGTAAAATGAAGATGATTACTCACAGCAAAACTTGATTCTTTCCTGTACAATATAATTCGCAGCTCTCATTACTGCAAGTCAAATAAAATTAGATCTTTGGAACAACAGGATAAATAAAGTTTTTGAAGCCATTGCAAAACGTCTACTGCTTAAGTGAGATAGCTTATAATAAAAACAAACAAACCTGAGAAACTGTTAGCAGCAATTACAGATCCTTTGTGATGAATGTAATGTACTGTCCTCCAGTTTTTGAACCACACCCATCCTTTCACGCCTTTAGCTCCACATCACTTCAAATTCAAACCTTGCCCTTCTGGAGCCCCTTCTCCACACTGTATCCACTTATTTTTCATTATTTTAAATGTTGAGATCATTGTAGATTTTGTCCAATTATAAGAAATAATATAAAGAGACCCCATGTACCCTTTCCTCAGGTTCTCCCTGTGGTAATGTCTCACAAAACTGTAGAGTAACATCACAAGGTGCACATTGACATTGACAGAGTTAAGGTACAGAACATTTTTTATCATCACAAGATGCCTTAATTTTACCTGTTATAGACACACCCACCTCCTTTCCCTTCCCACATATCTAATCCAAACTTCATTTCTATAATATGGTCATTTCAAGAATATTATATAAATTAAATAATATACTATGTAATCGCTCAAATTTCTTTTGTCTCAGCATCATTCTCTGAAGATTCACTTAGGTTGTTGGATATTATCAATTAGTATAGTAATAATATTCAGTGGTATGGATATACCACAATTTGGGGGGTTGGGGGTGGCAGTAACAGGGATTGAATTCAGGGGCACTCAACCACTGAGCCACATCTCCAGCCATATATGTGTGTGTATGTGTGTGTGTGTGTGTGTGTGTGTGTGTGTGTGTGTGTATGTGTGTGTATATATTTAATTTAGAGTCAGGGTCTCACTGGGTTGCTTAGCACTTTGCTTTTTCTGTGGCTGTGGCTGGCTTTGAATTTGCGATCCTCCTGCCTCGGCCTCCCAAATCACTGGGATTATAGGTGTACACCTGTGTACCTGTATGTGGCTCTGGATGTGTCACAATTTGTTTAACTGTTCACATATTGGAAGGATTCTGGGTTGTTTCCAGTTATTGGCTATTATAAACAAAGCTGCCATAAAAATTTATGTACAGGTTTTTGTGTGAATCTAATTTTTTTATTTCTTTGAATAAATGCCCAGAAGTACAAATGCTATGTCAAATTGTAGATAAATAGTTTAGTTTTAAAGAAAATGCCAAACATTTCCGGAATGATTATACCATTTTACATTCCTATAGCAATGTCTGAGTGATTCCATTTTTCTGCATCCTTACCAGAATTTAATGTTGTATTATCCTTATTTTAGCCATTTTGATATGTGTAATGCTATCTTGTGGTTTTCACCTGCATTTCCCTAATGGGTAGTAGTATTCACATATCTATTTATGTAGTTATTTTCCACTTGAATTTTATCTTCAGCTTAAATAGTTTTTCATTTGCTTTGCCTGTTTTTTAATAGGCTGTTCTTTTACTATTGAATTTTAAGAGTTCTTCATATAACTGAGCATGGTGGCACAGTTACTCAGGTGGCTGAGGCAGGAAGATCACAAGTTCAAGGCTGGCCTGGGAAGCTTATTGAGACCCTTCTGAAGATAAAAATCTTAAAAAGGTTTAGGGGGATGTAAATTAGTCATAGAACACCCCGGGGCTTAATCCCCAGTACCACACATATTAAAAAAGTTATCATTACATAATCTAGATAGTATTCATTTGTTGTATATGAAGATTGAAAGTATTTTCTTACACTCTACTTATATTTTTATCTTTTTAGTAGGGTCTTTTACTAAACAATTGCTAAAAATTTTTAATATTATCTAATTTATCTATTATTCCTTATATAGGGCATGTTTATTGTGTGAACTCTTTAAGAACTCTGCCCATCCTCAGAGCCCAAAATTTATCTGCTATTTTTTTTCCTAATGATTTTGTAGTTTCAATTTTTTTATTTAAGTCCATGATCTATTGAATTCATTTTCGAGACTTATTTTGAGTTTCGTTTTTCAAACTATAGATTTTCAATTTCTCTAGCAACATTTTTTTAAAGAATATCTTTCCTCTTTTGAATTACATGTATATTTTTGTTAATTAAGAAAAAAACAGTTGATGCTGGGTGTGGTGATGCATTTCTATAATACCAATGACTCAGGTGGCTGAGGCAGGAGGCTCACAAGTTCAGGGCCAGACTGAGCCACTTAGTGATAACCAGTCTCAAAATTAAAAGTAAAAGGGATTGGGAATGTAGCTCTGGGGTAGAGTGCTTACCCAGCAGGCAGGCATGAGGCCCAGGTTCAATACCCAATATTTCACAACACACAACCAAACCAGTTGATCATACAGCGGATCTATTTCTGTGTTACCGATTCTGTTGCGCTGATTTATGCTTAACCCTTGGCCAGTATCACACAGTGTTGATTACTATCTCACATACTAAGTTCGGCATTTTCTTATAAATAACAGACATATTATTTTCTTCATCCACTATTTTACACATACACATACCCTTACCTGTTTGGATCGTGTATAACAGCTTTATGCTCACAACCTGGAATTGACTAACCCACCCAACTCTTTTTCATCAGTTTGGTTTTCTTTGTGCAGTATAATTATAACAAAATAGTGGAATTAATTGTGACGCGTTTGTATAGGCACCAAACACAATTTGGTTGATCTTGTTCCCCAGTTTCTCTCCTTTTCCTCTCCTCCTCCCTCCTTCTGATTCTCTTCCTCTACTGTATTGTTCTCCTTTCTATTTTTGTAAGATCCTTTTTATTCCTCTTTTGTCTTTGGCTTCCACATATGAGAGAAAAGATACAACCCTTGTCTGTGTCCGATTTACTTCACTTAGAAAGATGTGCTTCAGTTCCATTCGTTTTTCCAAAAATGACTTAATTTCATTTTGCTTTATATAACCCACCCACTTTTTAACTCATTCAGGAAAAGGAAGAAATTCATAAGTAAAAATTTCAGTTGGAATTCAAAGGTAAACATAGTTTTAATATAAAATAATTTTAGATACCTAATTACCAAAAAGAAAAAGCTTTGGATGAATGATGGAAATTAGATTTCATTGAACAAGGATTGGAAATTATTCCCAAAGTAATTATCTCATTTACCTGGGACTAAGACAAAAATAAAAATATTAATACCTTTAGTTATGCACATCCCACACATATTTACACATTTTTTCACATCCCATCACCTCTTGCTACATTTTTTTCCTTTAAAAAGTTTATTTCTTCAGTTTATTCAGAAAGGCAAGACCCTAGGGATCCAACTCCTTCAGTCACGCTCTACCTACCTACAATTACCACTCAGCTAATCCCTATCAGGAGATTAATTCACTGATTGGGTTAAGGCTTTCATAACCCATTTCCTCTCTAAACCTTCTTGTATTATCTCACACATGAATTTCATAGTTTGTATCACTCCCATCAATTTTATATCACTCCCATCAATGAGAATCCAATACTTTCTCATAAATGCCTAACCAAATGTTCAATGATGTATGACAAATTTATCTTCTATTAATAATAAGTATTTATATGTTGTAAATAGTATATATCTCACACAATGACCTTCCATTACTCTATGAGTGGCTAATGACAAACTAAATACTAGAAATCATACTATTCTGAATATAATTTGTACGAGTGGATTGCCTTGTCATATGGAAATTTAGGCACCTAGAAATAACTCATTATCTGAGCTAAACTGTTAGGAAAATATATTGGCACAAGGTTCAGATTTTTGTTTTTGTGGTCATTGGTTGGACCCCTTGTGCCTTGGCTGTTGTAGCCACAGAATATAGTATAAAAATTTCTTTATGGGCTTTCTGAAGACTGAGATCATCAATTAAAACATCAATGTTAATCAATTCAGAATGCTCTCATGGTTTATTTTTCTATGATAAATGTTTACTTGGCTCCTTCATTTTAATATAAATGGTGGAGTTGGAGAGGGTAGAAAAAGAGGCATAGCATAAGTATAATATTATATGGGTAACAGAAAAATTTAACATGATACACTCAGCTTGACTCAAACTGAAACATTGGAATTGGCTATCTCAGGATGATGAGTGGACCCTTAAGGAACTAAGAAAAGACTCAGAGGTAGAGGTGTATAGAGAACAGAGTGACACAAATTGAGGCTGGAGATGCGGATATGTCTTAGACATGACAAGGCCTTGAAAGACATATTAGGAATTTGAGTCATCATTTTGGAAAAGAATAACATACCAGCTTTTAAGCCTGGAGATAATCTAATCATTTTCAAATCAGTGAGACCCCAATGACCATTTATTTATATTTTCATCACCCATCTGAGAAAAAAATATGTGTATATCACTCATTTTGGTTTTATTAGCTATGTTAGTTTTGACCTCTTGAATATATTTAAGTCAGAGGTTGATAAAATGTTTTAAATGCACATTATAATTATTTTATATTAGTGGGTGTTCCTCAATCCTTATTGAGATAAACATAGGGACTGCATTTAAAGAGGTAATTGGTTTAAAGATTCCTCAAGGTTCTGTTGAGCCCTAATAGTCTTAAAATTCTACTCATGTCTTTTGGGCTGAAGAAATAAAATGTTCACTTAGTTTTGCAGTGTTTCTTCACAGACCTATGAGGCTTAAACTTTGATTGAAATGATCTCGATATGAAGCTAATTTTAGCAAGGAAGCATTGTTTTATATAAATGATTTGTTCTAATTAGTTTTATATGACAGTAGAATGCATTTTGAGACATCATATATAAATGGAGTATAACTTCTCATTCTTCTGGTTGTACATAATGTAGAGTGATACTGGTTGTGTAAACATATATGCACTAGAGGAATAATGAAGGACGTACCTTTTCTTCTAACACTTGACTATATAGTTTGCTTGCCATTCTCAGTATATCTGTGAATCCTTTGGAACATCAGGGTGAATCAACATGGGCTTTGTTATACAACTTTGAGAAGTTAGCTAACTTAAAATATTCTTAAGTACCTTTGTCCATTGTACTCATCAGCAATTTTTTAGAGGCCTAATACAGAGTGAGTACTATTTTAAAAGCCCTAAAAGTACTGCTCTTATTTCAGCTAAATCCAAGTACAGATTTAATAAATGACTAGCACACATTTTGGAAGAATAAAAATCAGGTAGCAAGCACAAAATAAAGTTGCTAGTTGAACCCCTTAAAGAAGAAAAATAAGCTGGAATTTGACACTGTATGGGTCAAAGTCTCTGAATGAATGTCCTTAAAAAAAAAAACCTCTGCATTGTCTATTTTTCTTCTTCCAGTGACATTAATGCTTTTTTATAACTTGCTATTTCATCCCACCTTACATTTGAGTGAGACTAGAATCAGCATAAAAAGATAAAAGAGGTGGCAAGGTATCATCTCTCTTTTCTTTCCTTTTATATAACATGGAGCTAAACTTCAGCCCCTTCTCCAATCTGAGAAAAATATAGGTCCTAGACATTTCAAAGGTTAGAAATTTAATGGACGGCAGATAAATATATTCTGTAGCTTGTGTCAGTGTATATTACCCTGTGGGTGATCTCATAAGTCTACCGGCTGATGACAGATGCTAGGTATGTGAAATCAAGTCTCCTTAGAATTTCTGTTCACACCTTTCTTTAAGGAGAAAGTTACCCCTCACTCCTTTGGGTAGATGTGTATCTCCCATTACCACCACCGTAATATCTGAACAGCATAAGTAACCCCCAAGAACAGTAACAAGATTCAAAAGGAAAGAGGTCAGGGTTAGGTAGAGAAAGCACAATCCAAACCAGACTATTACTTCTTAGTAGATATGACACCATGCAATGGGTACTTTCTAGCATCAGAACTTATCATCAAATCTCTCCAGATACACCTAAATTCATCATTTCATTTGATGGTATAATTTTTAAGGTCACCCATTTAGAGAAGCCTGGGTCATAAAAGAAGAAAAGTCTCAAGAGAACTTAAAAGTCCTTGGCAATCAGAAAGTCTAGAGTTGATATTCAAATTTGCCTAGGAGTATGGCCCTGGGTGGCTCAAGATAATGCATTTGTGAAAATCTGTGCTAATAGCTTTGAAGTTAAACCTTCAATCCTATAATAAAATACCTGTTATGGAGCAGATAAACTAAGGGATCACAAAGCACCCTTGCTCTGGTGATGCTTAGAGCAATGGGTTCAACAGGCACTTCCTCTAGTGTAGACAGGGGTCTAAGCAGAATGGCTCCAATGGCTGCATATGTTTGGAATAGTTCTCCTGAGGTAACATATTTGGGGCTCTGGTTCTGACTGTGGTTGGGTTCTTCCATTCTTGTATGTATTGCAGATGCTAGGGAGAGACGGTCCAAATGGCTTCTTCAGATTCACTTGTCTGCTTCCTGGCTGAGATGGCAAAAACGGCTGGATCTAGCCAGGCACCTCCCCCACCCTCTGTCTTTGTAGCCTCTCCATGAGGCTAGCTTTGGTTTCCCCACAGGATGGTGGGCATAGAGTAGCTTCCTGTAGCACACTGGTTTCCATGAGAGTGACGGGCCACAGTTGGGAAAAGCAGAAAGACTTTTACAAAACTTCAAACATTTTACTACATTATATATTAATCAAGCAAATCTCCAAGCCAGCACAGATCTAAGAGGAGGAGAATTATACTCCACCTTACAATGGGTGGTGTGGCAGAGTTTGCAGTGTCTTTAATAAAAGATCTTTTAACCAAGAAGACATGCACAATGAAGAGACATATACATTTAATTCTGTTCCTCTCATCTCCCTGGCATAAGCGCTTGATTCATTTTTTGTCCTTATTTTTGCAACTGCAAAATAGTAAAAATGATTCCTCCCCTTTCTGCTTAATCAGAAATAATGACAAATGCAAAAGGTATTTAAAAAGGTAATACTTTAAGCTATTCAAAGAAAGAATATTTTATACAAGAAAGAACAGTATCATAGTTGATACCTTTGGGTTAAGACAGAAGTAAACTTAACGTAAGTTTGCCACCTATCTTCATAAGATCAGAAATAAACTACTTAAAAGCCCTAAAACTTAGTTTCTGCACTTTGAAAATAGGAAAAGACCAAGACAAGCCAAACTCAAAATATATTGTACTTAGGATGCTCAACACAATTCCCACTGCATAACAATAAATGTTACCCTATTTCTATTATAAATTCTTCCTATTGAATGTAAACTCATAAATGTGAACGTCTTGTGGAGATTGTGGGGCCAACTTTGGATACACTGAAAATGTCAGACTCTATTCAATACCTTGGAGATGTCACTTTTGCAAAGGCAATGTGTTATAAAGATTTTGCCCCTCTTTTTATTTTTCCAATCAGTGCACAATATACTTCTTGTTACTGAAAGCCAACAGAAGGGAGATTCAATGTAATTAAAAGATTGATCTTCTGGAAACAATGCTTAATAACAAGTGTGAAAAAGGGAGAATGATTCTGCATTTTCAAACATTGTCCTCAAGTTAATTTAACCTGAGCTGTTTGTGAACTATCTGGAAAGTCAGGGATCAATACATTCAGGCTGAAATCAATGGACCAGAGAGAAAAGGAGACAAACCACAATTGGCTAGTTCATTCAGATCAGTGAGAGCCTTATGAAAGAAATACTTGATGGAATCCATTTTGTATGCTCCAGATGCTAACAGTTTAGGTTAGGTTTGCAGTAATAGTCTTTCATATTTTTGCTTGTTCTCTAATGGAGAAATTATAGGAAACACACACACACACACACACACACACACACACGGTAGGTAGTCACAAATTTATATGAAGGAAAAATTATATTCAAAAGTAAAAGAAAAAACTAAAATGTTTCTGACCAACTTTTTCCTTCTTACTCCAAAATCTTTAAAGAAAGAAAACTTGAACATCATCTATTGCATTCAATTTCAAACATTTCTCTCCTAAGCACCTTTAAAACAATATATTTTTCATTATCATCCTTTTTATCTCATTATTTTATGTTATTTACTAATTCTTCTTAGCCATCTTTTCTATACATTGGATTTCCCACCAAGGCAATGTCTCTTATATTCTTTCAATCTCTGATGATTATTTTTCTTCAGAAACTATTTCAATTCAAAATTCTTTGAGAACCAAATGAGAAATGCATGGAAAAATATTTTTAGACATTGTTGTTCATTCATTTGTTTTTAATCACAATATTATAACTTCTTGGGTGTTTGTTTCATTTTTATCTCCTCTTCCACAATGAAAAAGTTCCCTAAAGACACAAAAAGACTTACACAATACAGACTACAGATTGCTAGTCTGACACAAACATCAATACAAGTCAAAGGAATAAAAGAAAAGTGGTCAAAGGAATTTCCTGAGTGGTCATATGACCAAGTTTGAAGAAAATTCCATTTCTGTAAATCATTCAAGCTCATAATAACCTGTAACAACAATCAAACTAAAAACTCCTGACACAGATATTTTGTTGAGTTTTTGCTAGATATTTCAAATTGTGTGAAAATAAATAACATCACATGTAGTACTTCAATTTAAAAATAGCACAATTTTTGTTTCCTGAACATGTCTTACTTATTTTGATCATGGGGATGGGTGTGAATTTATTTATTTATTTACTTTGCTCATTTTACATTTAGATAGCTTTCAGCAAAGCAAAAACATTTATTTTTGTGTGAGATATATCATGAGCATTAAAATGCATTATGCCAAATAATTATTTATATGGAAATGTATATGTGTCATCCTAACTTCCAATTGGCAGCTAAAAAGTTTGTGAGGCATCTAAGAACTGGGCTTATAGGTTGAGCAATTCACAGATGGAACATCACATTTTCATTAAACAAGCATACCAGTTGCAAGCAGAAACACAAAGAACACCATAGGGAAAAAAGTTAAATTCCATTTTTTTCTGATGGGTTTATGCATTTGAAAAATGTAAAGCGAACTTTTTCTGTTATTATGTTTTCATTAAGAATAAAATAAAGATGAGAAAAACATATAGGGACAGAATGAACACCACTTACAATAATTCAAACCAATAGTTTAGCCAGGAATAATATTAAAATTAATATTAATTAAGTACCTACTTCTTTGAATAGAGTATACCATGTAAGAAACATGGTACTCCCATCTGCAAGCTTTCCCAAATAAATATTAGCAAATAAAATTGATGAAAAAATTATAATATAGCTCAGTTTTGTTTTTCTTTTTCTGGTACCTGGGATTGAACCCAAGGTTATATAACCACTGAGCCACATCCCCAGGCCTTTTAAAAAATATTTTATTTAGAGACAGGGCCTCACTAATTTGCTTAGGGCTTCACAAAGTTGCTGAGGCTGCCTTTGAATTTGCAATCCTCCTACTTCAGCCTCCTGAGCCACTGGGATTACAGATTTGCACCATTGCACCCCGCTGGCTCACCAAATTCATAATTTTGACTTTCTTGGACAAAGTAGTAATAATCAAAATGTTTTAAAAGATTTTCCTTTCTTGAGATAAAACTCTCAAATTTATTAATTTGTATTGCTATTATAGTACAAAATGTTCCATATGCTTTAAAAGTACCTAGTGGTATTTAAATATCTAGATAGCTACTAATTTTGTAAAATAATTTCCCATAAATTCCCTTCACATATTCCCCTGTAATGCATTTTAAATTGCATTATTTCTACAAAACTTTATTCAGAAATAATATTTAATGTAGGACACATGGCTTTTTTAAAGATGCCTATTTTCTCTATAATAATTTATATTTATAGAACTCATTAGAGCATAATGTATTTGAAGCATTATTTCAAAATTAATGTATTTCATACTTATAGAAACATTTTAAAGGAATTGTCAATAATTTTGTTATTGTTGCTTTTTGTTCCTTTGTTCTTTAGTCAACCAGAGAAGGAAATTTCCCCAAAGTCAACTAGTTTCTAAAAGGTGGAGTTAGTTCTATGACCTGAGTCTTCTGCTTTAGACTTAGATTTCTTTCTCTATTTTCACAACTCAAATTTAAAAATTTCATAAGTCTCTGATTGGTAATAATCTTTTTTTCTAAAGTAGTACACAAAAGTTCTAAATCCTTTGTAAATATTTTTTTCTTATTTTAGGATTTTGTATGATTTTACTTTAGACCTATTGTGAAATATTGGATCTAATTTTTTTGATTGAATAGCATTACATTGATAGATCAGAAAGATAAATCCTTTGTCATTTCTAATCATATACCTTTTATTGTATTTTCTGAAGCATTGTTTCTTTTCAAAAATCTTTACCTTTTTGGGGGGAGTGAGTTCGGGGGGTGGGGTGAGTACCAGGGATTGAACTCAGGGCCACTCAACCACTGAGCCACATTCCCAGCCCTATTTTGTATTTTATTTAGAGACAGGGTCTTACTGAGTTGCTTAGTATCTCACTTTTGCTGAGGCTGGCTTTGAACTTTCATTCCTCCTGCCTCAGCTTCCTGAGCCTCTAGGATTATAGGCATGAGCCATTGTTCCTGTTTACTAATCTTTACCTTTAAATGCTACTTTGAATAAAATCTCCAGTATCTATAATGTCACCCAATCTAATAAAATTCCAAGCTTTAAAAATATTAAATCTCATGAAACTAATCGAATCAATAAAATCAATGTTTCATTTCTATATTTGTAAAATTTATACTGTCCCCACCCACCCTATTTATATTGACTGTCTAGTTGTTTGTTTTTCCTGATATCACACTACCTCTGCATTATGCATTTATAAGACAGTTTTAAAAACTATGGCAATTAAATTTTGTAGTAATAATGCCATTTTAAATGCATTGGAAGGATACACTGTTTCAAAGAATCATATAGGAAAGAATTTTTTTGAAAAATGAGTGTAACTATCTACATTTTTGAATACCACCAGATTCCTTTAAAGCATTTGCAAACACTTGGTAGCATAAAAGCAATACAAATGAGTCGATTTGCAAATTTAACCTGAACCAAAAAGATAGAGAACCTTTTCTTAGTTTTTTGACTCAGGTGTTTTGAAATGTGATATGTGGTCCTTGAACACTCAGAGGTATGTTCATGATCCTTAAAATCCTTCTCTGGGGTATAAGATGTTAGAAGTGCTTGCCTAGTATTCATGTTTTTCTTTGAAATGGCTCTATATATTCTCACATATGATACCTCAATTGCCCTTCCAGATTTCCTGTGTAATAAATGTCCTAGAAATGGGGACTATCTTTTTTATCCTTTTTTCACTGTAAGGAAAAATCAAACAAGAAAGTTTGAGCATCGTAAGTTTTAAGGCATATTAGAGAATCTTATTATTTTATTTGTTTTCACCTGGCTCACCAGTGATATATAAATTTACATTATGGCAATCTGTATACATATATATCAAAAGAGCAAAGGATTTTTCTGTAAAATCTTCCACATACCCTAATGAGATGAATATATATCTTACTATGAAAACCAATAATTTGAAAGCATTTCATAATTGGGCATTCACAGTGATTTGGACTAATGATTTTAGTGTTTTCCTTCCTTGAGAAATGGCACTTTCAGACTGTCAAAGAATTGAGTTTCTGTATTCTGCATAGTGTACCCAATTCTTATATTAATCACTTGGGTCTGCATTGTGACAGACTGGCAGGATGAAGACCCTTGAGTTATTAGATAGGATATTACAGATGAAATCTTAGCTGGTTAGTTAGTGGTAAAATTAGATCTCCTGATGTTTAGTCTGTTCACTTTCTACAACACTGTACATTGCCCACTTAGGGAAGAGAGATTTATCTAAGAACTCTCATTCAATTTATCCTTAACTTTCCCAACTTCCTAGAACCATCTCCCATTTTCTACTTTGCCCACCATATTCTAATCAAACCATTATTTTAAAGTTTATGACTAAAACTTGAGGTGTTTATTTCTTCAAACTAGTATGGCCCAATTATAAGGTTCACAGTGTTTTTCGGCTCCTGTTGGTGGGCTATTCCTTCAGATATCGCATTTTCCACTGGGTTCCAGACTTCTCTATGAGACTATTCTACCATTTTTTTTTCCCACCTTCCATCCTGGAATACTAAGACAATGAGAGCAGTTAGGGTACACCTTTTAGACTATGGAGATTTAAAGTAATGTTATATCTGGGTCTTTGGATTCTTTTGGTCCACTGCACCAATTCTGATGAATAAAGTTCATTTAATTCAACATAAGATAAATAAATCACACTCATACATTTAAAACACAATATAATATGTGATATTCTGCCAAGCATAGGGAGGAAAATTCCTATGAGTTTCTGATCACTTTTTGAGAAAGGAACTCTTTGTCTCAATAGCATTAGTACAGTACTTTGTACTTTTCAAGAGATTACAAATACATTATGCCATTTGATCCTCACAAAAACCCTTAGAGATAGGCTGGACAATTTAAAGACAAAGAAATAGGCTCAAAGAGATTTTCTAACAAAGCTGGTTAGTTAGTGGTAAAATTAGATCTCCTGATGTTTAGTCTGTTCGCTTTCTACAACACTGAAGGCTTAGTTGAAAGAGTTGAAAGGAAATTTTTCTAAGGCTTGCAATACTTCATTTTAAAAAAGTTTATTCGTTTTTTATTTTTTAAGATTACAAATAATCTTCACTTTAGATAAGTTATAAAACCTCGAAAACATAAATAGGTTGAAATTCACCAAAAATGTCACTGCCTGATGGAAAATTTTATTAAGTTCATTTATATATACTCATATATCCTTAAACATGTATTACAATTATAGCTTAATTTCTTTACTCCCCCTCCCTTCCCTTCATTCCTCTTTGTCTAATCTAATAAACTTCTGTTCTTTCTACCCCCTCACCTTATTGTGTGTTAGCATCTCAGAGAGACAATCTGGCCTTTGGTTTTGGGGGATTGGCTTATTTGACTTATTATAGATCAATTTTTTTATTTATAGTATCAATTTCTAATTGTCAGGGATATGTTTTCATGTCTTTGAATATTTTCTAGAAATTCCTAAAGAGTCTGTATCATCTGTAAACCATGATCTTAATTTTTCACATTATAAATTAGAATATAATAGCCTTGTAATACATCTGTGTTAAAAATCTAAAAATTAACCAGTCATAAAACATACATGTTTTTAAAATACTTGCAACCAATTGCCAAATGTTTCCCTAAAGTTTTTATCAACTGGTACTCTTCCAGTCGTGTGTAGATAACACCCAACATTAAATCCTGTAGCTTAATTTAATATCTGACAATTTGACCAACTTGTCAACTTGTTCTCATTTACATTCCTTTGATTAAGGTGGTTTTGTTTTAATTTTTAGAAAGTTTTTGTAGTAGCTCAACTCTCTTCTGGGTTCTCAGTTCAGTGGATTTTTTTAGTTTTATGCAATTGAGAAAATTTCTCAAGAGAAGCCCCCAGATCATAAATAGCCATGTAGTTCTTTAGCATTCTCTTCTTCTCACGGCTCCATAGTAATTTTTCAGTTTTTTTCCCAAGATGAACTGTTGCTGCCAACTTTCTTGGTTTTGGAGAATATAATAATTCAGTATATAAACAGTCTTAGAAGTTAAAAGGAGGACTTAGTTCATCTTTTCTTTCTCACAATTTTCTTCCTCACTCTTTCTGGTTATATTACTAAGGAAAAAAAAGACCTAAATTGCCTAAAAACCATTTTGCTTGTTTTAGAGAAATATATAAATTCTGAAACTTACTCTAAATGGTGTTTTTATATATTGTTCTAGAACTTACTTTTTAAATTAACAATATATATCTATGTTCACCCATGCAGAATCATGTATTCACTATTCACTCATTTTCACTGCTATATAGTATTCTATTGTTTAAAAACACTACAAGTTATTGAGTCTTCTAAACATGAATATTTGAGGTATTTTTAAATTCTTTGTCATTAACTCTAATGCAGTGGGCCTTTTCGTTTATGTTCCCTGGAGTAGACTTGCAAACATTTTTCCAAGGGCAAATAAATAGAATTATTTGCGGGGGGTGGCGGGGTTCTAGCATGTTATTCTTAAGAAGAGAAATAAAACAAGTACAAAATAATTGTATGCTTATTCATAGAATGAGGTGCATATTTAAGGCAATATTAGAGGAAATCATTTTCAAAAGACTTGTTTGTAAAAGAAATAAGAGCAACACCAACAAATAAAGGACAAAGACGTCTTCAGATTTTAAACTAGTTCACAGGTCCTTTGAATTCTGTTTAAAAAAAAATGTTATTTCCTGTCATCACAGCTTACTGTAATGCATGTGTTCTGGACAATAGCATTAAAACATACCCCAGGATGCCATCTTAGCACAGCAGTAGAATAAATAGCCTATGAGAGACAAGCTCAGCAGTGACCATCTCTGGGTTCTCTGAAGCCGGGAGAGCTGCCTGAATTCATCATTGATTATAAATATTTATTGAATATTCCCCTAGTGTTACAACTTGGACTCAGGAAGCAATAAATGAATAAAACTGGGAAGGCCAAGATTGGAAATCCAAGCAGATCCACTGAGGCAAATTCAGGTGTCAGACATGGAATCTAGTAAAGAATTGAATGGATGAGCCTCTGAGGATAGGTGAGAGATCAGAGGCGGCACATGGAGAATGACTATCATTAGCCAATAGTCTAAAGAGGCAAAGATAGAGAGTAACTCTCTACTCATGCAGGGCAAGCATGTCAAAGGAAGGACATCTGGAAGGCAATTTAGAGGGCATGAAGGAGTCACATTTGTGTGGGAAAGTCTAAAAACAGGTCTTGCAAGTGTAATGAGACAGAGAAAATTTTATTCATATTAATGCCTCTTAGGGAGAATACTGCATTTGCTTGACAGGCAATCAGTGACAATTGTTCTTGGGGAAAAAAAAAGATCAGACACCAAAGGCATTGATAGTGGCCAAGATTTTAGAAAAAGGAAAAACTCCAGTTCTCCTTGTGACCATACAAGGAATAATTTTCTTCTTCTGAGGAGAGAAAATTAAAATAGATTGAAGAGACAGGAGTTAAGAAAGGAGGAGAAACAATATTCATTACTCAATTAAAATCATTTCCATAACTCCTTCTATAAACCTTCAGCAAAATCATGTTCCTAATAAAATGAATATGTAAGTTAATTTCTCAGATCAAAACCTGTAAAAGGATTAGGTTCAAATGGGTGGATGTAGGGTGTGATCTAGAAAGCATGGAAAGATATGAGCATGGAAAATGGAGGTAACCAACGGAAAATTCCTACCAGGAGTCTTCCAACCAGCACAGAAATAACTTTGGATCTGCCATCAGCTATAGAACTGATATGCAAATGAGCTCACTCAAAACTACAGAGACATGGCAGTTTGTAGTTAACACCTGGTTTACCCAGGGAAGCTGCATGAAAAAATCCGATCTTTCCTGGAAAACCAAAGTACCAGGATTAATATAGAACCTTTAGCAAGACGATCATCATGGAGTCTAAATCTAAAGTTTTTCATGTATTCCTTGCTTGGACACAAAAGTTAGTCCTCTAAGGCCAAGAGTTGATCTGAGCCCATAAAGGCACATAGAGTGGTTTGAAAAGACTTTGGATAAGAAGTCAAATTCATAGGACACATAAGTCAAACTCAATATTATAACCTGTTTAAATCTCAAAGACTTCCTAAAATGATATTTGCACTGAAGTAAGACTGAGGTTAATAAAGCGTATCTATGTAGGATATAGGTTATTTTTGACAGTTAGCCTCATAGGATTTTTGAAAGTTTTCTATTTTTCTAAGTTTGTTTTATCCCAAAGACTTTACATAAATTCTGAGTTAAGACATAAAACAGAAATTGTGAATGAGTGCACAAGAGGAAAACAGAAAACAATATAAAACAAACTCGGAAAAAAAAAAGGAAAAAAAAAAAAAAACAAACTCGGAAAGAATAGATATACAGAGAGTGATGGGAAGTACAGAGAAAAGACCAGGTAGGAAGAGAAGGCCAGATTGTAACGCACAGCACATCCAGCCTGAAGACCCAGCTTCCCAAAGAGTTAATTTTTCTACCCTTCCATATCCTAGCATGCTTTTCATGAAGCATTACAAATGATTTTTACTATGGGTAAGGTTGAAAAGGAGGGGAGAATAAAAGACAAGACCCAACTTTTAAAAATCATATTTTACCAAAAGATTTATTAAATCACCAGATACCTTTCCCAGGGTACAAGTAAAAAAAAGAGTAAAGTCATTGTGATGATTAATGTGAACTGTCAACTTGATTGGATTGAGGGATGCTTCATACCTAGGATTAAACGACTTCTGGGAGTGTCTTTTAGGGTATTTCCAGAGACTTTGGCATGTGAAACAGAAAACTGAGTGGGAAGACCTGCCCTGAATGTGGGTGGTACTGTCCAACAGGGCAGAGGCCAGGGCAATATAAAAGGCAGAAAACTAAAAGGATACATATCCTATTAGTTCTGTCCTCTAAAGAATCTGGATTAATCCATTTTCCTTATCATCTGTGCTACATGTCATTACCAAGCAATTGCCTCTTTGCCTCCATTTGTATCTTGATGTCCTGACCAAGGCTTTGTGTCCCAACTCTAGACTATGTGTGTTCTCCAATCACACATGATGTTCAAATGCCAATCTGTTCTAATCACTCTTTGCTCAAAATATGTTAAAAACTTACCACTATCTTAGAATATTTTAAAACTCATTAATTTGATTTCTATAATGGTTTCACTTTTTTTCTTATTAAAATTATGTTTTACATTTAAAGATGCTCTATGGTCTACCCCACAAAAATGTCTCTTCATTGGTCGTCCATAACAATCTAACCATTCTCTGCTCCAGCAATGCCCATGGCTCAGAGATCCCCCAACCACACCTACCTTTCTCACCACATTCTGCTGACTAGAATATATATCTCCTTTATCTTTATTTTTATCAAAATTTTGCATAACATTCAATACCCTCTCCAAATTCCCTTTCTTCATGAAGCTGTTCTGATTTGGCTCCCTGCTATATTAGGTTCAACTTGTTGTTACTCTCTCCAATACCATTTGTTTAGAATTGATCAGAGTTGCTTTATTAAACTGTGACAGTCAACTATATATTCTAAACATAGCTACATATCTTAAGAGATTTATTTGCATTACTTACAGTATCCCTATAATGTAGGTAAGTAAAATTGTCTCTATTAACACATACAAGAAAATTTGGAAAGATTATATAAATTGCCCAAGTACGTTCTTAGTAATAGTGAAAAACAAGGAAATATGTGTGCCTCTTAAATTTGTGCTCATTTTGTTCTCATTTATTTCAGTGTTCTTTAAAGGATCACTTACATCAGAATCACCTACTAAAATGCAAATTCCTAGTCATGGGGCTACTGGGAAAGGAATCACAAATCTGCATCTCTAATAATTTCCCCAGGTGGTTCTTATGCACTATGAGATTTGTAAAATAGGGCCATAGTTCATAGAATTTCTACTTTATTAGTTCCATTAGTGTATGTATTAAATTCAGTAGTAGACTACTTTCTCCAGGGCAAGACTCATGTCTTATATCCATGCATAGCTGCCAGTTCATAGCCTCATGCCTATACATAATATATAATCAATAAATTTTGGTTGAATTATTGCCAATTTCTGTGTTTCATCATAGGAAAAACGATGATGAACTCTTGACAGTAATATATTTTTCTTATGTGGCCTACATGGGATGGGGAATATATTTGAAAATTTGGCTTAACATATACACATAAACATATCCACATTTACATATTAATTGAAGAACACTTGGGGAAAATATAGAAAAACAGAAGAATGAAAAAGATCACTGAAATAAAATGCATTTGTCATATGAATATAATTCTTAAAGAATTTCTTCTATGTATATGTCAGTGTTATACATAGATTTATACATAGGTTAAGCCTTTCTTCCAAAGTATTATACACACACATACACACACACACACACACATACACACACACATATATAAAGCATGTACATATAAAACTTAGATATGCAATGTTTGTTTATAAAAGTGGAAAATAGTGATATTTTTGTCAATTCGTATTTGATGCAAAATCTGTCACCACTATTATTTAGGTGAACCTGTATCAATCTTTTCTTTGCAAAGTTGTCTCCTGCTTCTAATAAGGCTTCTGAAGTCAGTGTCCTCCCCTTTTTAAAGAAGAATTGCAGAAGCTTAGATGAGAAGCAGACTCTCACATTTTTTTTTCTTTTAGTTTATTTGTTGATAGCAGGAAGTTTCACACAAGCTGTATGAGAAGGAACTCTCTCATATAAATGAAATGCAATATACTACCTAGGTTAACAGAATATATCTCCATATATCTCCACGAGGGTTTTCAGAAGTGAAACAATTGCAACTGTCACCTGAGACCTGTATATCCTCGAGGAGAACCTCTGTTTCCAGTTGATAACAAAAATGTTGATGGTAAGGGAGTAGGTAATATGGCTCATCTGTAAAACGTTGACTCAAGAATAGAAATTATTTTTTTCTGATTCTCTTCATACATCTTAGAGAAACTCATACTTTCAAAAAGAATTTAACTGCCTACCAATGGCAAAAAAAGATACATTGTACTAGTAACTACAAATGAAGTTTTAAAGGAAAAGATGGCAGATTCAATATCTCATTACCTCTTTCTTCTTCCCAAAATCTGCTATAAGGACAGTAAAAAGATTAAGGAATAGAACCAAAAGTACAAAAATAAAAGGAAAGGACATAGTAGCAAAAACTTTTTTAGAAATGGTAGGACAGATGAATGTCAATTTACTTAGCAGAAGTATATTTCTAGTCAAGTTTCAGCCTAACAATGAGAGAAATCAAGAGGCAACACGAATTATGCCAAAATGTTCAGAGAATGTCCATTTCAAGTACTTCTGGGAGTAAGAATAAAAGAAAAGGAAGGATAGAGTTGAACAAATATATTGGTTAAAGTCTAAAAAGATAGAGCTTTAAATTTCTTCCATCAGCCGACACATCAGGAAATGGAGCCTTCCACACATCCACATAGGATCAGGGGAATATGCAATCAAAGAAATAATACAAAATGGTCCACTGACTCATACCATGTACAAAAATTAACCCAAAGTAGATAGCAATTGATATGTAAGAGCTAAAGCCTTACAACTCTTAAAAGAAACAGACGATATTCAGGACATTGGATTTTGCAATGGATTTTAGACTGACATATCAAAAGCATGAAAAAGAAAAAAAGTGGGTAAACTGGACTTTATCAAAAATTAAAAGCTTTGGGGCATTAAAGGACTTCATTAAAAATGAAAAGATGAGATATGCAATGGGAAAAGATATTTTTAAATTATATATCCAATAATGGTTTAGAATCTAGACTATATAAAACACACTTCTAACTCAGCAACAAAAAGACAATCTAATTTAAAAATGAACAACTTGAAAATCCAAGTGACTCAGAAGATTGAGACAAAGGATCACAAGTTTGAAGCCAGCCTAAGCAGCTTAGAAAGACCCTGTCTCAAAATAGAAAATAAAAAGAGCTGAGAATATAGCCCAGCGGTAAATCACCCCCATATTTCTCCAAAGAAAATATAATCATGACCAAAAAACATGCAAACAAATCTCTCAATACCGTTAGTCACTGGGGAAATGCAAATTAAGACCACAATGAGATACTATTGTGTACCCACTAGGATGACTATCATTAAAAGAGAAGAAAAGGGGAAAAAAAGAAAAGAAGTGTTGGCAAGGACGTGGAGAAACTGGAACTCTCTCATGTTGCTGGTGAGAATGTTGAATGGTTCATTTGATGATAAAAATGTTTGCTCTAAAAGTTAAATATAGAATCTCCATGACCCAGCCATTTCACTCATAGGGATATACTCAAAATAATTGAAAACAAAGTACTTAAATAAATACATGTACAGGCATTGTCAATCACAGCAGTATTCACAATAGCCAAAAGGTGGAAATAATCCAATATCCATTAATTGATAAATGGATAAGTTGTGTACATACATGGAAAATTATCTAGACATAAAAAGTAATGAGAAACTGAACATTGTTCAACATGGATGAACCCAGAGAACATTACAAAAGAAGCCAGACATAAAAGATCATTATTATTATGAGTGTTTAGGGTAAACTATCCAGAATAGTTAAATTCATAGAAACGGAAAGCAGATTTCTGTTTGTCACAGACTGCAGGGAAAAGTAAACGGTAACTGCTTAATGGGTTTGAGGTATTTTATTTTTCAGGAAAATAAAAGTATTTTGGAATTATATACAGCTGTTGATTTTGCAACATTGTGAATGTACTAAATGACATAAATTTTACATTAACGGAACTTAACCTCAAAAAACTGTCATATAAAGGATCCCTGGACAGGAGAATACTAGGCACAATTGTGGTTTGCTTTACTATTGCTAAAAACAGGAAAATAATGTTAAAGTAAATTTACATATTAAATATTGAAGTCCCCACTCCTCATTCCCAATTTGGATGAAGAATGTGACAACAATGGTTTTAAAATTTCAAGCAGTAACGTAAAAGATTTCTCATGAGACATCTAACTAGCCCTTGAAAAAATGACCTAAAAATATGAAGGATGCCCCAGGCAAAACTGTTCAACTAGATCATCCTACAGTAAAGTCCTCAGTTGACCCCACTATCAGACAAGCAGTTTACAATCAACTTCTCAGGGCCTTGCTGTGCAATACAGGCAACAGCAATGAGCAAACAAACAGAGGGGAAAGTTTGGTCAGGTAAAAGACAAACCAAAACACAGAGTTGAAGAATCATGGATCATAGAGGAGATGAAAAGCTACCAGTAATATCTTTTGAACAAATAGGAGACTATCCATGAAAAAAGAGCTAACAATCCCATTGATATGACTTTAGGGGAAAAAAGAACAATAACAAAGAAAACCTGATAGGAAAAATGAAATTCTCAAAGGAAATGTTAAAGACTAAAATCATGCAAAGTTCCAAACAAGTAGAGAAAAATGTTTTTTAAAAGTAGACCATAATGCTCATCACATTCCACCATCATTATCCAAAGTACAAGAATGAAGATATGAATTGGTGTGAATATACTTTGTATATAACCAGAGATATGAAAAACTGTGCTCTATGTGTGTAATAAGAATTGTAATGCATTCCAAGCGCTGTCACATATAAATAATAAAAAAGTAGAACATAAAACAGAAAAGAAAAATCATCTGAAAAGCAAGTACCTAGAAAGAAAAAAGTGAGAAAATGGAGGAAAACAGATAATCAAATACTTAAATTAAAAAAAAAACACTAAATATTTAAGATATCTTATTTCCAGATTGATGGAAGCCACTAGCAATGGATAAGCACTATGGGAAAGACTCACTCCAAAGAGCATTATGAAATTTGGGGACACACAGGAAAGAAAATCTGTGATATTTATATGAGAAGATGTTAAGTACAAAGGATAAAGATCAGTAACACTGAAAAAGAGAAGGCAAAGCAATAATCTTTTATTCAAAATTCTGAGAGAAATGATTTCCATCTTTGAATCTGTCCCCCAAATTGTAAATTATAAGTGTTGACTTGATGATATTTTTAGTAATGAAATACTTTTAAAAGAATATCATCATTGCACCTGTTCTCAAAAAAAAAAGTAACAAAAGAGGTACTCTGACAATATCAAAATATAAACCAAGAAAGGGGAAGGCAGGAGATTCAGCGAATAATATTTCCAACCTATCATTGAGGAGAAGGGAATTTTCCATATAATTATGATGAAAGATACCAGAAACAGCTGTGCGGCAATCTTAGAAACAACAGTGTAGATGGAAAGGGTCTCAAGGTTCAGAGGAAAATCTATCCACAAAGATGAATTAATAGAACTCATGATGAGTTTCAGAATAATGAGGAAAATGCACAATTGGGAAAAAGAAAGAGATGAATTGATGATAAATAACAGAAAATTTTTATCTTTTGGAAAAACCAAAGTAAGAGAGAGGGAGGAAGGGAGGAAGGAAGGTCAGAGAAAAAGGCAGGTCAGGCCTGCTCAGCAGTGCATACAGAATATAGTCAATGTCAGGTGAAGACAGGGTACTGATAAATACAGAATTGTGATGTAATGATAGTGGTGATTGGCGAAAAGAAACCTGTGATAGAAGTGGTGGTGATGGTGGCTGGCATGAGAAGATGTGAAAGACAATGAAAGCCTTTTGCATAATTAAAGGTAATATATCCAACTAAATAGAGAATAATTAAAGGTAATATATCCAACTAAGAAAATCAATAAGTAGTGCCTTGAGTGTCAGGGAATTTTCCATATAATTTAAAATAATTTTAATATAATTTAAAATAAAATATAATCATATGTAATAATTATATGATATTATAATATATAATATCTTAATATAATTTAAAACAAATAAAATATTTTATCACTAGGTTTCCCATGGTGAGAGAAGGAGGTTACAGAAAAACAAAGGGAGAAAGTTAGAAGGACCCAAGAGGTAATGGATTACAGTCAGAGACATTACTAGGAATGCATAGTTAGCTTGTTGTTGACCAAGAAGGCCTTAACCATTCCAGGAGTTAGACTAAACTTTACATGGGCTTTCCCTCCACCTAATTAGGAGCTCATCATTTCCCTTTACTTAAAGCATTATGTAAATTATGTAACATTATGTAAATTCTTTTTTTGCCCCATTGAGATATAAATCTTCCACATTGGTCTAGGAATGTCATTCTTGAGGACCCAAAAGCAATCATTTTGAAATGTAATCATTAAAATATTAATGTCCCCCATCTTCCCATCTCTGTGAGAAAGGAAGAGCTTAACTTTGAGAAGCATCAATTAGCAAAGACAGATGACCTAATCACACTGACCAATCTTCCCCCTAACTCTCTTCAGAACTTTCCTCTTGCTCATCCCATTGCTTAAAGATTTTTCCCAGGTTGGTCAACAGTTGCAAAGTAATAGATTAACCATCTTACTGTGCAACAGAGTACCAGAACTTATTCCTCTTACATAAGGTGATAGTAAAGCATTGTCCATTTTAAAATAGCTAGAGGGGACTTTGAAGGTTTTTGCCACAAAGAAATGATAAATGTTGAAGGTAGTAGATATGCTAATCACTGTGATGTAATCATCACACAATATGTGTATATATATATATATATATATAAAATACATTTCACTTCATAAGTATGTACAATTATTTAGTGTCAACAAACAAATAATACAAGAAAAATTCTTCTCCTGCCTTTTGTTTCAAGGGGGTTGAATTTAATCTCTGTCCCCAGTGCAATAATTTTCACTTCCATGAACATCATGTGGAAAAAAGTATTTGTCATATTCAACAAATATCAGAACAGTGACATTCTTGATGATATAAATGATTACATGTAGAAATATTTTAAAATATGTGTTTATATATACAGATGTGCAAGAGAGAATGAGGAATGAGAATTCTTCATGTGATGATGGAGGCACAGAAGGCCCCTAGTTTGCTCTCTTAGACTGGAAAACTAGAAAACCTAGCAATAATGCAGTCTGAAACCCGAAGACCAAGTCTGAAGACCTTGAGAATCAGGAGTGCCAATGTCCAAGGGGCAGGAGATGAGAAATGTCTCATCTCAAAGAATCGTAAAATTCACCTTTACTTCACCAGTTTATTCCGTTTGGGCCCTCGACAGATTGGATGATGCCAGCTCACATTGGTGAGGGTGATCTCCTTTACTTGGAGATGCCCTTACAGATGTACAGATGTACCACCCCAGAGATAATATTTTATCAATTATCTGGGCATCTCATAGTCCAAGCAGACACACAAAAAGTGAGCCATTCCTTGCATATACACACATCTGTCCTTGTTCTGTCAGCTGAGAGGGCATAGAAGCAATGACACCAAGCAGCAATGAAAAAACCACCCAAACCTGGTTTCTAATACCATTTTCCATTGAAGGAACGAAGTCTCATTAGAGAAACGACTGATTCCTATACTGAGACAGCTAATATACAAGATGATTTTGGAGCATCAGGTAGTAGCCAAAAATATATATAATGATTCAAAAAGCAAAATAAAATAAAAACATGAGGAAAATGTCAGAGAAATTTAACTGAGGGGCATTTTACAAAATAGCTGACCAGTACATTTTGAAATGCTCAAAGTCATCAAAAACGAGTAAACTCTGAGAAACTGTCAAGAGGAATATGAGGATATTTAGATATAAAAGTAATCCAATATTGTAGGTAGGATCTTGGAACAGAAAAATTGCACAAGGTAAAAACGTTAAAAATGTGAAGAAAATATGGACTAAGTTCATAAGTATACATCAATATTGACTCATTCATTGTGACATATGTGTAATAATAATGTAACAGGTTAATAATAGAGGAAAATGGATATGTTGTTTATGGAAATTTTACTATCTTTACAATTTTACTAAGACATTTTACACTGTTAAGCTAGCTTAAACTTACTTTTGCTTAAATCCATGACACTTTCGCAGGTTAAAATATGTAGACAACTTTAAAAACAAATTTTCATCAGTTTCTATGTTTCTTTTTGTGAGAAAGTTATTTTTATTTGGAACTGTATATTTTCCCCTATAAATAATGTTTGTGAAGAATTAAGATCTCTGTACTTCATGTGTTTTAAAATAAGCATTTGACAAAAGCTATTGGTCATTGTTAGTTATTTTATTAAGAATATGCTACGGGCTGGAGATGTGGCTCAAGCGGTAGTGCACTCACCTGGCATGCGTGGGGCGCTGGGTTCGATCCTCAGCACCACCGAAAACTAAAAAATAAATATTAAAAAATCCCCTCTCTCTCTTCTCTCTCTCTTTAAAAAAAAAAAAGAAAGAAAGAATATACTATAGGCCACAGAAGGCATATAGGTATGTCTTTTTTTTTTTTTTTTGGTGGGGCCCTGGATAGCATTCAGGCAGAGAGGCAAACAGACTTTTAAAGAAAATATATTTGAGATGAAGAGGAACTATTCTGATATAAAAAATATGAAATCTTTGGGAACAAGAAGAGAATTCAATTAATGGCTAATGCCAACTTAATGTATTCACTCTATCTTTTATGCTTACTCTCCACAGTAAATATTCTCACCCGCATGGCCAATAAGAAAACCAAGTTTTCCAGACACTAGGTACATTGCCTAGAAATTAGCAGAACTCAAACTGCCTGCATTTTTATTGAACTTATGTTCTTACTTAATTCCATTGTGCTGTTGGCACTTAACCCAATTTTTCCCATATGCTACTACTACTAATGGTACTAGTACTAATAATAACCACAATTATCACATTTCTGTGAGTTTTCACATGGGATCATACTTTGAGCCGTGTTCTTTATGTCCCTGAGATATTTTTGTCTGTACTTCATTCTGTATAACAGCTGTATTCTTTTTCACATCATGGATGTGTCACATTTTATTTTCTCACTCTCCTACTCTTGTCATGTAGCTTCTTTCTAATTTTCCTCTATTACAATAATTATTAGCATGAAAAGATAGGAGCCATTTTCTCTATTTTGCACTTGGGTATAACTTTCCTTAGAACAGATTTCTGGAAGTGTAACTGTTGCTTCAGAGAAGTCTTTTGTTCACCCAGAGATATTGCCATGTTGCCCTCCAAAAGAACTTTTCATACTTTGTGCTCACCCTCTGAATATAAAAAGGGTCATTTTCCTGAATATCACCAATTATTTAAGAGTCTTATCAATATTTTAAGTCTTGGTCCACTTTATATGTAAATATATCTCTTTTTAATTATTTTTTTAAATTTGTGGCAGAGAAGCTAAAGATTTTTTTCTTTCCATTTTTGTTTCTTCTGTGAAATATACTTATCCCCATATATTCTTCTTTTCCTCCATTACTATGTATAAAACAACTGTGCTGTCACTAGTCTGCCTTCTGCTTGGCATAAAATGCCACTCTCTTCACCTACTTAAGAGACATTGCAGTAGTCTTTCTCCTCCCTCCCTCTCTCCCTCCCTCCGTCCCCCTCCCTCCCTCCCTTTCCCTCTCTCTCTCTCTCTCTCTCTCTCTCTCTCACTACTACAACCAGTATACACACATGACATAATTCCTTTGAAAGAAATAAATTCTTCTCATGATCCTCAATTTCCATTTATCTACTAATTCAGGATTCTCCTTCCCTTTCTGCAAAACTCTTTGTAAAAAGCTTCTCCAACTCTCTTAGATCTATTCCAATCAGCCTTTATCTCTCAACACTCTATCAAAATAGCTCTTGTCAAAATCACTCATCAAAAAAATTTTATTTCTCATCTCTGTTATGAAATTCAATGTTCATTTCTCCTTCCTCATCTTCTAGTACCTTTATGCAGCATTTAACACAGGTGCTTATTCCTTCCCTCCTGAATTTCTTTATTTAATGTCCAGGAAATCATTCTGCTTGTTCTTCGAATGTGTCAATTACTTGGGAGCTCCACTGATGCTCCATTCCTGGGACTACACCTGGGCTACTACTTGGACATTTTCTCTTCCTCATTCCTCCTCCAGGCTTCCCCATCTCAGCAAATGACGGTATTATTTTTCCATAATTCTTGCAGTGATTTTATCCATTTCTTTCACTTTTATGATTGAATCCGTCAGCACTTCACAATAGATCTCTGCTATGAATATGTCCAAAATCTAAACCGCACTTCTTTTGTGTCTTCACCCCTAAAGTTCAAGTGACAATATTTCTCATTGGATTCCTACAGGAGATTCTTATCTTTTCTCATTCCTACCAGGTTCATCTCCCTACAGTTTATCTTCTGTGAATAAAACAGAGGAAACTTCTGGAAATGTAAGCTATGTGACGATCACATTTAAAAATCTCCAGTTGATTCCATCTTGCTCCGTCTACAAGACACTACACGAGCTTGCTTTCTACTCTTCTGTAACCTCTTCAATCTATAGCCATCCTAGCTTCCCGTAAGTCCCTCAGAGAAGTCCCAAATATTCTTGTCTTTGGGTTCTTGCCCCTTGCTTTCTCATTTATCTCAGACATTATCTTAAATGTCATCTCATCAGTGAGGCTGTCAAAAAGTTTCTTTTCAAAAACAATGATTTTTAAGGTGATTCCAAAATTAATAAGAATTCAGGTAATGCTTAAATCTTCAAAGAAGAAAATATAAACCAAACCTCACATTCCATAAAAAGTTAAGTCATCAGTTTTCCATCTTTACAAATGAAGATAAACGTGTTTGGAGAAGCTAGAGTGCTATATATGATGAAAATTATTAAATTTTATTTTTCTTTAATAAAGAGAAAGTGAAGTGAAACTGAACAAATTATTAGACAAATTTGATAATTTTGTTTTACAATGATAGCTAGTATTTTTCAAATACCATAGAAGATTAATAAGAGAGATTATGACAATCAAGTCTCTTTTGACAAGTTTCAGATTTTGAGGTCCAATGTAATTCTTGTTGTGGTAATAAAATTCACATTGCTATTTTCCTTCATCTTCCAATTTTTGAGTTACATTACTGATTTTATATTATCAGACTATCTAAAATTTAGATTTAATTCTATAGCCATTGTTCTCATAGTTCTTTAGATGTAATTCAAGTTTGATTATCTGGGCTTACTGTGAGCTTCACTTGCCTCTCCAATTCTGATTTTAAAATTTTTGTTTATCCATTAATGCGTTGGCTCTCCTCTCAATATTTGTAAGAAGAGGGTATTATGTTTTCTGACCTTTTTATTATTGAAGTTGTTTCTCTGCTCACTTTGCATTTGAACTACATGTCTGATGAAGATACTTTTCAAAATTACATTATTTTCCATAAACAAAACAGATATTTTGGTAAAATTCATCAGTCTTTAAATCATCTGGAATTTCTTTCTGTTGGGGATAGTTAAAGATATAATTTGCTAGTTTTTTTCAAGAGGAATAACTAATTTTATTCATATCATTTGATGAATTGGCTATTTTTGCTACCAGGTTAGAAAGACTTCTAAATTTATTATAAATTTAATATAAATTTTCTTTTCCTGTGTATATAAATCTGTTCCTGGGTCCTATTCTGTTCATTTACCTGTTTGTTTAGGGTGGAAACTTAAATATATATTTTGGTAATCATAAATTTCTGGTATTAGCAGAAGACAAGTATATAGGTATCCTATATTGTAAAAAATAAATTGGGAATATCATGTGAAGTATCATATATTTTGTAAAATTAATGCTCTCAATTATTACTTATCTGCAGAATTTTCTCATATGTTTTTATGTATTTGGTATTCACATGAAGTCTGATTTCCTATTGAGGTTTCTACTGGAGTTTCCTTGTAGAGTACATATAATTCTCTGAGTACATGCCATTCTGTTCTTTATGCTATTAATTTCCTTAGTTAATTTATAGTTATAATCATCTATATCCTACTCATTTCTTAGGAGACTACTCACATGGTTTTCAAATGGATTTTGTTGTTATTATGAATGAAATCTTAATATTACTTAATAATATGTTCTTAATACCTCTATCTTGTTATTGGTGAATGCTTACAAAAGCTGCTAATTTTATAAATTATATTTGGATCAATTATAATATTAAATTCTGATACTTTCTTGTTAGAGATATTACTTTTTCTTTTCATTTTTTTTCCTTTTTTCCTACCAGGGATTGAACCCTGGGGCACTTTACCACTGACCGGTAGTCACATCCATAGACCTGTTTATTTTTTATTCTGAGACAGTTTCTTGCTAAGTTGCTTAGGGCTTCACTAAATTGCTGAGGCAGGCTTTGAACTTTCTACCCTCCTGCCTCAGCCTCCTGAGTAGCTGGAGTTACAGGTATGAGCCATCATGTCCAGCTTCAGTTCTCTGAACTTTCCAGGCTAAAATTATATCATCTAGACTTTCCCATGCCAATAATTGTGCAGCTTCTTCCTTTTCTTTTTCTATAACACTGACTAAAACCATCCTGATTAGCATCTACCTTATTGTAGTCTTCTTGTATCTGGTTTTAATGAATTCTAATATTTCAACAGTAAGTGTGAGTTTTGCTATAGTTTTCATAGATTTTCTAGCTTGTTTCCTTTATATTGTATTACCTGTTTTTGTTTTTTTTTTTTTTAGCCCTGAGACTTCTCTCTTTCCCTCCCCTACCCTCACCACACACATGCATACACACAGTAGTAATTGCTCATTTAACTTAGATTCCTTTTGGCTTCTAGTTGTATTGCTTGTTCTTTGTTGCTATTATGGATATTGTTACAACAATATAAAACGAGTTAACAATTTTAAGTGTTTTATATATACCAGAAACTGCTTTGAAGTTTTATTCCAATTATCTTCACACATAACTTATAAGAAGATATTATTTTTCATTTGCCAAAATTATTAAGAGCTTGATATTCATCAGGTACCATACTATACATCTAGGATGCAATGGAGAGCAAAATAAACTAAACTCCCTGTTTTTGTGGAACTTGCATTCTGTTTATTTATTTTTTTAAATTTAGATATGAGAACATAAATTGTTTGCCCACTATAGATCAGAGAGGAAGAAGAAAGGATCTAGAATCCAAATCAAGAAATTAAATTCTATATTTTAACACTTCTAAAACACTGCTCTACATATATTTGTTGACTCTTTCCACCTGACTCTATTAGCTATTTTGATTTGTTACTTCATAGTCTGTTATAGTGGATGGAAGCAGGCATCATTCATGGTGAAGTCAAAGATAAATGAAGTTGGGCATGAGCTAAAGCAGTCAAGGCAGTTTTTACTCAGTGACTATTGCAAATTAGTTATTTGCAATAATACTCAAATTACTGAAAAAAAAGGTCTAAGGACTTTTTTTAAATACTGGGAGGAAAAGACACTGAGAGGCATTCAGGTAAGTTACTGTTTCCATATAACCCGGCCACATGTACTTGTGAATTGGTGCTTATCCAGAGGAGGGGCAAACCTATCTTAATGACAGACAGCAGTAGGTAAGTTGCAGCAAGATACACAGCTATCCTCCCACATGAGAATGGAAGTGAGGATAAGAGCTATATTTCTGAATGTTAGCATTTCAAAGAGGCAACCCTCAGATTCTTCAGGAAATAGTTTGGAGTTGCAGATTTATATCTATAAGGACAAAGGATTTATAATTTCAAGCTTTCTAAAATAAATACTGTAAGAGAGTGTTCAGAGGCCTATCTACCTATCAGCAGACTTTGGCTGAAACGAATAGTAAATTCTCTTGACAGCACTGAGCATTTTCAGATAGGCAATTTTGGGGGTGGCGGGAAAAGGTAAGGGGTGACATCATAGAGACACAAGTTTAGCCATGATGGAGTTTAGTCAAGCCTCTTTGTGCAGAGGTTCAGATGGAGTGGTTATGTGCAAGACACTGCAATTCTCGACACCCATGTCTATTGTGGTGTAGGTTATCTTTTACTCCTGGGTCTGCAACTTCTTGGTCCAGGAAATGATTGACTTCCCTGCTTGTTATTAAGCACAAGTCAGGGAAGGATGGCGTAGTTACTGGGTACATATTGAAGATCATCAATTCTTCCTTATTGCTGTACTTCTGTTGTGCTATTTCCAAACTGTCTCTATTTTTACAGCAATTCACCTGCAGGTATTTTAGCAGGTTGTTCTAGTTCTGGCCGTATGTCCAGATCATCACGTCCGTGCCTTGCCTTTTGGGTGATGCCAGCATTCCTGCCCTGCCCCCACCCCCTGCACATCTGAGAACATATTTTGTTTTTTTATATATCACTGTGGATTAATCCTTTAACTTTTCATTGTCCTCTATATTTCTGTTTCTATCTCTGTATGGCTACCTTGAATTTATATTTTATGGAATCTTATATTATTGGACAGAAAAGAACTCAGTACTTGATTCTACCAACTTGATCTAGCCTTTTTTTTTCTAAGTTTTATTGCAAACTTCTAGAGGAAAACCACCAAATCATTAGCTTTACACCTTCCATGGACCATAGTAGAATCTTTTATGGAGATGTCTTTGGATATTATTTATCTTGTAGACATTAAAATCTTCCTAGTATCCATTGGCCAAGGTTCCTGATGAGAAATAGTCTTAAAAAATGGAATCTAGTTTTAGCATCCCTCAGTCTCAAGAGTAGAATAAATTTTGTCATGTCATAATTGATTGAATATTAAATTATTTTTGAGGATCATGATTTCCTTTTAATTTGATAACATTTTACAAACACGAAGATTGTACAGAGGTACAATCTGAACTTGTTTTCATATCTTTTATCATGGGTCTCAGAGTGTCTAGAAACTGTCTTTGCATCTGAAGGTCATCAATCTCATTTGGACACTAAGGACTTTAGAGTCATAGAGGTTAAGGACAGTTCCTGAACAGCAGAACTGGGTCCACATGCCCCAATCCCTGTCCAGTGCCTATATTACTTAGATTCTCTTTGAGGCCTGCTACATTTATTTGACAGCTGCAGAGCCAGAAGCAGGGTAATTAATAGAAGCACAAAATAATGATTAAAAAAAACCTTAATCACATATTGTAATATTTAACCATTCGTATTCGTTCCTTATGTCCCCCAATTAATTGAATCTAATGTTCCTTCTTCAAAAATTGTTTTCATTCCTTAAAACAAAACAGAATGATAAAAAGAACCAACAACATCAAAATTACAGAATAACTCTGATATCCAAAAACAACTGGCACAGATTTGAAGACACAGTCGCCAAGAAGTATTTTTAAATTGTAAATGAATTCTCTCTGCACTCCGTTTTTTTTTTTCTCTTTTCCTGACCCAGAAAACAACAACTGTACTTTCTTACATATTAAACTGTCAGTTTTAACACCAGTTTTCACTTGGCCGTAGGTTGTTTTGTTACCCTACTCTTCTACCCATTTTTGAACTAGGGAATTAATTCCTTTCTAAAAAATGGATATTTATGAAAATTTAAAACCTAGTGTATGAAAGTGTGTGTGTCTTATCTTTCATCTATGGAGAAAAATCCTTGGAGGATTAGGATAAGGAACCCAACTGTACCATGTTCTTTCTTCCATTAATTCCCTCCAGCTACCCACAGAGGTGGCAGAGGACAGGTGAAATCAGAAGCGGAGCTTGCCATCCCTCCACACATTAGATCTTAATAATTGAGAAGGAACAACAGGAAGAAGCAGAAATGGAAATGTCTAAACTTTTTCAGAGTTTTATCAAAAATGACTGTATCGACCTCTGTTCTATGCCTTTCCTGAACAAAGAAGATATATGTTTTGCACCAACTATGTGCTAAGTTTTAAAACTTGAAGAATCATCCATTTTCATGATTTTTCTTTTCTTTCTTTCTTCGGTCATTGCCAGAGTCTGGCTGGGCACAAAAATCACGAGCCACTCAAGCAATGCCCTGTAAGCGCCCGGGAAGATTGCGGATCCACTCACGTGTAGTTCTCCCAGAACCCCAGAGGAAGTTCCTCCCCCGGAATTCCCTCCTACTGCACTTGCCCAACCAATGGGAACTCTCCAGGAGTCCAATATGCATATGAATGTAAATTTTAACATAATCATATCATCTCAATGGCTAGCTGGCATCACCTTTCAACCAAAAATGCCATGCATCATATTACTTGGCTGTGGCTCTTAGCATCTGCCCAAATAAGTAATGGTATCAGCATAAATAAAAGCAGCAATAGGAAGAGCCACTTAACATTCTTTTCAAACTTTATCACTGAAATAAACACTAAAAAAATGCCATTACAGAGAAGATCATAGTGAGCATGGTTAGGAATATTGGCTGTATCAAAATGAAAATATATTAGCCGATGTGGATTTGATGCAGTAGACTCAAAGGAGGGGGAATGTATTCTAGACTTTTCTTCAAATTTGTAGCAATTCTTGCTAACAGGATGACTTTATTTTTAGAAATTGTGAACACTTTAGAGGTTGATTGAAAAGGCCAATTACATAGTGTATCTATACATTTGTTCTGCTTGCCTCCCAAATATTTATTACAGGAAGGTTAATAGAAAGCCTTCTTTGTTGTCAAACTTTTTATGATCTGCTTTTACTGCTCATCAACACTCAACAACATTAAGAGCTACTTGACACTCATAAAAAAAAATAAAGACAAAAATAAGAACAAAATAGCAATTATTGATGACTTTAAGTTGTGCTCCACAGTGTAAGTTCTATTTAGGTAAGCAGCAATTATTGATATAATACCACATCCATTTAGTAATTAATATTTTTTCTTTTGGTTTTGGCCACATAGGAAATTTTATAAACCATGGAAACAAAACTCTCAAGTTTGTACCTATAGTAATTAATGTGCAACTCATATCCATATTAAAATGAGTCTGATATTATCTACCCACTTCCTCCAAGCCAGCTTTCTCCTTGATCTTTTTCAGTCTCTCTTCCTCCCTAAATAAGATATTTAAACCACAGTAACTTAGTTCGCTAAAGATCTCGCCTCATTTCTCTAAAATCCATCCTGATATCAAGTACATTTTTCCAGTGCTTTGTACTCTGTGCTTGCCTGAATGCTCACCCCTGAATTTAAAACATATACACACATTATGTAATGTTTTTTCATGCTTTCTGAATTATGAGGTCAAAATATCAGGATTGTTTTCAGTAATTTAAAAAAATGGACTTATATAATATTGTGATTAGTTGGCTCACATAATAAAATGTGAAGACAGGGCAGTCTTCTAGGGTAGTCGATTGAGAGACTCCACAAGTCAGGGGTCTAGGTTCCTCGTAGCACTTGCTGCTGCTAGACACGTCAGGACTTTCAGGGTCAGACTGTTTCTCCTAATGGCCTTAAAATAGCTATGAGGAGGAGGAGGAGTTAGATATTTTCTTCTTTATATTCATAAGGATAAAAGGACATGCTCTCTGAAAGCTATCCCTGTATTGTAAAAGTGAATTTTCCCCCAAGTTTCTGCCAATATCCTTGGCCAGATTGAGGCCACATAATCATTTCTGAATTATTCCAAGAAAGGAAATGGAATTTTGTGGCTTTGGATTTGTTTTCTTGTTTTTTTTTTTTTTAAAGAAAGTACATAATTTTACTGATGATTTTCTTTATGTAATTTTTATTTCATCAAGCTTCCTTTTTAATATATATATATATAATATACTACCATTTTATGAGGACTGATTTAAGGATAGTTTTCTACAAGTAATCTACAAAGTTCCAAAATGACTAACACATACGGGTGGTTCTTTGGCTTAGAAGTAAATACGTGAAAAAAGGTACTAGCAAAAATGAAGTTTAAAGACTATAAGTTTGTAGAAGTTAAGAAATCTGCTTCTTGATGTGGGTGAAGTTTTTAAATTTTTTATTGTGTAATGAGAAATTAATATGATAAGAGTATTTATAATGACAAATAGAGATCTGATAATTAGAAAATTTAATAATACTTGCGGTAAGAGGATTTCCTTGGCATTGACAGATATAATTAAAGACAAACTAAGGTTGTTCTCTCTCAGAATTTTGACAGAAAAATCAAACCAGTAAAAAAAATGTACTAAGTGTCTAAGATGCCATGGTAATGTGCTAGGAATTGCAGAGCATAGCAGGCAGAGAAGACAGAACCATACCTTAAAGAAATTTACATTTGGAATCTTCAGAAAACAATATGAAAAATTGAAAAGCCATAGTGAAGTAGTTAAATAATTGAAGACAGCCTCTTCAGATGTCTTATAATTAAATATATTATAATTTGCCAAGTGAATGACCCTGATTATAATTTCTATTATAGGTCATAAGGAAAAATCATTAATGGAACATAAGAAACTCATTAATTAGAAAGTTATTATAGATCAAAAACATGAGTTTTATCTTTATTGATAAGGCGATCAAACTTTTAATGAAGAAATAAGACAGATCCTATACAAACTGAGAAAGTATAACAGGGGGAAATACTACATTATGAAGCTTATATGTCATTGATACAAATGTAGACAAAGAATGTGGAAAGAAAATTGCAGACAAATATTTCTCCAGAATATAGATGAAATATTGTAAAACAATCGAGGCCAACAATGGATACAAGAAAGATAATACCTGGTGACCAAGTTGGGCTTATGACAAGTGCACAAGGCTGTTTTAATATTTTAAGATCCATCAATATAGTTTTACCACACTGACAGAATAAAAGAGCCAAATCACAATAGATACTGAAACATCTGACAAAATTCATATATATATCCATTAAAAAAAATCCGAGTAAACTAGGAATGAAAGAAAACACCCTCAACTAAGGAAAAGAATTGTTCTTATAATTTTTTCTAGTCAACATTGTCCTGGTGCTTTCAGAAAGTAGAATAAAGCAAGGAGAAAAAAACAAAAGGACCTTCAGCAAACAAGAAGTAAAAGTGACTTTATTTACAGACAATATGATTTAAACAATCATGAGAACATGTATTGATCAAAAGTAGCTTTTTAATTAGTGAATTTCTGGTGTTCATTTAATTTTTTTTCCTATGATATTTAATAATCAGTGTAATTCAACAGGCAGATTATAATCTAATTATAAGACATCGACTTTGGCTGTCTTCAACTATTGTTCAATGATATAGAAAATCCCAATAAAACTATTTTAAAACTCCTTGAATTTACACATGGACTTAACAAGGTGACAGAATACAAAGTCAATATGTAAGAATCAATTGTATTGCTATTCCTGGCAGCAACTGATTAAAAAATAAAATAATATCATTGGTACTAGTACCCTAAACCACGAGATACATAGAAATAAATTTCACATAAGTTCAAGATTCCCTCACTTAAAATAACAAAAGACTTACAAACCTGGAAAACTGGAGAAATAAACAACACTTATTAATTTGAAATTTTCAAATCTAGTATTGTTTATTATTAAGATTTAATTCTCCCCAATTTGATTTAGTAATTTCATGCAACTCAATCAAAACCAGCAGTCATTGTGTAGAAATAAAATATTTATGAAACCCATTCTGTAGGCTCTCAGAGTATTAACTTCCAGGATGTATAAAGGACTTAAAACACTTAACATCAAATAAAACCCCGAATAACACAATCCATAAAGAGGCCAAGGAACTGAACAGACACTCCACAGAAGAAATACAATCAATCAATAAATATATGAAAAAATGTTCAACATCACTAGCAATTAAAGAAATGCTAATCAAAACTACTCTAAGATTTCATCTCCCCTGTCAGAATGAAAATTATCAAGAATACAAACAACAATAAGTTGGGAAAGGCACACTCATACATTGCTGGTGGGACTGTAAATTAGTGTAACCATTGTTGTATGGAGGATACTCAGAAAACTTGGAATGGAACAATAATTTGACCCAGTTATACCAATCCTTGATTTATACCCAAAGGACTTAAAAATCACACATTATGATGTTACAGCCACAACAATGTTTATAGCAGCTCAACTCACAATAGTTAAAGTATGGAACCAACCTAAGTGCCCTTCAACATATGGATAAAGAAAATGTGGTATATATATGATGGAATATTACTCAGCCTTAAATAAGAATGAAATCATGGCATTTGATAATAATTGAATGGAGCTGGAGAATATCATGCTAAGAGAAATGAGCCAGAGAATCAAAGACCAAATATTTTCTGTGATATGCTAATGCTAATTCATAATAACCGGTGGACTTCGGGCTATGGAAGAATAGAGTTACTTTAGATTAGGTAGGGGAGGGAAGGGAGGGGAGGGGGTATGGGAGTAGGAAGGGCAGTAGACTTAATCAGAGATCATTACTCTACGTACATATATAACTATATAACTGGTGTGATTCTATATCATATACCACCAAAAGAAAGAGATATTTTCTCCATCTATGTGTGATGTATCAAAGTATATTCTACTGTCACATATAGATAATTAGAACAAACAAAAAATATTTATGGAACCTAGGATTGTCTAAATATCTTGAAAAAGACACATTTTAAGGACTTTCGTAACTATTATTAAAACTTATTCTAAAGTTACATTAATCAAGACAGTTTGGTGTCAGAAATAAATTTCACATAAGATGTAACAATAGATGTACAATTCAATGGAGCAAATTAGGAAATCCAGAAACAGATTAAAACAGCCAACTGATTTTCAATAAAGATATCAAAGCACCTTGATGAGGGAACAAACTCATTCAACAAATAATACTAGTTAAGAACATGGAGGAAGAGGTTGAGCCTAATACAATCTCACAGCACATGCAATAATTTATTTTAGATTATCCCTAGACCCAACATGTAAAGTTTCTGGAACAAATCATAAAAGCATAGCTTCCTGTCCTAAATTAAGCAAAAATATCTCAAGAAGGAAGGAGGGAGGTTTAAAGGGAGGGAGTTGATTGGCATTTATCAAAATTAAGACTTTCTGGGCTGGAGTTGTACTCAGTGATAGAGTACAGATCTAGCATGTGTGAGGCACTGGGTTCAATCCTCAGCACCACATAAAAATAAATAAAATAAAGGTATTGTGTCCATCTACAATTTTTAAAAAAGTGAAAGAGAGAGAACTTCTGCTCATCAAGTTTTACACTGATAAAATAAAGTCAAACCACAGGCTTGGAAGAAATATTTTTTTAAAACATGTATTATACAACAGATTTCAAATCAGTTCCTATAAGAATGTAGAATGAGCTCCTGGGGATTAATAACATTAGGAAAACAGCCCCAAAATTTTAGATGACTTTGAGACTTGCATACATTTTTTTCAAATAAGAAAATCATATTGGTCAATAAGCATATGAAAAAGGCTCAACACCATCAGTCACTGCAAAATGATATTTTAATAAGATACTTTTTTATAGCCACCAACATGGCTCAATTAAAAGATTGATAATATTTGGGGGAAATGAGGCACCTGGTATTCTCACACATTGCTGGTCTGAGTATAAAACGGAATGCCCAGCTTAAAAAGCTATTTGAAAATTTCTTACAAAGTTAAGCATACACCTTTACTATAAACCAGCAATTCCGTTTCTAAAAATTGTTTTAAGTGAGAATATGTTCATACAAAAAACTTCTATAAAAATGTCCATAGAAGCATTATGTATTCAAGTAAATAACCAGGAAAAAAACCCCAAAATACTCCAACATCCAGCAACACAAGACTGAATAAATAAATCACAGCATATTCAAACAATGGAAAACTACTCACAATGAAACAATTACTGATATATGCAATGATACGGATGAATCTCAAAACTATTGTACTGAACAAAGGAATCCTGACACCACAGTACATGTCTTATATTGCATTTTTATGAAGTTCTAGAAAAAACTCATTCATAGTAACGAAAACCAGAAGTGATTACTTCCAGTGGAGTTGGGTTTGGGAGCAGGAAGGAAACAGGAAGACAAGATAGAAATATTCTATACAATGAAGTGGCTGTTGATTACGTGGTTGTATTCATTTGTCTTAACTTGTCCAACTGTGTACTTAAGATATGTGCAATTTATTGAATATGAATTACATCTTGTTTTTTATAAAGATATAAATTGTTGATGGAAATTCCACATAATTCAAGAAAAATTTAGAGAAGGCAACTCTCACAGTTTTCTACAGAACATGACCTGTTGCCAATAATAGAACCCATAGGAGAGTAGGATATTAGAATTAGGCACAGATTTCCAAGGAAAAAGTGACCAGGCATAAACTACAGATGTAGGTTCCGCTCCTGGGCATGACCCAAGCAAGCAGACAAATCTTTTGCCTTTTAAAATTTTTGAATTTTCTCATCTATAAAATTAACATGATTGGATCTCAGTGAATTTTGATCTTCAACACAGTTTATCTGTCAATACAAAGTATGGAAATCACAATGCAGAGGTGCTCTAGCGGAAGTGGTGTGGGCTTCCAGCTGCCCATTCGGGGCCTCTGGACTTGGCTGCAAAGGCCCTCAAGGCCCTCTGTCATCATGTGATTTTAAGAAAGACAATCTAAACCCCTGGTTATACAATGTGAGCCAAATAATAATTAACCTGCAACTTACATTTAATGTATCTTCCATATTAACATATTCCTATTATGTTTAGTATTCTCCAAATTATTTTCACAATTTCAAGACACCAAACTAAAAACTTCTGGAGGAACAAAAAGAAAATAAATGGACCTTCGACTCAAAATGTTACTAGTTAAGTTTGTTGGGGGTTTATGGGTTATGGGTGGGTGGAGTGAGGTAGAGAAAGCACATACCCAAACTAGAATTTTTGTTTTTTCATAAAAATCAAAGTATTCACTATTTTCTTATTTTCCAGGTGGCCTTTCTCCAACAATATTGAGCAAGGAAGCAAACATCTTCAAAGGCCTAAGGACTGCAAAAGTCCTCTTGAATTGTGATTTTTATTAAGAGACAAACAGTGCTGTGACACAGAATAAACTATATAAACAAAACAGCTAAATGCTGTTATCTGAAATTAGAAGCACATACTTCAAATAAAACTTGAAATATAGCCTCTGCATTATGGAAATAGGTTTACTGTCAAACAGGCAATTAAAAAACTAAAATATCGTGAACCAAAGCCGCATTTATTTTCTAAAGCTGGGATGAATAACAAGCAGATTCTTTCTTTTTTCCCTTTCTTTTCTCTGTCTTACAAAGAACACAAGGGCAGAATGTGTTCACGTACTGAGCAGTACATATTTTCAAACGACACTAACACATCTTTATTGTTCAGTCTGTGAGTAGGAAAATCACACCACCTTTTTTCCATTTGTGGACAGTTAGTTTGGCTGCTCTTGTTAATAGAGAGCATCTACCTGAGTTAATTCACCGTTTAGTGTGCTGTGTGATAATCCTCACAGTCAACAAGGCACACTCCACAGTCAACACTGCATTATCCCCAGGCCTGTGATGAAGTCACTCAACAAATAAAAGCCCTTGCAGGAATCCCTTCCTTTCACAATTAAAAACTAATTATGGGTTGAAAATAAACAGTGTGGCGATTTCATTCATTATGTGCACAAAGAAAGCCTGACAAAGCTCATGGATTTGTTGACTTGTTTTCTTTTGGTTAATTTCACCCTGTCTGTTGACCACTTCACAAAGGCAGTGGTAGCATAGGCATCTGAAGACTGTTGCTGAGCACAGCTTGCTAATAGGAGCACAGGAGACTATCAATTGTCCAATAAGGCCTCGGAAGACACCAGTGACCCAATTAGTGAAGGAAAATGAGTTTTCTATTGCTGAGACATTTGCTGCAAATATAAGCTCTAATCTCCTCTATTAAATGGAAATTAAAGATACGAGTAATGTAGTTAGTGTACTCTATTAATTACAAATATTTATAAGTGTATCAGTGTATATTAAGAGCTATTGTGCATACTCGACAGGTATCTTTATGTCAATTATTGATTTTTTCCCACATTTTGCATAATGAATTGCTTTTTCCTTTTTGTGTTTACAGTGGTTAATAGTATACCAAATAAGACCATCAACATAAAATTTTAAGCAAAGCAATAGCAATTGACACAGTATGGTATTTGCCTAAAAACAGACAAACAGACCAATGGAATAGAATAAAGGCCTAGAAGTAAACCCATACTGAAAGAGTAAAAGAAACTGAAGTTAAAATGTAAAGGACCAGGTATTGTTAAGTTTCTAAGCTACACTCAAAGCCTGAAATTCCTGTAGCTGTTAGGACAATTCCCGAGACTGCCCATTAGATATGTGTAGGAATCCCCCCTGACCACTTAGTTGCTTAACAACTTGGACCCAGTGCAGCTCAGCACGTGGGCACCTCAGGGCCTAAACCAATCAGTTTGAATGTATACCCCGCTTTAGGACTGACCTATCACCCGCGCCCGACCTGTTCCCACCAATGAATGTGCTAATCACGTCTCAGAGTTGTTGTTCAATTTTCCGGTGCCTCATAATGATTTGCTCTGATGTATGCAAAGCCCCCACCCTCCCCAAAAAGTGTACTTAAGCACTGCTTAACCCCTGCTCTCGGGGCTCTGGGCCGCTCTCCCTTCTTGAGTGAGCACGGAGCCCCAGTGTACTGGATCTTCAATAAACCCCTTTTGCTGTTGCATGAGACGGTCTCTTGGTGGTCTCTTCCTCCGTCGTTTGCTGGTCCCTTACAATACTTTAAGAGCCAACAAATTATCATCACACTAAGTACATTTATGAAGACACTTTGTATACAACCAGAGATATAAAAAATTGTGCTCTATATGTGCGATATGAATTGCAATTTATTCTGCTGACATATATAACAAATTAGAATTAAAAAATAAATTAAAAAAAATTTACGTAGGTCAAAGCTATGGCATGATACCCAAAGATCTATTTCTTTGGCCTATTTGCTATAGAGCAATGAGAAGTTTGCTTGTAGAAACCTTTCAGAGACCCCAGATTCACCATCAGATAGGGCCTCAGTACTTGATATAGTATCTGGCACTTAATAGGTCAATAAATGATGGTTAAGTCAAAGAATAAATAACTGCATTAATAAATGTAATTTTGTCTGTTTCCTGCTCTGTGTATGTGTGTGTGCATGTGTGTGTGTAGTTTTATTCATTCATTCATCTGTTCTTTAGTGTTTCTTTCTTCTTCTCTCAGTTATCCCAATTTTCTTCAAATTTCTTGAAAATGTCTCCGATACTAAATATAAAATGTAACATTAATTCTCCAAGGTCTTGAAAAACAGAGCTCTTCAAGGAATTAATCTCAAGAATTTTAATAAAATTACTTCTATACTTAGTTGCTTACTTCTTGGTGCATGACTGACTATGTTCTGAATAACTAAGGCCATCAAATAAAAAATGATGATTAATAAGTGCACATCTAAGTGAATGATGTACACTTATTAATCAGTGTAGGCTGATCCTCCACTACCTAAAATACCAGATGTGCCTCTTTCTTAGCTGATGAGTGATTTTCTTCCCTCCATAACAATGTTTGCCATGTTTGAATTCAGTGTTTTCTTGTATTTCGTGCCCTCTGGAAAGCATCTTTAAAACAAAACAAAAAAGTGTCCTTGACTGAGAATTTAAGAAGAAAAAAAATAGGTGTTAAGAACACACATTGGGGAAAGGATAGTCTTTTCAACAAACAGTGTTGAGGGAATCCACACACAGAAAAATGAAACTAGAACCCACCCTCTCTCTCCCCTTATAGAAAAATAAACTCAAAATGGATTCAAGACTTAAGTGGAAGACCTGAAGCAATGAAGCTTCTAGAAGACAACAGAAAAAAACATTTCAGGACATTGGAATGGCAAGCAATTTTTGGACAGGACCACAAAAGCATAGAAAACAAAAGCAAAAATAGACAAATGAGATTACAACAAATTAAAAAGCTTCTGCACAATAAGGAAATCAACAGAGAAAAGAAACCTACAACATGGGAGAAAATACTTACAAACTATATATCTGCCGTAGGGAGTTAATATTCAGAATACTAAGGAACTTAAAATAACAGCAAAAAGATAAATCACCTGATTTAAAAATGAGCAATAGACCTACATAGATATTCCTCAAAAGACAACATACAGCCAACAAGTACAAAAAAAAAATGTTCAACATCAACAATCATCAAAAAAATACAGATTAAAACCACGAAGACCTGTCACCTAACTCCAATAAAAATAGCTGTTGTCAAAAATACAGCAAGTGCTGGAAAGGGCATAGAGAATAGGACTGCTTGTATGCTGTTAATGGGAATGTTAAGTTAGTACATTCATTATGGAAAACAGTGGGGAGGTTGCTCAAAAAATTAGAAAAAACTACCATATGATATAGCAGTCCCATTTCTGGGTATACATTCAAAGGAACAGAAATCAATAAATTGAAGAGGTATCTGCATTCCCATGTTTATTGCAGCCCTACTTATAGTAAATAAGAAATGGAAGCAATTATTTTACCCACCAACATGAATGGATAAAAATGTGGTACATATATGGAATGGAATAGTATTTAGCCATATAAAGGAAATCTTGTCATTTGTGACAGCATGAAAGGAACTAGAAGTCATCATGCTAAAAAATATAAGCCAGGCACAGTAAGACAAGTCTCACTTACATGGAATTTTAAAGCGTTGAGAGTAGAATAGTGGTTTACCTGAGACTGTGGAGAAGAGGAGGGAGGAAGGGGAAAGGTTGGCCAATGGGCACAAGGTCATACTTAGATGGGAGCAAGAAGCATTGCTCCCATCACACAGAAGGGTAACAATCAATGACAATTATATTCTCTCATTAGAGGTAAGCATTTTCCATTTTGGATATGGTAGGCTTAGTTTTTATGCACTTAATTTAGGAATAATTTATAGTAAAATTGTCTCTGAGGCTAGGTGAATCAAAGGCTACAATAGGTACCAAAAGATACCAGAATATTTATATACTTATGGATAATAATCCACTCCTGGTAGCTTAGCCTAATAAATAATCATGAAACAACTTATAGATGAAACAGGAGAAAAAAAATAAGAAATAAGTAAAAATAAATGAATCAAGAAGTAAAGATGAAAGTAAAATAATAAAAGAACATTATGGTAAATTTATTACACAAAGTAGTATTGTGTGTAATCACTAGAATTGGGTCATAAATCGAACTCTGATTTTAGCAGAGATCAAAGCAAAAAGGGAAATAAATAATATAAAATACTAATGGATAGAATAAGGCCCATCCCTCTTTCTGATATTAAGATATGAGAAAGAGTTCTCACACAGGCAGCCGTATGAAAGTGACTCTCCTTAATAAACTCAAAGCATTCTTAAACAATATGCTTAACACATGTACCTTATTGAAAATCAAAAATTCTATTCAAAAGTGTAGTTCAGTAATTACAGGACCAAATTCAGGAACTACAAGACCAAACAACAGTAAAAGTACAGAGATATCTGATGGTCTTGTTTTAACCACAAGCAAATTTAGAACATATAATTGATGGGTTATTAATTATTTAGGCTAAAGGCTTTAAAAACTGTCATGAAGAACTTTCAGGCTCTGTCGTAGATGCCAAAGAAAAAGAGAGGAGATAGGGGTAAATATGGTGCAGTTTGGGGATTCTACTCCAGTTACATTCAAAACAATTTCTTACTAATTAGTTATATATTGAGATTTCTCATTATTTTAAGACAGGATTCATGGAACAAAGTGGAATAATTTTGGCAAAGAAAAAGTTATTATACAAAATCACAAAATGCAGTAATAGCTAATCAATAATGCAATATAGATTCATGGGTTTTTTTTTTGTTTGTTTTGTTTGCACCAGGGATGATTGAATTCAGGGGCACTCAACCACTGAGCCACATTTCCAGACTTTTTTTGTATTTTATTTAGAGGCAGGGTCTTAACTGATTTGCTTAGGCCAGCCTAAGTTGCTGAGGCTGGCTTTGAACTTGCCATCCTCCTGCCTCAGGCCCCAGAGCCACTGGGATTACAGGCGTGAACCGCCATGCCCAGCTCAGGTTCAGTTCTAAAAGAAGAATCATGCATACATAATTTTTGGAACTAGGTTTCAAATTCAATCACAATTTTGACAGATGAAAGAAGAGAGAGAACTCAGTTTCAAGATTCAGCGTCCACATGAGCCAAAATGCTGCTGCCCTTACAGGTGGTGATTTTATAGAATAAGAGAAATAGAGAACATTTTTAGGAGATACTAAGAAACATAGAAAATAGCATGTATAGGATGTTTACAATGATGTGAAAATGTGACATGATTGATAGAAACACACAAAGATGAAATTATGGTGGTATAATCCCAAGGTATTCTTAAACATTCCTTTAGAAAAAAAAATCAATGATTCAGACTACATAAGATTTAAATTAAAACACAAACCATTATACAATAGAAAAAAAGGTTCAACACATGCAATTGTAAAAAGCTTAAGACTCTTATTAAAATTAATTTTTACTAAGTGATAGGAAAAACAGATTCAAATCTTTTTAATCTCGATAATTTGAAGTTTGACTAGATAAAAGTTATAAAAATGAACATTATTGTAATTACAGTCTGCCAAGAATCTTTTAAATTTCCTTACACACGTAAACTCGTGTAATCCCCATAACAATCCTTGTGAAGTAGGCAACATCTCTAGGAGTGGGAGTCCCAGGAATATGAAATTACTTGCCCAAAACATCTGTCTGGGAAGTAAGAGCTCCAGGATTCAACCCCAAGCAGTCTGGCTAGGGAACTGATGCTCCTAACCCAAACTCTAACTGCCTCCCAAATTGTTCTCCAGTTCCTCCCCAGCTCCGCCCTACAACATAAAAGGTCATGCAACCATCACAGAATCTCCTCCTATCTGTATGCCATTCTACAATTTTCTAAATATTGCTAAATGCATTATCTGATTCTCAGGGCACTTTTGAAGGCACAGATTCTATTCTCATCCTGTCCTTCTATTTTGATTCTACAATTGCTATTGCAATTCATTACTTGATATTTGCAACAACTTCCATAGACTTGACCTCCTGGTCCCTCATTTCATTGGACACACTCTAGTCCATAGGGTTTGGTTATCTGGATTTCAAAAAGATTCCTGGTGGGGTTGTTAAATTCCATAAATCACAGGGTATCATTCAAAGAAGGAATCAAACCATCTACTATAACATCCTAATATGTTGAAACATTTAGAGAGAAAACCAAATTTACAAGTGAGTGGCGGACATTGCATTAAGCTTTAAATTTTTCTCAGACATGGTACATAAATATAAAAGTGATAAACTAATCAGACAAATGTTCTAACATCAATTATAATTTGAAAAATAAAGGTATAAAAGTTTAAGCCATGAATTTAACCATCACTTTATTATTGAGAAAAATTACATATATATATATATATCCATCCATCCATCCATCCCAGCTTGAAGCCAGAAATCCAGGCTCCTAAGTAAGGCTAGTATATGCTACTGGACAATGGAATTCACATTTGAGAGGAACATAGGAAGCATAAAAAGCCTTTGTGTCCAGTAACACTTTAGAATTTACCTATAAATAGCAAACAAATGTCTTTATACATACATTTAAAAAAAAAAAAAAAACAACTTCATGTCGTTAACACTTTTTATGGTTGAGACCCCAGGGATCTGAACAGCTAGAAAGTGACAGGTCAGAGCACCATTCAAAATGCAATGCTCTTTCTACCCAGCATAAAGCCAAACCAGCTATCAATAGAGCATTTGCCTTAACAATAACTAAAAATGGCTTTCTTTAAAAAGTGAAAATTCATAGGACATAGAAAATTATTGGACATAAGAAATAAAGAGAGAATATGGGAAAAATTTAGTTCATATAACTCAGTTAAAGGTGTGAAAAAGAGAAAATTATCATGTTTTCTTAAAGTTTCAAATCAGGAATAATTAAAATTGCAGTTGTTAATACTTCAATATTAGAAATTAAATGATGCCTCTACCTCTTTTGAGATTAAAACGAGAAAAAGCATCTTAACTTTCTAGGTGAGAGTATTATCCAAAAGTTAGGAAAATAAACTGGTTTTGCTTTTGCCTTTGTTTTCAACTGAACAACTGCTTATTTTAGGGAAAAAAAAATAAAATACAGACACTTGAAAATCGAAAATTAATCATCTCATCTCCTAGATCTAGACAAACACTACAGTAATGACAATATTTATAAGATACTTACATATGTGATTAGTATTCTATAAAACTTTTTATATAGTGACTTGTTTCATCCACATAACAAAGCTCTGGGACATAAACATAAATGGTACAGCTTCCTCTTCACAGCAAAGAAAGTGAGCCATTGAACGGTTAAAAAGATTTGCTCCAAGTCATACAGCTGCTAAGTGGCCTCAGGCTTCAAATGCAGGCATCTTGGAATTGGATCAGTCATTGTTGGCACTATTTTTTAATGATGAAAATCTATTTTCATGTGTATCATGAGCTTTAAGGCAGTATGGAATGTGGATGTGCAGGTTAAATATTATAGGAGCTATGCAGGCGACAAAGTTCAGAAAAACTCGTAACCTGAAAATAGCTTAACATTTTAAAATTACGATAACATGGTATTCCAAATCAACCAGCTATCAGAAAAAAAAAATGCAAAATAAATTTAATTATAAATGGGAGAAAGATTAGTTCAGTAGTTCCTGAAAATGAGGTCAGTAGAAACATAATGGTACATAACAATATGGTTAGGTTTCATATTAATTTGCCTCACTTCCATCAATTCAATACTTCCCTACTCAAAGTACTCTCAAATAATCTCAAAATCAATAATTGATTGAAATTCAAGTTGAAACAAAATAGAACTTTTATTTAATTTATTATGTACACTCTCATCTCTCTTAGGACAAAATCAGTGGAGATCTAGCTATTAAGTTAACAAGTTCAGTTTTGAAGTGAAAACATGGAATTTCACCAGAATGAGAAATACATTAATTTTGTTCTGCTTCTCAACTCTGCCATAGTAGAGCTACCAAGGTACCTTTCTTTTTACTTCAGGTATATCAACACAATCCTTACCACTAAGCAATTCAAATGGAAAGTACTACTCATGAATAAATATTGAAATTAAAAAATATAACTTGAGGGGCCAGGGTTGTGGCTCAGTGGTAGACCACTTGCCTAACATGTGTGAGAGGAACTGGGTTCGATTCCCTGGCACCACATAAAAACACACAAATAAAGTAATGATATTGTGTACATCTACAACTGAAAAAAAGTCTTAAAATATATATATATATATATATATATTTTTTTTTTAAATATATATATCTTGAAAAGTTCTTTATTTCCAGATGGGAAATTTTTAAGCATTTAAAAGTTTGATAGAAACTACTAAATAATTCTTTTATGAGGAACACATATACAGAGTTATTCTATAAAGCCATAATTAAAGAGAACTATTCTTAAATTCCTACACATAGTCAGTCTGCTTTCTGTGTTTTAAGTTAATGAACACTCAACTTCTCCATCCCAAGTTTATGTCAGATTACTTACATTATTAGGGAACAAAAAGTGAAGATTTATAATTGTGTTTTATAATGTCTTATAACAAGAAGTTGTGTTAGCTTTTTGTTGCTACAATGAAATGCCTGAGAAATTCAACTTTTAAGGAAGAAAGATTTATTCTGACTCATGGTTTCAAAGGTTCATGTTCATGTCCACTTGGTCCTATTGTCTTTAGGCTTATGGTAGGCAGTATATCATGCCAGGGAGCACATGTTCAAACAAAGCTGCTCAATATGGCATCCAGGAGGCAAGAAAATATGAGTAGACCCCCAGTGACCTAACTCTCCCCACATGGCCCCAACTCCTGAAGGTTCCACCACTCTGTGATAGTGCCACAGGCAGTTGACCAGGTCTTATCTGATAGCTGGTTGGTTTGGTAGACAATGTTCTCATGATATTAAAAAGTCAGATATTTTCAGATTATAAATTTCTCTGAAATTTGTCACCTGCATAGCTCCTATAATATTTGACACAGGAGAGCTACAGAGCTCTCCATCTTCACATAGTTAATTATTTCCTTAATGATCATGATACATGTGTGAAAATCAACCCTCCTGCCTCAGCCTCCCAAGAACCTGGGACCACCGGCATGTTCCTCCATGCCTGGGTATTTAACCCAATTCCATTGCTCCCCGGGTACCTTGTCAGACTATATGTTACAGGCTCCCTTGCTGTCCTTGCCTGTGACTGACTTCTAACATTAGGAGTTGCTTCTATTTCCAGGCCTGGTCCATAGAAATCTCTCTCATATCTAATCTTTTATGTGTTCTTCTTATTACAGTTGAGTGGAAAGGAGAAGATATCCCATCAGGGGCACTCCGGAGATAGGTCTCACCAGCCCACAAGAGCCGATTATTAAATACTCAGGAATGCTGTGAGCCAAGGGTTAAACTGTTGATAGTTGGAAACTGATCCTTGTTGAAGTGTTTTTTCCTAAAGAAATCAGCAAATGCCAACGTATTAGGCTCTCTCCACTCCTCTCTTCCTGTCTTGAAAATAACTTTATTAGTGCTTCCACTTCCACTACAATGGTTTTATAATCCGCACATGGAAGATGACAGTGAGAAAATCTGGAAGGAACTTGGGTCTCTGATATACTCCTAGGGAAACAAACTCCTGACCAATAGCACCCACATTTGATTGCTATGTGAGTGAGCTAAGGGGATTCCAGGTGGGCTCAGAGCCATCTTAGAGCCTATATTCCCTATCTCATTAACAGTGCCCCATTCATTGGCAGAATTGGCTTAGTTTGAATGACTATCACTCCAGCAAAATAAAAATATAAAATATTTGTTGTGCTAAGCTACTGAAAATTTGAAGCCTGTCAATCATATCTTAACTAATACATTAGTTAATCATTTGGATTTACAACAAAGAAGCTGATACTCGGTCTTCCTAATAATTTTATAAAGAAAAGCAGTCAGTCAGCAATTGGGTGATATGTACCCCGTATCATGTGTGTGTAAATAAGGCACAGAGAATAAAATGATTCACTGAATTGATAGTGGTGGAGTATCAGAAGTTGCCCTTACTTGGAACCCAGGGCTATGAAAACAACTCACATGCAATTTCCAATAATTTTTTGAACATAGTGTGTGACTAAATTACCACGGTTATCTTTTGTTCATGGAGACAGACACGTCTGTATTTTCTCAGCACACACCAATTGAGGGGAAGATAAAAAGGTGTAGATGAGTCCTGAGGGTCATATAAAATTTATTTAGCATAGTTCTTATGTCTCTTGGGGGTGTTTTGTTTCTCAATCCAAACTGCAGTTGCTGCTTCAAAAATGTTAACAAATTAAAGCCACTAGTTTCACATCAAATACAAAGTCCCAAAGTTTAGTTTTGGTTTTGCCTCTAGCAACTATACAATGGAGACCTATGACTGGAATAGGTAGTGTTTTATCTGAAATCACTCAGAACTATTCGTAGATTGACTGTGAACACAAAAACTCAGGCCTGCATATGCACAAACAGCATGAGCCCATGCCCTTCAAAACAGCCTCTGAATACTTGATGACAGGGTTTCTGTTGTCCATCTTAATGTCTGAATTATTCCCACCACTGGCTTATGTGCAAACTCCTATACCTTCATGTTATTAACGCATAGTTATCAGTCAGGATTCTTAACAATCTCTTCCCATTCTGTTTTTGAATTACAATTAACATTTAGGTCCACTGCATGCTTTTTTTTCACATCGACTAAGTTGGTCCTCAGAGGAAACATATAGAGCTGGTGTGACTTGTATCACCATTAATGAAGAAACAGATTTTGGAGAGGTTAAGAAGAGTATCCAACTTTCCATAGCTACTTCAGAGGCAGAATTCAGATTTTAAACACACATCTATGAGATTTTAAAGCCCAACTTCTTGATTATGTAATACCCTGTCTCCTCTAGAGTTTCTTTCCCTATCTCCCTCTGTTCCTCACTAGTTACCTTTCTTGTATTCAGATTGTTAACTTGCACCATGTATATATCATTCCACCACCACATCCTACCACCCCGGCTTCACCAACACGATTTCTCCTTTTCATATCTACTCAATTTTCAAAACTTAATTCACATTACATCTTGCCCTCAAGTTGCCTTGTTTGCTATTTCCATGATTTATTTCTCTCAATTCTGAAAGTATGAGAACCAGAGAGAACTTGAATGAGTAGTTTCAAGAGCAATTGCATACACAGCGGCCAATGGCTATCACCCACGCTACAGATTTTGCTGATGTGTCTCAATGGGTCTGCAGATTGAATTTTGCTATTGTTTCTGTTTTTAATTTGATTTTTTTTTCTAAAATTAAAAAAATCAACTTTACAGAAAAAATATATATTTTATATATCATATGAATATATATGTATAAGATATATTATATATGTATACAAATATATTTATATATCTGTGTCTCTCATTTGGAAAAAATATACATATAAATATACATATATATTCTAAATATATACATATATATATAATTAGGAAAAAAAGACAGAGATGCTGAAGTTTTGGTTAAGAGCACCCAGCTGACTTAGCTACAACAGACTCCGGATACCCACACTCTGAATCTGGTGCTCCTTCACCAAGTTCTACTCACATGTTGCTTGGATTGTTCAGCTACTTCTTTTTAGGTGTATGTAAACAGAGGCATCCTAACTAGGTTTCACAATCACACTTTTAAGTATCATCCTTTTTGCTTATATTTTCATAGCACTGATGTTTCCAGATGACAAAGAAGAAGAAAGATAAACAAAAGAAATTAGTTTTACCTAAAGACCCAAAACATGGTTCCTCTCTGGAAAATGCTCCAACTCTCCTGCCCCAAGGCTCTGTCTTGCTGTGGAACCCATATTGGCCATCTTGGGATTCTAGATCACTGGATAGGATCCCAGAAAGAATAGAAGATCATTGAAGTTAGTGCCGCAATCCGGCTGCAGCAAAATAACCAGGTGTGACAAACAACTTGTGTAGATTGATACAGCAGGAATGGGAGCCATTTACAAACCACTCCCCCTGGCAAAATGCCAGGCGCCATCCTGACTTGTTTACAGACTCTAACAAGTTAGGTCCCTTTAGGTAATGGCCACACAAATTGCAATGCATCTGAGGCAGATACATCCAATTCAACCTTTTTTTTCTTTAGGATAAGCCCAATTTTAAGAGGAAAGTATTTGTCAGAATAAAAAATGACTCTAAAGAAATTTGCCATGTAAGACAAAAGAGCAAGTACTGATGATAGGGAAAAGAAAAACACTTATAAAGTTTCAGCTTCTCAATGTATGTTTTTCTTTTCTCTATCCTATACAAGAGACATAGAGAAATGTGCCCATGATGATCCATTCATCATGTTAAAGGAGTTCTCATTTGCTTACACATTGTTAATAGTGGTAGTCTGTTATGTTTAGACCATGTTGGACAAATAGGAACTTGTTTCTAAATTGAAGATACATTATAACTTGCCCATAAATTGTCATAGTGATCAATAGTCTAAAACCCAGATGGTACACATTTTACTGATAAGTTGAATAGAGAAGAAAATGCATATAAGCATCCTTATGGTTAAACAATATGGTCATATTAACAAGAAGAAAAAAAATGTATACTGCAGGTTTCAGAAAGAAGGAAAAAAAATCACAATCAAAAGTATAAGTTCCTTTCTGGGAATTCAGATAGTAATCAGCAGATCATGGTTAGACCTAAACAACCACAGAAAGGACAGGAGAAGTGACCTTAAGACCACAGAAGAGCTGGCATTGAGCCTCTTGCATAAAAATAGGACATCAGAGCGCTACCGCGTATGGAAAAGGAGACAAAACCATGTCCTCCCACTGACTGACAGAAAGAGCCAACTCCCTCTCATTCCATTTGGTGCCTGAGTATGGAAAATATGTTAGAATCAGAAATTTAAAGCCTAAGCACTCCATCATCCATTAGCAAGAAATTCTGAAAGATACAGTGCCCAGAATTAGCAAATTAATCTAAATATCCATTCTGTCATATCAGTCTGTAAAGTTCAGGCAGAATCCAGCCTGAAACTGGTCATTAAATACAAGTTATCCCTAGAGCTTATAGAAAGAACTCCATAAGAAAAAATCATCATGAGCTCCTCTTTCCTGGTTTTTTTTTTTTTATTTACATGAAGAAACAACAAGACCCCAAGTCATCCTCCTCTTTACTTTTTCTAGATGTTTTTGGCACTGCTTGAGAAGCAGTCCTGGTCTTGTAAATAAATACATATTTTCATACCTTCTTAGTGCTTCTGTGTGGAACCAAATTTTAGGTGATGTGTTGGTTCTGTCATTCATGGAAAAAAGCACAAGATATCACAAGAATGCATCAACTAATATCGGAGATTTCACACCATACAACTGCATTCTTTGAACATGAAATAATAGAAATAAGTAATAAGAAAAGTACCTCCCTCCAAGAAAGAGTCAAAAAATATAATCTACCTATTGACACAAAGAAGAATTTGTAATAAAATGTATGAAGTATTCAGAACTGTTAAAAATATTAAAGATAATTTGTTGCAATTAGCTAAATAATTCTTAAGAACAGTCCAAGCATGGTGGGGCACATCTGTAATCCCAAAGACTCAAGAGACTGAGGCAGAAGGATTGCAAGTTCAAGGCCAGCCTCAGCAACTTTGCAAGACCCTGTCTCAAAAAAAAAAAAAAAAAGAAAGAAAGAAAGAAAGAAAAACAAAATGAGTAAATGAAAATGTAGATAAAGCACTCCTGAGTTCAATCCTCAGTATCATAAGCCAAAAAAAAGAGCAAAAATAAGAGCATTACATCTGTATTTTAAAAACTCTTAGAATTAATGAGTATTCAAGTCAAGAAGCAATAAAAAGAATGACAAAGTATATTTTAAAACATAAAAAGAAGAAAAGAACAAAGGTAAATGAGCAGAGGTTATTTATTCAAATAAGAACACAAGAAGAGAAAAACTAATCTAATGATTAAAATTAAAGGGCAAAATAGTCAACATTCCTTTGATTTGATCAATATGAATGAAATGATGGTAAATTAATTATACTTAGAAATTTTAAAGCTGAAAGAACAATAATTTTAGTAAGAGAGTAGCAGTTAGAATAAAAATATTATCATGTTATTTTCTGTGCATTTAGGAATACGTATTAACAAATCCCATCATTATGTTCAACTATAATGTACCAATAAAATAAAATGAATTAACAAGAAAAAATAAGGCCATACATTGTGTCAAATTTTTAATTTTCATAAAACAGCTATTTATTATATCTGCTTGTCTTGAAGGGCCAGTATTATAAAGAAAATCAAAATAGGGAAATGTAATTGATCAAATTATATACATGTGCAAATGTGGCATAATGTATCTCCCTATTACTTATGATCATAATGCATCAATAAAAAATAAAATAGAAATGGTGACCTCAAAAAAAAAAAAAAAAAAGAAAATCAAGCCCACTGCCCCAGGACTTAAAATTCCAGGAAAATGCTAAATTGTGACCTCCCCTGTCAAAATCAAACTGAGGACAGTGAACCACACCCACCTGCATCTGCTATTACAACTTTCAGCCCAACATTGGATCACACTCCTACCTCTTCACAGGAACCCACAAGCTGCAAACCAAGTTGACGCCCAATTCTGCAATAAATTCCAAGTCTATTTGAAAGTAAAATATAATACCAATTGGGGGGGGGGGAAGAAAGAAAAAGAAAATTCACCAGGATAGAGAATAATCTGACACCAAATTTAAAATAATTTAAATAATACGAAGCCAATTCCCTGACCACAATGAAATTGAACTCAAAATACAAACACAAAAAGAAAATGCACAAAACCTTGGAAATGAAACAATACACATCTAAATCGTCCATGGTTAAAGATAAAATTTCAAGGAAAGTGATAGCAATTAGAACTAAAAAAAAAAAAAGAAAATACAATTTATCGAATTTGTGAACTTCTATTTAAGTAGCACTAAGGAAAAAAATGTTATTCATTACTTAATTTAAAAAAGGTTGTGAATCATTAATTTAAGGTTCCATGCTCAAATGAATAAGAAAACATACCCAAAGCATGAAGATGAAAAAAATGATAAAAGTAAGAGCAAGTATCGATAACAATGAATAATTGAATCCAAAAGCTGGTTGTTTGAAAAAAAAATATCGGTAAAGGTGATAAATCTATAGCAAAAATGACAAAGAAAACAGAAGACAGAAATTACCAGTATCAGAAATGAAGGACAGAACATCACTACAGATCTACAGATGTTAAATGGTTAATAAAGACCACTTCCTTTGACTTCATGCACATAAATTAAACAGGTTGGATGGAAGAGATAATATTTGAAAAGCCAAAAACTTCCCAAACTTGTATAACATGAAGTAAATAGCATAAATAGTCCTATAACTATTAAAGATGTTTAATGTATAATTTAAAACCGTCTAAGAAAGAAAGGTCCTAGCTCAGATGATTTTACTAGTAAATCCCACCAAATAAAAAAATAAAGAAATCATAAAGGGCAATTCTAACAGATTTTTCAGAAGATAGAAAAGAAGGGAACACATTCATAAAATGTACATTGCTCTGACCCTACAACTAAATAAAGATTGTTTTTAAAACTCCTATAATCTATTTTCTCCTCTTAATTTAGTGTAACTCTTCAACAAATCAAAAGCAGTAGTATATAGAAGGAGTAATGAACCATGCCCAATTGAGATTTATTCTTGTAATGAAAGACTGGTTCAATATTCAAACATTAATTGATGTGATCCATCATTTTTTCATTCCAAAGAATACAACTATATAATCATATGACTTGCAGTTTTATCACCATGCTGTATAATAGATGTCTTGAACTTATTCTTCCTATCTACTTTGTGTTCTTTGACTAACAATACCATAATCTTTCCCTTTACCTCAAATCTCCCTACTTCTGGTAACCACCATTCTCTTTTCTACTTAATCTATAAAATAAATGTTAAAGGTATTTACATATTACTGAAACCAAGTTGTATTTGTCTTTCTGTGTCTGGCTTATATCACCTAACATAATGTCCTCCAGTTTTATCCATGTTGTTACAAATGACAGTATTTCCTTTTCATGGCTGAATAGTGTTCCATTACATATACATTCATATTTTCCTCATCCACTCATTCATGGGTGGAGACTTAGGTTGATTCCAGGTTTTGGATATTGTAAATAGCAATTCAATAGATGCCAGTGTGCAGATAATCTCTGATTTACAAGTTGATATCATCATATTCTTGAGGGATTCAAAAAGAGTGGATATTAAATGTTCTCAATGCAAAAATGGTAACTAGATAAGTCAATGAACATGTTAATTAACTAGACATAACTATTTCACAATGTATTCAAACACATTGGCATGAAAATTACATACATTAAAAAAAGAATCTAAAAAAAAAACAGCTTTCATTATACTTAATAGTGATAGAATGTTTTCTTAGTAAGATTAAGAACAAGGTCATGATGATCATATTAAATTATTCAACTTTGTCCTGTAGTTTCTGGATAGTGTAATAAAGCAAGAAAAAATAATTTGGAGGCATGCTGATTAGAAATGGAGAAATAAGCCTGATGTGGTGGAACCTACCTATAATCCTAGCAACTCAGGAGGATAAGGCAGGAGGATCAAAAGTTCAAGGCCAGCCTTAGCAACTCAGTGAGATTCTGCCTCAAAATAAGATAAAAAGGGCTTGGGACACAGCTCAGTGGTAGAGCATCCCTGGATTCAATCAGAAGAAGGAGAAAGAGAGGGAGAGGGAGGGAAAAGGAAGAAGGAGAGAAGGAAGGGGAAGAATGGGAAAGAGATGGAGGAGGAGGAGGAGGAGGAGGAGGAGGAGGAGGAGGAGGAAAGAAGGGAAGAAATAAAACACTTTCTTCTCATGGATGAGTTTTTACATAGAAAACCTAAAGGAATCAGCAAAAATATTTCTAGAACTAATAAATGAGTTTAGCATGGCTACAGTACACAAGGAAAACAAAAACTAATTGTGCTAAGATATGAAAGTAATTAATTATTATAAATTAAAATTATAAAAAGTCCATTTACAATAGTTCTAAATATTAAATATAACAAAACTTTTTCAGGATCTGTGGGGGGGGTTGTTATTGTTGTTGTTAGTCAATGAAAATGGCTAAATATATTTTAATAAAAGTAACTTCTCACCATCTTTAAATAAAAATGATTTGCATTTTTAATAGGAAGCTGCTGTGGCATCAGGACTTAATTAATTCCTGCTCCACAGGTTTTAGACGCCTCTGCAATACTAATTCCTCGGTGCTCTTAAGACATGTGGGAGACGTGTTCTGCTCCGTTGGAAGTCCTTGTGGTAATGTCAGGGGCTTGATTCTTCTCTAATGGTCAAACACTTTCAGCTTCGCATCCACTGAAGGGAGATTCCCACAAACTTGACAGATACGTACTTTTGCTAATGTCAGCGTCTTTATCCTATATTTTCCCCAGTATGAACATGTTTTTGTACTTTTTATTCTGGTAGCAGTATGGTTTACAAGGGTGTTGCTGATCCCCGGCATATTTTTCATGATCTTCAGGTGAAGGCAGAAACATTTCAGCTGGAATTCTTGATTTAGTAAATTTGTGTGCCGATGAGAGACACCACTCCTTTTGGCACAGACTTTAGTTGACCTGGAGGCCTCTGAACTACTGAGCACATAATCCCTGCTCTAAATATAGTGATTGTCTATTCAGATCAAGGCTCTTCTTTCTTTAATAGGGACGTCCAATATTTCCAAAGCTACTTTTTTTCTTTATGACCAGAGATTGAAACCGGGGGTGTTTAACCACTCACTGAGCTACATCCTCAGCTATTTTTTTTTTTTATTTTCAGAAAGGGTTTCAATAAGTTGCTTAGGATTTGGCTAAACTGCTGAGGCCGACTTTGAACTTGTGACCCTCCTGCCTCAGCCTCCCAAATTGCTGGGATTACAGGCATGCACCATAATGCCCAATTGCAGCACTACTTTTAAAATAGCACAGTTCCTCCAATGTATTGTAATATTATGTGCCACTGGCATGTTTATACCCTGCCTCTGCTCTAGCCCAGACATCAGGAACCAGTTAGTCTTTTTGATTGGCCTCATTACTCCATAGCAAAGAGACAAAACCTCAGACACTGGAATACATTCTGATTTTCTGGCAGAGCCATCTCACAAAGAACTCGCACACTCTTGGTTTTAGATACAGCAGGAGAACTAATTCACACCTTTTCTCATTCACACCTGGCATAAAAATTTTAAAAAAAATTAAACACCTCCTGAAGGCCAAGTAATGAATCACAGAGCCTACCTTGACAGTGAAAGGGACTTGGAAGTGAGATTATCTTGTATGAAGGCTCCATGATAAGACTATATAATTCATGATTCTCTTCTGTAGGAAATAGTATCACAGAAAAGATTCCACATAATCGGATTTCAATATTTGCTCATTTCGGTACATGCACTGAATGCACCAATTTCTTCTTCAACCTCATCTGTATTCTTTCGTTTCACATTTCTGTATATATATAGAGTTGCAGATGTATATTTGAATCCCCTTCTCTTTACCATTATTTCTGCTAAAAATGAAGCTAGTTATTGAGACCACTGTGTTTGTATGTATTTTTGCTAATCCTTTTGAGTTAGAAGAAAAACAGAACCACCTAATCTCCAGCACTTAGAATTCTTAAGTATTAAAAATAAGACAATAGTTCTTCCATATTCCTCCCCCACCACTAAATGCATTATCTGACATTACTGGCTTCATTGCTACATTGTTTATCATTTCTGGCTTTTTTTTCTTTCTTTCTTTCTTTTTTTCCCATGGAGGAAGTGTTGGCATTGCTATTGAACTTTCTATGGCAAAAATAAACAATAAAATGAACACTAATTTATGATCTCACAGTATATCTTTCAGAGCACCTGGATAGCACATGCTCCTTTCTGTGTACAGTGTTCTAAGCAATCATAGAGACTCTGTCAGACACACCTCTAATGATAACATTAAGATGTGGTCTTCCAAAGTGCTAATGAATTGCTAGTTTTTCTTTTCTCTTCAAAAAATTATAGTGGATATGACATTGAGAATGGTTCATCTTCGAACTTTAGACTAAGAATAACTGCAACATGATTTCATTTATTATTTTACATTTTTAAATTGGAAGTAGTAAATTGGCATTTGTCGAGAATCTTTTGTGCCAAACACTGAGCTAGCCTTAAGAGTGTGGGCTCGGAACCAAATATATCTCACTTAGAATGCCGACTCATAACTCAGCATATGCTTATCCATCTCATTTGGTTACTATGGACCTTAAGTTACCTAAAGTTCTTACAAAATGTTTGAAAAAAAAAGTGTGAATTTATGTCAAATATTAGTAAGTCAAAATACATGTTGCAATGCATTAAAAAAAATCTACTAAAAATAATGAAACACTGTGAAACTAAGGAACTGATGGGTAAGGGTCTTAACAATCTAATCCTAATCTAAAAGGAGAAAGGAAAGAAAAAGGAAACAACCACTGACAATGGGTAGGATAAGTAGAAATCAACTAGTGAGTTGTAAAAGAACAATGAAAAAACATTATACAACGATTGTTGAAATAGATTAAAAGATTTTTTTAAAAAAACCTCTGTCTTGGCTTTAATTCAGAAGCGGACCCCAGGGACTCAAGTGCAAGTAGCGGATTCAGAGATGGGCGGAGCCTGGGAAGGAGAAGGAGATGTGAAACCCGGAGCATCAGTGAGCTGGCTTCCAGAGGCTGTGACTTGGAAGTAGTGCAGAACACACAACCTGCCAAGTTCAGAGGGCAGGAAGTGCTCCTGCTTCCATATCTTTGATCAAAGCCTGCCTCTCAGGGATGTTAATTCCCAGGCACTTCCTGACAGCTGCGATCATGGGCTAGGTGTGTGGCTATAGCCCCAGGGCAGCCCTCTAAAAATAAAGATGCAACTGTTGGCTGTTAGAAGAGCTGGCTGCACACAAATGCCCTTTTCTTCAAGAGAACATGGATGGAGCCCTCAAAGCATCTGCTATACAACCTACAAGAGATGCATTTTAACTCTTAGGATACAAAATGACCAAAAGCAAAAGGTTAGAAAAAACATCTCGGGCAAATGCTAGTGAAAAGGAATTTACTGGAGTTATACACCTGTATTAGTATGCCATGAGTCATACAGGTGAAAAAAATCTCAACATAGATATCAATGTTTACTCCTCTGAATAATTACTCGATTCCTTTCATGTGTCCTAAAGACTATATAGGACAAATCCATGTCTTTTTCAAATATATATCATCAGTATTAATTTCAAGTGGTCTTTCTGAAATTTTCTAACTTATGACTGACTACAAGGTCCTTTTTTTCCTCTGTATAGGCTCTCAGTGTCTCATTTTCTACACCTAAATTAGTCCAAGGTCATATTTTGCTTTCATTTTAAAGACTTCAATACCATTCTTATTTATTTTTACCATAAGAAACAACTGTAAAAATGCTCACTTTTAACAACCCCTTCTGTGTTTATTTTGCATTCTGCTCAATTCTCTTTCTGGATTTATTCACTTATGAATGGAAAAAAAAATTATTGAGTTCCTTTTATATGCAAGGTGCTGTTTAATCTTTTAATGGATAACTTCAAATAACATGAACCAAGATCTTGCCTCATGAAGCTTATATTTAATCAAACCTCAAATTAAATCAAAACCTTCTATTTAATTGGAGGAGACATAATAAATAAAAATCAAGTGGATTTGAAGGCTATAAAGTAAGGTGGAAGCAGGATCAAAAGATAGGTGGAAGATATAAGGCTTTCTTTTACTTAAAGTGTAAAATAAAAGATCTGGGGATATGGCTCAGTTGGTAGGGTGTTTGCTTCACATGCACAAGGCCCTGGGTTCAATCCCCAGAACTTCTCACACACACACACACACGTAGTCAGAAAAGGGCTTATCAAAGAGACAATTTTCCAGCATGGATGGTGCCTTGAGCTCAGGGGTCAGTGTAAGGGACAAGAGAAGAAAAAGTAGGCAAGTTAAATAAAGGATTCAGAGCCTTAAAGTGCTGTCAAGAAATTTGCATTTTATGCTGAGAGAGCCGGGAGGGTTTTGGAGGATTTGGGGCCTGGAAGCACTCTATGGAATTGTACTTCTTAAAGAAACACTCTGGCTTCTTACAAAAGTGAAAGGATGAAGAACAGTCATAAAGCCTGTAGTGGTTCAAGGTATCAAGAAGGCATGTCAAGCAACTCGACCCTGACTGCATGTCCAAGGGAGAACATACACATTAGTCGAATTGGGGTTTTTAGAGGAAAATCAAGTCTGTTAGAGTAGGAGAAGAATCAGGATGACTCCTAAGCTACTATGTGAATGACAGTTCTATTTACTGAAATAAGGATGAGTGGGGGAAAAAAAAGAGAATAAACAATCAAGATGTCAGTTAATTTGAGATGTCTATCATGAATCTGAAGATGGAACATGAGTGTGCATTTCATGGGAAGGATCAGGGCTGAAATGAAATTTAAAGCAACTGGATTAGATGAGCACATGGGGAGAAGATAGAAAAAAGTCTGAGAACTGAGCTTTCATCTTTGGTGTTGAAAGGTTGTGAGGATGAGAAGGTTCACCAAAGGAGATGGAAAAGGAACCACTAAAAAAAATTAAAAAAATAAAAAATAAAAGAAATATGACAGAGAATACTGTCCTAGAGGGAAAATGAAGAAAGTATTTTAAGAACTAGTGACCAGGCATGGCCTTTGCTATTATGAGATCAAATAAAATGTGGATTAAGAATAAAGCAATGAACTTTGGCAATATGAGGTTCATGTGCTGACAACAGCAAAATATTTAGTGCATGAAGTGGAACAAATTCTTAAAGGAGTCAGTTCAAGAGAAAATAAAAGAGGGAACATAGAAACAGGAGTACAGAAAACATTTTGGAGAACATTTGGTTTAAAAGGGAGCAGAAAAGTGGGGTGATATTTGAATGAAGATATGCAAACAAGATTTTAAAAAACAGGATACACAGCAGCATATCTATACACTAATGTGAATGATTAAATAGGAGAAATTAGGAATGTCCTGAGTGGTTCAGAGGATGGGGTCCTTCACTGCATAAGTGGACCGATGTACCTTAAGTAGGAGCAGGAAGCATCCTCGCAGCTGGAATAAAACCAATAGGTAGTTTTAATGCTTGAACTCTATAGGAATTCCCTTCTGGTCATATTTATTTTATTATTGAAACATGACGCAAAGACATTAGCTGAGAATAGAAGGTGACTTTCTAAAGTTTAAGGATTGAGATGGAAGCTGTGTAATAGTGGTCTTGGAAAGTAAGAGAGTGAATTGACTTGGGAAAGAGAATGTTTCCAGACAACCCTCATGATCCTTCAAGGTTGGTGGTCATGAATTTAAAGTTAAATTAGCCAGCAGGAATATCTCTCATTCTCCAGCCTTTTTACAGGTACCAAGTAAGGTGAAAGTTGAATTTAGTCAAGGCCGAGGTCTAGTCAAGTTGGTGTGACAGAGGGAGAGAAGAGAAGCAAAGTGAATAGTGATGACTGTGACTGACCTACTGAAGCAAATCTAAGTTAAAAGAATGTGAGGAAATGAGTAATGGAAAAAAGTGATGTGAACACCAATGGATTGGAGGATCCAACACCAGAGCAAAAAATGGAGGAGTGTACCATGGAGGGGCAGTTTGCCTTTGAGATGCTTGAAACAGAGAGTATACAAAGAATGCATTTATTGAAAATGGCAATATCTTTGGTCTGATCACAGAAATGGGTAGCTGATATGGGTTAGAAGCCAAGATCTTTGGCAATGAGTAGATCTAGGACATGCAAGATAGTAGTTGTGGATCTTGAAATCATAAATTATAATGACAGGAGTAGTGGGGAAGGACAATTGGGCAAGTACTAAAATTGTCAGTGGGAGCAATTATGCAAAGGATAGCAAGAAGGTTCATGAGGAATCATCTGCTCCTGGGAACTGCAAGGGAGCTGGCATATGAGAAAAGTGGGAGACATTGCCCAAGAAGACCAGCAGAGAGCAAGGAGGATAACTACTCAAACTTTGAGTCCAGTGTCACATGGAGTCAGAAAAAACCATTTGAGAGTACTTCAAGGACAAGCAGGGCCCTCAAAAGAGAGCCAGATTGGAATTGTAGACAGAAGGGAAGTTGAGCCTTACAGAAGAGGATGTGGAGATTAAAAAAATTATTAATGACAAACCCTGGATTATGGAGAAAAAAGTTAAAGTGTCAAGTTTGGACATTCGATTGGGTCAGAGCAGAGGTTGTACAGAGCTACCTGGAGTCCAGGTAATGAAGGATCATCTTTGCTTGAATCTTGTGCTTTCAGAGTGAAGGAGTTGGGCGGAGGGGCATGATGGGATTTAGTCCTGATTATCTCTTGGAGGCAGGTTGGACAACCACTTCAATTGTCTGCTACTGAATGGGGCTGGCTTTAGCCCTGGGGAGAGTCTTAAGGGAGACCATGGTTGAATGCCAGGAAGAATGACAGCACAGGGAGAGATGATTCTCTCTCTCTCTCTCTCTCTCTCTCTCTCTCTCTCTCTCTCTCTCTCTATCTCTATCTCTATCTCTCTCTCTCTCTCTCTCTCTTTCCCTAATTCTGAGGATTGAATCCAAAGGCATCCTCAGCCCATCTTACAGCTTATTAAAATAGGATCTTGCTAAGTTGCTGAGGCTGGCATTGAATTCAGGATCCTCCTGTCTGGGCCTCCAGAGCCTCTGGGATGATAGGAATGGCCACTGCACCTGGCTGGGAAAGATGATTCTAAAAATACTCTACTTCATGTGTCTTGGACAGAAATATTTCTCTATGTCCAATCTGACCTCAACTCATTAAATTTTAAAATATATATCTTAAACAGATGTGTTCTTCTATATTAAATGATAGAACATATTGAGTGCTCTCCAACGTCCAAATTAAAGAAAAAATTTATTCTTCAGTGTTGTTTCTAATTCCAGTCAGCCCGAAGAGTAAGAGATTCCTTTGCCATGTTTCCTCTCTTTTTTTCTGGATGTTCTAAGATGATGACAATTTCTAAGGCAACTACTCAAAATAATTTGGTCTCAAAATTAAAGTGAAAAAAATCACTTGACATTTGTGAAGCATCCTAGAAGCTTTTCATTCATGTTCCGTCTACCCTGGCCTTCTTTACTTTCACTTTTATCTTTGAAGAGGACAATGATTTCAGATCTTATGACTTTTGAAACTCTATCCTAAGAGCTTATTTATTTATTTTTGCATTGGACCCATGGGCACTCATCCACTGAGCCACACCCCCAACTCTATTTTGTATTTTATTTAGAGAGAGTGTCTCACTGAGTTGCTAAGCACATCCCTGCTGCTGAGGCTGGCTTTGAACTCTGGATCCTCCTGTCTCAGCCTCCTGGGCAACTGGGATTACAGGCATGCACCACTGTGCCCTGCAAGACTTTATTTAAATATTATTCTATCCCTTGTTTCTAATGCTAAAAATTTAAAGTAAGCATCCATATCAATTAAATACTTCTAATTCTAGGGATAGGTTTTCTTTTTTTCTGGTATTGAGGATTAAACCTTGGGGCTCTCTACTACTCAGCCCTTTTGATTTTTTGAAATAAGATCTAACTAAGTCACTGAGGCTGGTCTCAAGCTTGTGATCCTCCTGCCTAAGCCTCCTGAGTTCCTGGGGTTTTAGGTGGGTTCAACCATAACTGATGAAAATATTTTTTTTCAATCAAAATTCATCAAAAGCTAAAGAAGAAACAGAAAATGAATGGGAAAAAAGGATTTTAAATATTTAGGACCTTCAGTTCATTTTGGAGGAGCACTTGTGTATTCAAAGCACCTCCAGTCATTTTTATCTTGATATTTTCCAGGGACTGGGTGCTGAATGTAGAGCAGTATATCTGCAAGTTTTTATACAGGATGTAATATTAAGTGTAGAGAGTTCTCATTAGGCTATTTATATTGTAAAATGTAGCACTTCCCAAAATTTAGAAAAAGTTTTTTGCTGTCATTGTTCCTTTAATTTTGATGTGAAATACATTTGGTTTCAATAATAGTTTGATCTCTTATTAAAACTTTGTCATTCCCTTGGGTATAGAACAAGAAATGGGATAGCTGGGGAAAACGGTGGTTAGATTTCAAGTTTTCCAAGGAATCTCCATACTGCTTTCCAGATTGGTGGCACCAATTTGCAGTCCCACCAGCAGTGTTTGCGTGTACCTTTTCCCCCACATCCTCGCCAAAACTTATTGTTGTTTGTCTTCGTAATAGCTGTAATTCTCACTGGAGTGAGATGAAATCTTAGAGTAGTTTTCATTTGCATTTCTCTGATTGCTAGAGATGTTGAACATTTTTTCATATATTTGTTGATCGAATGTATATCTTCTTCTGAGAAGTGTGTTCAGGTCCTTGGCCATTTATTGATTGAGTTTTTGTTTTCTTGGTGTTAAGTTTTTTGAGTTCTTTATATATATGTAGGCCCTCTGTTCATCTCATTGCTTGCTTCTTTTGCGGAGAAGAAGCTTTTTAGTTTGATTCCATCCCATTTATTAATTCTTGATTTTCTTTCTTGCAGTTTAGATATCTTGTTAAGGAAGTGGGGGCCTAATCTGATATGAAGAAAATTTGGACCTACTTTTTCCTCTATTAGGCACAGGGCCTCTGGACCAATTTCTAGGTCCTTGATCCAGTTTGAATTGAGTTTTGTGCATGGTAAGAGAGAGGGGTTTATTTTCATTTTGCTGCATATGGATTTCCAGTTCTCCCAGCACCACTTGTTGAAGAGGCTATCTTTTCTCCACTGTATGTTTTTGGCACTCTGTCTAGTATGAGATAACTGTATTTACAAAAGACTTAAAATCAGCATACTATAGTAATGCAGCCACATCAATGTTAATAGCACCTCAATTCACAATAGCTAAACTGTGGAACCAACATAGATGCCCTTCAATAGATGGAGAAAAAAACTCTGGTATATATACACAATGGAATATTATTCAGCACTAAAAGAGAATAAAATTATGGCATTTGCAGGTAAATGGATGGAGCTGGTGAATATCATCCTAAGGCAAGTAAGCCAATCCCAAAAAATCAAAGGTCGAATGTTTTCTCTGATAAGTGGATGCTGAGCCATAACGGGGAAGTAGGGAATCATGGGAAGAATGGAGGAACTTTGGGCAATGGGGAGGGAGTATAGGGAGGGGCATGGGGGCAGGAAAGATGGTGGAATGAGATGGACATCATCACCCTAGGTACACGTATGACTGCACATATGGTGTGGTGCTACATGGTATACAGCCATAGAAATGTAAAGTTGTGCTACAATTGTGTACAATGAATCAAAATGCATTGTGCTGTCATATATACCTAATTAAAATTAATTAATTAATTTTAAAAAATTTTGTCATTCCTTGAAGAAGGTGGTTCAGGTATGTTCCATCTCTACTCCCTGCATTATTATGTAGTATGTGCGTATGTTACCAAATGTAGAACAAATAGAAACGTTAAAAATCAGTGCATGCACAAATTTCCATTTATTTTAACTTGTTTAATTCACATTGAGTTGGTGATTATCTTATTAAAGAATAGTATTTTCTACTATTTCTGTTTGTTTGTTTTTGGTACTAGAGAACTCAGGGATGCTTTACCACTGAGCTATATCCCCAGCACTTTTAATCTTTGAGACAGGGTCTCACTAAGTTATTGAAGCTGGCCTCAAACTTGAGATCCTCCTGCCTCAGCCTCCCATCTCCAGGATTATAGGTCTGTGCCATGGTACACAGCAGTAGCCCCTATTTTGATGACTTTTGTATACTGAATGTCTCCTCAGTCCTAACCTGATATTTATTTATTACTATATTATATATATGTATGTATGTATGTATGTATATGTATATGTATGTATGTGTGTATTTATATATATATATAGTACATACTATTATTTTCAGTCTGTTTAAGATCCCTGGTTAGTTACTTAGATTTTCTATCTGAGCTTGTATACAATTTTCCCTTTTGCTTCAATTCTGAATTCTGTTTCTTTGTTAGGAGTTTTGATCTTCAATATATTCATCTCCAACTTTCATATGCTTATTTGCATATGTGGTTTATATATACATTTTACCTTGACTGTTTGTCTTACATTTCATGTTTATTTGTGATACATTTTACTCTATTTTCTTCCATAAAATGGAATGCACTTAGCAATATTTTGGAAGCCCAACATCATTGCTAGTAAGTATGTCTAATTTTTGTTGACTTATAAACAGTATTTCATTCTAGGTACCACAGATTTTACTTGTGATTCCTTAGAATGTCTACAAAGTTGGCTCCCTATCTTATTGATAAATGATACTTATGCTTCTCTGTGCATTTCTGTGAGTTTCTCTGAAGTATAAACTGCTAGGAGGGGAACTAGAGGCCCTACAGGATAGACATACTTAGCTTCACTAAGTATTTCACTTATTCCCCAAAAGGACTACACAAATTATATTCAAATCAGCATTGACAGAATATTAATATTAGTAATTACCTAGACAGAAAGCATTGGAGTTGCATGTTTTCATTATTTCAATGGGATACTTTAATTTTGATACCAAATCTCTGAAATTTTTAATACGATTATAGACATGGATGTGGGAAGAATTTTTGCCTTGGCTTTTCCTCATTTACTGTCTACAAATTACACTTTTATTTTTTGTTCAACTCAATCTGTAATATTTAAGTTTCAACTCCTATTAATATCTGCTTTTTGAACTTACGAATTTAGTTTCCTTTTAGGTAAATGTCTTTTAAGCTAGAGTTTCTATTTTCATTATGGTCAATATTATATGAAACTGTATATGCTGTGTTAAACATTTCAGCATCAATATTCATGAGTATATAGATATTAAGCTTTTTGATGTGTTTCATCATAGTAGAAGACTTTGCTCACAAAAACAAGGAATTCTTTTATTATTTGTACATACTATTATGTATGTTATTGTTTATTTTATTATTAATTCTTTCATCATTTTTATTATTTATTATGTTAGCAAACACCAGGATCCCAATTTTTCCCCTCATTTCAGTAATATTGCTGAAATATTAATTTCCAAACATGAGATTTCTAGTTTGCTAAGGTATTCTTCCCTCTTGAATATTGTGTTTTCTGGGGTTTTATTCCTTTAGGTGCATGCACATCAGAATTACATCCCAACTGGAAATGTACTTTTATATTTAAGGTTCTTTAAAAAAAAAAAAAAAGTCCCAGGCAGGGTAGTATCCATGGTTTTCCCTTTCCCTTTAATTTTGATTAATTATTTGGAGTAAAGACTATATAATTCATAATCCAAATACTGACACATGAGGTTGAAAAAAATGAGGCAAATTTAAGAAAAAATAATATTGGTGATTCAGAAATACTGCTGAATGGTTCTTTGGTGGGTAGTCATTTTTTGCTCCCAAATTTCTATCATGTCTTGAATAATATGTCTTTTAGAGAATGATGTAAGTCAAATCATTTTCATTCATTTTTTGTATGGTTCTTAATAGTAGCACAAATTGTTTTAAGTTTGAGATCAAAGAATCACTACTTTTTTAGTTAATGTCAAAATGTTTTACAAATTATAGATACTATAAAAACCATACACTGTTTTGTCTATGGGGAGATTCTGCATAAAATAATAAATAGAAGAGTTTATAGTGACATACGTAAAATAGTCAATTGATAAACACAGGGAGGTCCCGCGTAACCCACTTATGTGTGCATATGTGGAGTGAATGGTAATAGTTACACTCAGCCAAGGTCAAGGCTAGCTCTGCAGGTCAGACCCTACACAGATGACGTGTGACACTTTGGCTTTGTTTATTCTTTGAAAGTTGCACTATCAAGGTAAAGGATCACCCATCTGGAGAAGGATAGGAATCATTTTTACCTTCCTGAAACTTAAGTTAATAAACAATCAAAAACCAACTCTGCACTAAGAACTATTTTTTTTAAAAAAAAATCACAGTTGGAGCAAATCTAAAACTTCATAGTTATGCCAACTTTGTGGTTACAGAAATCCAAAACCAAAAGACTAATATTCAAAATATAAATACAAAGGTACTGGGCAGGAAATGTCACACTCCAAACCACATGAGACTTCTTCAAACAACAAAAGCCTGGATTAAAACAAATTTGAACTCAAACCTTACAAAGCATTAACAGAAATCAGCCAGCCAAAATTCAAGAAAACAAACATAAAAGCAGAGAATTAATACACTAGGAAGTTCAGAGAGCAGCTGATTTTAAAAGCTTATGGAATCAGTCTATTTTAAACTATTTGCTTTAAAAGATGAGTCTGAATGTAAAGCAGACTTGAAAATTAAAGGAAACTTTTAGAAATAAATCATTGTATAATTGAAGCTTAAACCTCATTTAACAAATTAAGCAGGTTAGTAACAGCCAAAGTGCCAGTAGCTCAACCAGTACTAGATATTGGGGGACAGACTGGGGGAGCAGAATTGAGAAAGCAAAAGATGAAGACTTTTAATTTTTAAATTTTTTCCACATTTTTATAGCTGTGCATAAGGATGATTTGTTGTTACATATTCTATTCAGACGTGCACACAATATAACAGCATAATTTGGTCAATATCATTCCCCAGCACTTTTCCCCCTTTCTTTCCCCAAGATTTTTAAATATGTTAAAAGAAAAGATTAATGGGCGTGCATGTTCATTGAGGTAGGAGATAGAGTGAGGAAATGAACTCTAGGTCTAACAGGATTTCTAGAAGTAAAAAAAAAATGAATAAATGAAATAACATCAACAATATGCCTATTAATGGAAATACTCAGGAAACACCAAGTCCTTGCCCTCTTTTCATAGACCATGACTTGCTCCCTAATTAAAAATAAGTGGAGCTGGGAGCTGTGATGCACTCCTGCAAGCCCACCTACTAAGGAGGCTGAGAAGGCCCGCCTAGGCAATTTAGTGAGATCCTGTCTCAAATAAGATTTAAAATAGCTGGGGAGTAGCTCAGTGGCACAACACCTGCCTCACCTGCCTCACATGCAGGAGGTTCAACCCTGAGTATTGTCTAAAAGGAAAGAAAGAAAGAAAAAGAAATTTAATATTATCTTTATACCTTCTTCTGCAGATTGGTTTCATGGTTTATGCCTAACATTTCCAAATTGCTTTATTACTTCCATTTTTTTCTGAAAAAGAAACTGAAATTTGAGAGGATAATAACTTGCTTGAAATCATACAACTGGGATTCAAAGCTAATGTACCTCCCTCCAAAGCACTGTTTTGTTTTGCTTTTTTTTTTACCTCTTGGTTATGATGCCTTCATTTGTACTCTTCTAATATTAATTATGATATTAAATAGCAAAAAGATTACTTCATCAACAAATGGTCATGGAATAAGGACTTTTCTATAGAACACAGCAAGGCTCTTTATTGAAAATAGAAATATAGACTAGAAATAAGCAGGGACATGTATATCACATGTTGAATTTATGACATTTTTTCAATGTCGCTACGTAGTTATTAATTGGAAAAAGCATTCATTTTCCAGATAATGTCTTCTAAAGAAACATTTCAGCCTGAAGCAATATTTTCCTCATCTTTATGGAAGATAAGCAGGGTTTCTAATGGATTTGCTGGCAGCCCCTTAAGCCATTCAGCAAATGCTACAATAGACAATTTGTGTTCTGGCTTGCTTTAATCACTTATCAAAGTTTCTGTTGTGTTTACTCAGTGTGACACTGTTTGCTTTCCAGCTGAATTCAAAACAAAAGATTTGCACACAATCTTATTTATAGACAGTATCCAAGTTCTTTTGTGTGTGTGTGTGTGCACATTCCATTCACTAATTTTTCAATATTGTACAACGACTATGTGCTAAGGATTGTATTTATTTCCGAGGATTAATTATAGTGAATATTAGTCAAGTTTTTGACATCATGAAGTTTACCATGTAATCAGGTAACAGGAAAAAAATTGAGATATGACACAAATAAATTATAAATTTTGTTAAGCAGTATTAAGAAAACATCTGATAAGAAGGCTAAAGAGTGTTTTTCTAACTACTGATCCTAACTAAATATATGAAGCTTTTTCTCTAAAATCTTTTATACACCAGTGAATGTTACTCTGCTAGTTCTGATGGTAATAGCTATGTAACAAAAGATGAAGCAGCTTCATCACATAGCCACTGAAAGCCTCCAGGAGGCTGGAGTTTTAAATATAGGAAAATCAGAATTGAGCACTGCAATGGGAATATATCTAGGTTTAATTTTCTGCCTCTTCTCTTGTTGCATTTATCTTCCTTATTGTTACCTTTTTTCTCCTGCCCCAGATATCATTTTTATTATGTTCTGATCCTTCACCTACTCAATCTTCAGTTTCAGTCCTTGGACCCCCCTCAGTGCCGTGTGTGTGTGTGTGTGTGTGTGTGTGTGTGTGTGTGTATCTGTAGATACAAAGGCTGGTGCTCCTTCCTATCTCCAAGCCCGGCCTCATACTTTTCCTCCAAAAGTTTTCTATTTGATCCAGTCCTATTTTTTTAAAGGCAAATTTACTATGCAGTTCACCAAACAAAACATAGCAAAGCTCTTCATCCTTCCATTCACTTATTCAATACACACCTTTGAACATCCTAGCAATATGCTAGATCCTAAGAAAAAAAACAAAAAAAAATGAAAATAATGTATCATGAAAATAACTTGGAAGAGAGTTGATGAGAAACACCTAAATAGGTATTTAATGAAGTCAAAATAAGAACAAATGTTGCATGTCTTAAGCAACATGTCCCAGGAAAGAATTAGGATTATTTATAACTGCTTACACAACATTACAAATATTCCAAGGAAATAGTAATGTGTTTATTAATAAAATCATAATAAAATAGACACAAAGAAAGAAACTGTCTTACTTATTTTCCCATCAACATAAAATTCAAACATATTTAACTCCTTTTTACTAATCAAATTAATACTGGTTAGTGGATGGTGAGATTTATTTAGAGGGTTGCAACCAGTATTTTTTAATACATGTAAAAGCATACTTTGTTCCTATGTAAACTTACATTTATTTGCTTATTAAAAAGATTTTCGATATTTTCATATATTTATTTGAATTTCTTCAGCTTCTTTCTTTTTCCACTGAATTATTAGTGTTTCTGACACCAATTTATCAAAAATTTTCTTTATGAAATGTTCATTTCTATTACAATCACTTCATTATTTGACATTTTACTTTAAATGCTGTATTTTCACTTTAAATCAAATACTCACACAACATTGATTAAAACACTACTGGCTGCAGCTTATTGACTGAACACCCATGTTTTTCTCCTTCTCTTTTGAGTTCCCACTAAAATGATGCTACAGCAGTAAAAGGGGCAATAGAATAAGAACATAAGGGGACCACAGATTTTTGAATATCCAAAATAGATGGAGGCATGTTGATAACTGAAACAAACTGAAGAAAACCACAGCTCAGAAAAGACAGAGGGGAAGTAAGCAGAAGTTGCACCTGCCCAGGTGACGTCTAGGGAGGGTCTTGATGAAGAGGGTAAGAATGGAAGTGAAAAGAAGGTTAAGTCTCCTCTTGGGATAATCCCTGCCAACACCCTACCACTTCCCCATAGCTGTCTACAGCAATAGATGGTTGGTACTAATGCCCAAATGAACAGAAATAAACCTATTTAAAAAATATGTGTGTTAATTGAGAGGATGAGGGATGCCTAGCTCTGGGTGGGATAGGCAAGGACAGGGATGGTGCTGGAATAAAGGGCACATCACTGATGGACATGTGGATTCACCATCATAATAAGCAATCCTCACCTGGTCACCCTAAAGCCAGTTCTGATAAACTGAGTAAATACAGAGTGTTTTGTTGTTTTGACTTTCAAAAGTCTTCCTTTTCACGTAGTGCAACCTATTAATCTTTGTGGTGGGATAGTTTCCATCGGTTTTTCTATTATCCTAATTGTATAATCGATTCAAATATTTCTTATCTTTTCCCAAACATTTTCAGTTTTAAACATTTTAATCACTTAATCCCTTGAAAATGTACTTCATAAAATATCACGATTTGCTCTAATATTTTAAATATCAGATTTTTGACAGTGAATTTTGGCATTTAAAATAATTATATAAGTCTTTATATAAACTTTGAATTTTTCTTCAAAGCTGGTAATCACTTTCCATTGAACAGCTTTCTTGACTGTTCTGATTCAACCATAACTCTTAATATTCAAAAAAGCAACTTCCTCCGCATTGTACTTTTTTTTCAAAATGCTCTATTTATTCCATAGGTTAATAACATATCACCAAAATGTTCAAAGCTTCCCATAATATTTTAATCAATACTGTTTTAAAACTATAAATAAATTAAAGAGTGGCCATCATAAGGGTATTTTGTTTTCCTACTCAGGAATATGATGTTTCTTCATTAGCTTATATATTTTATCCTTCTGGTAAAATTTTGCCAATTTTTTCACATACCATCCTTTTTTTTCATGGCTGTTACTAATATTTTTGTTTCTGTTGGCACTGTGAAGTGATATTTCTGTGTCATATTATTTGTTGCTGTTGTTATTAAATTTGTATTTTTATAAAGACTTACATTGGAACAAAGACTCAAAGGCATAAAACATCAAGAAGTCCCAGGTCACACACCCTGTCCACCTCCTGTCTGCACACACATCTCTTATCTCCTGAAGCAGCCACCTTCACCTCTGAACCCTTTCAGGTATTTACTTTCATGCTCCTAAATAATCTGCTTTTTTACTGTTTATTGATTTTCACTTTTAAGATTTTTCTATTGACTTCCTTCTGTAAAAATAGAAACTTAGCTTTCTTTTATAACCCTTCACCCTGTTCTTCCAACCTTTTATTTTTTATTTTGTCAATATCTATATTATCATATTACATGTAAATATTTGGGACAGCTAAGAAGTAATTGAACTTTCCTGGTTGACTTTTTGTCCTCTCTGATAGTATCATTGTCTTGTTTCTATTAGTTTGTTGTTTGGGTAGGGTTTGGGGAGGCAGTAGGCATACTGTTCTTTGTACTATTCTTTTTCTCCATATTCTTTCCCAGTGATGCAAAAATCCTTTCAAGACATTCAAAAAATGAGAAGCATCAGCATTTTTTAAAAAATTAGAATACAATAGGGTAGAAAATGTTAGATCATATTGTATGTGATAAGTACAAAATTTCA